>NC_081760.1:28812256-30012256 GCF_963082965.1 Carassius carassius
CATTTTGATTATGTGGTTACATCATTGATACAAAGCATTCAACCCATTTGATATTTAGACCTATATACAGGTCCTAGTATAAATCACTTTTCCAGGTTCGAAAAATGGTTGCATGTAAAAAAGTATTTCCATGCCACTTTATCCAGCAAGTTGTCGAAAGCTTCCAAAGTTTTTCTACTTGTATTACAGTTGTTTTTAAAATATTTATTGTCCCCAAAAATATATTCAGATGGTAAAGGGTATTGAGCATAAAGTAACTTTAATTTTCTACAGGCTGAAATCCATAACAAACTATTTCAGTGACATGAAACCATTGAAAAACATTTTTTAAATCATCCCAAGCGTCATCTGAGCGAGGTTTAAAAATGCTCATGTCTTTAGAGAATTTTATGTTACCTGTACTTGGGGGTCTGGTTTATAGTTTAAAATTATTTTTTATTAAACACCCTTTTGTGAAGGCCTGCCCAATCTAACTATTAGTAAAATTAATGAATAATAATTTAGCCATAAACAACATAATCCACACAATGATCTTTCACCTGACCATCTCATTAGGGATGATCTACCTTCAGTGGAATTCTCGAGATTTTTTTTTTTTTTTATCACATAATTAGGCATGAAATATAGTTCATAGTTTCTATACTAAATGATATGTCAATCATTACTGCATTATTCATATTTATTTAGCTATTACCTGGAGTTTGCTTGAAAAACATGCAAAAACCATATATTTTCGCAATCGTGTTTATTGTCTTCCAGTTTCATCAGTAAAAACATTTCTGTTTTTTATTCAACTAAGCTACAGCCATATAGCCAAATGCTTTTGTCCATATTATGGATTTCCTGCATGTCATAAATTATTACTTCTATGCTTCTATGTTTTGGACATTCTGCGGGAGAGCGACCTCTGGCTTCGA
The DNA here is from genome assembly GCF_963082965.1 of Carassius carassius. NCBI lineage: Eukaryota > Metazoa > Chordata > Actinopteri > Cypriniformes > Cyprinidae > Carassius > Carassius carassius. Next base: position 28,813,174 of record NC_081760.1, read on the forward strand.
GTATGAATGAAACATCTCCTCATTCAGGTCATGCATAGACTATCATACTGTCTCTTTGAATTTAAATGTAGATTTAAATTTAGTAACTTGAACACATCGGCCCTAATAAAATGCGGGGGACAAATTAACATTTTAAATTAAATTCAAAATACAATTTAAATACAAATTAAATATTTATTAAATATAAAAAAATGCAGCTTACCTATTTTTACACACAGCAATATAAACAAAGTTGCCTGTTCTCTTTCGTTCTTGCTGTTTGATTGGAAAAATTTAAAGAACGTTGAGGGATCTTATTATCTGACTAAAAACTATTAATACTTTGAACTATTATTATATTAGTATTTATTTAAAAGACATAGAGTGCATTAAAATAATTATCCCTAACCCTAACACTAGTAAACAGGCTTATAGCCTACTGATTTTCTCATCATGCGAATTATACTTATCAGTCCTGTTTTTATTATCATTATCATTAAAAAAAATTTTTTATAAAAAAAACAGGATTAGAATAGAACTCTTTTTTAAATAAGACATAAATATGTTTTTCTACAACAACAACAACAATAGTGTTTGTAACAGCAAAACCACCCTGTAAACGCAATTATAAGAATAATAAATAATTTATTCAGTTTATACTTCCAGAGTAATTAAAAGGTGCAAAGAAAATATTTTTTAACTTTTAAACTTAAAATTGTATTTTCTGTTCTGTGATTCTTTTTCAAAACTGCGTCATAGCATTTGCTGCTTTATCGATACAGAAGCATTTATTTCGATACACATATCAGCAAGGAGCACAGCCCTATTAATAGCCGTCCTCCATATGCCCCTTTTATACTTTGAGCGCGTGCAAAAGTCTCTGCAAGGCCCTGAAAGTCGTTGTGTTGATTGTCGTTTAACATTTTCTAGAATTATTGACATCTCTGGTTCACTATAGCTTTATGATTGAATTGTTAGCTAATCGCTGCAGTCGATGATCCTATTTACCTTGTTTACAAACTATTTTTTCAAATGAAATCCTTAACCTCAGGTAATCCCTCTTCGCTATCCAGGCAAATAACGTCAGTCAACATTATTCCGTTTCGGAAAAACAATTATCAAGCTTTATACAACTTTTAATAATTACATATCTTACTTAGTTAATAACTTATTAGTTGTTACCAATGCGAGAGTGTTAAGAATAACAAGACCTCGTTTGCCACGTCTTCAGCAGCTGAAAGAACTGAATTAGGTCAAGAGTCTGTGGATAACAGAGAAGAAGAGCAGGACCCAAATGACAACAGACACATCCTTAAGTTTCATACTCTCGGTGGAAACTGTACCTTGGCCTAACATGACCTCATGCAAAACAAGAATTAGTAATGATATAAAAGAATGAAACAAAGAATGTATTAAGAAGGAAAAAAGAATGTAACTTGAACTAATGTCAAAGTCATGCTCTTTTCGGAGTAAAGGCTAACGTCTATATTTTAACATCTAACGTTTAAACTCACTCGCACACGCAAATTGTTTAGATTGTTTAGGCATTTAGGCATTATAATTTTTTTATAATAATAATAATAATAATAATAATTATAACAATAATAATATTAATAATTGTTATAACAATAATAATAAAGCATTGTTGTTGAGCTCTCACAATCACAAACTCAGCTATTCGTTTTAAAATGTATTGATGAACACTGAGAAAATATTACTCGTATATTATGACGTGAAACACTTGAAGTAGGCTATAGGCTGCATAAAGCACTATGCGACTGCGTGTAAAAAGGCACATTTGTAGAGCTTTGTAATATTTGCACGAACCTTTATTGACATAGCCATGTCCGCGTTTGTACTTTTTTTACAGAGTTAGAGGATATATCCTCGGGTGAATTAAGAAAGCCGTTGGGGTCTGTACCCCTGAGACTTAGTCCGAGTTTGGTGAGTTTCCCGGTGAGATTTTACTGGCTTGCCACAGATCATTTCTCAAGAACATGCGACTCTATCGTTGTTAATGAGGCTCACGTGTCCCGTGAGTCTGACCTAGTTTGCAATGATATTTAGGCTATATTGATTCAATAGCCTATCAAAACTACAACAACTAAATATGATGTTTTTAAATAGATAAAAAGTTCTTAATACAAAAAAGCCAGGACACAAACGTTTTCTTTTGAAGCAAGTGTAAAACAGAAGATTTAATGACACTCGATAAAAGATGTAAATACTGGTAGTATAGCCAACTTAACTGGCCAGGATATACTGAAAACGATAAAAAAAAAAACACTAAAAGGAATAAACATACAAACATGCGTTAAAATAACCAATACATTCATTTAAATACGTTTCAATTGCTCATTTTGGAATTGGAGGGCCATTTAAAATACAAAGGCATGCACCAATAATCTATCTCTGGCAGAGTTGTAATAATAGGCTAATAATAATAATAATAATAATAATAATAATAATGTAAACAGTAAAACATTTGTGTTATAACTTCCTGCCATGTGAAGACAGGGTGATTGGCACCGGCATTTCTCTCAGTATATGTGATGCACTGAAATATGCTAGGTGTTATTATTTTAATAACATGTTGTACAGCATACAATAAATAAAATAGGCTTTTGCATAGAAATACAAGCCAGCTTCTTTACTGGCCGATAGCTGAACAATGATCTCAGCAAAACACAAAAAGGTCAAAAATGTTTGTTATCAAAATTTAAGTTAGGCCGTGTTGTCGGTTTTTTTATGAGAATTATACTGTGTCCCCTTTGCAAGGGTATTTTCTAAGTCATATATCTCCATCAAACAGGCTGAAATACTTGCTGGCATTTGAGAAATAAAAGTAAGGCGCGCTACCTCCAGGATACACGACTGGTAGAGGCATTGGAAGCATGCACCTTCCGAGCAGATTATTCTCTTTATATAAAGCTGGGAGCGGTACCGTCTTTCCAACATCACTGAAATCGCTAGGCGGTCCCTCCAGTTCAGTAGACAGTTGTCTTTTTAATTTATTCCGTCGATTCTGAAACCAGATTTTGACTTGAGTCTCGGTGAGCTGCAAAGAGTTCGCCAGGCACGCGCGCTCCGTGCTGCTCAGATAGCGCTTCATGTCAAACGTAGATTCCAGTTGGAAGATCTGTCTTTTGGAAAATATAGTGCGCGTTTTCTTTTTTGTCATCAGTTTATTCTTCTTGCTGTTGTTCTTCTGCTGCCTGTCATCGCAGCTGTCCGTGCTCTCGCTGCGCGTGTCGACGGTTTTGAGCGCGTCCACGATTCCATCTCCCTCTCTGTTGACTTTATCTGAAATCCAGGCATATGCTATTAAAATTCTTTCAAACATTACAGTAGGCCTAATACTAATAACACATTAGAGCTGTTTTGTGAATGAAAAACAATGTTTTTACCAATGGTGCGCAATCTTGCATCTGACTCTTCTTTGCATTGATCCTCGCTGCCTCTGGGAGGATGCAGACAGTCATCCCGACACACTACAAGAGATGTCTTTGAATGACGGCTATCAGAGTTTCTCCTACTCGACTTGGAGTTGAGGATGTTATCAATTGTAAACTTCAAAGAAGCGGGTCGACATGACGCCTCCTCCTTGCTCATATTCTCCGTTAGATGCGGGATCCTTGCTGTCCGCGTCTCCTTTCTGCCGTTTCATAAACTAACGTCTCGATTCCTTCAGCACCATTGCTCCACGACGTGCAGTGCTGCTGCGTTTGCCTAGAGTGTTAGGGGGGGGGGGGGGGGGGGGGGGGGCTATAGAGCACAGGCCTATCCAGACATCTGCATATTTCAATATATCCAAGAGGGTCTGGCTGCAGACTTGCACTTGCACTCTCAGACTTGCACTCTCAGACACTTGCACTTCCGCTATAGTGACATCCCTTGCAGTCTTTATTTTTTTATTTTGTTCAATTTTTTGATTACTTTTTGTTTGAATTTCCCAACATTTTATAACAGTAACCAGGTGGCGAAGACAAGAAAAAAAGAAACTAAATTACAATGTCACTTGCAATCGCTACTTGCAGTCTCCGCTACCTGTGACGTCATTTGCAATCAACACAAATCGTGCGTGTTGCCACGGATTTGCCGGTCTTGTCTTTTTCTTGCAGGACCCTGTATGTTATATTAGTAGGCCTACTAATTTGGTTTTAATCGTTTAATCACCAGCACAGCGCCTTGTCTCCATTGGCAACATGCACGATTTGTGTTGATTGCAAGTGACGTCACAGGTAGCGGAGAGTGCAAGTAGCGATTGCAAGTGACATTGTAATTAAATGTTTTTTCTTTTCTTCACCACCTGGCTACTGTTGTAAAATGTTGAGAGATTCAAACAAACAGTTATCAATAAATAGAACAAAATAAAAAAATAAAGACTACAAGTAATGTCACTAGCGGAAGTGCAAGTGTCTGAGAGTGCAAGTCTGAGAATGCAAGTCTGAGAGTGCAAGTGCAAGTCTGAGTGTCCGTGACGTCACCCGTAGACTCCTGAAGAGAGTTTCTGAAGCCTAAAGTGTGCAGAGCGAGCCGTCGCCATCTTGGCAGCTCGTCACCGCACGACTCTCCCGGACAATCGAAAATGGGCAAAAGGGCGGGAGCTGGTTGCTGAAGCCACGCCCACCTAGCGCTACGGCTGTGACAGCAGTGGCATTTCACCTGTCACTCAAGTGGCCACGCCCTTAATTATGCAGAACTTTAAGGCTTAATATAATTTAAACGGATGGATGAGTTATAAAAAAATTCACCCCCTCTCACAGTTGTCATGAAGGGCAAAAGTAGCTATATAGACCAAAATCATTTTTTGCACCTGGCTGAAAACATGTTTTTTTCTGCTGTAAAGTTGGGCATTTTCACTAACATGGGGAGTCTATGGGATTGACTCTCTTTTGCAGCCAGCCTCAAGCGGCCAGTCGATGAATTGCAGTTTTAGTCACTTCCTTATTGGCTTCACTAGAGAGAGCGGGAAGTTGCCGCTCGGTCTGCAGCCAGACACTTCTCAATATATGAGCTGCACTGCTTTTTTTATATGAGAGCTCTTAAGAAAAGGAAAGCTTAAGAGGCCTATTTTGCCGTCTTCTCCAGCTCGTTTGATGACGCTTGTGGGGTGTCAATTCCAGAACAAAAGGAGGTCAATGTAGTTTAGGCTTTGATTTTTTTCAGATGAACTTTCAGCCAATTAAGTTAATTATAGCAACTTTACCGTTAAAATAATGATTTTTTTTTTCTTGCACATCTCGTGAGATAATTCCGAGTGTTGAAAAATGTGTAGGCTAGCCTACTCTGGTAAGTTACCATAGTTTCGCTGTCTTTTGCATTTAGTAGCCAAGAAGATTTTTATTTTGTGGCAATGCAGTTTTTGTGGCAGAAACAACTGTATGATTATTTTGAAATATCTTAGCTGTAGGCTACAATGACTAGTCTATTACAAAATGATAGACACTGACTTAGACTAAGTGATTTTCTTGTTATTTTAAGTCGTTATTTCTGGGGCATTTAATAATTAAGCTAATTGTTAAACATTAAAGCATTCAAATATTATTTTACTGAACCGTTAATCCGTCGCCACAATTAAGATTTCATTAAGCATCCAGGACATGCATATAGACCCTGAAATACATCTGATATCATTCTAAAATATCATGATATGATTTTGTATGACTTAATGTAGCCTAACAAAATGTTGTCCTAAAATTGCTAAATCATATCATTATTCTGTTGTCAAATTGGTAAGTGAATATTGTAGCCTATACTGCTCTGTAGTCGCGGGCCTGCTTGTAATGAGTATGGCATAACCTATTTTGTCTATATGTTAATTGATATTTAAGCTTTATTAGTTCAAATTAGGCCTATATTATTTTGAGTAAATTGTAGATTCAACAGTGTTTGAATTTAGTATCGCGTTTTCTGTTGTATTCTGGCAATAAGGGACTGCTGATAATAGGGCCTTTATAAACCACACCTTTTTCTTTGTGAATAATTGTGCTGCACTGATTTATTGCTCTGAAAAATTGTCATCGAGTGTTTGATTTAGCCTACAAATTATTCAGAAATTACCCAAGTAGGCCTAATCGAGATAATCTGGACACCTGTGGAAATATATTTTGCATGGTATGTACATGAATATTGGTTTTTCCGCTGTCCATAAAGTTTTGACGTCTTCTGAGCTGATAAAAGAACTCATTCACAGGAAAATCATACTTGCTTTAACGTGATTCGTTTATTTAAATTTATACTGTGAAAAAGTGACAAAACTTACAAATCGGTGTTTCGGAATAAAAAATATATTTGCACAAAGCAAGTGTTGCCCTTATATTTACATTGAGGGGCCCATGCACAGAAGACTATATTATAGACATTTAACAGTGACAATTAACACAAACTTGTCATTTTTCTTGTGATAGGTGTTTTCTTTTCTTTGGATGGAGGAGACATCAGTACTGTATTTTCCAGCAGGATATGTATAAATCAGTTATTGCACCATTCAGAAACATTATTGATAATTGTCATTGGGCCACTACTGTCAGTATATCAGACAATAGATCAGACAAGGCCTGTCATTTGCGATGTCATTAAATTCATTGAATGAGCAAAGGGCGATAATGGATAGTTCACTGGATTTGAGAAGCCCATGATTGGTGGCGAGACTTGGGACACGTTAAAACTGAGAGTCGACATGGGTGTCGTTTTATCGTGGTACAAGATGGGCACCCGTACAATCCGCTGGGAGCTGTGGTTAAAATGAACAGCCTCTAGATCTGCGGCCAATTGTCTTTTCCATTTGTTTCTGCGGTTCTGGAACCAGATTTTGACCTGCGTCTCGGTCAGGTGCAGGGAGGCCGCGAGGCCGGCGCGCTCAGAGCTGCTGAGGTATCTCTTCATGTCGAAAGTGGATTCTAGCCGGAACACTTGGCTTCTACTGAACACAGTTCGGGTCTTTTTCTTCCGGGCCGAGCATGGCTCGCAAGTGTCGGGACCGGAACGCTCTTCGAAAAGCTGTCGAGCGTCTTCACCCTCGTCACCCACGCACTCGCTCGTTTTTCGGTCCACTGCTCCATCAAGAAGCTCAGAGGTCACTGGGGTGTCCCTGTCGCTGCGGCAATGCTCACTGGAATGGTTAATTTCTTCTTTTGGACCCGCTAAAAGTAAACATTAAAGGAACGTATAAGTGTTTAAGAAATTCATGTAATACTATAATTGATCAGATGGATGTTACCAAAGTGATATAAAAATCTGCTCTCTAGCTCGTAATATAGTTCCCTTAAGAGCAATATTGTGTGAACGCAGCCAACTCTCTCCCTGTGGCTTTCATATCTTTACAGAGCTAACGAATCAGGCAAACCAATTGCACTGTTCAGCCTTTAACGAGTTTGGGAAGTCTTTCATTGTGACTCGGCTGCTCCGCGCTTTCCTGTTGCTTTTGTTGGTTTTACCTAATTATGCTTAAAACTAATGTGGACCTACCAGTAGCATAATTGGTGCTGTACACTAACATGGAAAATAATTATTCAGTTGGGCACTAATAATGAGCAAGTCAGCCTGTCCCATAGGCCTAAATAAAAAGCACAGTCCATTGAGTACCACAGTTCAGATTAAGAAATCTCTATATTATTTTGATTTATGATTTTTAACGAAATTTTGAACAATAAGTAAGTTTGTGTATCCCGCAACTTACTCTCTGAGGTTTCCAGTCCACACCAATCCAGGGGTGATAGTGTGCTCCGACACATCTCTGTCTTGAAGCCTGTGCTTGGTGCTTGACTGCACATTTCTTTAAGATGCGCTTTAGCGCTGCCCTTAAGACCCATCTCTCGCTCCATGCCATCGTTATACTTTAAAGGACGACCGGACTTTTCTGTCTTACAAGAGCCAAGTAAATTCTCGATAAAAAACGATGAGCACCTGGATGTGGTGGAAGTACGCTGTTGTTGGCCTTTGTCATGCATCTCTTTTACAAGTAGCCTAGCCTATAGTCTACCAGTTACAGCAATAACCGGGTGATGCGCGAATTCTAAACAAAAAGCATCGAATCCTTCCTCGCCGAATAATATCCCCGCTCGACCATTGCTTCAGCAGGATTAAATCCTTAGTGAGTCCACTGCACCAGTCCAGAGAGAAGCGGGGCTGTAGTCAAGAACAATCCAAGTCAAGTAAAATGCTTAACAAGCGGAGGGCATTCTGCTATTGGACGACTACAATAGCAAACAGGATTACTATAGTAAAAGGGTATTACCGGCTCCAGTTCGACTTCGCTTTTGATCGCGCCTCAGGGTCGATGGAACCCCTGTCACAGAGGGCTTTATTTGGGTCAGTTAGGGAGCAAATCAAAATACAGATAGTGGAGCGTCGCATCACGTCAGCTGGGGATCTCCTAGATTCGGATGCTGCTCCGTCTATTGGTCAGATCGGTCGATACATCATAACGACGTTACAGCAAACGCCACAATGAGACAGCCTTCTTAGGGACATCCCAGGATATGTTGTGCATTTAAAATATATGTCAAATAATATGCTAAAACCACAGCTAAATTATTTTTAAATTATTATTATTATTTTATTTTTGAGCGTTAAAAGTAAAATGCAATAATCTTGTTCCTGACCCTGACAACACACTTAATTTGACAAATAGCCTACACTGTTGCATTTTGTTTTCTGTTTAAATCGGAGACATGTGGTTCCCTGGATATTTATTTGAGAGCATAAATATCCAGGGCACTCGTCAAGCACTCGTCGTTATAGAAAAAAACAGTTATCAACAGTATGAAATAATTTAGATTGCTATTTTTAGTATTATTATTATATAATTATTATTTCAAATGTATGTTAGGACACCAAGCTGGTCTTTTGGCCTGTTAGGCGCTATAAAGCATGAAAACATAAGGCTAATTATTTTCCTTTAAAATTGTAAATAGATAGCCTATGTTACCTGTTCATAAAAATGAGCCTACTTTCTTTGGTGTAACGTGAAATTTGTCTCGCTTTATATAGACTATTTATCTTAAACTTAATTTTAAAAACAAACATTTTTTATTTGACTAAACATTTTGCAACATAGTTTGTGAATATTAAAACAAAAATTATAACCTACAACATAAAAATAAAATATAATTATGAACTTTATAATCTATAAAGTTTATTTTAATTTAGTTTTTATTGGTTCCATTTTATCTTAAATATCTGTGATTTGATGTATGTGATCGTTACCGTTTCTAACATATTTCAGTAATGATTAGAGAGTACAAACCCCGTTTTAATTAATAAAAAGCGAGAAATTGAGAACTTTGTTATTTCTGTAATGTTAAATGTTAAGCTAACACCGGGGGAGAATCATAAAACACATACAAATAAACTAATTCTACATAAATAAATAAATAAATATGAAACAAATATTAAATGAAATTCGATTCCAGTTTTTGGAAAGTGAGATTAATATGGACTTTTCCTTGATGTTTATGATATTTAGTCTGCTGTCTTATTCTGCGACCTATTAAATTAATTTTATTTAATAATTTAATAATTTATTTTTTATAAAGACATTATAGCTACATGAAGCTGAAAGGTACTTCTACTACTATATATTATATATCTTATAAGAAGAAAAAGAAGAATAATATGTTATTATTTAAAAGACACCACAAGCAAAAAATATTGCAAAAGATGGCAGCTCATTGCCTGTTATGTTGTTTATATAATTATACTTGATGGAAATAAAGTATGATTAAAATTGTCTATACATATTTTAAGATTTTCGTTTACACGGACACGTAAGATGCGTGACATTAGTTTTTTTTACGACACTGCTATTCATTATGGGTTTATAGATTATAACAGATGATCGAATTTGCCTTTTGAAGTGCTGGTTTTTATTGTCCCAAAATGACCAAATTTAGAAAAAGCTAACTTTAAACTAACTAACTAACTAACTATATATATATATATATATATAGAGGGGACTAGTTTTAAACATTGTTGTCAACGGAGTGGCGGATATTTCTGATTCTCTTTCACACTCGAATATATAATAGATCAAAAGTTGTTGTATTCGTTAACAGTTTGCGTTCGTTAATAATTTTGAATTAGTAATTTTAGTAAAAAAAAAAAAACTAGTCGAGTAAATAATACAGTCTTTTTATTTTTTATTTATTATTTAAACACAAACACACACACACACACACACACACACACACACACACACACACACACACACACACACACACACACACACAAACACACACACACACACACACACATACACACACACACACACACACACACACACACACACACACACACACACACACACACACACTGCCAAGTAACTAAGCAAAGGCAATATCAAAGGCACTTACTGTAAATAAATGGGTTTGAAAATCCACATTGTGAAATTTATGGTAAAATTATGTCTAGTGTGTTCTTTGCAGACAGTGATGCCTGTTTGCATTTTAAATCATAGACAAACACTACACTAACTATACAAACACTACCCACTCACTGAGGTTTTGATATTGACGATGGTTCACTTTTACCCATCTCTTTTTTCTCTTCCTTTTCCTATTTCTTTAGCTTGTGAGTGAGAGCCAGAGATTATTTAGCTCGTATTACTGTGTGTACTTCGGCACTCTCTGATATGGCACCAAGTCCGACCCCCTGTATGTGAGGACAGACAGCCCCTGGCCTCATGGGGATGTAACCCCACTGATCCTTATCCAGACTGGCATTGCCTTTTCACACTGGTGACCAGTACTGAGACCTTTAATGCTCTCCTCTCACTCTCTTTTTTCCTCTCTCTTTTCATTTTTTTTCTCTCAATACACATTATCTTTCTACCATTTATTTAACCCTTTGCCCTCATTGTCATTCACTATATGTCACATTTCTTTCCCATCACATGAACTCATCCCTCCCCCATTTGTCCTCATGTTCACATGAGGTATTCTTCTAATAAGCATGAAAAGATTTGTTTTATCACATTGTGTAGCTATGTTTCCTGCCTAGAATGGGACACAAAAAGATTTCAGGCCAAAGAAATTGTAATCAAAGAAAAGGTATGGTTTTCCAATGTGCCTTCATCTCATCCCCTTGTTAAGCTTCTTGTGTATCTTCCTCTAGGGCATGTTTCGATGGTTCACTCCAAGCTCTCTTAAGAGACATACAATATGAATCAATAGTTTTAAAAGGCTAAAAGAAAGATTAGCATATGACACGGTTTATCAGGATTCTCCATCCAAACTGTCACTCAGTTGCATCTTAACAGAAACTAAAGGTGCTTTATCACTATATAATCTTCTAGTACTCCAGTCTAGATTACTATGAATAATGCTTCCACGGCCGGGTCATTTCTACAAGATTTTATGTTTCCCATGAAACTATACTGCATGTTTTGCAGAAAATGTTACATAAATTGCAACTTTAATGACACATTGTTCCCATATATATGTTTACATGTGTAGCCCAATTAACTCATGATTAGTATACGAAATAAAAAGATAAGAAAAAAAAGATAAAAAAACAAGCACTTGATAAATTTCCATGTCCCCAATCATGTTTTGAATTCAAATGGAAGTAAATGTTACATTTCTATTTCTCATTTTTTAAAATAAGTATATGCCATTTATTTTAATATTTATTTATTTATTTGAAAAACCATTAAATTAGTTTATGTCTCTAAAACTCCAGTTTGCTGTTAGCAATCTAAATCATGTGACTTGCAAGAGGTGATACATAATTTCTTTGGAAGGAAAGCAACTAAGTATTTGTCAGAAATTTTTATTTATTTTTCTCATTTTTAAAAGACTTATCTAATAGCGTAAAACATAACATGCCAACCATATTTTGTCAATTTATACTGGACATGAAAATGATTGTTTATTTTTCTAAATAGATTTTACATATCTATTCAAATTCTTCCTGAATGTTAATCTTGTGCTAGCATGTTTTTCTTTCTTAGCTCGTAATTGGCTTAACACATCCCCCGTTGCACATTGCCCTGTAAAATGTAATGTGGATACATTTTCTAGAATGTAAATTTAATTTACATTTTTTCCCTCTAATAACACAAAAAATTATCAAATCTTTAACTTTTTTTTTCTCCATAAACCTGCTCAATCCAGAACCCATCAACTGTAGGAATGACCTGGCCTCTGCTTTCTGCTCTGTTCGCTAATGAAAGTATCAGCCTTGTATCAGTGTTGGATTTCCACAGATCAAATTTTGGCAGCTGAAAACTCTAATATGCTTTACATCTGTTTGGGCTTTGAAGGGGTAGCATATGGGGTGACTACGAAGCCCCATTTATCGGTGGGGTTACAGTTATGCAACTAAAAGATGTGTACTTTTGGTTTTATCTCACTCATTTTCCTGGACATAGACATGGGCACATTAGCAGAAGAGCACATTCACACATATCTTCATATATTAATATATTCTATGATACAAAGTTTGCATTTCAGACATACCTCATTAGCAGAAATCAAAGAGCGGACAAGTATGCTAAAAGAATGCAGAACCATCCAGACGTTTATGGTACTCTGCTTACTAGTGCGTAATGCACCCTAGGCTGTTGGAGGCTCCTGAGTAGGCTACATGAGGTGTGTGTGTGTGTGTGTGTATGTGGGTTCACTGGCAATACATATTTAAACCTCTGTGATAAAATGTGTACTGGCTCCTGTTGGTAGCATTAACTGTATTTAGTGTTTCAGCACAGACATTGAGAAGTCAGGGCAAGAGAATAAATCAGTCTTCAACTGAATTTAAATTTCTGTCTTTATTTTATACAAACCTAGAGTGTTATTACCAATCATCGGAGAAGAATGACACCAAATCCAGCTCAAAGCAATGTTGGCTACTGTAGCATCTATAGAGTTTGTTCAGTATTTGAGACTCAGATTAGGTCTTTTTATCATTTATCAATCAGCGACAAATAAGACTAGTAAAATCATATGCCAAGTTCTTAGAAATTTACTTTTTCTATTCGTTTTGGTTTCTTATTTTGGAACACTTGTATACCAATTTTATGCCAGTCTATTATTGTTAAGTTTATTATGTTTAAGTTGTAATTATTGAATTTTGAAGAACATTTTACACTTGTCATCCTATTATTTGTCATTTAAAAACACATACTGTCCTTAAATAGACACATGCAGTTCTGAAGGGGTTCTGTCTATGATAAAATATTTTATAATACATAATTTTATAAAGTATAATTTTATGATATAATAATTTATAAGCAATGTTTATATATAATGTTTTTCTGTATATCTCTGCATGTTTTATTGCCCCACATGACTTTGAATATATCAAATGACTTATTATTTTAATTTTTTCTAAGAAGTAATAATAAAAGATTAAGCCAGATGCCTTAAGTGCTTGTTTGTCTTCATTAGGATATCAGTGTATCACTGTGTTGATTATGCCCCCTCAAAAGATTTACAATTTAAAAACCCCACAAATTAAATTTTGAAATTAGAAACATGTTTATCATAGAGGATGTTTATTCAAATAATTATATGTATGAAATTAACTAATATATGTTATAAAGAACAAAAATAAATAAGTAAATATAATGTCACTGACCCTGGTATAAACAAGCAAACAAAAAAGCATGAATAAGTTACATTTACAAAACGTGCATCAATGGCTATCTGCAATTTTGCTTTTGTAGAATATAACCCTAAGAAAAATTGAAACCATAACACACAAGAGATTCTACACAGCAAGGCACTCTCTTTGATAGACTTGCTAATCAACTGCATTGGTTTTACAAGATTTAAAGATTTGTTTTAATCAGAAGTTTGAAACAAGTTCAGGATAGCTTCTCTGTTGTTGCAGTTATGTTGGTGTGTATGCTCGGCTGAACTGATGGATTGCATGCGTGATGTTTGTGTACAGGCTAGAGTTCAGTCAGTCATGACTTTTGTATGATCGTTAAGGACTGTTTACTGTTTCCTATAAAAGACAGCTAGGTTCAGGCTCACCCTGCTATGCTTCTGTTTCGGAGACCCTTCATTTGACCCATTAAACTCAGCACTGACATCAGACACTTTTAAGGTCATTGCATCTGCTGTCGCTCTTTAGTGGTGCGGTCAGGCCGAACGCCCTCATGGACTCTGCGGTCTGAACCTAGATTGAGTCGTCACCGTGAAATTGGACTTGATATATGGGTGGAGGCACAGCTGAAGTTTTGCTGCAGTCTATGTTGACTTACCTCTGCAGCTAATAAAGCATCAGTTTACAATTTTCTCAAACAGAAGCCTAATGAAGAACCTGATCAAAAAAGCAAAATTGTATTTCAGTGTTTGTATTAAAGGACACATACAACACAATTTGCTTATATGACATTTGACCACACATAGATACAAACCTTTGTTAATTCATGTAAAAGAAGAAGTCTATCTATCTTAATGTGTGTTTTTTTTGTTTTTTTTTTTTTTTTTAGCAGACGAATGAATGGATGTAATGAGATTTAATGTAATGGTACCATATGATAGTACTATAATCATCCATACAGCATGTTTATCCATGTTCATGTATTGAGGTCATGTATTAAGATTTATGTGCACAAGGCATGTTACTCATGATAAGTCATTATTCTTTATTAAAATAGTACGATTATGTTCATTAATCTCAGATGGATTTAGTAAGTTGAGTAATTTTAAATCATTTGTGTGTGTAAACTTATTTCAATGAAAATAAATGGAGAACACAAAACACATTATGCATTAAAACACAAATTTTAATACATCCTCTAAAATAATTTTTATTGTGATTGTTCTTTTAGATTTTGTATATTTGTTCAATTGAGCAAACCATTTGTACCACTTTACTACACTTTCTGCTAGATAAATATTTTATAGAAGAGTAACATAGAAGTAATAACATAATGAATCAGTGCACGATTTTCATAATTCTTTCAGCTTGGCCTAAAACGTCAGTTTTTCTTCTTTATCAGCTGGAGGTTTTTAATGAAGAATGTCTGTTTGTTTAACCTCTTCATGCTACGTTGCCCCCTGTCAACCCCAGCTTGTCATGCTGCCACAAAGAGGTGAAAATGTGAGTTTATTTAATGTAGTTCAGATCAAACTAAAAATTCCACTGCATTAAAGTTTCAACCACAGAACAAAAATGGTAAATCCAAAAAACAAGAAATATATACTGTATAAATCATTAATTTTGAACTGTGTAGCCTAGCAGTGGTTAATTTATTGTCTAAAGTATGAATAATTTGATAAAGCTAGCAGTCAGAATATATATATATATATATATACACAAAGTTTCCTGTGAGGGTTAGGGTTAGGTGTAGGGTTGGTGTAGGGCCATAGAATATGCAGTTTGTACAGTATAAAACCATTACGCTTATGGGATGTCCCCACTTTTCACAAAAACAAATGTGAGTGAGTGTGTGTGCATATGTGTGTGTGCGTGTGTGTGTGTGTGTGTGTGTGTGTGTGTGTGTTTATTAGCCAAACAGTCTTTCTTTTAACATATGATGCAGATTCACACGTCAACATAAATTTTCAAAAACCAAAAAAAATATTTTTTAGAACAACAGAGCATTTAATCTAAACCAATCAATCAATGTACAATCAATGCCTTTTGATGTTAAATATTAATATGGAGACTTCATATGGATTGTTACCAGAGTGCTTTAAGATTAACTTTGCGCATGTGTTGTCATTTTTCATGTCTGATTTATCATCCCAAGCACAGGTTCTGATTTCTGAGTTCATCTCCTTGACTGAGTTTATTTAATCTGACAATTAACTGGTTGTTGCATGTGGAGATGCAGAGCACGCTTTACTGAACTGCTGCTGGATGAAGAGATCGCGTGAGAAAAAAAGGAGACAGGACACAAAGAATGTGCAATGTAATGAAAAGACACAAGGTCCTACCTGCAGCTCGTATGGTTGATTAGCTTATACATGTTTGTTTACTTCTCATTTTGTCATTCCCGTAAGCACATGACACCGTCTGAACAGACGATCGTTTTTTCCATGACAGGTTATTGTGCTATTATTTTGAAGTTCTTCTAAACATGCCAATGGAGGCTATGAGTTGGATAGGTCACATCACTGGCTTTGAAGTTTCCAAGACCAAGGCTATCTGTATTGACTAATATGTAACATCTTTTTTGAGAAGAAAAGGGGGAGCTCTTAGATGTCAGGAGGGGTCCTATTTCAGTCGCCAAGTCTAAAACTAATGGGCAACTTTATTCAAAAAGACAGAAGAACCGACATTATCTCACTGTATTAGGGGGCCTGATGGTGAATCAGTATAATATTAAAGAGTAACCTAGTCATCACTCCATCTCTGCTTCTTGGGTATGGATTGCTCATGCCTGGCCAGCCTAACTGTGGTAATTGGTGAGCATGTTTGGGGAGTGGTGATTAAAGATGGATATATGTGGGGAGTGGACGCAGGACTGGGTTAACAGAAAGCGACAGGAAAGATGAAAGGCAGTGGTATTAATGCATTGCCCAGGGGAGAGGAGATGCTTGTTTTTCACTCTGTTTGTCACGCAAGTTTCCTGCCCCGCTTAGTTCGGCCGCTGATAGGCCACTCCCCCTCTCTCTTTTTCTTTCTGTATCTCCTCAGTCTCTGCTGCTTTGCTCTATTCCTCTCGCCCTGTTTCTTTTGGTTTTGTGCATCTCTGTTCTATGCTCTGTCTACTTCTCAATATTATTATAATAGTTAAACAACTAATTTTCTCATTAAAGGTAATAGTTTCTTTCCTTTTTTGTCATACTGTATGTTTTTCCCTAACTACAAGTTATTTATTTTTTATTGGCTACAGTAAAAAAATATAGCTGTGAATCATCACCGTAAATTGTTTTAATTGGATGAATGGAAATTTTTTTTCAGTGTAATTAATACTTAATAAGACTTAAGATTTCCTGTGTAGGTTATAGCAAAACAAAGTTAGATTATTTCTAATTAGTATTTTGATTACATGCGTAATATGAATACTGGACACTTTTTCCCTCTCAAATTATGGCATACTTTTTTCTTTTTTTTTTCTCAGATATTTTTATTGATTCATTGCGGTTCATAAAGCCAGTATATGAAAATAAATGCAATATTATTCATACAAGACATTGTACGTTAATGTAATATATTTTAGGGTACTTTTTGGAACTTAAATTTCATTTAACTGAAAATGTAAATTAATTTCTGTTGCCAGATCTGAATTTCTGGTAAAAATTTCTGAATTTTCGTATTAGTGGCAATAATGGAGTAGCAGATTAGTATTTGTCATTGATTGCTAGCTGTAATCTTTAATCCATTCCAGATACATTAGACTTTTTTTTTTCGTTAGATTTATATATATATATATATATATATATATATATATATATATATATATATGGTATAAGCAAAAAAAAAAAGAAAATAGCACTTTCCTTTCCATTAATGTTTATTTACAACAGAGATTGCAGGTGCAGGTTCCTTAGGAAAAAAAAAGTTTTTTAGCCTCATCCTGGTGATCCCTGTTTAGCCGTCATTTAATGAGGTGTAGATCCTTGTGCAGTGATTTCCAATTTCAGTTTTCAGGAGAATCTTAGCTGTATATATCAAAGTGATAAGTGCTGTCATTAGTTAAACACTCCATCTCTGTTTCTCTCTGATTTGGAGGCTGGTGTACAGAGGTCTCCATGAGGTATGGATGTTGTCAGCTTCTATTTCCTCAGTATGACCTTTGCTGCTTGTGTGGGGTCACTGAACACATTTATTTCCCCTGCTCACATGCAGAGGCTCTGTCTCGAATAACAGAAGATATCAGGATAAACGGGAAATACAAATCATTCATCCTGAAGATGATCACTGCAGTGTCTCACTCTAGGTGAATTCATTATACTTATTCATTATACATTATACTATTTTTACCCCAAAAAAGAAATCAGGAATCCTTTTTTTTTTATCCCTTCACAAGTGGGTACTGTAAAGTTTGGAACTTTAGATAAAGAGCTCAGAGATCTGGAACAATTAATGGTAGGTCAGTAACATTTAATGTTTGTTTTGTAGTTATTTTTTTACTGATTTCTTTTAGATTTATCAGTTTGGAAAATATTAAGCAAATGATGATGAAAAACAATGTTTTGTTGTGGATTTTGAAAGCGTGTTAATGAGTCTATTGGAAAATGTTTGTTATTTCAAATGCATTGAGACAGAAAAAATATAGATCAATTATATTCATGAAAAAAGGTTTAATAATTACATAATATTTAACAAATCTAGATGGCTATGACCTCAACTTATAGTAGTTGATATTGATTTATTTTCTTATAATGTGCATAATGTAATAATGTAACAGTAAGCATTTACAATTATAGATGATATAGATGTTTTGTGTCAGAAAGATATTTCTATAAAACGTTTGCTTGTTAAAGTTTTACTACTTTAAATATAATTTTGTGTTTATGGCGTTTTTTTTACATATTGTGTAGAAAAAGGTATTTAAAGAAGCATAGTAAGAGCTCAGAGATCTGGAACAAATAATGATACGTCAGTAACATTTAATGTTTGTTTTGTAGTTATTACTTTTTTGTTACAGTTTCTTTTTTTTTCTTTTTTTAATCGGTTTGGAAAATATTTAGCAAATGATGATGAAAAACAATGTTTTGTTGTAACCATTTTAAATGTTTATCTGAAAACTTTTGAGATAACAAATGCAGTGAGACAGAAAACTTATAAATCAATTACAACTAAGAAAAAAGGTTTCATAATTTTAAAATATTCAACAAATCGATAATCGCTGTAATCTCAACTTTTAGTATGTTATATATTTATTTTCTAATTATGCACATAATGTAATAGTGTAACCGTAAGCATTTACAATTATAGATGATATAAAATGTTTGCTTGTTAAAGTGTTACTAGCTTTAAATATAATTTTGTGTTTATGCAGTTCTTATGCATTTTGTGTAGGAAAACATAGTAAGCATGGATTTGCTTGACCTTGTAGTGTTCTGTTACTTGCTGTCTATTTGATGTTCTTTGGATATGTCGTTTTTATTAACTGATGGATGTCTTTGTATACCATTAGAAACATAGAAATGTATATGACATACTTAGATATTTAATACGTTTTATATTTAAAACATGTTATACATTAACCTTTCTGTGGTATTCATATTTTTGTTTTTCAATGTTGATGCATCTCAAGGACCCACAAGATTTTAGGATTTTAAAACAATACAAGCATAACAATATACATATAAAAAAATACTTGGAATATAAAAAAAAAATACTTGGATGTTGACTTACGTAAATTACAAGTAATATGAAAAATACACTGGGAATGCTCTCTGTGATTTTTTTTTTTAATTAGCATGCTAAAAAAATTACTAAAAATACAGTATGTAACATATCACAGTTAATTACAATGTATAATTAATTTTGTCTATATATAGTTTGAGATCAAGATACTTTGTAATGTTTATAGTTTCACATTTTGTATTAAATAGCCTTTTTGCTATTAACATCGAGAGGACTGCCAACCCACTCTAAACCAGTTACAACACTGATCTGAATGTAGACTGTAGTGGCATTATGTTAAATCAACCACGAGGGGGCAGCAAAGTTCTTCCAAGTAAACATCACGCTTTCACGGTGTCTCATTTGGGCGAGTTCTCTTTCTTATCTTTCTCTAAACAGCTGTAGACGGAAAATAAGCTTATAGTAATAACGACTGAATTACTTCTGCTTCTGAATTTGCTTCTGAATTGACTGAAAAAAGAATAATTGTCAAACACAGCGCTGTGCCGTGAGCATACTACAATTCGTTTAATTAAATCATTGCAATCGTTCATTAATGCAGAACCTAATTAGCAAACTGAAATGTAGGATGAATTGATTCGTTCCTTTGACACATTGCCTTTCTGCCTGCTGGTATCTTTGTCGCTTTAGAGCTCAACAGAGAGGAAAACGCCCTCTCAAAATATCGTGCTTTTGCGCAGGCTATAGAGGTTTTGAGAGAAAGGTTTTATGGCCTTTGAAGAAATCTGGACAAGTTTTAGAATTGCAAATAGATGGATGGATGAATGGAGAGACAGACTGACAGATTGATTGACTGATTGAAGTACGTAGCTTTATTCAGTCAAGAAAAAGCCAAAATTTGGCTGAGCCCCCTCTTTGTACTTTAGTAAATATCACATTTAATTGCTTGAGAGGTCGGGTGAGATATCTGCAATAGACCTATATATGAGCCCTATATAAACACTCAAGTCTAAAGAATCAGTTGGTAAATAGGTAATTCTTTATTAATGTAATGTCTTTGTTTGGTGGAGGAGGAAGCAATGGGGTCAGTTATTAAGATAATGTCTGCAACATTGTCAAATTACAATTAGGCCTACATGTGAATTTTTTTTTTAAATATGTGTAGTTAGCATGTAAAAATGCTAGCTATGAAGTATGTTGACTAGTCAACTTGTCAAGTTTGGAAAGTGCGTTTTGAGAAAACATCCATCAAGGCACTAATACGGGTTCAGTCTGTTTCTTTCTCCGATCCTGAAATCCATGCATAGCCGATGCAACCTAAGAGGGAGGCGCTGTTGTCTAACTTGAAGACAGACCAAATTGATCACAGCTTGACAATTGTTAGATGTGACTTTGAGTTTAGCAGAAAAGATGAAGCAGGGTCTGTGAATGTTTTTTTTTTTTTTTTATGTGGTTGGTTTAGTGCTTTGTAACACATTATTGAAATGTTGCATATATATTGAAATGTGTGTGTGTGTGTGTGTGTGTGTGTATGTACCTACTTAACCATTTTTTATGACAAAATTGTACCCAAAAATAAGCTAAACCTGACAAAATCTCAGAAAACCTGCCTTGGGGACAACCTCATGTGTAAAACTGGTATAAAATTGTAAAAAAAAAAAAAGAAAAATTAAATTGTAAAAATGCAGAACATTTTCTGTAAGGGGTAGGTTAAGGTGTAGGGTGATAGAGTATATAGTTTGTACTGTATAAAAACCATTACGCCTATGGAATGTCCCAATTTAGATAGATACACTGTAAAAAATTGTGCCGTTAAATAACAGTTATTTACTGCCAGTAGGGGTGCCAGTAAAGTACTGTTAATTTACAGCTTTCAACCATTAATTTACCACTCTTATTTTTTTTTACAGTATTTCACCGTAAATTCTACCATGGAAATTAACTCCACTCCCACTACTTCAAACAGTTCGAGTTTAAAAGCTAGCATTCCTACGATGTTAGTACTATGAACTTATTTCATTTGAGTCCTCTGAGAAGGAATATTTCTTAATATAAAACTGCAAACACTTAGTAAAGAAACTAAATACATGAGTTTAACTCAAATCACTGCAGTTCATTGTCAGCTATAGCACACATGTATGTGCTGAAGTACTTAACACAGAGATCAACACTGTATCAGTGACTCCACATTTACTGTCTTTATATAAAGCAGCAAAAGATCAGAATTTGTGGCTCATCATTGACTGAAGAACAGGCTCTACTCTCCAGCACAATGGTGAACAACAAAACTATATTAAACTAACAAATCTCTCTTGTGCAAACACACATTAATACAGTTAAGTTCAGTATTTACTCTCATTATCAGTGTATGACTTTGCATAATTTTCTTTTCTATGGACGTTCACAAATATTTTAGTTAAATAAATGTTTTTTTCATTTGGTAAATCTGACATTTACATTTTACAGTATATTACTGTTTTTCTTTGACTTAACGGCAACAAACTGTAGAAAAACACTTTTTTTGCTGGCAGCCATTAATTTATGGCAAAAAACTGTAAAAAAAAAAACAGTTATTTACTGGCAGCAGGGGTGCCAGAAAATAACAGTTTTTCTACAGTTTGTTTCCTGTGAATTAATTACAGTTTATTACTGTTAAATTATGTTTCATGCTGTTTTTTCTTCATCTTAAATCTTTAACCCTTTAAACCCCACAACAAAATCCTCAGTTTTAAATGAACACTTATAATGTGTGCACACTACAGAGTGTTTGAGTAACACTGAATCAGTGAAGTTAATGAGATAATTCTGTGATTAATTGATGATTGAGCATTAGTGATGAACACCTGCTATTAACAAATAGAATTACTAAAGGAAATTGAAACACAAGGACTACAACTGAGTGGAGGCATTGCCTTAGATGAAATCAACTGAAATACAAGAATTCATCAAATCTCTCAAGATCTGATTAAACAACTCCTAAAACAGCTTCACCAGATTCACATTACTAACCAGACTGACTTTATTTCTGTCAGATGTCTACAGAATATCTTATTGAGAGTTAAATAGGTTTTTTTTTCACTACCATGATGGAGATCAGTGTTTACTTTAGTTGGGCTCTTGAACGTGACTTTTCAACAACTAAGTTTTTTTTTTTTTTACATGCTGTAACAATGTATCTTTGGAACTTGTTATAGCAAAAAAAAAAAGTAAACAGAAGAAAAAAATCTGGTATTGTTGTTTATAGATTGACAAGAACAAACACTATTATTTCTATTATTTTAATATTGATACTACAGCAAAATAAGAAACACTGCTGAGCCATAAGTTATGAAAGACTGTTAAGAAAATTTCACTCATTAAAAAAACCTTTGCTGAAATGTAGACAGAAACATCAATAATCAGCGTATGAATCAAAACAATGGTGACAATCCACAAAATAATAAACAGATAAGTTCTGAACATCACAAAACATGACAAAAGCAAAATTATAAGCACATAAGAATTCAAGAAAATCAGTGAACCATTCAGCGCCATAATTTATTCATGCCGCAATGCATGCTGGGAGACATGGATGAATTTTATCCTGTGCTGGTACCCAGCATGCATTGCATCATGAACCTTTTGATTGTCACCATTGATGAGATTCATATGCTGATTGTTGATGTCTCTCTTTGAGTGTTGCGTACACTGCTGCCCAAAATATGTAAACCTCAAACTGTCATTAAATCCATATGTTCTGGTTATCACATTACGGTTCAATCTTATAAAATTGAAGAAACAAAAAAATTGTGTCATTCACTCACATATTTCAAGACCAAATTAATATTTGATTACTATAGCAACGCTTTGAGTCAGTAGATCATGCCTGACAGAAACAACCATAATCACTTGATCATCAAAATTAATATTGCTGTTACAGATGTACCATTATGATACAAATATAGCAATGATACAAATTTAAAGTACAAAAGTCAAGGGTCAGGACCCCAACTAAAGCAAACACTGATCTCCACAATGGTGACGCTAAATGAAACAGTAACATTATCGTCTAAATCTCTGTAATTCTTAGTAAGATCTTTTGAACTCTGATCTCTGATCTGATAGAAATAAAGTCAGTCTGGTTAGTAATGAGTGAAGTTGGTAAAGCTGTTTGTTGATTGTTTAAATCTTCAGTTGATTTCATCTAAAGCTGTGGCTGAAGTCAGTTGTAGTTCTTGTGTGTGTCTTGTTTCTCTTTTCTTCAGTGATTCTACTCGTTAACAGAAGCTGTTGATCAGTGTCTGAATTCACTCATTAGTTTTCATTCTCTCTGCCAGGTGGACTATATTATTAAACTCATGTAGGGAATAGTGAATGAGGGTGTAGGGTGTGATTTGAAACACGCTACACTCAACTAATGTTACATGACCCTATCTGAAGTGGTTTTCACCCCTTTGAACACTTTTGTTTTCCTCCTTGAAAAAAGCCATAATGGCAGCCAAGGAGATCATGATTGCACTGATAAGTCTACAGTGCAAAAACGCAACAAATATTTTTATTTTATTAAATTTATTTATTAATGATCTTCAGTATTCACGGACCTTCGCGGGGTTTAACCAGACAGTTACACGAGTTCCACCAATCAGATGCATCATTGTGGGATTGTTCAGGATTGTGGGTAATAAAGTACTTATCCAAGACATTGCGAATAAAAGGCATTTATCTCAAAACAAGGTTAGTGCCCCATGAACCTTTGGCGTTTATATGAGCATATACTATCGCTTAGTACAGCCGTAGCTGGTTTTAAGTATACCATGTATGGTTAAGTTTTTATGGCTTATACCCCAACTGTCAAAGCAGAAATTGTATTGAATTTTTACTTCCGGCACCGGCTGCGGGCGGGACTGTGATGCTCTATTGTGCCTGTGTTGTGTCACATGACAAGCATGACGCGTTGCCATGGAAACCGTGAGGTGGAACATTCTAAAATAACAGTCGCCTAAAGAAACTCAAGTTGGGGGCTCAGCTAGAATATTTTAAACTCACGTGCGAAAGGGGTTTTAGCAGCTTAATTTTAATTGATTTATAAATATTATTTTAAACATATATGGTCTTTTTTTCACAGATAGTCATGTCATGCTTTGAATAAACGTGCATTAGTTATATTTTGCACCCTTTTGTGAAGATTTTCTTCACCCTAACTGAAATTCTGCATTTTAAATTTGAATATAATTCGAATTTTGATCATATTTAAGTACAAAATTCGAATGTATTTGTTCAGTCATTTTGACAGTCCTATATGCACAACTGGCGCAGCGTCATAGAATGTCTCTGAACAGATTCACGCCCACTTTTAGGGGAAAACAAACCACCATACAGTATTGGATTGAGGAAGTGGACTAACCTTACAACATGCCAAAGAGTTGTTGTGTGGTTGGGTGCACCAATAATGTTTGTAAAACACCAAATTTGAAATTTATGTCTACCTGCCATCATCATCAGTATCTTGCTGTTATGGAGATATGATGTTACATATGATGTTAATCGAAAGCTAAGCCAGGCAAACGTTAATTGTATGGCTTGACAGAAAAGTGCACTCAGTACTCTCAGTATTTATAAATATAAAGACATATACACATTTAAAGAAGTTTACTTTTAAATACGAAGTAAAATCATTCACTGGCCTACCTGGTGACTCGATGAGGTACGAGTAAATGTCTGGGTAAGACTCTGGCCACTGGGTGGCAGTGTTGCCAGATTGGAAATGTCCAAGTATCGTACCAGAAGTTCAAAATTATCATATTTGGAAGAAAATTATTGTACACGAGTCAAAACTAGTTATTTATCTATTCTAAACCAACAATATTTTGACACGACCTGCAAATTACCACAATAGATAACAAGGCGTATTGTTGGACGGAAGCAGTGAGACAAAATACTATCCCATTATTTTCAGTGACTGTCTGCGTCGCGGCGCATATTAAAACATATTAAAACATATTAAAATGATTTTTAACACTTGCTTTGTCGTG
Organism: Carassius carassius; assembly: GCF_963082965.1. NCBI lineage: Eukaryota > Metazoa > Chordata > Actinopteri > Cypriniformes > Cyprinidae > Carassius > Carassius carassius. The sequence continues at coordinate 28,838,382 of NC_081760.1, forward strand.
TCCAGTGAATTTAGAGTGTCTGTAATAAGCCAATTTTTTGTATGAGTAAAGAAGCCCTATGACTGCAACTACCATCATTTAAATTTTCAGAAAATTCTGAAATTATTGTACATTACTGTCACACACCTGGACTCATTTTGTGTGTTTTTGCCCCTGTGACCCAGTTTCTGTCTCTATGTGGTTTGATTAGTTCCCAGGTGTGTCTAGTCATTTCCGCATGTGTTCCATGTCCCTGTTAATTAAGTCATGCCATCCACCTGTTTTTTTCCCAATTATCCCTTGTACAAAAGCCTTGTCCTTTCAGTTCTGTTTTGTCGGGTCTACTCGTCTACTTGTTACTTGTCAACTTGTCTACTTGTCCACTTGTTACCTGTTACTTGCCACTTGCCACCTGTTATTTGCTACTTACCTTGCCTATGTTTGATTTAATAAATCTTTGTTTCGTTTATCCCTCGGCTCCGTGTTCCTTCCAGCAGCGTAAGCCGTGACAATTAAGGGATTTTTTTCATTATTGATTGTACATCGTACAGAGGTAAAAATTATCTTACAAATACGATAATTATCGTACGTCTGGCAACACTGCTGGGTGGGGTTGTTACACCAATTTGACACTGGGAGAACGAAGGGATGTGTTTTTAAATTGACCAAATTAAGTTTGTGGATGTATCTTTCAGGCAAGGTGGACATGTAAGTACTTGACATGTTTAGTCTTAGGGATTTCTTAAGTTATTCACGATGCCGGCTGTGTACTGATGTTGTTTTTTGCCACTAATTTGTATGGAAGTCTATGGGAAATCTAATTTATTTTCTCCTAAAAAGGGGTGGTGATGTAATTGACGGTGTTCGTATTGGTGATAATGTTATCCTTAATAATCTGCTAACCAACCTTAAGGCACTACAAACGAATATGTGATGCAAAATATTTTAATTTTGTAGTGCCTTTAAGTGTGCATGTCATTGGAATTAAATGCAATGACAGCTTCTTTAGACTAATTAAGCAAGAGTCGTATCTGCTGGTTGGAAATTAAATTGCCATTCAGGATACTGTCAACTATTTAAATAGAATTATGACTGACTTTCTTCTCAGTCTACCAATTAATGTCTTGTTGATTGAAAAGACACGTGTTTGTAAAAAACGAATCCATTATTAAAACATTTTAAAGTCACATTCAAGGCTGCAAAAGTAATTGAAAAAGATTCAGAATAGCATACTACTCGTACATCATATAAAGAAAGATATGGCAGCAAGAGTAGTATGGTAGTGTGCTATTCCCGGAGTTCACATTTAACAAGACTAATTACCTGAACACTTTGTGAACCATTGTGTTTTTTTTTAGTTTTTGCCAGCTCTGTAGTCAGCCACAGTGAGCTTTAAAAACGCACAAATGCAATTGTGTGTGTGTGTGTTTTCTTCTGCAGTGGGATGGTGTGACCCCATAATGCATGTTGCTGTGGAGGAGAAAGAGCAGCTGAGTGATGTTTCCTGTTGCTTCATTGCATCCATTTTATCAGCTTTTACTAGAGCCTGTCAAACAGTTCACATTTAACTTATATCTTCAAAGCGTCTTGTGATCAAACCAGAGAACAACAGAAGTACAACTCTTAAATTAATGTGATGTGGATTCTTTTGTCTGACAAAGAAACAGCTGCATAAACACTAACTTGTTGTTGTTTTTATGTCATGAAAATTTTTTTTGACAGAAATGTATTGTCTTCTTCTTAGTTATGAAAAATGGAGAGGGGGAAAAAGGTAAGAGTATATTTCTTTGGCCCATTTGTGAAAAATTATATTGTGTGTGAGAGATATTATTGGGGTAATTGTATTGTACTTGTATTGAGATATATTTTCCATAAGGAGAGGAAAGTCAAGAAAATTCTTATTTTTTCACTGGCCATCTGGACCAAAAAAAAAAAAAATGGACCCACAGTTGCTATGGTGACTGAATACTTTGATAAGCAGCCTTCTCTGTAGATAGATCATTGCAAGATGTACATACAGCATTGCTGATAAAGTCTTCATGCACATTCCTGAATCAATGCCTGTAGCTAGACAATGACTAGAGCCACCTTTACATCAGCGTTGTTGGTCTAGGGCTTTAATTCACAATATTGGAAGGACTTCAATAGCATTTGGTGCAGTGCCAAAATCCTACTCAGAATCCACCTTCAGTGAATTGACAACAGTTGGGCTAGTACCCTTAGAGGCCATTTTATTGATATGTTCATTTTTTCTTAAATTAAGAGAGTACCACTGATGACTGTGGACCACTTTTACAAACAAAGACTGAGTAAACAGGGTCGCTCTCATAGGAAGACTAATGGAAAATGCCGGAAAACCAGCTGCTTGCACTCACTGAAACTGCCCTGTACTGCTGTTCTGGCAGCTGACTGTGGCTGTGGTCATGTTAATAGGTGCTGGAAGTACTGAACTGATTTTATTTTTCATCCTATGAGAGTGACCCTGTTAACTCAGTCTTTGTTTGTAAAATAGGTGCACAGTCCTCAGAGGAGCTCTCTTACAGTAGTTTAAGAAAACATGAACACATAAACAAAATGGCCACTAAGGGTACTAGCCCAGCTGTTGTCAATTCACTGAAGGTGGATTCTGGGTAGGATTTTGGCATTTCATATTTAGGTGTATCTTCCTTAAGCTATGCTTTTATAATTAAGCTACTGATGATGCTTAGTAGGTTACTAAAGTGTAGAAGTTTTGCACTGTAATGTATGAACAACACACATCTCTTGGATTTTTAACTTGTGTAAAAATATTTTGTAAAAATAGACAATATCCATCCAGTTTTCTGCCAATCAGAGACAAACCGAGATGAAGTGAGGGCCCCATTTTTACAAATGCCTAAATAATGTTTTGATATATTAAACATAAAATGTTGAAAATTGATTATTTAAATAATTTAAATAAAATAAAGGTACTTTAAATGTGAACCGCCAGTAGGTGGCAGAAAGTTACTGTTATTAAGTAAATAACTGAATAAATGAAACATATACATATTTTATTCATTCAGGAACAAAACACCATCATGTTGCTCAGAGAGGCAAAACAACACTGTGGCTTTATAAATAGTGCAAAAACAGGCAATATGGTTTCTAAAACGTAAGTCTCTTAATTAACTTATAGTTTATTGATCTTGCAAAAATAATATATATATATATTACCACTGTCATGTGTCACGATCATCAGCTGGAGTGCCCATGAACTCCAATAGAGGGCACTCCACTCAGGACTCAGGCATTCTTGTATTTCCATTCCCAACTCCATTTCCCATAATCCCGTGCTTAGGGCTAATAACCACCAGGTGTTCCCCATTACCACATAAACTGTGTTTGGACTCTCTAATAGGGCAAAGTCTTGTTTAGTTCTGTCTGGCATTTCCAAGCGTTTTCCTAGTGTTTGTTCCTTCCGTGTTTGAGTTTGGATTGTTTATACCGAATGTGATTCTCTGCTGCCTGCCCTGACCTCTGCTTGTGTCTGTTTTCGATTTTGGATATCCCTTGACATACCTGACGCTGTCCTTTGATCATTGCCTGTTTGACCACTCTGATAATAAACCACTGCATATGGATCCGAACGTCTCTGACTCCATGTTACATCATGTTTCCTCTTTTCCTCCTCTTGCTTTTTTCCCCCACTTCTGGCTGCCAGAGGGATGAATCCTCTTCATGGTTAAATTAGACAATGCACGAGTAAGCGCTGTGCCAGTTTGAAAATGGCGGCGGACCAATCACAAGGAATAAAGCGAGGACATCCTGCATAACGCGAGAGGGGTGCAGATTTATTGCACCATATTATATTAAAGACATTTCCGATTGTTCAAATGGTCAACTGTAGGGGGCCCCCTCAAAATGCAGGGCCCCAGGCAATTGCCTGCCTTGCCTGCCCTATTGCTATGCCTCTGCTGCCAGTGTGTGTCTGTGTGTGTGAGAATTGTTTGCAGGATCAATGGTTTTCTGTCCTCTGCATGTAGGCTATAGGTGTGGAAGAAATAATGGAATTGTACTGGTTGATTCACACTAGCTGCTCTCCCTCACACCCTCCTTTCCATGGTGACCTTACTGAGACGCTTTTAGCAATCAGTGGCTTTGATAATATTGTACATTATGTCCAAAAGCCAGGTTCTTATAATAACATCCATCAGATTCATAATGTGAAGCTGACACATAATTATACCAAATTATAAAGTGCAAGAATAAGTAAGATTTTAGTCCAATTATTATTAGCATTTTTACTGTGCCATAATATACTACTTTCACTTGCTCTTTGTGAGCAGCTATTAAGTCATTTATTCAGAAGTCATAATATTGAAATGACTCCCAGCTAATAAGAATAAGAAAATTAAATGCTACACCATTCTGTCTGTATTGTATTCCTTCAAAAGGCACATTACAGCTTGTGCAACAACAGAATATGCATTTTTGATTAAATATCTTTCTTTATTTACTCTTGATCTCTCATCGATTATAGAATGAGTGCTAAATGACAGCTAAAATTACCTTATAAAGCTAAATCAAGTTAGATAAAAACTTTATAAAGTGTTATTAATGACCTTGTGTAAACTAAGCACTCAGAAGTCTGGAGTCTTTGACGCATCTTACTCACAGAATAAACACTGTCTATTAAACATAGTATATTTACAGTATATTTTAATCAAAGGGCAGCAACTAATCAAGTCTTTGAATTCTTTTATCCTGAAACATAATGTATCCCCTGATACGATGGATGGGATGGGGGCACAAACAAGTTGTAAACACGCACATGCACAGTTAAAGCAAAGACTCCTGCATGACCCAAATCTATCAGATCACAGAGGATCTCAACTTCTGTTTTAATTAAACCTACAGGAATTAGCTCAACGTGAAATTTGCACTCCTTTTGGTTAAAGCAAATCTTCAGAAAGGAAATCAGGAATGCCCCACAGCTGGAAACCTTGTGAGAAGTACTCAAAATGATTAAATATTGCCATTAAGCTCCATGATGGTTTATTTCATTTTATTTTATTAGTTTTAATTTTGCTTTTTTTGTAGAATAACTTTAATGTTCCAATGATTATTTACAATATGTCTACTGGTACAGAAGTGTTACTTCTATTACAGATTAACTGGAGGAAAGTGGTCTCAGATTTATTTATTTAGATATTTCAATATTTGGCCACAACTTGACATTTGCAATAATATGGTGTGCAATGGGATATTATATTATATTGTATGATTTCAATAAAATTTTGTAACCATGTAGTTAGTGCACATAATTCTTAAAAAGTTTTATTTATTTACATTTTTGGATTTAATTACATTTGTTTTTGAAATTTGGCAGTATAAACAGTTAAAATAACAGCATGTTGAGTTCCAGAACACATAAGTAAATAAATAAACAATGTTCCTGCATAATCCCACATTCAAGCTGTTTTTGTTGGACTATCCAGATTTTTTTGAAAAGCATGAAATCATCAGAAATTCGGTCGTGATTCGCAACCAGGATGAGCTACCCAAGTCCAGAGGGACATTTTAGCATGTCACAGTCAGTGTTGAAGTGGGTGAAATTGAATCAGCTCTCCGCTCGGCTGATGGCAGGGGGCCCCTGCCGTGGCATCGTGATTCCCTTATTTCCCGTCGGTGGTACCTGAGAGGCATTAAGTTGTGGGCGAAAGATAAAAAAAATGGAGGAAAAAATACACTGAAATGGAGTCCTTCTTCAAAGCAGCTGGCACAAGCTACTACCAAGAACATCTCACATCTCACATCTCCAAGTACATGAGCACAGCAGCAAGTGTGAAAGAGAACCCACTAACTCACTAACAAAACTTCATCCTGAGGGATTTGCAGAGCTTTCCACAAATAGGTCCAGATGTAGAGCCTGCTTTATTTGATTGTGTATTGATGGTAAAGTTTATAACAGGGGTTTCCAAACTCGGTCCTGGAGGGCCGGTGTCCTGCAGAGTTTAGCTCCAACCCCAATTAAACACACCTGAACCAGCAAATTCAGTCAAGTCAAGTCAGCTTTATTGTCAATTCTTCCACATGTACAGCACATACATACAGATAATTTAAATTGCGTTACTCTCAAACCCTTGGTGCTTACAGATTACACTAACAGTAGAGCATAAAAATACAGATATATGCAGATTAAATGTAAAATGCAACTATACAAATAAGGGCATGTAAAAAAATCATACAGTTAAATAAAGCAGCACAAGGCACATGGCAGATAGAGGGCAAACCTGTGAAGTAAACAAACAGTGCAGATAAAATGAGTGTAGTGCAAAAGAGCTTAATCAGTCTGACAAAAAGCTCAGAGAGCAGTTCTGTATTTAAACTGACTGAAGAGGTAGTTGAATGAGGTAGTGAGCAGACCAATGCTGCACAAAGTGACTGGTGCAGGTAAGAGTTTGTTAGTGGGAGGCGGGGAGAGGAAGGACCTGGGAGCTGGGTGGGGTTCATCGTTCAGTGGTGCCTGGGGCAAAAGAGGGAAGGGGGGGAGGGCAGGTCGGGAGGGAGTTTAGCTTCATGACAGCCTGATGAAGCTGTCCTTTTGTCTGCTGGTCCTTAGCCTGCTGGTCTTATCCCTGAAGGCAGCAGACTGAAGAAGCTGTGTGACGGGTGAGTGGGATCACCCAAAGCAGAGGACTTTGTGGGTGAGACGGAGGAACTAGAGATGCTGCTGTGCTTTCTTGACCAGTACTGCGGTGTTGTCAGTCCAGGAGAGGTCCTCTGTGATGTGCACACCCAGGAACTTGGGAAACTATATGAAACTTGCACATCTATACACTGTTTAAGTGTGAATGGCAGCTTTTATTCGTTGTATTGTTTTTTGGCATTGTTTTTCCTTTGCACTTCTAGTGATTGCAAGAGTAATTTAATAAGCAAGGGTCTTTCTTTACTTAGTGTAATTTATCAACATGCTTATGTGTGTGTGTGTGTGTGTGTGTGTGTGTGTGTGTGTGTGTGTGTGTGTGTGTGTGTGTGTGTGTGTGTGTGCATGATCATCATACAAACACATGATATAAATTTCACTTTCAATGGAAAGAATTAGAATAATCTATATATACTTACACTGCCTGGAATGGCAACATGACACCATCACATAAGACTCAATAAACTCTGTGATGATGGCACATAGATATACATTACAGTTATAGTAATACAAGGTTTGTTTTTAGTGGCTCTTTGTGCACAGCACAAAATGCACTTAATTCAGTCAATTTAACTAAAAAACAAACAAATAAAAAAGAAATATATATATATATATATATATATCATGCTAAATAAGTATTTCAAATACACATTTATAAGAGAAAAATATATAAATAGTTTTCAATCAGAAGAGCTGTCTTTTAAAAGCAGCCCATTATTATTATTATTATTATTATTATTATTATTATTATTATTATTATTATTATTATTATTATTATTATTATTATTCTTGAATACAAACACACTTGTTTATCCTGTTCTGGGAATTTATGGTTTATTCTTTAAATATGAACATTATGTAATGACATATTATCATGTTTTAAATGAAATTCACAGGTTTAAATTAGATAGAGATCCATTGTGAATGTAAAAAGGTGATGACTAGACCTTGGCAAAATGTATGTATCTCTCGTCCTTCAGAGAAGAATGCAGCATTATTTTAATTCTGCTACTTGAATGTTGTAAGGTACTTGTAGTATTGTAAAATATCTCTGCATTCTTTGTTGTTTTTTTCTCTTGTAAATCAAAGGATTGTTTCATGCCCCCTTCCGCACTGGAGTGTTGTGCTCATTTAAAGCAGACTATTGAAAAATTCAAAATAATAATAAAAAACAAAATGCAATAATTAAATAAATATTGTGAGTCATTCCAAGGTGCTGAAATTTTCTTTGCCACATATCGGGAGCACGCAGCAGGAGCCAGACTGGCTATCATCACATCTCTGCTGAAAAAATTAATTAATTAATTATTGAAGACGTCGGCACAGTTTCTCTAAATTATATGTTTCATTCTTTTTATATTTTAAATCAGTCCAGACTGTAAAGAAGACTGTGAGAAGCCTCAAGTGATTTTTATTTATTTTTAATTTTTTTTTACTGCTCCTTTCAATATATTTTTAATTTCATTTTACTTTTTCAAAGGATTTTTCTGCCTCATAATGTCTAAAACTACAACTCCCCAGTGAACACTAAACTAATCATTTAATATACAGTCCTCTCGCTTTTCAACTGTTTTGTCATTGCATTGTATTCCAGTTTTAGAGTCTTTGGCACTGCTAAATTTGTTTAAATTTCTCATCATTTCTATGTCAGCTTGAAAAGTGTGTGCCAAATGAATACATGTACATTTATTTAAACTATTCTGTGCTCTCACTACTTGTCCAAAAGGCTTTACTGTCATTTTTCACACATTGCAGAGAGGTGAAAAGCAAATGTGGTTTCTCTGAAAAAGTCAAGACATTTACAGTAACATTGTACAGTGTAGACCTACTGCATGACTGACTTTATATTGGTGCAGCAAAACATATCCTTTCATAGTTGACGGAAAATAACATCAGCTTGTTTTGTCACACTAGATTTTGTGGGTGTAAATACACGTGTTTGCTAAAAAAAAAAAAAAAAAAAAAAAAAAAAAACCTTGCAAAAGTTTATTCACAATAGTTTGCTGAGAGTTACGCCCATAATTTGTGCTAGTATCATGGGATGTAGGAATAAGGTGGTATAAAACACATTGTTTGGAGCATGCTGATAAATTTGGATCTGCAATCTCATGCTGCTTTATTCAACCACCTGTAGGCAAATATTTTTGTACAGCTGAAAGTGTTTACTGAATATTCTCTCTGGCTTTGTTTTTAATTAAATTTTAATAATTTAACACCTCCCTTTCTAGGCTTTTGCCTCGTCAATACATTCACTACCTCGCACACGTCCCTCTTCACCTTGGCCAACATCTTGTTTCAAGCTTCTCCTGATCTGACACTTTGTCCTCTTCAGTCATGGAATGATGTCTTTAAATAACCCTTCCGGTCAGACTTGGCACATACATGTTCTCATATGTCCGACCGTGTAAATGGAGCCTTATGTGTTTGCCATAGGCACTGTTATTACAAATATGCAGTTTGTAGTTCCTGTGATTATAGAAGGTATTAGTATAGACTGAACTTGGCGTTTGCTTTGCCTCATGCTGCTTATTTGAGCAATACTGGGGTGCCAACAGACTCCAGAGGTTTTTATTTAAGATGTTCCCAAGAACTAATTGAAGTATGCATACACATAAGTGTATATTCACAATATTTAACACCCTACATTACTCACTTACGCTTCTCTTACTAACAACTTCTCACTCTCTCACACACCTGATATTCTGTTACACGAAGGTGTTGCTCCACACATTGTCGGATCTCTTAACAAAACACTGAACGTCATCCAGAAGATCTGTTTTTTCCCATAAATAATTCTCTGAAAAATCTGATTATATCTTCCTCAGATTGTCTCAGATTACTTTGGGTTCTTGCGTAACAAGCTCTCAGATGTGATTAGACTGAATCTAATGCTGTCTCCTCAGATTTCCTTTCCACTAAACGGTCTGCTCATGGGACAAAAGAACCTCAATGCAGTGCCCTTTTGGTTGGACTGCTGCCCTGACCATTGTATTTCCAGCTCTTCTGGGCTTAGAGGAAATCATCAGCCCACTTTATCTAAATACATGAAATTAAAGGGGAAGGATATCATGTTTTGGGGGCGTAATGTCAAATAGGAAATTAAATATGAACAGTTGTACAACCTACATGATTGGTATCTGTGATAACAAGTGCCTGTGACTAAAAAGTAATTGAAGATCAGACTATCTTTCCTCTGACTCAGACTTTACTTATGGCACAATTGTAAAAAAGTCTGTTTATTTATGACCCTGTCTGCACACTGAAAGCGGCTAGGGCTGATTTAACACAGAAACCCAAAGAAAAGTGCTTGAGTAAATCAATTGTGCGCATTACTGCTGTATCCCGACCTTGTTGTTTGAACTAAGGGATTATGGTTAGCTATCATTTTATCTGGTCATCTACTGCAATGATTATGGCTACAGAAGGAAAGTACTGAGAGACCAGAAAATATATTTCAAAATAAAAAAGAAAAGATATGTGAATATACAGTACAGTCAAATATACAATTTTTTTTTTTTGCAAAAATACAAACAAGTAGTCACCCTTAACACAGTTCTCTATTATAGTATATAAACATACATTCAGACAAGTGCATCTGAAATTATAACTGATATTGGAAATACAATGGTGTGGGACAAGAAAGCAATTATAAGCATTAAAAAGAGCCTGAACTGATATCTCTATATATAGAAAGCCATAAAATGACTTCTACATTCTTCAAATGACATTTTCTTTTGCTTTTTCCCCTATGGGTTTGTATCCTGTGATAAAACTTAAGTGAAAACAGTGGGAACGTGGCTCAGAATCAGGCCAGATGAATGATGTCTTCTTTGCAGGATGTGTACGTGTGCACCTCCATGGATGTCTGCGCTGATCTGATCCCTGAGGCAAGGCAGGAATAAAACTGAGGTTGTAAAACATTCCCTTTATTTGTAGCCACCTACTGTGCAATGCCACACTCTCTACCATGCATGCATATGAATCGTGACTAGCATAGAAACAAAGGCAAGTCATTTCCCCACAAAATCCAACAGTGTCAAGCTGCTTATCCTTAATTTCAAATATTTAATGATCAGTCCGTCAACCAGAACAGCATGTTTCTTAATTTCATCTGCTGTTCTTTGTGTCACTGAGCATGCAGAAAGAGTTCTAGCAATTTAAAACTCAAGCAGCGTGCTACGAAGCACTAGAAGTTAACACCCACTCTTACTTCTTACACAATCAGCAACAGTGATTTTCTCTCCTGTAGTGTTGGTGAGGCAGTTTTGTGAGAGGTTCAGAGCTACACATCAACATGTGACACAGATCAGAGAATCCCACAGCTAATGAGGGGGAGAAATTAGCAGAAGGAGAGGAGTGATTTCAGATTGGACTCTGTCATTAAGCTTTTCTCAGTTACAAAGCCTGCCTGAGCTCTCAGAACATGTCAAGTGCTAGAGCATGAGTTTGGTGAGATCCTTATTATTATTATTATTATTTTACTTATACTTATTTATTTGAATAGCTGTGGCAGTATTACTTTTACAGTAATATAGAATTAGTATAGTCTTTTTTTTCAGGTTTTTCAGATAATTAAGAATCCACATGCTTGCAGAGTATATGTGACGGCTGCAGGGGAATGTGTATGAATACACCATATTTAAAAGGTATCATGATATTTCATGACAAAACAATGGAAAAAAGAAAACGATTAAATGTCAAAACTTCAGTGGTTCGCTGTCAGAAATCTTTTGTTATTGTTTTAAAGACAGTTGGTTTCTTTGCAGGACGTTTGTAATCCCTGAAGGAAAATGATAAAGAAAATATTCTTTACTGTACCACTTTCTTTACAGAATCCCCTCTTCTTTTCTTCCTTCCTGCAGAGTTTAATTTAGAGTTGAAAATAATCTCACAATGACAGGTTTTTAGGATCAGTGATGTTTTATATTCATTACATTGCATATACACTATCAGATATACTTGTGTACACAGGGGGCTTCAATTCACGCTAATGATTTCTGAAGGATCATGTGACACTGAATACTGGAGTAATTTTGAATAAAGGCTGAATAAAGGCCTAATTTTATTTCCCAATATTATTACTGTTTTTACTGTATGTGTCATCAAAATAAAAATGCAGCCTTGGGGAGCCTAAGCGACTTCTTCTTCTTTTTTTTTTTTAATCCTGCTGAACCCAAACTTTTAAACTGCTGTATACATGGACTGAAAATGGATCTGAACCTTGAACCAGAATATCATAGACAAGCAAGTAACACTTAGAAACTGCATAACAACACACTAAGAGCCACACAGAACACCTCAGGCAAACACCACTCACATTTTCTTCAGAAAAGGTCAAAATCAATTTAACAATCTGTTCTGCTCAATGTTCAGTGTAAACTGCTTCCTGAATCAACATATTTGTGGTTAGTTGAAATTCAGAGCATAATTTATGAGTGTTTGTGTATGGGTTCTTAACAGTCTGTAATGACGGCTCATTTTAGAGAGACTAGTTTTTGAAAATCTTATGCCATGAGTCACAGGGTATTTAGGCTCAGTCAGTCAAGTTTGGTGACAATACAATTCATCACAGTAGTCTCTATAGCAACAATCAGACTAGGTCCACTTGGCTTGGTCTGATTCCTGAGTAATGTTCTACATCTGACATAATGTCATTACTGATTTGATTTCAAAATGTTAATGCTACATTTACATTTATGCATTTGGTGGACACGTTCATCCATAGCCACTTATATTGTATTCAAGCTATAATTTTTTCTAATGCATGCATTACCTGGGAATTTAAACCCATGACCTTGGTGTTGCACAGTAGAGTTACAAAGCTCTACCGTTTGAAAGGCTCAATGTTAATGCTAAATGACTTGCTCTATGACAGTATGTATATTTGTTGTTGTATTGATTGAGTGCTAATTTCAAAGTGTTAAAAAACATTTCTATTATCACTCTGTGATTACTTTATTAGGTAGATTTGTGAAAATTGTGCTGAAATAGGATTACTACTGTACATCACTAAAGTATAGAAAATAATCACCCCCTTTAAAATAATTACATGTTTGTTAATCACCCAGTTGGAAAAAGGATAAAACCCTTCTAAAAATTACTTGTAAACTCAATCACGTGCAAAGCAAACAATCAACTAACTATAGGTTGCAAGGCTCAGTCAAAAGATCACTGGAATAAATTTGTATAGGCACAAGTCAGGAGATTTATGACAAAGAGTGTTCATTTTGTGCATGTGACAACAATATCACAAATTCTCCACAAATGTGGCTTGTATGGGAGGGTTGCAAGAAAAAAGCCACTCCTCAAGAAAGGCTACATGCACGACTGAGCTTTGCCAAAACACCTTGAAGATTTTAAAGCAGATGGAGATAAAATTTAATTATTGGCCTCAACACCAAACGATATGTCTGGCGCAATTCCAATACAGCTCAATACAGCAAACCATGGAGGTGGTAAAGTTCTGTTATTGGGGTCTTTCTCTACAGCAGGGACTGAAGCACTTGTCAGGATAGAAGGAAACATGGATGAGGAAAATCTGCTGCCCTCTGCCAAAAAGTTGACAATGGGAAGAAGGCTTACCTTCCCACACAGTGGTTTAAGGAGAAAAGGGCGAATATCCTTGCATGGCCTAGTCAGAGCCCAGACTTAAATCACATTGAAAATCTGTGGAATGATCTGAAGACAGCAGTCCATAATGGTCAACATCAAATTTAACTGAACTTGAGCAGTTCTGCAAAGAAGAGTTGGCAAATATTGCAAAGTCTAGATGCGCAAAGTTAGTAGAGACATATCCCAACAGACTAAAGGCTGTATTTAAAGCAAAGGGTTGTTCAATAAAATACACACAAGGGGGTGATACTTTTTCCAACTCAGTAATTCATACATTTTGGTGTTATATCTCTCACTTATGTTATACAGTAAGTTGCACTGAGTAAATAAAAGCTTGTGTCAAAACAAAAAAAAAATGTCCATCTTCATTTCAGGCTGCAAAGCAACAAAATGTGATTATTTTAAAGGGTGTGGTTCTTTTCTACACCCACTGTATGTATGAACATTGTATGCAAGCACCTTGTTTGCACTGAGTGGAAATAGGCAGATGAATTGCTCAGACAAAAGCATCAGCTAGACAAAACCAACACAAGCTAGATTATTCAGTCTCAGATGAAGAAACGCAATACACCATCAGAGTAGTTTTATTGAATAATGAAAAAGGATGATTGAAGTCACCCAAGAGTGAATAAATCTTTATAGAGTTAATCATTTTGGATCCTTTGACATATGGCCGTTCTAATTGGGAGGCAAGAAGGCAGAAATGCTTTGGGCTTCATGTACTCATTCCCAGCACAGCTACCGGTAAAAGGAGAATCAAATCAGTCATATCAAAGCTTTTCCCCTCTGATCCTCCTTGAGCTTGGACTGCACTAACAGTAACACAGCACCAAAGGCACAGCAATTATTTATTAACATTTTGTTTCCTTTTGACAAAAGAAAATCAGAGCCCACTAGAAATCAATAGATATTCTGTAGTATATTCTACATACGTAATGTATTAGAAAAGTATGAAGTTGTGCCTCGCATAAATGGCCTATTTGGTGTTGTTCTCTATCTAAAATAATCTCATTCATATAATGTTAAGCAAAGCTTATTGTTCTAGTTTAGTTAGTTTTTTGGTGGAATGTGAACACGTTTTGCTTCTGACATACAGAGTTTAAATCAATTTTAAAAAGTAATTTCATGTAAGTTTGTAAAGGCGTCAAGATAATTTAATCAATATGATGGCGAAACAAATCACCCAACATTGCTTTTGGAATTACTGTATCTTGTCCGCTTTCAAAAAATGAAACATTCACAGACTCACAGCCCTGCAATTACAAACTATAAAACTTGACACTTCTATCACCAAACGTCCTTCCAGTGGTATGAATAATCAGTGAACGTATGACATTTTGAATTCGTAAGTGTGTCAAACTCAATTTATTTTCCACAAAGCTCTGGTCCAAGTGGCATCCTTCCTCCAGCAGGATCAGAAAATGTATGAGGAGACTGCTTCAGTTGCAGTACTTATGCTCTGACTGACAGTGAAGTTTCACACTTTATCTCCCTTGCACTCACTCTGAGGTGAACAATGGTGTTAAATATCTCATGGAGCTTTGCTGTGGGTGAAGATAGATTCCTTGTTCATTTCTTTTACAAGAATCTTTGAATGATTTGAATAGAAAGTCAATTTATACTCTTCAGTTCTGAACCAGTTCTCTGAAAGTAAATTTTGTTTTTTCCTTTTCAGTTTCAGTCAGCCTCAGATTCTCACTTTAGAATCTAATTGAATTATGTTCTCAGAACATTGTTATTATACTGAAAATGTAAACATAATATTTGAAAACTTTTGAACATAAACATTGGGATGAGGTACTTTATGGGGTTAGAAAATAGTTGAGTATGACAATTCAAAAGTGCACTCAATGCTACTAAAGTTATCTTCCCTAAGGGTTCAAGTAACCTAGTTTAAAACAATACTTACAAGCCAAACCCCTTTTACTCTGAAAGTCACCAGCTGTTCCTATTCCATTTGAATTTAACAAGCAGAGATGAACTGAAAACAGTAGCCCCATGCTCTCTCTCTCTCTCTCTCTCTCTCTCTCTCTCTCTCTCTCTATATATATATATATATTTATGATGTATCCATTTGAAAACAAAAATGAATATTTTCTCTGATGTATTATCTCTAAACCCATCTATCTACAACATCTAAAATGTGATTTTTCTCCATCATGGTTTCTCAATTAATCTACTACAGACATGCAGTCTCATGGGGTAATTCAATACTTAGGACCACAGAATGTAAGTGGTTGTAAATTATTATGAATATGTAACAGTATCAAATATTACATTTTCTCACAATTACATTTCTCACATTTACATTTCTTATCCAGTAATTTAAATTTTATCTATCTATATATATATATATTTTGCAACTAACTGTTGCAAAGTCTTCTGTATTCTTACTGTATTCTTAGAGTAACAGTGTTTTACTATGTGTACCATAATGCTTAACTAACAGTACTGTGCAGCACTGCATAGTCATCTGAGTCATGCTGAAGCATCAATATGTTGAACTGAGCATTGTATCTGCAAAATGACAAAACCTCAAAACAATATTTAATCAAAGTCATTTCTAATTATGATAAGACCAATTTAGAGACATGAAGAGAAAAAATAAAGCCCAGACTCTGTTCACAGTAAAATGAAAATCCAAGAGAAGTACAATACATTTATTTGTTCATTTTTGTTTGATCATTAGCTGTGCTTGTATTGACCTGTCAGTCATTTTGGAGATATCACAAGTATATGGAATAGAAAAGGAGAGAAGCCCAACATCCATAAAGACAGATGTTTCGCAATATACAAAAACAACCAAAGGAAAATTTGTTTTGCTTTTTAAAATTTACAGCAGCCTTATATATCATACTTGGCATTATATCACTATGATATTTTGAACAAATGGGATACACTGTACAAGCATAGCCACAAAGCTTAAATAGTTTATAATCTGATAAATTAAGCCTGTATATAAATAAATGTATCATTTATCGTCATCACTGAAAACCACTTACAGTGTTTCTTATGTCTAGTTCAGTAAGTACCTCTTCTGTATACTTTTTTATGGCATGTTATAGAGAGCAGCAGTATAGTGATTAATTTCACCGAAGGACATTTATAACAGTTTGTAATAGAGCTCTGATCAGTCAGGACAATACCCAAGCACATCAGGACAAAACTCTTCTTCAATCTGTCATATGGTGACAATGTTCGTTTCATATCTCTCAGCTGGAAATAAACAGCACATTTTTCACAATTCATCTTTTTTTTTTTGTCAACATAAGTAGACAGCCTTTCATGTTACATAGCTCTTCAGTCACAATGACACAAGCCATATGTGCAAACTCATCATAAAAATATATCTTGATAACTTCAGAGGGCCTGCAGCCATAATAAAGATGAGCCTGTTTCTTCTAATGCAGTAGAGCTTCCCAGTTCCGGTGTTTTTTTCTTTGTTTGTTTGTTTTTAAGCATTTTAGCTTTTGGAACCACCTATGTGACCAGCATTTGTTGTCCTCACAGACTCATGAAGAGCATAACACAACAAAGTAAGAAAAATATATCAGTGTTGTTGTGTACAGATTGTCAATGCAAAGAGAGAGAGGCAGTGGTGTTTTTGAAAATGTCTCTTTATCAATCACCTGTAAATGGCCCTGGATGCTGCCAGTGTTCTCTAAAAAGACCTCTTCCAGGACTTGCACAGGATCTTCTGAAAAGCTCGCCGGAAGTCCTGATTGAAGATAGTGTAGATGACAGGGTTGAGGGAGCTGTTGCAGTAACCGATCCAGAAGAAAAACTTGAAAAGGGTTTCATGGATGGTGCAGGGCTCACGGCAGATCCCATGCAGGCTGTAGCTGAAGAAGAACGGAAACCAGCAGACCACAAACACCCCCATGACCACCGCCAGCACAAAAGTGAACCGCTTCTCACGTGCCTGGGAAATTTTTTTTCTCGAAATGGTGTTCCTCCTTTTTCTCCGGGAGGAAAACAAGTCTAGGGACTTGCTGCTGGCTCGGGACTTTCGGCTGGAATGCTTAGAACTGGAGCTGTTCTTGCGGCTGGATCGGCGATCTTTTCTCGAGGGAACCGTATCGTTTTGTGTCCGTTTGGCCTTTTCATCAGACGAGCTGCTGTCCTCCAGTTCGGCATCTGGGTCATCCTCACCTTGTTTGCATTCCCCAGGTGGTGGCGAGGCACAGTGCCCGTTTTCCTGCCTGGAATCCTCACGGCTCAAACCATTCTCCAGACGTGGCGTTCCTGATCCTATATCCTGATCATGGCGCTTTTCTGACATATTCCGGGTTCTTGTTTTAGCCACCTGGTAGATTCGGATGTAAACAAGGATCATGATGACACACGGGGCAAAGAATGACCCGATGCTGGAGTACAGGATGTACCACGTGTGATCATTAAGCTGGCATTGTGGTTCGCTCCTGTCACCCTCGTTATTCCGGTTCATGGAGATGAGCGGTGGGAAGGAGATTACAGCCGCGATCAACCATACCACCACAATCATGCCCTTTACCCTGCGAGGTGTCCGCTTTAAGTTATACTCGACCGCCTTTGTTACAGACCAATACCTGTCCAGACTTATGGCACAGAGATGAACAATAGAAGATGTGCAGAAAAGGACATCTAGTGCTAGATATATATCACACCAAACTTTCCCAAAAAACCAGTAGCCCATTAATTCATTGGCCAGAGAGAAAGGGATTATCAGGGTGGCCACCAGAATGTCCGCACTGGCCAGAGACACGAGAAAAAGGTTTTGTGGTGGCTTGAGCGCTCTGCTCGTTAAAACGGCGATAACGACCAGCACATTCCCCACTATTGTAAACAAGATGAGGAAGCTCACCAGCCCCGCGAGCCCTATAATGGTGGCAGGAGAATAGCGACTTGTAGAATTCCCAGAGGATGTAAAACCAATGTCCTTGTAAGTGTCCGATTCACTTGCGAAGCTTAAGTTATGCATACTGATTTAGAAAAAGGTCTATTGTCCAATAAATCGTCCACGCACGTATCACTATAAGTTATTTGCAGGTCCGTCTCTGTTTCTTCTTACATTGTGTTATTATTATTTTAATCCCGTTCGCGTCTTTTTCTTTTCCGCGCAATTCCTCTTACGGCTCATTTGTTTGCGGCTTTTAAGAAGAGACCCATCCCGTAGTGAGTTTGAAGTAACCATCACCGTCTCTTACATCCGTGCTACCTGTTCGTCCTCTCACGGGCGTCTCTCTCAGCATCCTCGCGCACTCTCCACCCGAGCGAGACACCGCGCGCCCTGCCCGCCCGGGACACAACTATCCACGTGCTGACAACATTAAACTGATGGAGCGCCGCCCCGCCCTTGGAGAGAATCGGAATGCTGAAATACCCATCCACCTTTTAGCGTTGTATTCTTTGTTACAATTAACATTTTAAATCAGATCGTAGCGAGATTTTATGCATTTCATCTTTACGCGACTCTGAACAGACAACAGGAGGCTTTAACCTGGGCAAACATGCGATGGCCAAATGGTACGCCGAGGGGAAAATACATTTATTTAATTTCATAGTACTAGGCGTTGTCAGGAATAACGTTGTTCAGTGGTGGAAAAGGACCGTGAACTGTGTAGAAACTGTGGCTTTCGTCATCTTTGCTCGCTTGGTGTCACTGCTGTAACAATACCATTGTGATTTTAAATAATGTAAAAACCCGTTAACGCATGTTTTCCACCAAATATTTAATCTAGGCATATCTTTTATTTAAATTAATTGCCTTTCATAATTAAGATAAAATAAAATATTTAATTTGCATCTGTTTTTATTTTAGTATTGTACAAATGATTTGGTATACATATTTGCAACTGGTTTATTTTATTTATTTATTTATTTATTTAGTAATTTACATGTTCTTGATATAAAATTTAATTTTGCCATTACATTGCCATTTTATATCATATGGCAAGTTGGCTATATGGTTTACTGTACTATACAGTACGTTCAGTGTGTGTGTGTGTGTGTGCCCATGAGAAAGAGAGCACTTGCAATTTGTCAACATACTGCAGAGCATGATAGATTGGATTGGAGAGGAACTAATTAATGATTTTGTGAGAGTCCCATCAGAGAGGTCGAAGAGGTAGTCATGGGTCCTGTTAAAGAGGTGGGCATCACGGCAAGGGAGACAGAAGGCAGGAAACTTATCACTGATGTCCAATGAAGTTCTAAAAGTCCAGGCCATTTTTTTTAAAGCTGCCATGCATGTGGCAGAGACTAAGTTACTGTAACTCACCCCGATCTGAAAAGATTAACTACAGTATCAGTTCTTTCAGAGTGTAAGAGCATTTTGTCAACAGTGTTGACTAAGGTAAATGGCATTACTGCACACATTAGTGCAAGTTCATGTAGTAATTAGGTTACATTGTTTGAACTGGCACAAAACCACACACCAGTGTTATATCTCCTTTGATCGTGTTAACACATTAGATTTATGGATTTTATGTCAATTTGGTCAGGTAATGTGTGTTTTCTAATGATGACTGTATATTGTAATATTTTTCATCCAGCAAATCAAATTTCAAACACATGTCTTACATGGTTTAAATTAACTGATTTTTAAAGTTACCAGCTGGAAAAAAAATTATGTTGTGTATTGCTGATTAAACCGAAAGTTCTCATTAAATGTCACAATGAAATGTTTTGAAAGAGTAATTGTGTGTAAGGTGAAATGTACTGTACAGCCCTGATGAAAGTATCTATCTTAAGTACCAGTCTAATTTATACTTTAAAATGAGCATAGTGTACAACGATTATTGTTGGCTCTTACGACAAATTGCTTGCAATGTGTCTTAAACCTCTTTGTTTAAAAACATCTGCTGAATTAATAAATGTAAATGATAGCATTAATGACAAGTTATCTTGTCATTTTGTACCAAGAGTATTCTAGAATATTCTAAGCATTTAATGTAATTAAAGGGGGGGGGGGAGGGGATCATGGTGACTTTGGTCGAGATGATTGATGCTTTTCTCTGACCCCTAGTGAAGGTCCCCAGTGAAATGCTTTTCTTGACATTTAATTTTTACAACTTAAAAGTCACCACTAGTAGATAGTCAGTAAAAGAAAGTGAAATTTCTTTCTTAAACCTTACAGAATGAAATATGCTAATGATGTTAGTGTGTGATGTATTTACTCAGCTTGAAGAGAAATTACTAAGGAACGAAAATTAGTTGGACTCATTCATAGTATAATACTTATACTTCAGGAAGTAATCTGACTGATATTGCAGATGACAACCACTACTCATTCTGATTGAGTAGTGGTTGCCACATGTCTGCAATGTTAATTTGGATAAGTTACTGGCATCAAATAACAGACTTATATTAGATATGAGCGAGAGAGAGAGAGAGAGAGAGAGCGAGAGAGAGAGAGAGAGATTGAAAGACTGCAAAAGGCAGAAGTTAATTGTTATGTAAACTCTGATGACATTAAATAACAATTTTCATGCGAACTGAGTGACAGGTGATATTTAATTTCAGTGGCTGAATGGATAAAAACACACACACACATTGCATGATGTTACTGTAGAAGCAGGTTTGGACATATAGTATGTAAAAACAAATCATATTCATGTTGATCTCCTGAAAACTGTACCATGGTTAAGTGGAAGACTGCTACCATCCACTGGAAAACATACCTTTTTGAAAATTTAAATAACATGAAATTTCAATTAATGGTATTAGATAGCTGCAAAGTATCACTCTCCAGTTAATTTGTTTTTTCTCTGTATAGGTAGAACCTTTTTAGACAATTTACACTGCTCTTATCATCTGATCGTGGTTGTATCTCTCTATTAGTGCTATTGGATCTTAGCGCTGCATTCAACATTATTTACCACAATATTCTTTTGCATAGACTAGAAAACTTGTTGGCATTAATAGAAGTGCATTAGCGTGGTTTAAATCATACTTATATGACCGCCATCAATTCGTAGCAGTGAATGAAGAGGTATCATATCGATCACAAGTGCAGTATGGAGTACCTCAAGGCTCAGTACTGGGGCAGTTACTCTTCAAGCTTTACATGTTACCCTTAGGAGATATCATCGGGAAACACGGTATTAGCTTTCACTGTTATGCTGATGATACTCAGCTCTATATTTCAAAACATACCAATTCGAAAAACGAACATAATGCATAGTCGATATAAAAAACTGGATGTCGAGTAATTTTTTACTGCTAAATTCTGAAAAAAAAAAAAACAGAGGTGTTAATCATAGGACCTAAAAACTCTGCATGTAATAACCTAGAACGCTGTCTAAGACTTGTTGGCTGCTCTGTCAATTCTTCATCATCATTTAGGAACCTAGGGGTGCTGTTTGATAGCAATCTTTCCTAAGAAAGCCATGGTTCTAGCATTTGTAAAACTGCATTTTTCCATCTCAAAAATATATCAAAATTATGACATATGCTCTCAATGTCAAATGCAGAAATGTTAATCCATGAATTTATGACCTCAAGGTAAGATAATTGTAATGCTTTATTGGGTGGTTGTTCTGCACGCTCCAGCTAGTCCAAAATGCAGCAGCTGGAGTTCTTACTAGAACCAGGAAGTATGAACACATTAGCTCGGTTCTGTCAACACTGCACTGGCTCTCTATCAAACATCGTATAGATTTAAAAATCTTGCTTATTACTTATAAAGCCCTGAATGGTTTAGCACTTCATTATTTGAACAAGCCCTTGTTACATTATAGTCGTCCACATCCGCTGCTTTCTCAAAACTCTGGCCATTTGATAATACCTAGAATATCCAAATCAACTGCGGGCGGCAGATCCTTTGCCTATTTAGCACCCAAACTCTGGAATAACCTACCTAACATTGTTCGGGAGGCAGACACACTCTTGCAGTTTAAATCTAGATCAAAGACCTATCTCTTTAACCTGGTTTACACATAACACACTAATACGCTTCTAATATCCAAATTCGTTAAAGGATTTTTAGGCTGCATTAATTAGGTAAACCGGAACCGGGAACATTTCCCATAACACCCGATTTACTTGCTACATCATTAGAAGAATGGCAATTACGCTAATATTAGTAGCCACCAGATCCCGTGTGTATCCAGTTCAGAGGGTCACTGCAGTCTCCCGGATCCAGTACGTATCCAGCCCAGATGGTGGATCAGTACCTAAAAAGGACCTCTACAGCCCTGAAAGACAGCGGAGACCAGGACAACTAGATGAACCCCAGATACAGATCCCCTGTAAAGACCTTGTCTCAGACGACCACCAGGACAAGACCATATGAAACAGATGATTTTTCTGCAGCCTGGAATTGAACTGCTGGTTTCGTCTGGTCAGAGGAGAACTGGCCGCTCAACTGAGCCTGGTTTCTCCCAAGGTTTTTTCTCCATTCTGTCAGAGACAGAGTTTTGGTTTCTTGCCGCTGTTGCCTCTGGCTTGCTTAGTTGGGGACACTTCATTTACAATGATATCATTGACTTGATTGCAAATGATTGCACAGATACTATTTAAACTGAACTGAGCTGAATGATGACATCACTGAATTCAGTGTTGAACTGCCTTTAACTGTCATTTTGCATTATTGACACACTGAATTGAATTGACACACTGTTTTCCTAATTAATGTTGTTCAGTTGCTTTGACACAATCTTTTTTGTTTAAATCGGTATATAAATAAAGGTGACTTGACTTAAAGGGATAGTTCACCCAAAAATCAAAATAATGTCATTAATAACTCACCCTCATGTCGTTCCAAACCCGTGAGACCTCCGTTTATCTTCGGAACACATTTTAAGATATTTTAGATTTAGTCCGAGAGCTCTCAGTCCCGCCATTGAAACTGTGTGTAGGGTATACTGTTCATGTCCAGAAAGGCAAGAAAAACATCATCAAAGTAGTCCATGTGACATCAGAGGGTCAGTTAGAATTTTTTGAAGCATCGAAAATACATTTTGGTCCAAAAATAGCAAAAACTACGACTTTATTCAGAATTGTCTTCTCTTCCGTGTCTGTTGTGAGAGAGTTCAAAACAAAGTAGTTTGTATTATCCGGTTCGCGAATGAATCATTCGATGTAACCGGATCTTGAACCAGTTCACCAAATCAAACTGAATCGTTTTAAACGGTTTGCGTCTCCAATACACATAAATCCACAAATGACTTAAGCTGTTAACTTTTTTAATGTGGCTGACACTCCCTCTGAGTTAAAACAAACCAATATCCCGGAGTAATTAATTTACTCAATCAGTACACTGACTGAACTGCTGTGAAGGGAGAATTGAAGATGAACACCGAGCCGAGCCAGATAATGACTCGTTCACGAGTCAAGAACCGTTTCTGTCAGACGCGTGTGATTAGAGAACTGAGGAGCTGATGATACTGCGCATGTGTGATTCAGCGTGAAGCAGACTGACACACAGAGTGTCTGAACCGAACTGGGCCCGGTTCCCCGATAATTCTCTCTCTTAGCGCGGTAAGAAGACCTCGAAAGATATATCTTACCAAAGTTGTTTATGTTCCTAAGTGTGTTCCCCGAAGTGTCCCTTAGGAAGCTTCTTAACAAGCTGCCGCTTACGTCCGACGTTACAAGAGCGCTGTCCCGAGTGAGGGTGCTGAATTAGTTGGCATCGATTGCTCAGGAATCGATTTTCCACTTCACGCGAAGGTGCATTACAGCGTTAAGAAAGAAAACACGTTCTATGCAAATGAAACATTCCTCAAATTATTACAGTGACATTTATTTTAACATAGTTTAAGTTATCAATAGAATATAGACTATAAATTAAATGATCAAATGGTCAGTAATATGTTCACACGATATGTTGTGACAGTTAGAAGAAACGGGTATCCCTCGCTAATCATCCACCCTCCTTATCCCGTTGTGCCACTTGTGCCGCTTCTTGACATGGGTTTAACGACTTCTAAAAATTATGTAATACAGTTTTATATTAATGGTAAGGTACTTTACAATCAGAATTGATTGACAAGAAGCTGCAGTTACCTCTGTTTATTGATTGCCATTGGTTAATGTTTTCATTAAAAAGCAACCTATCTACAATGAACAGAGAGTGAGAGAGAGAGAGAGAGAGAGTTAGATACAGAATATGCTGGGGAAGCAACGTAAAAAAGGGCACCAAGCTTCTCGTCAGAGGAACTTGAAGTTTTGCTGGCCCTTGCCACCAGGTACTCCTATGTAGGTGACTCCTATGGTCCACTATAACCTACACGTTTATGGCCACGTATCCCTTTCGCGATATGTACGCCTGATCAATCACTGATGGATTGGCGATAGGGATGAATGTGCCATCCACCAGGATGTAATCCCCAGCATGGCGCAGAAGGGCGTTGGTGACAGTGTGGACTCACCTCCACACCGAGGTCTTGATCAGGCCATAGCCCTCTCCCACGACCTCGATGAAGCTCTCTGTAGCAAAAAAAAGCAAAATTCCGCCGCGTTAGCCTGGCAAGCGCAGGTCTGAGAAGATCCAGCTGCTCCATAATGAGTTGTCTTGGGAGGCGAACTTTTTTAATATAGCCACGTCAGGCAAAATGTCAAAAGTTTTGCTGAATAAAAAAATTGACATGGACTAAACGGCTCTGCTGCTGGTGCCGTATTTGATTCAATAAAAGGACACGTTGGATCGCTGCCATAGTTGGTCACTTACTGGACACCACCATGATTACCCATTTATAGATCTTAGCCATTTAGAGCCAAATTGTTTGCCAGATTTTAATTATCAAAAGTGATTGCCAATTCGATTTAATTACATTACGAAATAGCCTAGGCTAATTACCACCATATTAGTTCTGATACCACATAAGGTCAACTTCATAAATAGGCTTCATAAATTTTATTATGAGTCTTAAAATGTCCATAACATAAAATCATTGTTGAGCCACAACATTGTCAACGTACCATAGTTTGACTTGTACTGCGCTGCGCTGTTTTCGAGCGTCTTGAGCTCAAACAACGCTAAGAGAGAGCTTACAAATGGTCCAGACCAACCTTACGAAAGTGTGACTTACAGAAGATATACTTAGCATATGAACGTGTCGGGAATCGTGCCATAACGTTAAGAGAGAGGTTAAGGAATAGGTTAAGAACTACTTAGCGATAAGAACGTTTTGGGGAACTGGGCCCTGATTCTTTTGCTGATTGATTCTAATCTGATTCTATGCTAATGTTATGAGCGGGGGTAAACCAAAGGCTTGAATCAAGGGCAATCATCGCCAATGACGCCATTACGTCGAGCGCAAAAGAACCGGTGAACCGTTTTCTTCAACCGGTTTATTGAATCGAACTGTCCGAAAGAACTACTGGTGATCCGAAAACCGATGCAACCGGTTCTTGACTTGTGAACGAGTCCGTCTTTTGTTCGTTATCTGGCTCTGTGTTCATCTTCAGTTCTCTCTTCACAGCAGTTCAGTCAGTGTACTGTTTGAGTACATGAATTACTCCGGGATATTGGTTTATTTGAACTCAGAGGGAGAGTCAGCCACATTAAAAAAGTTAACAGCTTAAGTCATTTGTGGATTAATGCGTATTGGAGACGCAAACCGTTTCAAAAGATTCAGTTCGATTTGGTGAACTGGTTCAAAAAGATCCGGTTACATCGAATGATTCGTTCGCGAACCGGATATCACAAACTGCAGTGTTTTAACTCTCTCACAACAGACACGGAATAGAAGACAATGATGAATAAAGTCGTAGTTTTTGCTATTTTTGGACCAAAATGTATTTTCGATGCTTCACAAAATTCTAACTGACCCTCTGATGTCACATGGACTACTTTGATGATGTTTTTCTTACCTTTCTGGACATGGACAGTATACCGTACACACAGCTTCAATGGAGGGACTGAGAGCTCTCGGACTAAATCTAAAATATCTTAAACTGTGTTCCGAAGATAAATGGAGGTCTCACGGGTTTGGAACAGCATGAGGGTAAGTTATTAATGACATAATTTTGATTTTTGGGTGAACTATCCCTTTAACAATTTTCATTTATATTTATATTTAGACATTATAAAATCACTGTTATAACACAAAAAATATATATACCGTATGTTCTTGGTAAGACATTTTTTTAATCAGTTTTGGCAATTTTGTCAGATTATTATTGTCAAGCCTGAAAATGGTGTTGTTATGATATATGTCTATATGTGTTTGTTCTCCATTGTGAATGTGTTCTGGTATCACGTCTTTGATTCTGTGTGTTTTCTGCATTATAGCTGAATTCATTTTGACAAATTATGTATTAGAGGGCAATATGTATTTGTATAGTCTGACACAAATTTTCTGTGGATAATTTTTGAGAGGGGGGGGGGTTATGTGTGTGTGAGAGCATTATGTATTGCGGCTTTGTTATAGTGCCATTTCATTTCTGTGCATGTGTTTTGTGTTGAGGTTCATTTAGCAATATTATTTATTTATTTTAATTTCTTTTGTTCCTTCTTATAGGATCTTTTTTCAAACAGATGTATGTTTATTTGTAATGTAAGGTGGCCATATTTTAGTTTTCCAAAAAGAGGAAAGTGCGGTTGTCCTCTTGTTGGTCCTGGTGTTGGTTGGTGGTTAAATTAGTGCCCAAAGTAGCGCAATGACCTCGAGGGTTTAGTGTGTGATTTGGGACAGGGTCTATGTAATGCCTATAAATACTCCAGACTTCAAGACTTCTTTAAACTTTTAAATAAAGCTTTGTCAATTCATTTATTGCAAAATTTACATTTATTGCAGTTATAGTATATTCGGCATCCTTTTACTACCTCAAAAATTTAATTAAATAGAAATTAAAGAATTAAACTGAATTTTTGGTAGATGGCAGAAAATATTGATTGTTTTTAGTTCTCAGAATCTATTCTCTTCAGCCAAGCAGTGTAATTCTATACATTTTTGTTCTTGGGCCCTTGAGGTGGGTGTGTATGGCTTTGTGTGTTCAGATCCATTGAAGTTGCTCAATATCTAGTGCCTTTGTGTGAGGGCATTTATGTGTATGTCTTTGTGTTAACACTCGATTTTGTGATACACACCTATCTGACTGTGTTGACTTCCGTTTGCTCTGTTTCTATTGTGAGTTGTTTGTGTGCGTAGGTGGGATGGCGGGTGGGCCTAAATTCAATGCTGTTAAGAGCAGCAGAAGTTGACCCTCAGGCTCTGCTCTTCTCAAAGCTGATTTGTATTGAGTCTTCCTGGCTTGTGATCATTAAAGGTTCCCCTTGAGCCACACTTGTGTCTGTTTAATTGAAGTGTGTGTGTGTGAGTAATTCACATCATTACCTTGAGTTGATCCGTCCTAGCATTGGTTCTTATTATTATCAATGTTGACAGCTTTAACTAATTAATATATTTATGGAAACGATATTTTTTAAGGATTTTTTGATTAATAGAAAGTTCAAAATTACTTTTTAATTAAAATAGAAAATTTTTTATATATATTATGAATGTAATTTTTTATCTATTTAATATGTCTTTTGCCAAATAAATGTTTTCATATACTTTATTATTATCCCCAAACTTTTGAATGGTGGTCTATCACAGATTCCACACTTAATATTCAGCAGCAAAAGCCTTTTCAATATTATTGTAATAATAATAGGAAATGTTTATTAAGCACCAAATCATGTAACACTGAAGACTGGAGTGATGGCTGCTGAAAATGTCAGTTTTCAGCCATCACAGGAATAAATTACAATTAAATAAATACATTTTAAAATATATTAAATGGAAAAAAAAATATTTTATTTTTAAAGAAATAAATAGCGCCTTTGTGAGCATAAGAGGCTTCTTTCAAAAAACATTTTAAAATCTTAATTGTTCCAGCTTAAGTATTAAGGAATGTTTTATTTTTTTATTAAAAAAAAAAAAAAAAGTTAATGTTGCTAAGTAAGGGGTAATAAGGAATTTTTCATTGTGTATCTCTTAAGTTTGGAAATACATATACATTGTAAAAACTGAAAATAAGTTAAAATAAATGGACTACAAATATTTTGTTGTTTTTGTTTTCCTGGAGAAAAAAAAAGAAAATATTTATGAAGCAATATTTGCTTCAGGTTTGATGTGTAAAGTGCACAAAAAAAAGGACAGTGAGAAAGGTAAATAGAAACATTAGCTGGGTTTGGAGCAAAGGGTGGCACATATGAGGGCTGATTGAAAAAGCGTAGACATTCATTCTAGGAACACTGCCACGGTAACTGATGGCAGCTATAGAGGCAAGTGTACAAGGGTGTGTGTGTGTGTGTGTGTGTACTGGTATATATGGTTTATGACGAGGAAAATGTTTATAATGATACGGGTACTACAATTTAAACATGGTTTATGAAAAAAAATTCCTGTGTCCCCGTAAAACAAAAGGCTTAAAAAATAGTGTTTTATGAAATTCAAAAACTGCTGGTACAGTAGTTTTCTGTAAGGGGTAGGTTTAGGTGTGGGGTTTGTGTTAGGTGATATAAAATACAGTTTGTACAGTATAAAGACCTTTACACCTATGGAGAGTCCCAGTAAACCACAAATGCAATTGTATGTGTGTGTGTGTATTCCATTTACAGCCACACAGTCAGACGTCATGAGACACTGTGGCAGGTTTGATTTTAATTCCCTAGTCAGCGGGTGCACAGTGTGAATTGTAATTGGCCTGAACAGCAGGATTTGTTACAAATTAATTTCACTGCAGCAATCACAGTTATTTGACTGTTTTATACAGTGTTTTATTGGGTAATATAGTCAATGAATTAAGAATATTATTTAGCTTACATTTCATCCAAAGCAACTTACAGTGAGTCAGAGTTGCTCCTTAAGAAATTTGCGATGGAACAATGTGACTGTACTGTTTCAGAAAATCTCTTGTGTGTGTGTAAAAATGCTAGAAGGTAGATCTAATAACATTAATTGTCCTTTGTTGCATCGGTTCAATGTTGGACAGATTTTGATACAGGTGAGACCAGCTGTTAGTAAGCTAAATCAGCTGAAGACAGATGGCTGATGTGAATTAGAAAGAAGGAGAGAGAGGGAGTGCTCTTTAAGTCTTGGAGGATTATAGGTCAGAATGTCCTCTTCTTTTCAGTGGCTGAAATGGCTTATGTACCACAGTTCTTGGGCGAATCTCACAAAACCTGTCAACATGTTCATCACAAAACAGCAAGAGAAAAATAAGAAAGTTTTTTCATTAAATATATATGTTTTTCATTGTGGCATGGTTTTTATTACATTACAGTGATGCAAAAATAAATCATATTTAAATATTGTTTATGAAAATATATTTATTTTTTTATTTAATTCAATGAATTTTAATTATTTGAATTAAAAAGTAAAATTTTACAATAAGCTTCCATTTGTTAACATTAGCTAAATTAAATAAAAATATTTCTAAAGCAAATTAATTATGAACAATTTGAATTGAACACAAATGATCATGTCTCTAACTGACCAGTTCCAGTGTCTTTTACCATTGCATTTGGAAAATAACCAACTGCTGCTTGATGTGCATAATTTTCCCAACCTTGGCAAACGATCTCATTTCACAACAGGAGATGTTTGAGTTTTCAAATGCTTGAATTATGGATCCTGGTTCCCTTCACCTCTCCAGTCCATTTTACATTTGCAGTCACAGATGAAATTCTTCAGGATACCCAGCTTGCCTTGAAGTAAATGGATATTTCCCCTCTGATACTGCTGTCCCTCATTGTTATGTATTGCACAGAAACTCCCACCTGGATACTCACTAAGACTTCACTGCTGTTGTTTTGAGGGACATGTCACTGTAAAAAATTGTGCCGTTAAATAACAGTAATTTACTGCCAGTAGGGGTGCCAGTAAAGTACTGTTAATTTACAGCTTTCAACCATTAATTTACCACTCTTATTTTTTTACAGTATTTCACCGTAAATTCTACCAAGGAAATTAACTCCACTCCCACTTCAAACAGTTCGAGTTTAAAAGCTAGCATTCCTACGATGTTAGTACTATGAACTTATTTCATTTGAGTCCACTGAGAAGGAATATTTCTTAATATAAAACTGCAAACACTTAATGTGTAGTAGTAAAGTTACTAAATACATGAGTTTCACTCAAATCACTGCAGTTCATTGTCAGCTATAGCACACATGTATGTGCTGAAGTACTTAACACAGAGATCACCACTGTATCAGTGACTCCACATTTACTGTCTTTATATAAAGCAAAAGATCAGAATTTGTGGCTCATCATTGACTGAAGAACAGGCTCTACTCTCCAGCACAATGGTGAACAACAAAACTACATTAAACTAACAAATCTCTCTTGTGCAAACACACATTAATACAGTCGAGTTCAGTATTTACTCTCATTATCAGTGTATGACTTTGCATACATTTTTTTCTATGGATGTTCACAAATATTTTAGTTAAATATTTTTTTTTTTTTCATTTGGTAAATCTGACATTTACATTTTACAGTATATTACTGTTTTTCTTTGACTTAACGGCAACAAACTGTAGAAAAACACTTTTTTTGCTGGCAGCCATTAATTTACGGCAACAAACTGTAGAAAAACAGTTATTTACTGGCAGCAGGGGTGCCAGAAAATAACAGTTTTTCTACAGTTTGTTTCCTGTGAATTAATTACAGTTTATTACTGTTAAATTATGTTTCATGCTGTTTTTTCTTCATCTTAAATCTTTAACCCTTTAAACCCCACAACAAAATCCTCAGTTTTAAATGAACACTTATAATGTGTGCACACTACAGAGTGTTTGAGTAACACTGAATCAGTGAAGTTAATGAGATAATTCTGTGATTAATTGATGATTGAGCATTAGTGATGAACACCTGCTATTAACAAACAGAATTACTAAAGGAAATTGAAACACAAGGACTACAACTGAGTGGAGGCATTGCCTTAGATGAAATCAACTGAAATAAAAGAATTCTCTCAAGATCTGATTAAACAACTCCTAAAACAGCTTCACCAGATTCACATTACTAACCAGACTGACTTTATTTCTGTCAGATGTCTACAGAAGATCTTATTGAGTTAAATAGGTTTAGGTGTTTTTTTTTCACTACCATGATGGAGATCAGTGTTTACTTTAGTTGGGCTCTTGAACGTGACTTTTCAACAACTACATTTTTTTACATGCTGTAATAATGCATCTTTGGAACTTGTTATAGCAAAAAAAAAAAAAAAAAGTCAACAGAAGAAAAAAATCTGGTATTGTTGTTTATAGATTGACAAGAACAAACACTATTATTTCTATTATTTTAATATTGATACTACAGCAAAATAAGAAACACTGCTGAGCCATAAGTTATGAAAAACTGCTAAGAAAATTTCACTCATAAAAAAAACCTTTGCTGAAATGTAGACAGAAACATCAATAATCAGCGTATGAATCACAACAATGGTGACAATCCACGAAATAATAAACAGATAAGTTCTGAACATCACAAAACATGCTACCTAACTTAAGACAAAAGCAAAATTATAATCACATAAGAATTCAAGAAAATCAGTGAACCATTCAGCGCCATAATTTATTAATGCCGCAATGCATGCTGGGAGACATGGATGAATTTTATCCTGTGCTGGTACCCAGCATGCATTGCATCATGAACCTTTTGATTGTCACCATTGTTGAGATTCATATGCTGATTGTTGATGTCTCTCTTTGAGTGTTGCGTACACTGCTGCCCAAAATATGTAAACCTCAAACTGTCATTAAATCCATATGTTCTGGTTATCACATTACTGTTCAATCATTTAAAATTGAAGAAACAAAAAAATTGTCATCCACTCACATATTTCAAGACCAATTTAATATTTGATTACTATAGCAACGCTTTGAGTCAGTAGATCACGCCTGAAAGAAACAACCATAAACACTTGACCATCAAAATGAACATTGCTGTTACAGATGTACCATTATGATACAAAATTTAAAGTACAAAAGTCAAGGGTCAGGAGCCCAACTAAAGCAAACACAGATCTCCACAATGGTGACGCTAAATGAAACAGTAACATTATCGTCTAAATCTCTGTAATTCTTAGTAAGATCTTTTGATCTCTGATCTCTGATCTGATAGAAATAAAGTCAGTCTGGTTAGTAATGAGTGAAGTTGGTAAAGCTGTTTGTTGATTGTTTAAATCTTCAGTTGATTTCATCTAAAGCTGTAGCTGAAGTCAGTTGTAGTTCTTGTGTGTGTCTTGTTTCTCTTTTCTTCAGTGATTCTACTCGTTAACAGAAGCTGTTGATCAGTGTCTGAATTCACTCATTAGTTTTCATTCTCTCTGCCAGGTGGACTATATTAGTAAACTCATGTAGGGAATAGTGAATGAGGGTGTAGGGTGTGATTTGAAACACAGCCGCTGAGTGTCGACTTTGAACGTTGTTAATTTACGATATATAGCAGCAGGCTACCTTCTCGAAAATGATGAATATTACCCAGAATTTAATGAAAAACAGTATGTTACTGTCGAAATGTGTCCTTTTTTTTTTACAGCGATTTTTAACAGTGTACTTTTCCAAAATCACAAATGTCATGTGAGTGAGATGCATGCATATTTTTAGCCTGATGCACAATCCAAAGGAACAGTGGGATTGAGCCAAGATAAAAGCAGCAGGGTAGATATGAATAACAAATTCATTAGAAATCTCTGGAGACATGACAAGGACAATTTGTTAAAAAGAAAGGTATTTTAATAGTGGAGAGAGCAAGTGAGGAATCAGACCCCTATGTAAATATGTCATAAGTTTACTTTTCTTGCAAGTTAATAGGTGGTGACAGCAGAGGATGAAAGAGAAGATGGAAGAGAGGAAGAGAGAAATAATGTCAAAGGGAACAATTCAGCATGTGCTGCTGTGGTGATATGTGGTACCTCCATTTCCATAAAATCCATTGGGAGTGGTAACTTGGTTCTGAGAAATTCCTTCAAAACTCTCAGTATTGAACTTTTGTTTTTATTGCACCTTTGTGCCACATTATAAGTCTATAGAATTGATATATGTCAATATTTCAAATTCCTGAGACATACATTTGCTATTGGTGTCTTTTGTGTTTTGTTTAACTGCATATCAAAAATAAGCAGTTAATTCATTGATACAATTAAGAAAATAATTATAGAAAGTCACAGATGGGAATCAGTGGTACCCTGTCTGGTTATCTTAAGTCCTCACCATGTTACTAACATGGAGTTGACTGGAAAGCACCAGACTCAGTGTGATTTAATAAATTGAATTTTTCTCAGGAACAATAACTAAATATATGAAATGCATTCAACTTATAGTAAAATAAATAAATATTGGAATCAATCTTTTTTTTTTCTGTCATAAATATTGTTGCACTGCCAAGTGGATATTATAAGGTCATGAGTAATGGCTCAAATAAATTCTGCATCCACATCTATGTTCAGTCAAAACCAAATTCAGACTATCCAAAAGTCTGTTATATTATAACCTCATACCTCAAATTGGTCTTGTTACAACCCTTTGTTTTGCATTTTGTTGTTTCTGTCTCCCTTTTGTTTTTGAAAGTGTTTGAGAGGAGAGGAGAGGATGAGAGAGAGAGAGAGAGAGAGAGAGAGAGAGAGAGAGAGAGAGAGAGAGAGAGAGAGAGAGAGAGAGAGAGAGAGAGAGAGAGAGAGAGTGAGAGATGTTTGGTTTTTGGCTGTGTGGTTGTTTGGTTTCTTTGTTGAATTTTGATACTATTTTAGTAAGTAGGTACTATTAGGTATTTGGCCCTATTGCTTGTTATGACGTGGATTTGGATTTTCCTTGTAACGCTGTTTGCCTGATCTTGTAAATAGTTGTATATTATTGTAAATATAGAGGGTTGGGAGGAAGTAAGGAGTTTGACAACATTTTGTTTATTGTAACCTTTTGATCTCTATTTTTTGGTTAGGGAGTTAGGTTAAAATATTTTACTTTTATTTTATTTTATATTGTTTAGGGTTTAGGAAAGAGGTTTTAAACTAAAGAAGTTTTGTTTATTATTTTGGCCTGGTCAACTCCTGAAGAAAATTCCCTATTTATTCTATTTATTATTATAATTTATATTTATTTATTCCCTATTCCCTATTTTATTTATTATTTTGTTGGTTGTATTCTTGTTTGGTTCAATTAAAAACCCTCAAAAGGATCCCCACTTCCTCCTTCTCTTTTCATGTGGTGCCTTTACCTCTAGACGGGGCGTAACAGTCTGTTTGGAAATTAGCTTCTCTTGAGCTGTTTGACTGATTTTATGAACACAGGCAGAGCCTACATGTTATATTCATGAGCTGTTCTGTAGAGAAGTTCATCATGTCGCTCACAGTTCCTCTCCTCATTGTTCAGATCAGTACCCACAGTTCTTCATCACTCTCAGCTAATACTAACCCTTTTAACTTCTTAAATCACACAATCAGGACTGTGAAATCGCAGTGCTCTAACTCCAATGCTTAATTAAGCACCTACGTACTTGAATCTGCTTGATCTGAGTTAAGTGTTTGTTATTGCTGCATGACAAACCGCTTCATGGAGTCTGTTGTTTTTTGTTGTAGATGAGTTTTTCATTACATCACTTGCTCACCAATGGATCCTCTGCAGTGAATAGGTGCTGTCAGAATGAGAGTCCAAAAAGCTTGATAAAATTACTATAGCAATCCAATGACCATATATAATTTGTAAGGAACAAATCCATCACTAAGACATTTTTTACTTTAAATAGTTGCTTGAATAAAATATAAGTCATCTGTACATAATATTGCTTGCTCCAGTGAAAAAGTCAAGAAGATTTTGAGTTTGAGGCACCCATTCACTGCAGAGGATTCACTGGTGAATAAGTGATGTAATGATAAATGTTCAACAGATGTTCAATGTTTAACTTTTGAGTGAACTGTTCTTTTAAGTCCACATAACAGACGGGTGGTGTGACTCAAACATACATGTAGAGTCTTTCAGATTTACATCCCAGCTGGTGGGAGTGGAGAATGTAAAATATGGAAAAGAGGGTCAAGGATATGCCACTTTACACTTTCCCTTGCTGTCACTGTTGTCAGAAGTAGCCACCCAGTCTAAGCATATGCTGTCCTCTGAGTGTTTGTGCTATGCATGCATATGTACTTTCTGCGTACACTGTGAAATGCACCATTCCTGATCTAATCCTTACATTTAGGATAACTCAATGATGGTAAATATTATTTCTGTCATGTGTCAAATCAATTAATTTAGATGTTACCACGTGAAACACATTTTCTTTGTCTAACATGGCCTGTCTGCGACTCAAGGTACATTTTTATCTATGTGTAAATTTTCCCCTTTGGATTTTTCTTTGTTATGATTAGCTGACATCAATGTGCCAAGGTTATCTCCATGAATTTATATTAATCCCATATACAGCAGGTTAACACTGAGGTATTTGGTTGAGCCCCACATCTGTATAATCTCTCACAGGCTCTTATATGACTGCTTGGTTTTTTTGGTTCACTTGAATGAGGGTAAAAAGCTGAATGCCGCTGTCCTTGGTGCTGACAATAATTTGTGTGGCAGTTTTAGCTCAATGTGAAAAATTCTATTATGCTGTTACTGCATTTTTAACTGCTGGGAGCAATTTGACTTAAATTAATGTATTTTCCAGAATGCATTCTGAGGTTTTAATAGTTGTAGCATGCAATTTGAAGATTAACTATTGTAATTTCTTTACATTTAGAGCAAGTGTTTGAATACTCTTTTAACATGGTTAATGAAAATCACCCTATAATGAATCAATTTCCTTGTGCATGCCTTTGTATGCATTAAATTATCTATTCATTACTCAGGGTACATTGAAGGCATTTAAATACGCTTATGGGAAAGCTGACTGTTGATAAGGAAATGGCTTATAGACATTCAGGCAAAGCTTTGGTACATCAGATGGAATTTAATCAGTAATCTAAATTCAGACCTCTCTGCTTTACAGATTATAAGTGTCAGGAGGGGTAGGACGGATGTCCTTTTATTAAATAGCATTAAATGTTTGTCTCATCTAATGCCTTTAGTTTTATTAGAAAGGATTTAGACTAAATGACTATAATGTAAATATATTTTTAAAAAATGGCAAGACATATTCCAGAATATAAAGGGTTAAATGTTGTGTTTACACAGGGTTATTGGATCCTGCTTCCCAAGCACTGAGGAGTAATTTGTTCTATAGGAGCGTTGATCCAGCAGTCCAAAAATTATTAGTACATAATTTCACTTTGATATGTTTTGCAAGAATGCTAAATGAGGTATTAAAAGTAATAAAATTAAGTAGAAGTATTAAGTAATTACATTAATAATTATTTCTTAGTTTGTTATAAATTTATAAAACTTTTCCAAGTCACTGATATGGCTTTAAATGATAGAACCGTAAGTGATGGCTAAATTATGGCTAAATTCTCTCTCATTGCTCCTTGTTCACAGTATTACAGGCAGTTCAGCTTTAAGCACAAAGTATATCTCCAGTATACCACTACAGATTCATTGCTCTGGAACTTCTTCATGAAATATGAAAGAATATAAAAGGAGTAAACTGTAAAAAAAAAATAATAATAAATGTTGTGTTAGAGGCAGTGTGAGGGTTCAAGTGAAGACATGTGCAGTTTATTGAGCTCACGCTTATAATCTTTGACAAGCAGCATAAAATATAAAGTGTATAAGATCCATTTTCCCAGTGGTAAAGTGGCAGGCAGAGGTTAATTAGAGAGCAAAAGTAATATTATATATACCTTCACGCTCTTTTACAGCAAAATAATTCCATTACTTTCGTATGGTGTATCCAGAGCATCACAGGAAATGAGCAAATGTCTTTTCATGTAAAAATGTACTTACACAGGATAAAAGATATATATACCTGATATTTACCTGAGTACTTAAAATAATATCATGGTACATAAAATCATGATAATACCATGGAACGTTTCCAAAAGCATAGTAATGCAATGGTATTTTTATTGGTGGAAGAAAACAACTACCCAGTCCATACTCAAAAACAATAGAAATAAAAATGTTAATACACACTCAGCAAAAATACAATTATCAATTTTCATGACCTTTCAACAATTGTCAACACATCAAGCTACCCTGGAGTCTCTGTTTGTTTTCTGTTCCTGTCTGGTTCACTTCTTCCATCATTAAGACTGATCTGAAAACACACATTGGTTTACCCCAGCAGGAGCTGCTATTGAACACTGCCTCTATGTAAATAGTAATTATTATTTGCCAGTTTTATCCCACATATAGCTTTTGTTGTTTATTTTTGTTCTTGGGTTCAGGCCTGGCAGAGAACTGACTTTGAAAACAGATACTTTAAAAAGGAATCAATATCTCACATGTAATTGCAATGTGAAATTTCACTACATGCGCTCAAGCTTTGATATGAATTTCTCATCAGGTCAAACAGCGTCATGTTTGAGTAAGTGCGTATGCACACATTCTCTCTTCTTTGTTGTTTTGGCAACATAGACTATGTATCTCAAAAAAAAAAAAAAAAAAAGAAGGTGGTTGTGCCAAGTTTGGGTAATTAGGAGGGTTTTATCATTTAGTTTCTGCCAACTTTACATTTGCATATGCAAATCACTGAAATTTCTTGCTGGATGGAATTGATGAATTAATGTTTTGGCAGCCAGAATGGAAAGACGATTAACAGACAGATAGGGAAAAATTAGCATAAGCTCATGATGTTTGCTGTTAATTAGACAAAACTCTTGTACTTTATCTAATTACAAATCCATGTTATAATTATGTTGTATAAATTCAGTGTCTCTCTGTTTGTGAGCTCCTCTTTGTAGTCTGATCGAGAGTATATTGTTTGTTCAAACTTTTTAAAGTTTGTGAGGTTTCCAAGATTTTTGGCAATTTTTGATAAAGGTACTGAAGTTGTCCAACACTAGAAAAAGGTCTGTGATTTTATGGAAGCTTGTCTTCAATAAGAACACAAAGTCAGCTTAAACTTTCATCTGAAAAGCCTGCCCTTACCTTAATTTTACAACAAAATGGATTGAAACAATTTAACACTGACTTCATTCCAGAGAATCAGACTTTATTTAATGTTACAATCTCATTCTGATGGAACTAAGTTCCTGAGAGTTTTGTCAGTTCAGTTGAGCAAGAAGTCTCAAACGATATACAACATTAAGTAATTGGCTTTCCAGAGAGGAGAGAATTACAGAACCGAACAGATAAAACAGATAGAAAGGAAACCCCATAGTGGCTCTTCACATCTATAGACTGTAGATCTCCACTGCTAGCATTCAATCAATAATTATTAACATGACTTTCTGAATTGGAACCGTTTCACCATTTCTATCTTTGAATATCTGTCAAAGTTTTAATTTATATCCTAAATATGGGTTTATTTAGTAGTTACAATATAAAATTTCACCACATTTACTTTGTTAATGCACATTCTTGTCATTGGTGCACGTTATTCCAAAGATACAGTAGCCTGTCTTCGTAATCATAATTTAATGACTTCCTCTTCCACTGGAATGACATTCCATTTCTGCTGACATCACTTTTCTCTGAGTTCTAAAGTAAGCAGCTGTTTTGATTCAGTTTTGATATGAAAGAAAAAATGACATTTGCAAAACTCCGTCAGTGTGATGGTGCTCTTTCCTCTTTCCTGACCCGTGCGGCTATAGAATGACCAGGGCAGGCAGATGGCAGCCTAATAAAAGGTAGATATCCTTCCGGGAATTGAGTCTAAAAGTTGCAGTCTCTGTGTAATAAGCTACATACAAAACTGGATTGCATCACTTGCTCAGCAAGTCTAGAGTGGTACATAAGGGCCATTCAGTTGTTTGTTTCTACAGAGAACTCTGGAAAATGAAGCGGAAAATGACAGCAGCAACTGGGACTAAAAAGACAGATATCTTTAAAACTGAATCTCAGAATGTGCTAATGTTTTAGAGAAATATTCAAGCCAAGTTAGTGAAATAACAAGAGTGCAACGTGATCTCATGAGAATTTGTATGTATTTTACGTAATATGGTTCAACAAAACATACATTAACTTGGGTTTGCATTGACACTGAAACGTACATAAATCAGGGGTGCCTTCAGAATTTCATCACAGAGATGCAGAGTTTTTAATTAATATATATATATAATGAAAATGTATCTGGACAAGTTCAAAACACTTTTAACCTCAAAATCGTAAAAAATAAAACAGTGTGGGTATACCCAAAAGCCTCTTCAATGCTAATGGCCCCTCATTCAGACTCAGTATAGCAGT
Source organism: Carassius carassius (assembly GCF_963082965.1). Taxonomy (NCBI): domain Eukaryota; kingdom Metazoa; phylum Chordata; class Actinopteri; order Cypriniformes; family Cyprinidae; genus Carassius; species Carassius carassius. Next base: position 28,877,828 of record NC_081760.1, read on the forward strand.
AGCAGTATTTATTAAAGTTAACTTTTAGAATGTAGTCTTTTATTTCAGCTGATTGTAGTTTATTATCCACTTCATCCAGCACAGTTTTGCATTCAGCATAAACAGATCGAGGGTGAACCAACTCTAGGGTATAAGGCTAAATGTAGCCTATGTTAGTGTGATCTAGCCTATGAAGCTATAAACCTGTCTTTTAAAGCAAGAACCAGATGTTGATGTCATGTCATAAAATATTCTAATACGACTGAATTTGTATTTAACATGATCATAGTTTCATAAGAGTAAGCTACTAATAATCATTATTTAATTTAATTTCCATGATTATTCAAACTGCGAAACCCCTGACCCTTTAATCGTCGATGCTAAAGTGTCCTTTCATTCCACGATTTCTATCAAGGAGGACCTCCACACGTCTGTGCACTCGAACAACTTTACAGAATTACAAATGAGTCCTTATGAATATTGTAATTGACTTTATTCAGCAAGCTTCATCTCTATTCTGAGCAGCAACTGTAAGCATCAAAACAAATAAAATACTTTCTCATCAGATATTTGTAGAGAAGCTTATAAAAGTTCACAGTTTTTTTGTTTGTTTGGTTGTTTGTTTGTTTTTATAACATTGATGGACAGGAAAATCATAAAATCTACATAATCAGAATCTACACACTGTGGAATTCTGCTAATGGATGTAAACATGGTAAACTGTGTATTTAAACATGGTACAACAGTGATGATAGTAGCTGAAATCTAAAGAAAATATGTCAAATCATTTCATAGATTGTGTGTAGGATAATATAATTGCTGTCATTAAATTATTTATATGTCTAAAATGATCATTTGCTATTTATACATATTTTACTCTCTTTTTCTTTCTCTGCATAATAAAATGGCAGTCCTTGTATTCCCCCTCTGTTTAATAATTTGTCCTCTCATTTGCTTTCTGCAGGGATGTGATTCCCCTGCTAGAAATGAAATAAAATACAGACATCTGGGCCACATGATGTGATATGTTTTTACCTTCTTTTTTTTCATTTACTCGCTCTCTCTGTAATTACCCCCAGGTCCTGTTCTCACATCACCATCTCTTTACACTCTCAGACACACTAGCACTCTCAGGGTTTCTCAGTTTACCCATAATTCTCTTTTACTTACCTTTCTCTGTGCTGCATGCTCTCCTTCTCTTCTCCTATGTGGTCTTTACAAAACTGTGTGCAGAGTTTTGGAGAAATAAGAGGCATACTTTACTTATCAGTTCTGTCAGAGATTCTTGATAACAGTCATACTACCAGTGTTGATTTCTTCTAAACTGGTATCTAATTTAAGAGCAAAATTCATATGACATGAAACAAAAGATTCAAACATTTTATAGATTCATTTGAATTTCAATTATTGACTGTAGAGAAAATGACCTTAGAGGACTTCAGTTTTAATATAACTGTAATAATTTTGCTGTGTTAATTTGTTCTGTATATTGCAGTGGACAATTTTTTTTGTAAAGATTGGCTCATTGTAAAAACAAGCCTGTAGCAGCATTTCTGCAAAATGACATTACATAGCATCTTGCACATTTCACAACACTTTCCAAGTGAAATGTCCAGTTAGTTGTGCTAAAAGCAAAGCTCGGTTTTATCAGAAACAGATAAATGCGAACCTGACAATGTTTTATTACACTGGCTGTTGTATGCAATTTGCAGCAGTTCACAAATGGCAGTTAAACAATAACTTTTATTCCTGTTCCCAGAATTTATGATTATAAGAACAGAACATTGTTTTTGTTAACAATATCAGGTTTTTTGAGTAGGGTTTATTTAGGTGGCGTGCAATTTTCAAACAGTTTAATTTTTAATAAACCTTTTAGCACCAGTCATCGGACATTTCATTTCTGAACTGCAGTAATACAGGCAACAACCGACCTAATAAAATTGTGGCACATTCACATTAATCTATTTTGAATAAAACTGAATGTACTTTTAGGGCCCTTCATTGGACATTTCACTTTGAAAGTGTTGCGATATGTCAAAAACACAATGCAAAATCATTTTGCAGAAATGTTGCCACAGGCTTGTTTTACCAATGAGCATGAGTTGGAAAATAACATCTGCACAACCTATACACTAAACCCTACCCTTAACCTAACCGACAGTTTTAATAAGCAAACATGAGATCTGCAAACACATTTGCAGAAGCAATTTCAGCTCACCGAAATTAATGTTTATTAACTGACAATCTGTCCCCTGTAATTATGATTTCGAGTATAAATTGTTGACAATATGAACTCTGCTTACTAGTTTGTGTCACAGTCCAATGAAGCACATGCTTGAATTTAAGTTTTTCAAATCCTGCAATTGCTCAGTCTATACATTCTTAAGCAGATGTGACCCTAAAATAACATATCACACAGGGAGCTTTTAGCTCACCCATGCACACACTCCGGTTCTCACACACCATAAATCTGGCAGCAATACCTGCTCCAGTGGCCCACAGCTGCATTCGGTGAAATTAAATTGGCACAGAATGACCAACAAAATACTCCAAACCTTCTTCCCCAGAATTGGGAGGTCTTACTGTAAGGCTGCAGATCAGAGCATATCCTTCAGTCTCACACACAGTGGTTTGATTGACAGCCAGAGTACAGCACACCTGAATGTCTTGGGAATTGGGAAAAGCCTGCAGTTTCGTTCAGTTTTCACAGTGATGGATGATGAGAGGGAGAGCACTGGAGAGAGAGCAATGGATAAAACTGAAGAAAGAAGAAGCAGGTTGACGTGTGTTTAGAAATAGGATAGAAAGCTTTAGGTGAAAAAAGGTAAATGGGATGGATTTAAAGGGACTGAGGGAGAAGATGATGATGCAAGTAAAAGGAAAAGAGGATGGGGCTAGATTTGTGTTTCTAAAATGGCTTTAGATGTCAAAATTCTGAAAACAGCAGCTGTAGCTGTAGCTGTATATTAGTCCGCTGAATTCTTTCAGTCATTTTGTGTGTTTTTGTCCTCCAAGGCTGATTTGTGCAGGCTGCATTTGAATAACTGATAAAACCTACGGTGTCTTTGACCCTGCTTCATCAGCTCTCTTTGGGCCACCCACGAGTGTGAATACTCTTCACGATTTTTCCAAATGGAGTTATTCATAGCCTCTCGGGACAGTTTGGCCATCACTTATTGATGCATAATAAACACCTCTCCTCTGTTTTTCTTCTTTGAAATCAAAGAAAGCATATGTATTGTATTCTCAGAGCTACAGACTTCTGGGGAGGCACTGAAAATGATGAGCTAATGAGCCAAATGTCATTTCGTTAAGTTCATGTCAGTCACTTCTGAAGAGACAAGTGGGTGATAATTGCCTAAACTTTGCTTTGCAAGCCTGCTAATTAATTTCAAAACAAGTCAAAAAATGATTTGTGTGAATCAGGCAATTGTTATACAGTAACTCCATGTGGCTCATGTAACACTGCTTCGGTACTAATGGGTATTAAATATTTTCTTTAGTTAATTAAACATAAATGCTTTACTGTAATTATAGCACATTATGTTTCAGTTAAGTTCTTATCTTATCTCCTACTTCCTTTTATAACCCATCTTTTTATACTCTTAACTCAAAGTTAAAGCAAGCCTTTAAGATGCCTTCTTTTCTCATCATAAGTCAGGGTTTAGGGTTCTATGGAAGTCTATTTCAGTTAGAGTAAAAAAATAATAATAATAATAATAATAATAAAAGAAAAAAGTACACCATTCAAAAGTTTGGGTTGATCAGATTATTTTTTTATTTTTATGTTTTTGAAAGTCTCTCCATAAGTGCTCACCATAAATTTCAGAGATTAAAATACAGTGTGAATATATAATTATAATTTAAAATAATGTTAATATTTGTTAACATAAATTGAATCCTGTGATTGAAAAGCTGAGTTTTTTTGGTCAAATTTTTCCCCCTAGATTTATTTCCAATGTTTGTCAAGGTTGAAACACATTTAGTTTTACAATTGACATATTTAAGTTTTTTACCCTTTCTATGAATATTAGAATTAGTTATTTTACAGTTATCTCCACATTTCCCAAACCTTCAGTAAGTAGGTTCTTCACATAGACTTAAATTATACTGTGACAGATTCACTAAATAGAAGTGTTCTATTCAAACAGAATAAAAAGACCAAGTATATTTTTTAAATATTAATCTTCAGCCACTTCATTCTAAATTTACGCAGTTTCACAACCATGAAAAGCATGTTTGGTAGACCAAATAAAAGAATAATGATCTTGTCTTCAAAATTCAGACTCTATCCTTATTTCACAGTCACTGTGTTACTGTATGAGTGTTATATATGAATAAATGTGAACTTCTGATTCGTGTTTTTGCTACTACTGTAGGTCACAAATGTTGGGCTGGGAAGGGAGTTTTAAACTCTGTGAGTTGAGTTTACATATCATACCTAATTATTTTATTTACAAATATCAAAGAATTTTTTTTTTTTTGCTAATGACAAAACCCTCCAAAAATAATTATTTTTGGTTGACATGTTAAGTTTTGCTTTCTGTCTTTTGTTTAATGCATGCATTACGAATGAGTGAACCTTGACGTGTTCAGACTAAAAAACATATGGGCTGACTTTGATGGATAAAGGGATTTGTGTTTAAAGTGTTCACAAAATAACACTCCTGGAAATGCTCTCCTTTCAGAAAAACAACAAAGCCATGGGGTGCTGCAATATACAAAAGACATGCAAAACTGATACCTGTCAAAATAACTGCACAGAAACAAAACCACCATAAGAGTATTTATTTTATTGTTTTATCCAACGCACTAGCTTTTGAATAGCCATTAGCCATGATTGTAAGTAAATGCTATGGTCTAGTGGACCTAAATTATAAAGAATAATTTAAAACATAAATGTAAATTATAAGTATTTAAGTACTCTTATTCACATGCATGTTAATAGCACCTGCTGAGTGCCAGGACTCTCTTGAATGTCGTGTGTGTGAGAGAGAGACAGAGACTTAAAAAGACAGAGAGAGTGGGCCATAAGGAGAGACAATGATGAGAAAAATAGAGGTTGACTGTTGGAATTGCCCGGCCTGTAAATCTTCTCTCTCTTTCGTATTTCTTTTCAAGTTTTTTTTCTTTTTTTCTGATGCTGTGTCTCTGTTCATGCTGGCAGCTGCTCAGAACATGTCCTCCAGCTCCTACACCCAGCCACACACACACACACACACCAAGACCTCATTCTGTGCTCCTCTGATGTGCTCTCATGCACACACTCTCCAAAGTAACCTGTCAACACCACCTTTCTAACTGCCACACATGAACACAATTTCACACTCCCCCGCTCAAAATGTGCCCTCCCTGTGCTAATTTGTTTATCGTGATCTATCTATCTATCTATCTATCTATCTATCTATCTATCTATCTATCTATCTATCTATCGATCTATCTATCGATCTATCTACCTATCTAGTCTGTAAAACATAATACTGTACATAGTAAAGTACAGTTTTCCACATCCCTTTCTTCCCAGGATAATTTATATAGTTTATTATTGTTGTGGGTGTGTGTGTGTTTAGAGCTAGAAAACAGTGTACAGTATGTGTGGAGAATCTAAAGTGGTGTCTGAACTTGGAAGTAATTGGTCCCAGGGGAGGCAGGCACCTTTTCTTTTTGTGTATGTCCTCTACCTTTATTTGTCCTCGAATGTAGTGATTTGACACTGCCTGTTTAAACGGTTGCATATCTTAGTCATTTTGGGGATGTCTGCACATGTCTACTTATCTATGCAGATGTTTGTGCCTAACTATGTGTTTGTGAAAAGTAAGAAAGGCTATTTTCTTATTCTTTTTTCTTAAGGCTTTTTCATATTCTTTTCCTCAAAAGAAAGACTTTCACAAACCTGTGTGTATGTGTGTGGTTTGACAGTGGAGACCCTTTAAGTTCTCTAGTCTGTCTGTGACCATTTGTCGCTGTGGAAATAATAACTATACTTCCGTTTGCTAAGAGCAGCTGTTGTTTTTTAATCATATTTGTTTCCTGATGCATGAAGGATTCCCTGTCCATTCAGTGAATACAGGCTATTTGTAAGCTTGGTTTGGTTTCTTTTATTAAATTGCTCTTTTATTATCTGTTGGTTTATTTTGAGTTATTTTTTGGCTCTTACAGACAGATTTCTGTTTAAAAATGTCACAATTAAAATGATCCCCTAAATGTCAAGGGGCTCAATCATGGGCTTTTATTAGGAATATGCCAGCACATTGAAGCTGCTGTCCAAATAAATTTGCAGCAGACTGAGTGAACAGTTAACCATTCATGACACAGCAACTCTCAACCTCTTTTTTTCATATTGTTAAAAGCATTTGCACTTTTTTGGAGAAAATAATGGCTGAAAGTTTATTTCCAGAACAGCTTAAATTTCATTTTTACGTGACCCAATATTCTGCTGCAATACTTTTTCAATGAGATATCACCTTCAACTATTCCATACCTAGTACATTCTCACCGCTTTAAAACACCAAAACTAAGCAATTGAGTATATATAAGCTGCAAGCTCTTTGATAGGTGTTATATCAGGTTAGAAAATATCTGCTGTATATCACTTGCTCAATGGGAGCTGCTTGGGTAATAACAGATAAACATCTCCTTCATAAACTTGTAGAGAGATCGAGACCTGGCCCCTACCCTGCAAGTTCCCCAATAAACCTTGATCGAATTCATGCTTGTTTTTGCAATCAAATTGCCAGCCAGGCTTGTGTTAATCGTATTGACCTTTGGATAATGTCATTGCTATTGAACACTATGAAAAGGTCCCCAAATCAAATCTCAGAAGAGCTGAGCAAATAGGAATGAAAGGAAAAAGATGCAAAGGGGCTTTCACTCCACCATGCTTTTACTGGCACTGTAAATGCCTAGCATACTGTGTTACATACAGTATACTCTATGAGAAACATTAATTTTAAACTTCAATAAAGCAGAACCTCATATACCACAAAAATTTCACAAGGTTTCTCCTGCATGTCTAAACTGAGAGCGAGTGAGCAACTAAAACTAAATCATTTTTGTTCAAATAAATAAGCTTTTGACTACTTGTCAGTAGTTGTTGATTGAAATGAGGATGCTCAAGTTTTATCCTTGCAGTGTAGACATCTTGTTGAACTTTGTTTATGCAAGGAGTAAATATTCACTATGATTGTTCACCACAATTAAGTCTTTAATTATAAATGCATTAATGGACCTATTCACATAAGAAATGAAATATCAGACCGCAGAACAATGTGTAGATTGATTTATTTTTCTTCATTTATTGACAAAAACTTGGACCAAAGGTTGGACCAAAAAAACTGTTCATCTTGAAGAACCAATTAAGGAGCCATCTTACAAAGATCAGTTGTACCCTTCAGAGTCCTCCATTCCAAAGAGTCCTTGAAGTGGCCAGTTTAGAGCACATTGGTTAGGAATGACTGTTTAATGCGGCATCTAAAAATAAATTTAACTCCGGAGTGCCCTTCTTAGGCAGTTTTATCCCATTTGAATCACAGTGGTAATCTTTTGAGTCATGTATCTCCAACTGCATCTCTATACTCCAGCAGAAGTGTTGACATTAACACACTGAAGCCAAAGCTATTTTTCCATTAACATTAAAGGCAAGTTCAGGAATGATTTATGTTGCAGCAAAGGGGCAGTCATCTTAGATTTATGCAGACACCAAGTGGCATGGATAAAAAGTCATATAAAATCTTTCAGTTACCAATCAGTGATGTGGGTTTTGATTCACCTTAATTATTTGAAATCTCTGAGCTGCAGAGGTGGAAAGAGTACAAAAATATTCTACTCAAGTAAAAGTACCATTACATTAATGAAATTTTACTCAAGTACAAGTAAAAGTACCAGTCTAAAAATCTACTCAAGTAAAAGTAAAAAGTAGCTCATTTAAAATTTACTCAGAGTAAAAATTACTTATTTACATTTTAACAGTGGGAGGAGGCAAAAATGGGACAGGCCAAGGGTGTCAAACTCAGTTCCTGGAGGGCCACAGTCCTGCACAGTTTAGATTTAACCCTAATTAAACACACCTGATCCAGCTAATCTAATCATTTAGGTTTATTTGAAAACTACATGATATGTGTGCTGGAGCAGGGTTAGAACTAAACTCTGCAGGGCTACAACCCTCCAGGAACTGAGTTTGACACCCCTGGGATAGGTCTATTACTCTCAAACTAGTTGTTTTTAATTAAAGGAATCAGTTATTTAGAATAATAAGACATTTGGGCTGTTACCAGGCAAATTAGTATCAATAAACTCATCTTTTAATGCAGAGGAAATGCAGAAGATTCATTGGAAGTGGCATTTAGATGTATTACACTGTTTAGTGCAGGACAAGAATGCATTTAACCTGCAGTTACAAATGCATGAATAATGTTTTGATATGCCAGACATAAAATGTTGAATACTCATTTGAAATGATAAGAAATTAATTATTTAAAAAATAAGATACTTTAATCAAATATATATACATATATAAATATATATATACAAATATATAATCAAAGATACTTTAAATGTGAAATTAAAATGGCCAGTATGTGTCAGTAAGTCACTGTTAATAAGTGAGTCATTGCGATTGAACCGAATCATTTAAACAGTTGATTCATTCTCGAACGAAACACTGTCACGTTGCTCAGAGATGCAAAACTGTGCTTTGGTGGCTGTGTTTGGAATTATTTTCTGTTGTAGAAATAGAGCTAAAAAAGGCAATATGGTGTCTAAAACGCAAGTCTCTTAATTAACTTGTTTACTGAACTGTTATATATATGTATGTATATATTCATGATGATTTTTGGAGGAAAAGACGGCCTTCTTTGTGTGATTTTGATTTAATATATGAAATTACATAAATATGTGAATTTTCTGCCCCTATATCTTCAATTTTGTGATCATTCTAAATGCATTTTAGGAGACTGAATCACACAGTGAAAGAACGCACTATAAATGCGCGCGCACATCATTAAAACAAAAAACATGATATTATCGCAGATGATATATATAGCACACTCCTCACCACTGTCTTTTTGGCTAATTTGTGCAAAACCTCTTGCTAAAATGTCAAAGCTTCATTTTAACCACCAATGCAACGATGCAATTATTTAGCTTACCTACATTCTTGCGAAGGGTTGATGTCTTGTCGAGATTTTATAAGCCGCTAGTTTGGTCTTCCTAGGCAAGTACAGCTTACACAGCATAATAGAGCATACATATGGCCAGGGGTTCACTTCATTTCCTTCGAGTTCAACTTCAGAATATGACGGGGTTTCGTTTTCAGCGGTGTTTTGACTAACGCCTGTTTTGACCGTCTGCACCTTTCTTGTGATTTTAGCGCCAGTTTGCCCTCCTGCCCATTATTTACTGACGTAGTTTCCAGGGAGCGATTTTTTTTTTATTTATTTTTTTACTCAGTAATTATTGTGTTTTAAAATGTAGCGAAGTACAATACTTTAAACAAAATATACTTAAGTAAAAGTAAAATTACAGATTTAAAAAATTACTTTAAAAAGTATTAGTACACAAAAAAGCTACTCAATTACAGTAACGCGAGTAAATGTAATTCGTTACTTTCCACCTCTGCTGAGCTGCTCCATCAAAAGATGCATTGAGTGTTTTTGGCCCTTTTCGCAGGTTACATTGTTATGCCAGAAGGTCATTTAAAAGTGAGTGTCTTTATGTGTAGAGAATGAGTCATTGAATAATTCACTCAACCGATTAGCTGAAAAACCTAAATGATTCATGGCCAAAAATATTTTTTTATTATTTAATTTATTAATACAAGTCTGAGTCTACTCCAGAAAGAATGTATGGGCATGAATTACAAAAGAAAACATCAAGCTGTGATTGACTTTCATCAAACTGTAAAAAATACAATACAGTTTGAAAATTTTGCTACTGTTGTCTTTCTGACTTAAACTTCTTTTGCTGTTGTTTGTGTGTTTGACTTTCTTATTCATCTCTGTAGTTTTATGGTGGGCGGCAATTTGAATAGTTTGGTGTTTTGAGATTCGCTGTAGTTTTTTCACCCCACTCTTCATTCCATTGCGAACAAGCCTTTAGTCTCTTGCACAGTTTTTACAATTATGTTTTTTTTTTTTTTTCCTACACCAAAGCAGAGAGGACGTCATATCAGAGCTGTTATTAATTAATTCTTGTGTGATTAAGCTGCACAGCGGAAGTTTAATGGATGGATGATCACTCGTCCTCAGAGGGCGCATAAGCTATCAGCAATTTTGTACAGAACAATAGCACATAAAACAAACCAAACAATCTGCAAACTCAGATAACTCAATAAGTTAAATAACACAGTAACTCATGTCTCTCTCTCTCTCTCTCTCTCTCTCTCTCTCTCTCTCTCTCTCTCTCTCATGCATATTCTAATATTTGTATTCATTTGGCATTCATCTCTCGCTCTACTTTTCTTCCTCCTCCACTTACTTTCCTCCTACATTTCTCCTTTCTTCGTCATTCTTTGTCCCTACCACTCCACCTTTCTTTTTTAATTGTTTCCTCTCCCACTTCCTGTCTCTCTCTATAGTTTTGAGTGCATAGAGAAGTTAAATGAAGAAGTCAATTATAGCTCTTTGCCATGTGACGGTCAGAAAAAAATGAGCAGTTAATTATGATTAATTATGTGTAATACAAAGCATAATGTAGTCAGATACATTGTAGGCGAAAGAGAATAAAAGAACAGAGAAGGACGGACGCAAAAGGGGCATGTTTTCTGTTTCTGACAGTAACGGTGAAGATGGTACTTTTCTCCATCTCCCACTGATTTAATGGGCTTTAATTCTTCTCTCATACAGTTTTTTGAAAAGATGACAGTGTTGATGGAGCGATATGATGCTGTGAAAAGAAAATTGCATGTCCTTTCAGTGAAAGACGGAGATCTAAAGGTGCACTTTTTGTTCAAAATATTAAATCCCCAAAGAAATAAGTAGTTCTTTTAAAATGTCAGCTTAATTGTATACACTCACCTGAGATGAAGAGTCATACCAGGGGCCTAATATACGTCATATCACCCAGTATAACATAAAAATTACTGAATGCACCCTATTAGAGATGAAAGTTATAGAGAGAGAAAAAAAACACGGTAAAATAATTAAAACTGTGAGAGGAATTTGAAAGAGAAAAGGAAGAGGACAAAAGAAAGGAAAATAAGAGGAAGAAGATCATTAAGGCAGAAAAACTGATAATATTTAGATGACAAAATTTAAAAGATGTCATTTCAATATCTAAAGTTGAGCAATAAATTTAACTAAATATAAATTATTTAAATGTGTCTGTGTCTGTGTGCAGTATAAATATGCCCCATATACAATATAAGGGGATTAAATAAAATGTTAAGTGAGTTATTAGTACTGCCCCGATGAAGCAGATTGGCACAACTGATATTGACATACTTAATAAGACAAATCATTCTGTTCATTTTTTATTTTTTATTTACACAAATAAGATATTTTCTCTGTTACACAGCTTCTTTAGTTATTCATTTTCTTACTATACATTCTGAAGAACAGAATGGTTCTATGTAAACTTATGAGCAGAATTGTATGCATTTGGGTGGTCATTCCAACATTTATCATGGAAGACAGCTAATTGTCATTCCCCCAACATAATGGGATTGTGTCTAAATTTGCATCTCATATGCTGGTAACATGTTGTCTACTTATATCATTCTTTCTGCATGGGTTCTACATGGCTTTCACTTGACAATCATTAATAATTAAATTCCACTCATAGACATCTGCAGATGCACTGCATGTCATTTATTGTTACCTGAAAAATTCTGAAGAAAAAAAAAAGTGCAGGATGCTGAGTATGAGAGGCAGAGCTAGTGAAAGTTTGGGTAGACTGACAGATGCACTGCAGGAAATTCACATCATTTTAGCACTGCTCACTGTCATACCACAACATAATAGGATCCAACCAAGCATCTAAAACACACACACACACACACACACAAACATCATTGTGAAATACATGTGCATGCTGAAACACACACACACACACACTGGCCTGCAATAGAGACAGAGAAAAGAGTTTCTTTGACTAACTCTGGAGGGAAATCACAGAACAGAATTTATTTATTTATAAGAAATGCATTTATTTTCAGCATCCCAGTAAAGAGCGCATATATATACTTTCTGATTTATTTTTTAGAAGCAGAGAGTGAGAAGTACCAGTATGGTGGTGAATTTTGCATTGACTATTTGCTGATACCACTCTGATTGACTTCACAGAGAGAATCAAGGAAATCCTTTATTAAAACGAATTATAGTTTCATAATTAAATGATCATAAAATGAATAATAAATAAATATTTATTTTTTATTTTTTGCACTTCATTCTTTATGCAGAGATACAGCCTCTCTCAGCCTCTGAATACAAACCTCTGTATGTCGAATTACATGAAACTATAGATCACATCATATCTACCCTTTATACTGTACTGTTCATTTCACCATACATGCACTATGCATCACAACTAACCTATACATCACATTAAATCTATCCATTAGACCTCATCTACATTATATCTTCCTATATATCTCATCATGTCAACCCTACTCTTCTTGTGAAAGTGGTGTTATATACAGGCAAGTATGGTGACCCATTCGTGCTCTGCATTTAACCCATCCAATGTGCACACACACCTGGAGCAGTGGGTAGCCATTTATGCTGCGGCGCCCTGGGAACAGATGGGGGTTCAGTGCCTTGCTCAAGGGCACCTCAGTCATGGTATTGAAGGGTGGAGAGAGCACTGTACATTTACTTCCCTACCTAAAAATCTGCCGGCCCGAGACTCGAACCTTTGGATTATGAGTCTGAATCTCTAACCATTACACCACGACTTCCCATATCCCATACATGTACTACTATACATCATATCTACCTGATATCTACTCTATTCATCTCATCTTAAATACACTATTCATAACATCATGTCTACAATATAAATCTCATATCTACCAGTGCATCTCAGCATGCATACAGTAAATGTATACATCACATAATACCTACATTAGACGTGTCATCAGTAACCCAATACATTTAATCTTATCTACCCTTTACATTTCATCTTATATAAACATCACATCATATTTACCTGATACATCTCATTATATGTTACCATTGACCACAAAACCAGTCTTAAGTCACTGGGGTATATTTGTAGCAATAGCCAAAAATACATTTTATGGGTCAAAATTATAGATTTTTCTTTTATACCAAAAATCATAAGGATATAAATAAAAAATCATGTTCCATTTAAGATATTTTGTAAATTTCCTACTGCAAATATATATAAACTTAATTTTTGATTAGTAATATGCTTAGAACTAAGATCATCATTTGAACAACTTTAAAGGCAATTTTCTCAATATTTAGATTTTATTGTAACCTCCGATTACAGATTTTTAAATAGTTGTATCTCAGCCAAATATTGTCCTATCATTACAAACCTTCAATGGAACGCTTATTTACTTTCAGATTATGTATACATCTCAATTTCGGAACATTTACCCTTATGACTTTGCAAAATTTCCATCTCATTATGTCTACACATCTTCTGCCTTTCATTTCACTTTCGCCGTGAACCTGTACTCCTCGCTATTCTACACTATAAATAACCAAATCATATTCAGATGAATAATTAAAAGCACACTCAATTATCAAAACAGTATACAGACAGATTTTTAGACACCTATTGACCTGTAATATTACATTTTACCGTGTGATTTTATGAAGTGCTCTTTGCTTAACAATACAAAAAGAAGAGAGGTCCCAAAAAAAAAGCCTGATCTTTCCTTTTTTTATATTGTAAGCTAGCGTTCTGAAACATTGTCTGTTTTTGGCATTTGTTTGGATTAGCTAGATTAACTGCAATTTTGCCTATTAAAATCTTCTGCAAACAAAATATCTGGCTATTTTGCTAGCACTGTCTTAACATAAATTAACAGTAAAGACCAACTTTAATTACAAAAGATGCTTGTTGTTACCTGGATTTGAACTACTTTTGATTCATTTCTTTGAGTATGGGCAAGACCGGGAGAAAGAAAACATTATGGCCTTTTAATCAAGATTAAAAGTGTTTATAGAAGTGTAAAGGCCTCTCTTCTTGACCCCAATAAGAGCACAGTGCAGTAATCAGGACACTGTAAATTATACACAGGAGCCAGATGTGATTATATAAAGCTTATAGCTCTTTTTTTCTCTTATGTTCTTACTCTGTATTTTGTCCTTCTAATCTAAGTCTCAGATTAAACATTTTTGTGACATTTAACATATATTAATCAATCAAGTATATGTCTCTTCATTACTCTTAGAGACTTGTCTTTCTACTTACTCTAAAAATAGAGACTCATATTTTCTTTTCTCTGCCTGTGAACAGCATTAAAGACCAAAAGCTTGCAATTACATTTACATATCTCCCATAACTTGCAAAGTAAGATTCATTCTCATGTGTACTGATTAAAATACTGGTTCTCTCATTTATATAGCTTGTATACTTTCATGCTCATTAAAGTATAGCGGCGTTAGCTTAGCAACATGCTTTTCTCCTAATTCTTTACTTATTTACATCTTTGTACTTATTAAAGTTAATATATAATGAAATATGTCATCTGACTTCTGAAAATGTAATGTTTTTAACTGGTTACCTACAGTAATTACTGCTTGATCTTGATCTGTTTGATTGGTAAATGTTATGTGTTTGATGGGCTTAAATAATTCAACATGTTATGTAGATCAACGTGAGACTAAACACTCATGAACTAATCTTTTATTTTGTCATATAAATGACAAACTGACATGTTTGTCATACATTGTTTCGATGAATATTTCACACAAGAATCGTGACTGACTCCATGTCTTGACTGTGATGTTATATTCATGGCATTTTCACATTTCACATTGTGAATCACAGTGTGTGAAAACAGTTTGGATTCACTGACAGGAAGTTCACTAATTATTACTTGATTATGATAGAACAAAGAAAAGACACTAGCATGCATGTGATGTGTACTGTCTGTGCACATGCAAAAATACCTGTGCATATAAGAGGCATTTTTCCAAGAAGAAAGGCAGTGACTTCAAATCAAATCAGTAAATAAATAAATCTTTGATAAGACAATGTTCAAATAAAAATATAATTCAACTATGAAATATTACTTTGTTTTAATAAATAGTATGTTAAAATAAATCACAAGTAACATTTAATTCTGGTAGTCCACTATAGGCATTCTGCTAACTATAAATAACTCTGCAAGTACGTTAACTTATTCTTCTAACCCTAACTCTAACAGTCTAATAATACTCTAATGAGAGTTAGTTGACATGTACACTCTTAAAAATAAAGGTGCTTCAAAAGGTTCTTCAAGCGATGCCATAGATAAACCATTTTTGGTTCCACAAAGAACCATTCAGAAATGGGTTCTTTAAAGAGCTATCTCTTTCTTACTTTTTTATAATCTGAATAACCTTCTTTCGCCACAAAGAACCCTTTATGAAACCGAAAGGTTCTTGAGACATTAAATGATCTTTATGGAACCATTTAGACAAAAAGGTTCTTCTATGGCATCGTGAAGCACCTTTATTTTTAAGAGTGTAGTAGCAAATTAATGAGTTGGTTGACAGTTGCAAAATTACTTCTAGTTATGCCACTTACCTTGCTTTTTCTGCATAGAAAATTGTTTTCCATATGACTTTACATTTTGACCTGGAAACCACATAAAAATCAAATAGAACTGGAACATGAATTTAAAAGACCCAAATCTAGAGAGGAGACTTTGTCAGTTTCCCACCTTTTCTGAGTCAGTTAGATTTAGTAGCTAAGCACTTGTGGGAGATCAAGGGCTCCAACTGGTACTAATTATTTTGCTTCAGATATGTACAGAGACTTATCCCACTCTTGCTCACTTTTTCTTCTGCACAAGGCAAATGATAAATGATTTAAGCTCTCATCTGTCATGTGGAGACCTGTGTCATGCCTCTTGGTGGTGGATTGTAGCCTTGAATCATGCAAGAGGAATTAACATGGTTTTCTCTGGGGTCAGTGTCTCCTGTCCCTTCTCAAACATTTCTCAAGGGGCCTATATGCTTTCCATGTGCTTATGCATAATAGTATTAGGCTAGACTTTTATTCAACAGTGTTTGGTAGGGTTTCCATATGTGCAAATTCAGGCCAGCTATTTTCAATCTAGAAAGGGATTTTAAAGGGACTGTCACAGCGCAAAAAGGCAAACAAGATCATTTTTAATCTTTGAGTTCAATGTTAAATACTGCTTCAGTCCTGAGTGTTGCATTAGATGACTGTCTATCTCTGTGTAGGTTTTAATTCAGCCAGGTCATCATAACATGTCAATTAATGAAGCTACTGAGACAAGCAGAATCTCTACTAATCTTCTAACACAGACTCCCAGGACACACTGTGATTATTTGCAAGCTTATAATTTCTATATTTTTGAATTTTGTACATTTATGTGGCAAATTCAAACTATTAAAAACATAAGCATATGTGAGACCTGTTTTTTTTCATGTATGGATGCAACACCCCCTAAAAGACATAGCTAATGTTTTACCAGAATAACCAACATCTTAATTTGCCAGCCTAGTTAACAGTTTTGCTCTGATAAAAAAAAAAAAATATATATATATGAACCTGATGCAAAATTAATTTCTGAGCCATGTATAAGCATGAAACATCCATAAGCATGCAAAGACTGCTTTGTAAGCGGTTATTCTGTAGCTATTAGTAATGTAATAACTGTGTATAGTAATAACTACATAATGAACAGCTTACAAAGCTTCTTTTTCTAATAACAGGGTTATTTCCCTTTACACAGTTTTGCGTAGCTGGATCTTTAGCCATTTTTGTACTGTTAGGGTTTTCAGAACATAGTCCTTTTTTCTGTTTGGTGTATCATTATTTTTCTGGACACACAGACCCAGGAATTTTGCATTGCTTTAATGATTCTCAAAATATTTTCAACATAATTAGTTTAGATATGCAGTTGTTGTTGACAGAGATTGGCTTGCCCTTTTTTCACCTCAATGTGAAACAAATCTACTAAACAACAATTTATGTAAAAACATCGTTCATTTCGCACTATCACATGGCATAAACGCACAACAGCAACCTGCTGAAATGATACAGGAGTTTGCTGAGAGCCTCTTGCCAGAGCCAGCTGATGCATAAAACACACAAATGTGATAATCATCCAGTGCCAACAGCCTGCTGCTCAGATAGATTCATACAACAGTGTCAAAGAGAGGAAAGTGTTCAGCTTTTGAAATGCAGATTAAAAAATAAAACAGTTAAAATGATGGCATACATTCCACATATTAACACTGCAGTAACAGTGAATTGTTACAGAGTAATTTGGTTTATCTGCACAGCAAAATGTGGTGTCCCACATGTGCAGGTTTGTCTTGATGTCTGAAGATTCATAAACACAAGAGTTTAATTGTAATTCTGATATTCAAATTAACAGCAGATACACAAGACATCACAAGGCTTCTCTTTCTTTCTTTCTTTTTTTTTTGACACTTTGCTGGGAAGGTTTTGAATTCATGCCCATTCAGAAATGTTTATGCCATATACTGCCATACATCAAGAGTGATATTGTCATATGTTACCTATAAGACAATATATAGAATTTTCATATATATATATATATATATATATATATATATATATATATATATATATATATATATATATATATATATATATACATTCTTTGGATAGATGAAGATATAATCTTTATACATATATAAATTCTCCATAGTAAAATTTGTACATATGTTTATAATATCTACGTATATGTGACCCTGGACCACAAAACAAGTCGCTGCGGTATATTTTTAGCGATAGCCAAAAAAACATTAATTGTATGTGTCAAAATTATAGAGTTTTCTTTTATGCCAAAAATCATTAGGATATTAAGTAGAGATCATGTTCCATGAAGATATTTTGCAATTTTTTTTTTTTTTTTTTTTTTTTGTAATATACATTGTTAAGAATTCATTTGGACAACTTTAAAGGCGATTTTCTCAGTATTTAGTTTTTTTGCACCCTCAGATTCCAGATTTTCAAATATTATAATATTTGTGGTCCAGTGTCACATATGGTGATTTATAATATGATATTATATGTAGCAATCATATATGTCAATTATATGTATTTATACATGCAACTTTATTAAAACAACATCTATAAATCTGTAAGTTTATATGCAATATATTTTTAAATACACGTCTATATTTTAGAATATAATTCAGAATATAATATTTTCAGAGATCTGTATGAGGGAAATTACATACATAATATCTATATCAGGATCATGAGAGGACTGTTATAACCCATGTGAGCTTCAAAACGTCCTGGAAGGTTTGGTGGATAACAATTAATGAGGTTTGTTTTGTTTTGTTCTGTGTTTTTATTTTTAGTATTGCAAGTACCTCAGTGGGTGTAAAAATGGTACGTTTTTGCATTATTCATATGTTAAGATATTCTTTTTGATTCCACTTTTAATATAATTTCACTTTGCCATTTATGTAGAATTAAAGTTCTTAGACAATTGTTCTGGATAATTATCTACATGAGAGCTTTTGACATTTCCATGTTTACTTTGTATTGCTATATAAATCTGGCCCAATGCTTTGATAAAACAGCATCGCTCATTATTTAGCAATGAAATTTCTGAATTGTAATGGATTATATGACCAACTGATTTGCCAGTTCATGTTTAGGTTACTGTTTTATCCTGATAAAGATTTGCTAGCGACCAACTGATGTAATCCACCATTTCACACTCCATTCCAAAACCCATGAACTGAACACATAAATTTAGCCCCAAAATCTGTATGGTGACAAATGAAGTTCAATTGAGGGTTACCCTTAAAGAATAATAAATTAACTTTGGCACTGCTATTTTACAAGAGTAAAAAAAATCACATTTTTCTTTCACACAGGGACACAATGAGTTCTTCAACACTATTGCATAACATAGGAATTATTCAGGTGTAGCTAAGAATAAAGGAACAAATATTCAGCTATGACGAGGCCATACTGTAAATCCCAAAGACCCAACAAGCAGAAATTACTATGTGATGAAAATCAATGCTGAAATGTGCCATCACAATCCATCAATGGCATGTGTACTAGTAAATCTTCTTCTTTCATGTGTATACCCACCTGAGATTTAGTACTGAACAGTCCATTTTGATTTTAGTGGAGAAAAATACATCATGGTGATCTGGTGCTCCTTAAATCTTTCGGAAGACATCTTGTCTAACCAATGTCTGTAAGAGAGATATGAATCTGGTGTTGGACTCCTTCTCTCTTCATTTCTTTCAAGCTCAATTAATATACTCAATTAATTTCTAATAGGTTAAATAGGCTAAAATGGGGTTGAGATAACTGATACAGAGTAAACTGATGAAAAGTCAAAGTAGTTTGACAAAATTTGAATGAAAACCGGGAGGATTGTGACTGTCCCATTGACTGCCAAGTAAATAACACTGTCAAGGTCCAGAAAAGTATTAAAAGCATCATCAGAATAGTCCATCTGACATCAGTGGTTCAACCGTAACATTATGAAGCGACGAGAATACTTTTTGTACACGATGAAAACAAGAAAAACGTCTTTTTTCAACAATTTGTCTCCTCTGTGTCTCTCCACATCACATAGCCCCATTTTGGAGAATATGAGCTGGAAGCAAGCAGTGTATGCTCTTCTGTGTCCACCATGACACAAGGATATGTTTTCTACATTTATTTACACTTTGATTTGAACGCAAACAGAGCATCATTGTGGCGCGGCTGACACAGAAGAGTGTACGCTGCTTGCATCTATCAGATATTCTCTTCTATTTTGAAATCAGAGTGAACCATGTTTAAGAAATTATATTTTAAAAAGAGTATTGTGTTGATTCTATAGACCATAATTTTGCAGCGTAGTTAAAAAGTCCCAGAGATAGTAAGATATTTTGAAGACTATGTGAGGCCATCGATATTTAATCTGTTGCATCATTTTAGATTTTTAAAATCTGCCAAGGAAAGAGTTATACTATAGACTACAGCACTATTTTCTAAAATGCTTTTATTTCAGCACTTGCTAATTAAAAATTTGGCATGGGGCAGTTGCAAGTCTTTGGGTTTTTGATGTTATGCTTATGTTTTTGTTTTTGAAATTTTGCAACTCAAGCACTGGTTCCTGTAGGCTACAAAAGCCATTTATTGTTTCTTTTTGACTGATGACTACTTATGGCCTGAGGTCAATCATAGGAGAGAGAGAAAGAAACAGAAAAACAAACAAAGGCAATTTGTTGTTGAAATGAAAGAGATGGAATAATAATTGAAGTTGGACAGCATCTGGCCTGAAAAAGAAGAACGTATCTGTATTAAGCCTAGAGGAAAGTTCAAAAGTTCACATCAGGGGAAAATAGACAAAACATGTGTATGAAAGTGTCTGGTTGTTACATTGGATTATCGCCAATTTGTAAGGCCTAATGGGACCTCTGATGATTGGTGTCCACTACAGTGGACAAATCTGTAAATGTCATTTTATCCATTGAGGGTTCCACAATGGTTATGGGTGATTACCCTCGACAATTAGCCATGATTCTATATGACCATCCTCTTTATATGGCATAGTGAATTCAATTTATGACAGCATAAATTCCAATCACACCAAGTACCTCTAGGATATTTACTACTGTATTTTATTGCACAGATGTCTCAGAAATTCTATAAAATATTTTATACCATTAGTGTTAATGTCATAATTACATTTCAAGATCTTCCCAGCAATGACCAATGAATATGTTCAATGAATCACCCATGGTCTGAGAGCACAATTGCTGTCATAAGCAAATAAAATGCAGAAAAATAAATAAATAAAAGATATGGATTTTAAGGTTTAAAAGAGGTTCAAATCAGTATTTAACAACATGTATCTTTAATGTCAGTTTATATTGAAAATGTCCTGAGTAGCCTGTTCACCATCTGCTAACTTTCCAAAGTTCACTTGGATCTTCAGAGCACCTTCTGTGCCTGAGTTCATGACTGCAGGGACTGTAGACAAGGCAGACGCCCCATTAGTAAATGTGCAATGCTCCATCCAAGAGACTTAATGACACTGAAGCGACTCATACTCTGACATATTCAATGGCAACAGTAAGGAAGATTATTTTTCTGTATTTTGAAAAAAGAGTCCAGCTAATGGAAATGTGTGTTTGTGTGTGTCTGTTGAGGTTATATGTGCATTTGATCTTTCCAAAATAATTTTTTTTTAGAGGGAACTAAAATCTCAAAGGTATCTAAATGTTACTCAGTCTCTTTATCAGCTTAGAAACTCTCTCTCATGAATTCATCACAGCCTCTTCTTTTCTCTTGTATTCTCTCTGATCAGCGAGATCAGAGGCTGACAGTAATACTTTCAAACATCTTTAAGCATTTTTTCTCTCTAATCATTCATAAAAATGAACAAAATGAGTTTTAACAATAAAAAAGAATGAATGTTTCATCTTGTTTCTAATATGATGTCAGTCATTTCTGTCAGCAATCTTTCATAAATCGCAGAATTGTACATAAATTGTATTTTTGTAAATTTATGTAGTGTATTTGTTGTTTAGTGGTTAGTTTTTTTGTTTTGTTTTGTCTACCTGCCCAGGGACAACAGATGCAAATTAGCTGCTAGCTAACTCTGGTGCAATTGTCTAAATTGTGCACTGTCCCTGCCAAATAAACAAAATAAATAAAAAATAAAAATAAAAATAAAGACAAAACAGGGCACAATGCAATTTGGAGGCCTTGTCTCTAAGACACCTTATCACGTTCCAATGAAAGCAAGCAACTAAGTCTGTTCACAAATTGCCCTTCATTAAGGCTGGTAGCAAAAACATATAAAGGTACTTTGAGATAGCAGTTTTGCCATTTATGATCACGTGATCCTCACATTTGTTTGAGCTGTTACATGGGATTTTAAAAAAGAGATAAATACTTTGAATGGATTTTGTCCTATATGTTCCATTGCTAGACGGTATATTGATGATCGGTTGGATAGGATGGGGAAGAAGAAATCAATCTTTAATCAATTAAGCAGTGGGATTAAATGTGTTTTAAAGCACTGTTCCAAGATTAGGGCATCAGAGCATGGCTCTTTAAATTACACGCTGGACAACTAAACTAATTAAAAACTCTTCTAAAACTCATCGTATAGTTCAGTGAGCTGTCATGTAAATCTTTCCCAATGAAAAAAAAAATTACTTCAAGACTAAAGCACCAGTTTAAGTCACATTTACCATAGCTTTAGTCTGCTCAGTTTCCCTAGGGCCGTAGACTCATGCAGCAGTGATGCATGTGGAATACAGAGATGGAAGTAGTTGGAAAGCACTTGACTTCCTGCTGTTCTCTCAGATGAATTTGAATGAATGTGTGAATCTTTGCCAATTAGATTTTAAATACATCAAAAAAGCTAATATTTTATATATAAAAATGGCAACTGATCTTGACAGCAATAGTGATCAGTTAGCATTTTTGTTTACGCACACACACACACATATATATATATATAAGGTAGATAGCATATTATCCTATCAAACTGTCCAAAAGGCTGGGGTAGAAATCACACAGTCTAGTCGAGTTCATTATGTCTAGCCAACCTCATAACCTCATGTCACTTTAAACATGTTTTTTTTTTCTTCTTATGGTATATACGATATCACTCGTGACCCTAGAGAGGACAAGCAGTTTGGAGAATGAATGGATGGATAGTTTAAATATGATATCAAAGCTGTTCTTACACAAAAATGCTTACTTATCACTGGCAGTCAAGATTGGTTGCAATTTATATACAGGTGCTGGTCATATAATTAGAATATAATAAAAAAGTTGATTTATTTCACTAATTCCATTCAAAAAGTGAAACTTGTATATTATATTCATTCATTACACACAGACTGATATATTTCAAATGTTTATTTCTTTTAATTTAATTGATGATTATAATTGACAACTTAGGAAAATCCCAAATTCAGTATCTCAGAAAATTAGAATATTACTTAAGACCAATACAAAGAAAGGATTTTTGAAATCTTGGCCAACTGCAAAGTATGAACATGAAAAGTGTGAGCATCTACAGCATTCAATACTTAGTTGGGGCTCCTTTTGTCTGAATTACTGCAGCAATGCGGCATGGCATGGAGTCGATCAGTCTGTGGCACTTCTCAGGTTTTATGAGAGTCCAGATTGCTCTGATAGTGGCCTTCAGCTCTTCTGCATTGTTGGGTCTGGCATATCGCATCTTCCTCTTCACAATAACCCATAGATTTTCTATGGGGGTTAAGGTCAGGCGAGTTTGCTGACCAATTAAGAACAGGGATACCATGGTCCTTAAACCAGGTACTGGTAGCTTTGGCACTGTGTGCAGGTGCCAAGTCCTGTTGGAAAATGAAATCTGCATCTCCATAAAGTTGGTCAGCAGCAGCAAGCATGAAGTGCTCTAAAACTTCCTGGTATACAGCTGCGTTGACCTTGGACCTCAGAAAACACAGTGGACCAACAGCAGCAGATGACATGGCACTCCAAACCATCACTGACTGTGGAAACTTTACACTGGACCTCAAGAAACGTGGATTGTGTGCCTCTCCTCTTTTCCTCCAGACTATGGGACCCTGATTTCCGAAGGAAATGCAAAATTGACTTTCATCAGAGAACATAACTGTGGACTACTCAGCAGCAGTCCAGTCCTTTTTGTTTTAGCCCAGGCGAGACGCTTCTGACGCTGTCTGTTGTTCAAGAGTGGCTTGACACAAGGAATGCGACAGCTGAAACCCATGTCTTGCATACGTCTGTGTGTAGTGGTTCTTGAAGCACTGACTCCAGCTGCAGTCCACTCTTTGTGAATCTCCCCCACATTTTTGAATGGGTTTTGTTTCACAATCCTCTCCAGGGTGCGGCTATCCCTATAGCTTGTACACTTTTTTATACCACATCTTTTCTTTCCCCTTTCTATTTATGTGCTTGGACACAGAGTGAACAGCCAGCCTCTTTTGCAATGACCTTTTGTGTCTTGCCCTGTTAATGGTCGTCTTTTGGACAACTGTCAAGTCCGCAGTCTTCCCCATGATTGTGTAGCCTACAGAACTAGACTGAGAGCCATTTAAAGGCCTTCGCAGTTGTTTTGAGTTAATAAGCTGATTAGATTGTGGCACCAGGTGTCTTCAATATTGAACCTTTTCACAATATTCTAATTTTCTGAGACTGATTTTCCTTAGTTGTCAGTTAAAATCATCAAAGTTAAAAGAAATAAACATTTGAAATATATCAGTATGTGTGAAATGAAGGAATATAATATACATCTTTCATTTTTGAATGGAATTAGTGAAAATTTTTTGATGATATTCTAATTATATGACCAGCACCAGTACATTGGGTTTAGAAAAGAATCACTCCCCTTTAAAATAACCACATTCTGTTGCTTTGCTGCGTGAAATGAAGATGGACACAGTTATTGTTTTATCAAGCTGTATTTACTCAGTACAACTTATAACATCCAAGTGAAAGATATAATACCAACATGTCAGAATAATAATAATAATAATAATTGTATATATATATATATATATATATATATATATATATTTGTGTACCGGGTGGGCCGGTCCACATTGGCCAGCGGCCCACCGGGAAATGCTCCAGATGGCCAGTCCGCCACTGTCCACAACTTTATCCCGGTGATCTTTTGACTGTGCCTCTTTACCCATAGTTGATTGTTTGCTTCAGTTGCACTACCAAGGGCTGAAATGCTCCAGGAAACCTCTTTTCATGTTGAGCTATTTAGCTGATCACGGCTGAAAGTCGAATGGCTTTGTGTGCCATTGTAAAGGTGATTAGCTACACCTGATTGAGTTTACAAGTTATTTTTATGAGGGGGTGGGGGTTTCCAACTCAGTGATTTCGTTTTTTATTAGAAAAAATAAATCACTGAGTGGGGGGCGGGGGTGAGGGTCTGTGTTTCACTCCATCTCGAATCGCGCTCGCCAGTGGCAGACCTGACATCTGATAGGCCACCCTGGGTGCCACCCCAAAAATTGCTATGCTACTATTTCATTTTCTTTGAAAGAAGCATTTATTTTAGCTGCGAACTCAAGGATGTGACACTGGTGTTCCACATCGCGCTTCATCACATCTATATCCAGCCTCTCGTGTATGCGCTCTCGTGACACACGTACATTTTCTGTGGATTGAAAAACATTGCAGAGCAGAGAGGACAAAGATTATAATTAATAAAAATGCCTTTATTTGATCCAAAAGACAGCAAAAGCAGTAATATTGTGAAATATTTTTACTGTTTAAAATAACTGATTTCATTTTGAATATATTTTTAAATGTAATTTATTCCTGTGATTTAATAACATGATTTTTTTTTTAAGCATCATTACTCCAGTCTCAGATCCTTCAGATATCATTATAATATTCTGCATAATATTGCTGCTAAAAAAAAAAAAAAAAAAAAAAAGAATTATGTTGAAAACAGCTAGAATTTTTTTGGTTTCTTTGATGAATAGAAAGTTCAGAAGAACAGCATTTATCTGAAATAGAAATCTTTTGTAACATTATAAATGTCTTTATCATAATTTTTGAACAATTTAAACTAAAACACCCTCGTTAAATAAAAGTATTCATTTATTCCCCCCACCCAAAAAAAAAAAAAAAAATAAAACTACTGACTCCAAGCTTTTAAATGCTATGGTGTATAATATTATAAAAGCTTTTGATTTCAGATAAATGCTGATCTTTGGATCTTTCTATTCATTAAAAGAAAAAATTGAAAAAAAAAAAAAAATTATAATATTAATAATTATAATAATAATAAAATGTTTCTTGAGGATCGTGTAACTAGAGTAATGATGCCAAAAATTCAGCTTTTAAATAACAGGAATAAATTACATTAAAAAAAATATTCAAATAGAAGGCAGTTATTTTAAATAGTAAAAAATAGGCCAATTTCACAAATTACTGCTTTTGTTGTATTTTGGATCAGATAAATTGCAGGCTTGGTGAGCAGAAGAGTATTCTTTAAAAAAACATGAAAAATACTGTTCAAAACTTTTGACTGATAGTGTACTTAATCGCAGGCTTGTAAGTTATTCCTGAATAATTCTCACTCCAGGCTGAACTCAAAAGCTGGCAGCCCTGTTTGAAGTAATTTAAAGTTTTAGGCTCCCTGAACTACATTTATAAAATACACTGTAGCCTACATTTTAATTATAGATATTTTGCTCCAACCACTGGTTAATGAGATAATATAATAAGATTCAGTAAACTAACCTTTTTTTTTTTTGCCAGATTGGAGTTATATACTGATTTTCTGTCATGGTCTATGGACCCCCTGAATTAGCCTTGGACACCCCCTGGCCTCCCCATGTATATAACTTTTAGCTTCGCCACTGGCGCTCACAGAAAGCGCTTGGGAAACAGTGGGCCCTATCATACGCCCGGCGCAAGTTTTTGCTTGTTTCAGCCCGATGCAGTTGTCATTTTTAAGTCCTGTCAATAAAATTCTGCCATCTAAATAGCAAATCCGCCATGGCACAAACACAACTTGAAGTGGGGTATGAGTGGTTATAAACGAATTAATGAAACACATTTGTACGTGTTTCACTCCGTCTCGAATCACGCTAACAGAAAGCGGCTTGGTATGCGTTCAAAATTTTTTTAGTCTCGAGCAAGACTGTATGACATTCACATTACCTGATTTAACTGATTTTTACATAGAAAGGATAACAGCGCACAACATTAAAATATGTTTTCATAACCGCTGGCCAAATTAAAAAACAAAGCTAAAATTCATTCATCTTTGAGAGCAAGGGGGCCACCTGGTGTTTTCTCTGGTTGTGTGACTACATCAATAGCTTGTGTGTGCAGTCAAATACATACCACACATTTCATGTCGTTCAAGGGCAAACCCACTTCTTTTTTTCAGAATCTGTCCTTACTGGCAAAACTATAGCAGTCAACACTCTTTACAAAACACACACAAGCACACATAGGATTCTCTATCACACTCTCATGTGCACAGTCACAAAAAAAGCACACATTCTTACACACACACACAAACACACACAAAGTTTCCATCTGTGCCGTCTGTTTGTGCCGTAGTCATGTCAGTGCATCACAGCAGGTAGCAGCAAAATCACCAAATGAGGTGGCAATGTGAGCTATGAAGATATGACAGGTTTTATAAGTTCAGTGCCTGACTGCAGAACTAGGTACCATCTTGTTTTACTGCCTCGCCACTGAGTTCACCAAACCTAACCACAGCATACCTTTAAAGCTTTAAATTGACATTTATTGTAGTAATTAATGACATTGCAGCTGCCACATTGGAATATTTTCTTTTTTATTACTTTGAAGAAATCCAGTTGTCATGGTGACACATAGTTTCTCAGGGCGAGCTCACACAGCATTTTTCATGGTGTTATGCTGACCCACTCACTCTGTTTGACACTGACTTACCTGAGAGCCAGCAGAGTGAGTATCTTGACAAACTGCCAAATCCACACAGACTTTTTCTCTCCATATAGCTGACACCACTGCGCCTCAGGCCAACAGAACCGAAACACAGGAAGTCCTTCTGTCCAAATGATGCTCAGTTCTTTAGTCAGGAGCTAAAAAAAAGCTACTAGTTCTACATTTTTCCTCAGTGTTAAATATTACTGCCTTCAAGGAGGATAAAAACAAATCTAAACTGTCATTCAAGGGTTCCAGAATGTCTAAGATTGTTTGTGTACGTAGTTGGGGAAATCTTATTTTCATGTGCATACTGCTTTGCACAAAACGTATTTTTCTAAAGCAATTATCTGTCTCTCTTTGATTATTACAGTTCTCATAACACAGAGAAACCCATAGATTTATAAAAAGGAGTGGACATGTTTTCATCATAAATAAAGTGTTTTGGAATGGGCCATGTCACCAAACAATTACCGGCATCGGACATGTTGCTGTGAATTTCTATTTTTCATTTACCTGCAGTGTGACTTGTATGAGGATTCCCATCGTAAAGACTCCCACTCCTAGTCACTAACTTCTTTCCTGTTATTTTGGCATTTGGCACTTACCATCTGCTGTAATCGCCTGCACAAGCCAGTTGATTGAAATTCTGTTGGTACTGTGTGTTGACTATAAACAGTATGCACTGATATTGTTGGATATGTTATCATGCAATTTGTGCTTTTGCAGAAAATAAAATGTTAAAACGATTCTGGAAAAGGTAATGATTGATAAATGGTTCCCAAAACTAATTCCATGCATGAATATCATCTACAAAGGTTGGATGTTTAAAAAATGTGTTCCTTTAGTTACTAAATATAAAGTCTTCTCATCATTCTCTGTCTTTTCTTCAATAAGTTTTCAAGGATGAGATCTGATTACAATTTTGAGGCCAGTCGTGCAAAAGTTCAGACAATGGTAAGGATTCAGATCATTTCGTCATTTAGTCTCCTATCTTGTTAGTATATGTCAGGCCATCAAGACAAATAGTATTTCACAATATATCTGAGAGCGACCTGAAGTGATATTTTCAGTGAGGTTGTCTGTGAGGACAGAGAAAACGGACAGATCATCAGTATGGAGAAGGATTAGCATTTTGCAGAATGTGATAAGGCTTATCTTTTCTGCCAACTGCAAAAGTCATTGAAAACTGTCTGTCACAGCTGATAAACCAATCAGCTGTGTTCAGCCAAATCAATTCATGGCACATCATTGCACACTATTCCATATTTACTGAACATTTTGGGAGGATTGGTTTTGTTGCTTATTTAGGTGAGGAGGTTGTGGAAATCGTCTAGTTAGAATGTGTTTTTTTTTTTTTTAGTTGATAAAATACCATATTTTCTATAATAATCTCTCAGTGAGATTCTCTATAAGGGGACTATGGGGCACCAAGTGTAACATTTTGTGGTCTGAATAAATTACATGACACAAAATGCAATAAATAATTTTAAATAAATAAATAAGGTTCCATGCACTTTTTGCACAACATTTTGCATTTTACATTTAATAGAAAGATGAAAAGTGAGTTGCATTTCAACATCAGAAATAAAGTCAGCAGTATATTGTGCATCTTGCATTAAAAAATAAATAAATTTTGAACACAAAATGCTCCTATTTTGAGTGAAATATTACTTTTATAATTTATTGTTGTTGTCTTGTGGAAACAAGTAGCACATTGCTTCAGAATTTGTATTTTACAGCAATATTAGATGTAAAAATGTAAAATAATAATAATATAATAATAATAATAATTTAGGCTGAGTGATTCCTGTAAATAGGTAAAGATGTTCTCTTTTATATTTCTGTTTGGTTGGTTACTGTAGTTAGTTTGTTGATTCTTAGTGAGCTTGGGCAATAAACAACAGATCATCTGGCTTGAGTTTTTGAATATTGCTTTTGAGCGACTGAACTACTCATGATCAAACAACATTTCACCTCCTCTTGGTCTGTCTTGCTCTCTCTTTTTCTCAATTCTACACTTCACACTCTCCTACACCTTGGTGACAGAGGACTACAGATGAGGCTGGTGGTGGTGGTGGTGGTGGTGGTGTGTGTGTGTGTGTGTGTGTGTGTGTGTGTGTGTGTGTGTGTGTGTGTGTGTGTGTGTGTGTGTGTGTGTGTTTGTGTGTGTGTGTGTGTGTGTGTGTGTGTGTGTGTGCTGAATAAAGAGATCACACGTAATATCCAGTCTCAAAGCTGCTAGAGTGAGACATTTAAATAGAGCCTCTGCCTCTTTTGACTAAACTTATATTGCATGCTGATAAGTGCACTCTTTGTGTGCATGCATGTCTTCATGTTTATCAGATTTATTCATGCATACATTTATACATAGTCTTTTTCTTCTTTACTGATACATGCAACATTTATCAAATTATTTTAATATAGCCTTTGCATATGTATAGCCATTTAAATAGTCCTTGGTTAAAAATAAAATCTCTTACATGTCTTTAAGAAAGTGTGATGCTCATGCTCATGAATCTTCTCTACTGGCTATTGACAGACAGGCAGTATCTAATATCTTTTTATGTGTAAAGATGAATGAATTGCTCTGGGCAGAAGAATATCTTATGGTCTTTATTTGTATCCTACAATATATGTGAAAAAGATGTCAATATTGATTATTGGAAGATCTAAAAACTGCACCATGGGGAGTTGCTGTCTTATATACATATACATCAGGAAGAATGATTAACTCTGGGCAGAAGCAAGCCAGATTTATGTGTATTCACACATAGGCCTATTCAACATATATTTATAAGGATGTCAACATTTGATTGGAAGACTGAAAAACTGCACTGTGGAGAGTTACTACTTTTCTCTAAGAATTCTCTGTTCTGTTCTTAAACGGCTCTCATGTACTTTCCTTCCTCTTTTTTTCACTTCTGAGTTACTTAAGCCATCTCCATGGCCAAAGCCCTTAGCCTATCACTTATTAATTCCTTCAACAACCTTCATGTTGGGCTAAAATTGAGCAATTACATCTTCCCTGTTTTACTGTGCCCTTGCAATCAGCACCTAGTCAAGCAGGAAATATCAAGCCCAGAGGTAGTGATTTAGGAAGAGGACATGATGATGGAGATTATTGCAACACCTTGAAAATTCTTCTGTCACTTGTAATGCTCATCACCAAGAGACCTTCTGGGATGAGGGTTGTCTTATTAAAATATTGGCACTGGTGAATTTTAGTGTTCAGCGAGCCGTAGTTGAGAGTCCTTTCATTTGCGTAGCCCTTTAAAAGATCACTGCATCAGGACTTTGAGAAAGCTCCCTGGAGATTCAGCTTTGGTGAACTGGCTTCAGGTTCCACATAAACAATGGATTAGAGAAACGAAGAGGAAGATGATAGAGAACAGATACCAGCTTTCTGCTAAAGCACTGATCTCTGTATCTGTGCTCAGTGGTGCTCCAGCTGTGCTCTACCGACATGCATGGAGGTTTTTGTAGTTGTTTTTAAAGAAATTATCAACATTTCTATATAATGCTAGGTCTGTTTTAACACATTATCTGTGTTTTCAGGTATTATCTTCTTCCTTTTCCAAGTAAATAGGTTTAAATTATGAAATGGTGCCGAATGAACTACGGGATCACTGTCTGTGTGCTAAAGAGCACTGCTCCTGTTATTTCTGTTTTAAGCATAGTGTGTTATCTTTTTTATTTAAGCTCATCGTCTGTGTGTGACTGAGACATTCTGTTAGCCGGCATGATGCAATGAATAAAAGATGAACTGTTTCTCTCCTTCTCTGTCTCTTTGCTTAAGGTGTTATTGTCTGTTCTCTGTCTGTTCCAGAGAGGATTGTTTGCATAATTACAGCCATCAGACTACCAATCCATCCATAGAGTTGAGGTGATCTCTGTGACTTTACTGTAATAGCCTAATTGGTGCAAATATCATAAGCACCATATTTTTTCCCTTGAATAGATTAGATAAAGTAAAGAAATTTCCAAAGGTAGTTTTGTTCAGGGGGATGCAGCATAAATGCCTTTACACAAGAATCACAACTGTAGAAATAATCTGAAATGTGTCTTTTACTATGGTTTTGATGCTGGCACAGTCCAATTTCAAAATATTGAAATGAATGGTTGTATAATAATAATAATAATAATAATAATAATAATAATAATAATAATAATAATAATAATAATAATAATAATAATAAATTAATAGATTAACCAATGAATTAATAAGATACCTAAATTAAAATAATATTAATAATAATAACTAGAGGAGAAAAAAATAGGGGAAATTCTGTACAGAAAGAAATGAAGAAAGAATGTTTTCGTATTGTACATGAAATTATGCCTCATAGAAATAATCAAGTCTGCAGGTGCCAATAAATTTATATGCATGTATTCAGTGCATTTCATACTCTTTCTAATCATGGAATGCCATGACTTTTGCCTTTGGAGTTACAGTTTGAGACATTTCTGTCATTAGAAATGTATTCACTCATTAATTGTTCATTAATTCTGCCAGCATTGGTCATGATCATTACCAGTTTATGTAAACAGTGTGAAGTAGTTTATTGTGAATATAGTGAATTGGCAGAGAGTCTGTATGCGTCACAAAGTATTTTGGTTTGTGTGGACCAAATGACCAATTCCTCTTCAGGGAAAACAAAATAATAGATTGAATAACTTTTATACTCAGATATATTACATATTTTGCCTCTGTTTCTGTATTGATTAAATGGTGGTTGTTGGATAATCAAACGTCTTTATAATTTGAAGTAGTGGTTTCTTGCTTGTTTCTGGTTTTTATATTTAAAATGTTTTGTTTTTGTGACTATATTTGCTGGAATGTTTGTGTTTCTTCTTATGTGTTATGTTCGTATGGACTTTGTTTTTTTTACCACCAACATGACAGGGCTTGCAGGTAAAAATTAACTTAAAGCTAAATCTGGCACATTTACATTATGCACATGAGTGCTCAAGCTAATTAATGTGCACTGCCCCCTTTAAAATAAAGAATAAAAAATAAAGCCACTCACTGCCCACTACTAGACTCTTTGCATTAACAAATGCTGTTCATTGTCAAGTAGCACTTTTGAATGAAGGCTGAATAGAAAGTAGGACTCAGGACCATGGTCCTGTACTTTATTCTCTGAAACATTTTAAAACACCAGCAAAAAGTCTGGATTTTGGATCCAAGTTTACTTGAACAATTGGGTTTTTACTTGCTCATAGAGTTGCTTACACCATGCTTTTTTTCTGCAGAGTGCAACTCCACAGACATCCTGTTTTCATCATTCCCCTGCCCAATTGGCTGTGACAGGCCACCACCATGAACGAATCAATACTATCAATACACAGGGCAAGCAGCAGCACTGTGCTTCTGCTCGCCTCCCTTATCTCAATAAACAAGGAAAACTTAGACCGTGAGATCAGGTACACTTATCTATTCAATGCAGGGCCTTAAATGCACGACCATTGGTCTGTGTTAAATGTTTATGTCAGTGGAAATCTTCTTAAACATCACCTTGAAATGTTTCCAATGGTGAAAAACAAGTGCATAATCTACGTAGTTTGCACTGGCGAAAATAAAATGTAACCTAAAACATAATACATACGTAATATTTTATTAGAGCATGCAACAAGCTCTCGTGAAGGAAGTGTGTGAATTGGTTTGAAGGTTAATAGGGGTACATCACATTGTATTGTGATTGTGCCTTTCAGTTACTGTCATACTTCTCTGTCTAGGTGAGTCCATCTGCTTGGAGAAATGAAATTCATTGTCTGTGAATATTTATTTAGTTGTCTAACTCCCAGCTGTGCTTTTACCCTTTTTCTTTCTCATTCTCATTCTCTGTGTGTTTTTTTTTGTTTGTTTGTTTTTTTACTCTTTTGCATCAGTTTCCCTTCTTTGTACACTTCACAGAACAATGAGCAGTCTCTTCAATACTTTGAGACAACTGGATAAAGGTTTCACTTGCATCTTTTAAATTTTGTATTCAAATAATTACATATACAATGCTTGTGTATATTACAAAAGTATCTGGCAGCGTTGACAAAATGTAGCAAGATTTGTGCAACCTTATGAAAGGAACAGTATTTGAGATCAAAGTGTATACTGTATATGATCTATTATCTCAATATATATATATATATATATATATATATATATATATATATATATATATATATATATATATATATATATTTATTTATTTATTTATTTTTTCTAAAGTTTAGCACATCTGTGAGTGATAATGTAATGTCATAATTGGAACTTAAAATATGGAATGGAATAAACAGATCAAATAAATAGAAAAATAAATGAAATGTTTGATTTTTTTTAAGAATATTCAAGTGATTTCCTATTTTAAAAACAACTGAAGACAGTTGTGGGTCAGCAATTAGTAGGTATATTATTACAAATGTAGATACACTGTCCTTGGGTCAGAAAAGAGCAATAAAGGTTGAACAAGACATTTGAGAAAAACATTGTTTGGTGAAAATGACCTGCTATCATTGAATCAAACTGCATGGTGAGGACAAGAGTTCAACATAAAGGACAGACATTTAAAACACCCTTTAGGCTACTGACAGCATTTCTCTTGCTCCTTCACTTAAAAAGATTTGTACCCATGTGTAAATATGCAGTTTGCACTTCAATATAAAGTATAGTGGTGTGTGTGTGTGTGTGTGTGTGTGTGTGTGTGTGTGTGTGTGTGTGTGTGTGTGTGTGTGTGTGCGCGCACATCTGGCTGTCAAGGCCAGACACCTGTAAACAACATCAACACTCCTAGACAAGAGCGTGCTGAGTCTTCTAGATGACTTATGTGCTTTGTCTTTCACTTTCTCCTTATACTCGTTCTCGCTCCCATGATTGAAAGAAAACTTCAGCACCATCTACAGGTGATGAATAATAGACCAAGTTCAAAGACTTTAAGAATAGTGACAGCTCTTCATTTTGCTTTAAACCAAGGACACAAATGGGTAGGTGCTACATATCATCTTTCCATACTCATGTAGACACAGCAGTGCCATAGAAAAAAACATTTTAGGTCCTCCAAAGTAGTCTTCAACAAAAAGTTCTTAAAAGAACCTTCTTTTTTTCTTACTGTGAAGAACACTCATCTGAAAAATCTGAAGAACCTTTTCTCGTCCACTCTTAATAATAAAGGTTCTTAATTGGCATCACTGAAGGTTCACTGGTTCACTGAGGAACGTTTAGCATCTATGGAATCTTTTCATTGCAAAAGGTTCATTAAATTATTAAAATAAAATAAAAAATAAAAAAAATCTTAAGAACTGTTCAGTGAAAGATAATTAGATTAGAAATTTGATTATTTTTGTGCAGCCCTAAATGGAAAGGTTCCATGGATGTTAAAG
Organism: Carassius carassius; assembly: GCF_963082965.1. Lineage (NCBI taxonomy): Eukaryota > Metazoa > Chordata > Actinopteri > Cypriniformes > Cyprinidae > Carassius > Carassius carassius. Next base: position 28,912,736 of record NC_081760.1, read on the forward strand.
GTTCTTTAATGGAAGCATCAATGCCAGTAAAGAACTTGTATTGTAAGTGCATGTAAGCTGGTTTGTTCCAGTTTGGTGTTCATGTAGCTGGTGGCACAGCATGTCTAATCTTTCTGATAAAACTGGTTAAGGTAGCCTGGGAAGGACACCAGCTTCCAAAACACAGTATAGTGGTTAATTTCATCTCCAGAAGAAAGCATTGATGTTGTTTCTTATCTGCCTTGTGGTTTATCCTGAGGGTCACATCAGAATATTTATGACTCAGAAAGCCTGTGTGAATAATATTCTGCCTAAAAGATATGGAAAATAAAACTGAGAAGCTGTTAAAAAGCAGTAGTCATTAGTGTGTGTTGTATTCTGATAGCTACATGAATGAGTTATCACCAATTATACCTCTTACAGCTGTATAATGTCATAATGTTCAAAAAAAAAGTGGACGACTTGTCAGAAGAATTCTCCGTGACCTGTTTAAATGAAGATGAATGGATGGGGGAGAACGTCCTTAAATGTGATGTTTGCTCGCTTAATGACGGTGTTTGTTCCCGTTGTCTGTGATTGAATGTATTCATTAGGCTTGATGCGCCCACAGACGTCTCTAGCAGCAAAACACAAAGGCCTTTGACCATCTTTGCTGCAAGTTAATGGAATCTGAACTACATTAAAGGTCAAGAAACCAAGAACTGCATCAAACTTTATGTAATGGAATCACTTTAGGCTCCAGTTTCCTTGCTCAGTGCCGTTTGCTTGTATTCATTAATAATGCTATACATGAAAAAATACTACATTAGGGAAGAGAAGTGTTCAATTTAGAACAACATGAAAGATAATGAAGAACTATCTGAGCAACTGCACCATTGTGTGCCATGGATTAGTTTGATTTACTTTTATTTTTCCTTCAGCCAAATGAGCTTACATAATAAGCTATATCTCCCCACTGTTGCTGAATACAAATATTGCACAAAATACTCTGTTTATACAAATTAACTATATTATAAAATGCAAACCACTGCACCTCTGCTACTGTCTGAGAGTAAAAAACATAGTTACATAGCTGGATAATAAGTATACAAATAAATCAAGAAATACTTGATATGTCTCTATTTATTATTCTTATGTTTTCAGCCATGGAACACTGATGATGATGACGATGATGATGACGATGATAATGATGATAATGTTTACCTTCACACCACAGTATATTAAAACAAAATCATGAGAGGTAAGAGTTTTGGCTTGTCAAATCAAGGTCTTCTCAACAAAAGCCACTCTTAAAGGAATCCTATTATTCTCTTTTACAAAGTCTTGATTTTGTTTTGGTGGTGTACTAGAACAGGCTCTCATACTAGGTTGTTCAAAAAACATTATTTTTTCACATATTTACATTATTACACTTCTCTCCCCAGTCTGGCATGAACTGCTCAAATACTTCCTTTATCAAATGAAGGCCCGCCTTCTAAAATACGAAAAGTGCTGTGATTGGTCAGCTGGGCCAGTGTGTGTCGTGATTGGCTCCACTCGGCGCCTGGTCAGGAAATGTCACGCCCCTTACCATAGCCGCCTGCTAGCTTCAGTGTAAATATTGCTTAAAAATCAAATCAATTTAAAGCGATTTAAACCCGCATGATTGTAACCACTCTAAGTTTGTCTGCCTTGAAACATTAGCATGAAACACTAGCGTGTCTCAGACATAGTGATAACACTCAATGCCTTCTCTAGTGCAGCTCAACTAGGTCTCGTCCCATTCGTCTGTATTTGTGATATCACAAATCCCGGAAAATATGTGTTGTAGTCCAAATGAGTCATTTGTTGTAGTTTTTGAAAAGTGATTTCTGTTAAATAAAATACCTCCTTCTGAAGTGGACTTTGAGCTTTGTAACTTTTGTGATTTTTTATGCATAAACTGCAACATTGCAGACTAATAAAGTTGAAAAAGTGAAAAAGCATAATAGCACGCCTTTAAAGGATTTTACTGTGTGGTGGCTGCAGCTGAAATTTGCTTTTGTAATACAATGTCCAAGGATGTCTTCGGTGAACATGGTATATACACTTTTTTAGAAAACATGTCTCTTAAAATAAATACAATTTAATCAGATATAGCTTGGTTTTTGAAGATCTGCATAAACATCTAAAGGTCTAATTCATACAATTCAGTTCAGTTCAATTCTGTTCATGTTTATTTGTCTAGCACCTTTCACAATGCAAATCATTGTAAAGAATCTTAACAGAAAATGTCAATTTCAACATTATATTTAGGAGTAGCTTATCAATGGTGACTACGTCAAGCTGATCATCATCATCATCAAATCATGCTGTTAGTTAATGACATGTATTTAAACAAATGTTGAACACTATTAACACCAATATGTTGCGATCAAACTTATAGCAAAATTTGGTAGTTTTGGATGTTGGTTCTTTTGTCATCATCTGAGGTCTTCTGAGGGGTTGGCATCATCTCTTCTAAGGTGTTTGGTCATGTTAGGTTTTATAAGGGTTGGATCCAAACTGAAGCTTGTGCAGTTCCTTACCTCAGGATGCCCATCATGTGGCAGAAACAGAGAAGCAAACAGAGAAAAATTAGCATAGCTGCTGGTCACACCAAGCAAAAAATTATAATGTGTTTGTGGCAGGGGAGGTGTGGTTTAGCGAGGTCTGCGACGGGAGAGAGAGTGAGGAGATCAGCGGTGGTAAGTGAGAGACAAGTGACACCTGCTTCTCATTGCAGTGATTGGCGTGGGGAAGCAGTATTTAAGCCAGCTGGGAACCAGAGACAAAAGAGAGACCTGAGGACTCGTGGGAGGAAGCGACCGACAGAAAGCGAGAGCCTGAAAGTATCAATGTTATGATTTATGCGCATGTGGCGCGACTTTGTTTTCCGTTCTTTTGATCAGTATAATAATGTTCCCACGAGCCTCAGTACGCCGACTCTGGTCTCCTTCCTTCTCTGCCATACGAACGTTTATCATTACACTGGTGCCGAAACCCAGGAAGGAAGGAGAACGACGCCGCCATGCAAACCCCGTCAGGATCATCGGGAACGCCGTTTGCAGAGCTCAATACATCGCTCGCGGGCCTGCATCAGGAACAACATCAAGCCCTGCTGGAGCTGCGAGCCGACCACGAACATCGGTTTCAGGCAATGATGCAGGTCCAGCGGGAGGACCGCGAGCTGTTCCGGAGCATGCTGGACCGGGAGGTTCGGACGAGGTCGGCCTCCCCCAGTTCCAGCCCTGCTGCCCACATGCCTCTTACGAAGATGGGGCCAACAGATGATCCGGAAGCGTTCCTCGATTTGTTTGAGAGGACGGCCGAGGCGTGTGGGTGGCCGGAGGACAGCTGGCCGGTCCGGATAATTCCGCTGCTGTCAGGGGAGGCCCAGAAGGCTGCTCAACAACTGCCCGTCCAGAACCTCCTGGTATATGCAGACTTAAAAAGAGCAGTGCTCCAAAGGGTTGGCCTCAGGACTGCTCAGTGGGTCCAGTGCCACCGGCCGGCGTCGCCGGATCTGGCCATCAAACTGGCGGAGGATCAGCTGGCGGCGTGTTCCGGGGTCGGCGAACCCCTTCCATCTGTCTCTCTCTCTCTCTCTTCCCCCCTCTCTCTCTCCTCTTTCTCCAAAGCCTGTCCCTTTACCCAGGTCTTGGTACACGGGGCCACCGAGGGCCGCACCCCGTTGGAGAGCAGGGACGGAGCCTGCCGCCATGTCATGGGGTCCGGCCAGGGGAATGGGGCCGCCGCACGGGGAGGGACTGGCTGAGCTACCAGCTGCTTCCCCACGTCAATCACCTGACCCACTTCCAACCACTAGGGTGGCGGGGAGGCCTGGGCCGGCCTGCTGGCGTTGCGGGGATCCGGGCCATTTCGTGGACCGGTGCCCGGTTATGGAGGTGGGGACGTGGGTCCGGATCCCGGACGACCCGCAGGCTGGCCCCGATCAAGCCGGGTTGTACCAAATACCCGTGAGTATTAAGGGGGGTACCTATCAGGCTTTGGTGGATTCAGGTTGTAACCAGACCTCCATCCATCAAAGCCTGATACAATCCGGGGCATTGGATACGGGCCGCGTGGTTAAGGTGAGGTGTGTGCACGGGGATATAGTGGAATACCCCATAAAAACCATAGGCATCAAATTTAGGGGACAAAAGCATTATGTGGAGGTGGCCGTTAGTCCGCGCCTCCGGCATCCACTAATCTTGGGTACCAATTGGCCAGCTTTTGAACAATTGTTGGGGTGTTTAACAGTGGATGCCTCTGGGAAAAAGAGAGGCCCGGTTGGCGGGGCGTGCGCTCAGGTGGGAGAATCTGTACCCGGACCCAGTGGGGAAGCTTCAGGGGAACCGAGCGAGTTGGCGAGGCTAAACCTTTCCAGTCGCGATGACTTTCCCCTGGAGCAGTCCCAGGATGAGACCCTTAAACATGCATTCGAGCAGGTCCGTTCCATCGATGGGCAGGTCCTCCATCCTGACCGTGCGCTCTCTTATCCGTATTTTGCCATTATTAAGGACCGGTTGTATCGAGTGACCCATGACGCTCAGACAAAGGAAGATACGGCCCAATTATTAGTACCTAAGAGCCGTCGGGAAATGCTTTTCCAGGCGGCACATTGCAATCCAATGGCGGGGCATTTAGGTATGACAGCCACGCTAAATCGTCTAATGACCCGATTTTTTTGGCCGGGCATTCACGAGAACGTCCGCAGATGGTGCGCGTCGTGTCGGGAATGTCAGTTGGTGAACCCACCGGCCACCCCAAAAGCGCCGTTGCGCCCTCTACCTCTAGTGCAGGTCCCCTTCGAACGAATTGGTATGGACCTCATCGGGCCATTAGAACGATCCGCACGGGGACATCGTTTTGCGTTAGTCATAGTGGACTATGCAACACGATATCCCGAAGCAGTGGCGCTCCGCAATATCTCGGCGAAGAGTGTGGGGAACGCCCTGTTTCGTTTAATCTCCCACGTGGGAATCCCAAAAGAGATTCTCACGGACCAAGGCACCGCGTTTATGTCACGCACGTTACGCGAATTATACGAATTATTGGGCATTAAAGCGGTACGGACCAGCGTCTATCACCCACAAACAGACGGACTGGTCGAACGATTTAATCGCACTTTGAAAACAATGATTCGTAAATTCGTACAAGAAGACGCGAAAAATTGGGATAGATGGCTAGAGCCCCTCTTATTCGCTGTGCGCGAGGTCCCCCAAGCCTCCACGGGGTTTTCCCCCTTCGAGCTTCTTTACGGACGCCAGCCCCGCGGGGTGCTGGACGTCCTGAAAGAAACTTGGGAGGACGGACATTCGGATAGCAAAAATGAAATTCAGTATGTCATGGACCTGAGAGCAAAACTCCATACACTGGGGCGGCTCTCAATGGAGAATTTGCTTCAGGCCCAGGGCAGACAAAGCCAGCTGTATAACAGGGGAACTAAGCTCCGAGAATTTGCACCGGGAGATAAAGTGCTTGTATTACTGCCAACCTCCAGCTCCAAATTATTATCAAAGTGGCAAGGACCCTTTGAGGTCACACAGCGAATAGGCGATCTCAATTATGAAGTAGTACGAACAGACAGAGGCGACTCCAGGCAAATTTACCACCTCAACCTCCTTAAAAAATGGAGCGAAGAGGAGTCAGTGTTGCTAGCGACGGCAGTGAGCGGAGAGGAGGATCTCGGGCCAGAGGCGATCATTAAAGAAAAATCCCTCGCCCTGGCCCCGGGAGGGGATCACCTCTCGCCCTCGCAGCTCACTGACATTGGACAGTTACCGAATAGTCCGAATTTGCAGACGTGTTTTCGCCTCTACCTGGTCGTACTAATCTGATTCAGCACCATATTGAGACAGAGCCGGGCGTGGTGGTTCGCAGCCGGCCATATAGACTACCTGAACACAAGAAAAAAGTGGTTCAGACAGAATTAGAGGCGATGCTGGGGTTAGGAGTAATCGAGGAGTCCCACAGTGATTGGGCGAGCCCGATTGTTTTGGTCCCTAAAACGGACGGCTCGGTGCGATTTTGTGTGGACTATCGCAGGGTGAACGCAGTGTCAAAATTTGATGCTTATCCAATGCCACAGATTGACGAGTTGCTCGATCGGTTAGGTACGGCTCGCTTTTATTCGACATTGGACTTGACAAAAGGATATTGGCAGATCCCCTTATCTCCCATGTCTAGAGAAAAAACAGCCTTCACCACGCCGTTTGGTTTACACCAATTTGTGACGCTTCCGTTCGGCTTGTTCGGGGCCCCCGCTACGTTCCAGCGTCTCATGGATCGAGTGCTGCGCCCGCATGCTGCATATGCCGCCGCCTACCTGGATGATATTATCATTTATAGTGGCGACTGGCGGCGGCATATGGAGCATGTGAGGGCTGTCCTCGAGGCGCTGAGACGGGCGGGGCTAACGGCCAACCCGAAGAAGTGCGCGGTTGGGCGGGTGGAGGTAAGGTATCTGGGCTTCCACTTGGGTCACGGGCAAGTGCGTCCCCAAATTGACAAGACGGCAGCAATTGCGACTTGCCCCAGACCCAAGACCAAAAAGGAGGTGAGGCAGTTCCTGGGGCTGGCGGGATATTATAGGAGATTTATTCCTGGTTATTCGGACCTCACTAGCCCCCTGACTGACCTCACTAAAAAGGAGGTACCAGATACGGTCCAATGGACGGAGCGGTGCCAACAGGCCTTTACCCGAGTTAAGGCTGCCCTGTGTGGTGGACCGCTCCTGCACTCTCCTAACTTTTCTCTCCCCTTTTTGTTGCAGACTGACGCGTCGGACAGGGGGCTGGGCGCGGTCCTGTCCCAGGAGGTGGGGGGGGGAGGATCGCCCGGTGCTGTACATTAGCCGGAAGCTCTCTAAGAGAGAGGCTAAGTACAGCACCATAGAAAAGGAGTGTTTGGCCATCAGGTGGGCGGTCCTCACCCTTCGTTACTACCTCCTGGGCCAGGAGTTCACCCTCTGCTCGGACCACGCGCCCCTCCAGTGGCTCCACCGCATGAAGGATACCAACGCGCGAATCACCCGTTGGTATCTAGCTTTACAGCCATTTAAGTTCAAGGTGATTCACAGGCCGGGGGAGCAGATGGCTGTGGCCGACTTCCTCTCCAGGAATGGGGGGGGGGGGGTGGGCTGCAGGCCGGATGGCTCCCTGTCCTGAGTCGGGCGGTGGGGATATGTGGCAGGGGAGGTGTGGTTTAGCGAGGTCTGCGACGGGAGAGAGAGTGAGGAGATCAGCGGTGGTAAGTGAGTTAAGTGAGAGACAAGTGACACCTGCTTCTCATTGCAGTGATTGGCGTGGGGAAGCAGTATTTAAGCCAGCTGGGAACCAGAGACAAAAGAGAGACCTGTGGACTCGTGGGAGGAAGCGACCGACAGAAAGCGAGAGCCTGAAAGTATCAATGTTATGATTTATGCGCATGTGGCGCGACTTTGTTTTCCGTTCTTTTGATCAGTATAATAAAGTTCCCACGAGCCTCAGTACGCCGACTCTGGTCTCCTTCCTTTTCTGCCATACGAACGTTTATCATTACAGTGTTCAAACCAAGCAAAGAAAGATAATGTGCATTTGATCAAATAGTGATCAAAGACTAGTTGGGTATGCAGGAGCTAAACCATTTAGGGCAGTGGTTTTCAACCTGTGGGCCGCGGTCGCGATGGTATTGCAGGTGGGCCGCCAATTACTATTAAAATAAACAATAATATTGTTCATATATGTAAAAAAAAGTCATAACATCATTTCATATATACAGTATAGACCAAAAGTTTGGACACACCTTCTCATTCAAAGTTTTCTTTATTTTCATGACTTTGAAAATTGTAGATTCACACTGAAGGCATCAAAACTATGAATTAACACATGTGGAATTATATATGGAATTATATACATAACAAAAAAGTGTGAAACAACTGAAAATATTTCATATTCTAGGTTCTTCAAAGTAGCCACCTTTTGCTTTGATTACTGCTTTGCACACTCTTGGCATTCTCTTGATGAGCTTCAAGAGGTAGTCACCTGAAATGGTCTTCCAACAGTCTTGAAGGAGTTCCCCGAGAGATGCTTAGCACTTGTTGGCCCTTTTGCCTTCTGTCTGCGGTCCAGCTCACCCCTAAACCATCTCGATTGGGTTCAGGTCCGGTGACTGGAGGCCAGGTCATCTGGCGCAGCACCCCATCACTCTCCTTCTTGGTCAAATAGCCCTTGATGCCTTCAGTGTGACTCTACAATTTTCATAGTCATGAAAATAAAGAAAACTCTTTGAATGAGAAGGTGTGTCCAAACTTTTGGTCTGTACTGTATATTTATATATATATATATATATATATATATATGTATAAATAATAAAAAAATAAATAAAAAAATAAAAAAATATTAAACTGTAACTATGCTTCCACTATTCAAGCTCGCTGATTGGTTTAAGAATAAACCGCCAATTTAGCTTAGATATTTTTGCTGCATATGCTATAGAACAACAGCAGTTGTGCCAAGTGGTGAGTTATTTTCTGTTCTTTGCCAGTTCATTTAATAAAGACAGTTAACAATCTAGCTTCTGAGTACTAAGTTATTAACCCAACAATAGCGGGGTCAGTTAATTTTTTTGCAGTGGGCCGTGCAGACACATGTGTTTGGTTGTGTGGGCTGCGAGTTGAAAAATGTTGGGAACCACTGATTTAGGGCATAAGAGTAGTAATATTTTGTAATTGATATGGAACTAAAGGGTAGCCATTGTAGAGATTTGTTAAATGGGGTAATATGATCATATTTTCTTGACCTGATAAGGACTCTAGCCACTGCATTTTGGACTACCTGTAGCTTGTTTATTGAAGATACAGAACAATCACTTAAGCAGTGCATTACAATATTCCAGTCTTGATATCATGAATGCATGAACTAGCTTTTCTGCATCAGAAACAGGTAACATGTTTTAGCTTGGCAATGTTTCTAAGATGGAAGAATGCTGTTTTTGTAACATGTGAAATATGATATGACATAATATATGTCATAAAATATGACATAATGATGAAAAAAATGTATAGCCTGAATGCACTGTAAGTCGCTTTGGATAAAAGCATCTGCTAAATGCATACATGTAAATGCATAAATGTCATGATATAACACCCACATTTTTGACTGTATTAGAAGTAACAATATATCCGTTTAGATGCAAATTGTAATCTAAGAGATTCTGTTTTTTGGTCAAATAAGTAATATCTCTGAATTTAATAGGAGAAAATTATTGGTCAACAAAACTTACATTTTCAAATCACTCTGTTAGCTTAGATAATTTAGAAGAAATATATAGTTGAAATGTTGAAATATATAGTTCATTATTGTTGAAAATATATAGTTGATTATCAGTCACATAACAATGGAAACTAATCCCATATTTTCTAATATTATTACCAAGGGGTAACATATATTTAAAGTAGCAGAGGGCCTTAGACAGATCCTTGCCGCACTCCATATTTTACTGCCGTTAATTGTGATGATTCCCTGTTTAAATAAAAAAAGTAATAATGGCCGGACAGGTATTAAAGCCTGCCCTTGAATACCCGTATAGTTTTGTAATTGATCTATGTGTATGTCATGATCTATACAGTGTCGAATGTAGCATTAAGATCAAATAAAGAGATGCAGCCTTGGTCTGATGCAAGAAGCAAGAAGCAAGTCATTTATAATTTCATCAAGTGCAGTTTCTGTGCTATGGTGGGGCCTGAAACCTGACTGAAATTCTTCATAGAGATCTTCTTTTTTTTCTTGCATGAAGGAGCACAATTGAGCAGACACAACTTTTTCTAAAATTTTAGAGATAAAATTTGCCAGTTCTCTTGGATCTATTTGTGGTTTCTTAATAAGAGGCTTAATAACCGCCAGTTTGAACGGTTTTGGGACATGACCTACAGATAACGACGAGTTAACAATATTGAGAAGTGGTTCTTCTGCTACAGGTAACAACTATTTCTGTAATTTAGTGTGTACAAGATATAATACGCATTTTATTGGTTTAGATGCAGTGATAAGATTATTTAGAACTATAGTTGTGAAGCATTGCAATATTTCTTTGGGTGCAATAAATGCATAAAGTCATTAATACTAAACTGTGAGGGAATATTTAGTTTGGGTGATGTCTGATTATTTGTTAATCTGGCCACTGTGCTTAAATAAAACCTTGGATTGTTTTGTTTATTTTCAATGAATTTGCAGATATGCTCAGCCCTGGCAACTTTTAGAGCCTGTCTATAGCTATTTTAGTCTTATTTTAAAGTGGGTAGACAACAGGCGGCTTTATTGTGTTAACATATTAAGTGCTTTTACTGACGCAGCTTGTGCACCTTTTATAAGGACATTTTTGTATGCTCCTCGGAAAGGTCTTTTGAGTAGAATCAAAGGTCAATGACTAAACTCGTGACAGTGAGCACACATGGTACAACCTTGTTCACTTAACTGCCTTTTCATACTGTACCCTGAAAAGCATTACAAAATCCACTTCATATATTTTCGGCAATTTTATAAACAAGTGAATGTACTTAACATTATCTTGAAGTAGGCTACATTTTTAATCACTCTGTAATTGTTTGCATGAGTAAGTGTTTTTTAAGTGGTTAATATCCTTGATCCTTGGTGATTACTTATCATGTCTAAATGAAATATTACAAGCAAAACATGTTACAGGTCCCGGGCAGTCGGGAAGACTGTAAGCAGTAATCAACTTGACATTAAATGAGAGAGAGAGACAAGAATTAGTTGTTTCCTTAACGGTCCTCTTTGTTGTCTTTTAATACGCATACACATTTGTATTTCAGAGTCAGTAAGATTATTCACAAAATTATTCATAAACATGTTGGTAAAAAATAATACACACTGTATAGATCAAATAAACAATAAATAAATGATAGCAACCTTAACCGAATGTACAAAAATGCCCTAATTCTTACAACTGGCCTGAATTCAGGTAAGTATCTTAAGAAAACAACTTAAGTATTTCAGGTAAGTGATACATGAGTAAACTTTTCTATGACATACTGTAAGTGTCTTAAAATTATTAATAAAATAAATAATAACAAATTGTTTGAACATTAAAACATGTAAATTACAGTTTGGTATGACAATTAATTAATTTAACTAACCTTGACATTAAATGAGAGAGAGAGACAAGAATTAGTTGTTTCCTTAACGGTCCTCTTTGTTGTCTGAGGATGCGCTGCAATCGTCATGGTAACTCTACTCTCTCAACTGTCACCCAGAGTTCAGAAAAAGTAATTTAAGAAAAAGTAATAATTTAAGTAATTAAAATAAGACTTATATACATACATGTAAATAGAAAGTAATGTGTAAAAATAAAAATGAAATATATATAAATAATTTAATTTGTGACCTAAACCAGTGGTTCCCAAACTTTTCCATTCTACGACCCACCTAGACAAGTGTAATCTATTTCACGACCCACCAAAATATATATATATAAAAAAAATAAGAAAACGATTGACATTACTTTAAGCCTAATCTTAAAAGTTTGATGACAGAAATTAAGTATTTAATAAAAATAACAAATTTTCACTACTAATATTTCAGTTTTAATTTTTGTTTACAGACGTTAAAATATGTAGTGTTCATAAAAACGTGAAGCAGGCTCACTCTAGTGAACTGTAATCTGCGCTGCTGTGTTTTGTTGCAGAAAATACATTCATGATCTTCCGTTTGTGTCGGCGAGAACGGAGCACAATCCAACACTTATTTAGAAAAGCATGAGAAGCAAAGCAGAGCTATCTAACACAGTTTTGAGATTAAAATAATTGTGAAATTGGTAAAAAATTATAATAAACAGATGTGTCTCATTTTAAATAATAATAAAAAAAATATATTTATTTTTGTGATGGTTAAATAAATGTTCAGCAATATCTTCAAAAGACTTCTGAACTTTGGCAAATTTTTCTCTAAACAGAGATGATACATCAAGGAAATATTGCAAACTTTTGTACATTTTGTTATGTGGAAATGTTTAAATCTTGTAGTGTTACAATTAATCCTGCATTTGTGCCCTGCTTATGGAATTACATTTGTTTCAATAATAATGAACGAAACTTTATAAAACTGAACGTAACTTTTTCAGAAACTATCAAAAATATGCCATTACAAAAGAAGAAAAACACTATGAAAATGAAAAAAAATTAACTCAGTCGCACAAATTTAACAGGCTCTTCAAATATGCTTCATTCTTTGTTAATGTTTTTCAAAGATTCGTTTTCGCTAATCGTGGATTCTGAATTCATTGCTACAGATTTCGCTTACGTTTCGCAGTTTTTCGTTTGGTGTTTTGACACAAACATCTCATGGGGGTGGTGTTAACAGTGATCTACTCTGATTGGATAGTGAGCTTTTGATGGACAGGTGCTCTCTGACCGGGAAGTACAGACGCCACCCAGTGGCCTCTCTCGTCCTTCACTGTCGTCGCTCCTCTTTTGTATACTTCCTATCTCCTCCGGGGTTCTCGAGACCGGTGAGTGTTGCAGGTGTCGCTCATTTCCCAATCACTCCACGGCTCTCGGCCCCGCCCCACTCGTCACATTCGTGCAGCCCTAGACTGAACTGTGTGAGTGTGTGTGTGTGTTTTTATTGAAACGCAAATTTAGCTGCAGCCAAGTGACTTTGTGTGACCCACCTTGTTCCATTCTGTGACCCACAAGTGGGTCGCGACCCACAGTTTGAAAACCCCTGACCTAAACTATATGTAGGGTGGTCACAACATATTATTATATAAACCAAATATACTGAATTTTGCGTACTGTATTTATATAATATAATTACCTCTGATGTTTTCTGTATCATATATGTTCAAAGTGTGTGTGTGTGTGTGTGTGTGTGTGTGTGTGTGTGTGTGTGTGTGTGTGTGTGTGTGTAAGCGAGCGTTTGCAACGTCAACATAGAACAGGATAGACTGTAAAAGAGAGAGGATTCAATCAATATGAATTTGTGTACAAAAGGTTCCCCAGAGAGCTGGTGTTATAAAGGTAAAATATATTAAAGATATTACAGGCATTATGGATTTTATGTCAATTTGTTTAGATAATGTAATGTTTTCTAATGTAATACGGATAACAAGAATGACGGATAAGGACTGATGCAAGTATGTTGCATAAGCACAAAGTTTAGAAAAACTGAAAAAGTCCCAAGCTCTCTTTCACTTGAAGTTACTGTTCCACAAATATATAACAATCAGCGTTTCATAAATGTATCCAATTATTTATCATCAAAGCAAATGGGTTAACCAAGCAATGAGGATTAAATAGGCTAGTGTTCTTTCTTTGCTACTGTAAGCTATAAAGATGTGCAATAATGTTCCTGTAGCTCAATTGGTAGATTGCGTTAACAAGCGCAAGGTTGGGGGTTCAATTCCCCGGGAACACATGATAGGTAAAGACTGATAGCGTGAATGCACTGTAAGTTTGCAAAATGCATTAATTTAATTTAATTTAATACTCTTTAGCCTATATTGGGTTTCATTTTTGAGGTTTAATCCTACAATAGAGATAGCGCTGGTGGCACAATTTGGCACAAATATAAACATGTAGTATCCTGATAATTCATGGATTTTATGGCTTTTATGAGGAATCTCCACTGGTCTCATCTTGTTTGCTATATCAATAGTATTATCTCCAATATTAGAAAGCAGTTAGTACTACTACTAGCTTTCTAATTTGGAAATTTATCAAAGACAAGTTTCAGTACAGGTAGCAGGCTTGAGCAAGCCAGATTGCAAGTGTTCACACCTCTAGTAACCCTGTTAGATAACTGACATTAATATTGGGTCAGTTTAGCTTCCCAGGCATTGGATTTTATTTATTTTATTTAAAATCTAACAGATGGATGAACACTCAAGAATTAAAAATTAATATTAGACTTTTGGGATGTCTGAGTTTGTGATTTAATCAGATTTAAAATCTAATCTTGTAGGCAGTTTTAATAAGCATAAGTAGATGGCAGCAAGTGGGCATCCCTTCATTCCCAGTGCGTGGATCGATCTCATTTGCTCAAAGCCTCTTTACACGTTGTTACTAGGTAACGAGCAAACAGCGCTGTGTGGGATTTGCAGTCTTTTTACGTCGAGTCACTCGCTCCGAAGCGCGAACGTCTAAGAAATATAAAACTACAAGACCCATGATGCAATGCGCAGCTGGACCTTCAATCATGTGAACTCCATGTGATTCTCGAAGCTCTTCCTGAATAGCGCTGCAGATGCTCTAGAAAACATTGCATACTTTCATACCTTATTAACTAATTCGCTTCTTGTGTGTCAGAATGAAAATGCAGCTCATCATTTTGATTTCTTTGTTTGTTATCGGAGCAATGGCGGGGAAGTACTCCAAAGAAATGAATGAACAAAAGGCATCTGATAAAAACAACAATCAGGTGGAATTCAGGATTGCCAAACTAAACCAGGTTTGGCAAAAGGCGATAAGAGTAAGTCATTTGACAGATTCAAAATATTCAGTATATTAAAAATATACAATACTTAACTTTGGCCTCTTCTGATTGTCCTTCTTTTATCTTTGTGTTTAAATCTTTCTCTATATTATTTAATGACTGCTCAGATTATAATTGCATGTTCCTCACTGTAACTGTTCATCACCACCTCTTGCTTCAGATGCAGCTTGCACCGGTGCGGCTCTCAGAACTGCACAGTGACTTGAAGATCCAGGAGAAAGATGAACTTCAGTGGAAAAAACTGAAAGCAGAAGGGTTGGATGAGGATGGAGAAAGAGAAGCCAAGCTCAGACGCAATTTTAATAGTAGGATTTGACAGTTTTTTCATGGGTTATGGCATTAAGACCTCAAGACTTGACAAAACAAAACAAAAATCTCATTTCCTATTGCTACTGGAAATTGAGATGGGACATATTGAATAGAAAATGTTATTATTTTTATGATATATATAGCAAACTGTTAACTAAAATGCCTATAACTTTAATATAATAAATATATTTCTTTGCACAGTTATTCTAGCAAAGTATGGAATGGATGGGAAAAAAGACACCAGGGCATTGGACAGCAACAGACTTAAAGATCATGATGTTAAAGATGGAGATACATTTGATGACCCGAGGCTGGACAAGCTGTGGAACAAGGTAACTGATGGGGCAGAACAACTACTGGAGTCTGAATGTGTTACTCATTTTAGGCTTACTGGCTTGTTCACTTATTACTGACTTCAACTTTTGATCCTCAGGCCAAGACTTCTGGAAAGTTCTCTGACGAGGAGCTCCAGACCTTGCAGAGAGAATTCCATCACCACAAAGACAAACTCAATGAGTATAACATTGTCATGGACACTGTAAGCCGGACCGAAGGTTAGAGTTTGGTCGTGTTTTTAGTGCCAAGATTTCATAACATAGGATCTCTAATAGTATTTGTAACACTTTATTTTAAGGACCAATTCTCAATTTTAACTAGCTGCTTATTATCATGCATATTACTAGCATATTGACTGTTAATTAGTACTTCATAAAGCACATATTAATGCCTTATTCTGCATGACCATATTTTAGATCCCTTAATCCTACCCCTTACCTAAACTTAACAAAAATCTTATTAATAAGCAGCAAATTAAGAGTTTATTAATGGAAAACTGTTAATTTATAGTAAATAGGTGTTCCCTATTCTAAAGTTTTATCTAGCATTCAGTTCTATGAATATACAAAATCCTTAAAAGGCTATGCAAGGCAGAATTCCTAATAACTCTTTCTGCCAGTGTTGATTAACTCATTTCTTCATGAGAATTTCCAAGGTTTGATTGTATGCTGTAGTGGGACGTATCATTGGAGCTAGCAAGTCACATGTTTCCCGAAACCATAGTCATTGTTCAGTCACACTTCAGTTGTTTTTCTAGCTACAGTTGTGTCTTCAGAATTCCTTTACACATTTATGCACGTGTGTGTGTTCATATATACAGTGTATATATATATACAGTATATGTGTGTGTGTTTCATTTTATTTTGTTTAATAGAATGAATCTCCACGTCATAAACTATATTTCTAACCACAGTTTGAGAACAGGAGTTTCAACCACACTTGTTTGCGATTTTGTTTTTGAAAGTTCATTATTACCTATGTTGTAATACTGGAACTTGTGACATAGTTGGCTAAATATGCTTTTTGGAAATGCACCCCAGTAGTTTAATAATTGCACTGTTTAAATTGTAACCTCCTGTGCAGATTCTCAGTCTTTCAGAACCTGGTCAATAAATGTCTCTTGCACTTCTTTCCATAAGAGATCCATAAGAACGTAATCAGTCCTCTGGAGGGTGACACGAAGGAACATGTTCTCCATCAGAAACATTCAGATCTGAAGCAGAGAATGAGGGACCTTAACCAGGGCTTTGAACGACTCCGTAAGATCACCCATGAGGGTTACAGTGCTGACAGTGGTGGGGACCCTTGCTAAGGTTGAATCCGTGTTTAATAATTGAATTGCCTCATGGCTTTCTAATGCTCTCTATCTCTCATATCTTTGTCTGTTGCAGAATTTAAGGAGCCAAGAGTCATAGAACTTTGGGAGATGGCAAAAAGATCTAATCTCACTGAAGTCGAACTTGACTCTCTTAAAGTAAGCTTTACTTGTGTCAGAACATTCAGATTATTACTGCACAGCTACTGCTAAATATTGCATTTCAGTTTAGTTTTAATATGCACTGCCTTTTTTCCAAAATATTTGATGCTATTTGCTTATCTGCAGTCTTGTGTTTTCCCTTCTTCTCTCATTTAGGAGGAACTTAGACACTTTGAAACAAAGGTTGAGAAGCACCAGCATTATCAGGAGCAGCTGGAACTGTCTCATCAGAAACTGAAGCATGTGGAGGCCTTGGGAGACAAAGAACACATAATGAGAAACAAAGAGAAATACAATGCTCTTGCTGAGAAAGCACGAGAAATGGGATACAAGGTAGAGCTGCGAAATGGGTTTTAGAAAGACATTTAATTTTTTGGTGGTTGTACTTTGTGGACTTTTTCAGGCATATCATAAACGTATAATTTCTTTTGGCATAGTCATTAAGAACAAAGTAAGGGTTATGGAGTGCGAGTCTGTAATAATGCTGTCACACTTTTTGTGTTTTTTTTTTTAGATGAAGAAACACTTGCAGGACTTGACGAATAAGATTTCCCAAAATGGACTGCAACACAATGAACTCTGAATACCATGTTTTTTTTTTGTTTGTTTTTTTACCGTAACAGGACAACTGTTAGCTATAATCATTCAGAGGTCACATATGCTGTATTCTAAAATGTTATCCAACACAGATGGCCCAGGCTTATAAAGGTAGGGCACATTGAACATGAATTGAACATTGTCATTGGGAAGCTATAGGCTATGGGGTAAATTATTTTTAAATGGTACTGAGTAGTGATGAGTTCTGCTTTTGTTGTTCCTTTCCTGCTTCTATAGTTAATGGAAAGAAACGTTCTATTAATTTTGGCCAAATTTGTTTGTGGCTCAATTATTTATATTTAATAATAGTTGATAAACAAACAAAAGCACACTGAAATATGTGTAGAAAAGAATTTAACATTCCTTCACAACATTTGCATACCGACATGAAAAAAGCTCAAAGTTTTCAGTGTAAGCTATCAAAGCTTCCATTTTAATAATCCTCCTGTTTTTTTTTGTTTTTTTTTTTTGTACCCCAGTCCTGAGCATCCTAAGATTTAAGCTCAATAATGGCCATTCATGAACAATGGTACCACCCTTGAACAGGCGTGATTTATTATTTTGATAACATGACAGATTCAGGAAAAAGATGTGCTTCAGTGGAACAGACTGAAAAGTCTAAAATGTAATGGAGAAAGAAAAAATAAAGCCAAGCTCAAGCACTTAATTAGCTGGATTTGGCAAGGCAGACCTCGAGTCAACCATTATATTGACTGAATCTCTAAACAGCATTGAATATAAAGTTCATTACCATGATTGACAGTGTTGTCCCGAGGTAGACTTGAATCAGCATCCTCAGTTTAAACAGTTCCACCATTTAGACATTTGTCACAAACAATTCTAATATTAACTACGCACTCATTCTTAAATCTTTGGCACTGTTACTCATAACCAGTTTGTGATTTAATCTTCATATTGATAAAAATCCAGCATTGTAATGAATTATCAGGAATGTGAAAATAATGGGATCGCTTTTGTACACATTCTACTCATTTCATTTTACACATTTCATAAAAAAGCAAACTGCCCAAAACCTGTTTTTTTTTCTGACATATCAAATGGTTGCTTTGCTGAGCTCCCATAGAGTGATAAATGGTTGCATCAAGCATTTCAAGGATGAGCAGCACTAGTCACTGAAGTATAATTTTTATTAATACTGCTGTAGTGAATATATACATTTTCTGAAAATATTTGAAAAAAAGTATGATTCTTATTAAATATTTAAATGTGTAAATGTACAGAACAAAATTGGTCACAAAAGAAAGTATATATCTACAGTCACCAGTCAAAGTTGATGCATCTAGGGTATGCTTTCATATTTATATCCTTTCTAATTTTAATCATGGAAAATAATACAGTCATCCACAAAGTTGTACATAGATTACAATGCAGAAATACAATTAGCATATACTGGACAGCAGTTCTCAACTGAAGGCCACTGTCCAACCAAATAAGGCCCTCCTATATTTCTCAGTTTATATCTTGGTTGTATGTGTACTTTTCCCATTCCTCATTTTATATTTTAGATTAGATTAGGGTTTTTTTTTACATTAATATTCTTTTTAACATTAAAATTTAAAGTTTTATCAATTTTAATTTCAATATATTTGACTCATACTGAGGCCCCCTAGTGGGCCCTGGGCCCCAGGTTGAGAACCACTGATATACAGTGCTGTCCGAGACACCTACCAAAAATAATTCTACTTTGCATTTTTTTCAGCATAATTTGAAAAAAACATTGAACTGAAAAATGCATATGAATTTAATAATTTCTTAATATTTGGTATCTTCTTTGTTGATTTAAAAAGGACAAATGGCATGGAGTTGCATGAACTTGTATGAAAGTTTGTGTAAAAACCTGATGATCCACATTTTGTACTTCAGTGGACGCAAGGAAATGAAAAAAATATGGAATAATTCTTTAAAATTCTGCTCATGATTCACAAAAGTGACCTAAAAATATGACCGCATCTCAAAATATTTTATATTAAATATATACATTTTTCTTAAAAAAAATAAAATAAAATGCAAGAACTAGGTTTAAAAGATTTTTTTTTTATGTTGTCTCAGACGTTTTGTCTCCATGTTAAATGTTCAGGTGAGTGTTTCTCTCCTCTTGTGTTCTGGGTTCTGTATACTCTCTCCTCTCGGCCCTGTGCATGCTGGGCTCCCACCCTCTGTGCTGTCTCCGTTGCAGTGATGTCAATGTGGGCATATTTAGTACAGGAGCCGACCGCTGTTTACAAATAATAAAAAATATATATATAAATACAACCCGAATTCCGGAAAAGTTGGGACGTTTTTTAAATTTTAATAAAATGAAAACTAAAGGAATTTCAAATCACATGAGCCAATATTTTATTCACAATAGAACATAGATAACGTAGCAAATGTTTAAACTGAGAAATTTTACACTTTTATCCACTTAATTAGCTCATTTAAAATTTAATGCCTGCTACAGGTCTCAAAAAAGTTGGCACGGGGGCAACAAATAGCTAAAAAAGCAAGCAGTTTTGAAAAGATTCAGCTGGGAGAACATCTAGTGATTAATTAAGTTAATTGATATCAGGTCTGTAACATGATTAGCTATAAAAGCTTTGTCTTAGAGAAGCAGAGTCTCTCAGAAGTAAAGATGGGCAGAGGCTCTCCAATCTGTGAAAGACTGCGTAAAAAAATTGTGGAAAACTTTAAAAACAATGTTCCTCAACGTCAAATTGCAAAGGCTTTGCAAATCTCATCATCTACAGTGCATAACATCATCAAAAGATTCAGAGAAACTGGAGAAATCTCTGTGCGTAAGGGACAAGGCCGGAGACCTTTATTGGATGCCCGTGGTCTTCGGGCTCTCAGACGACACTGCATCACTCATCGGCATGATTGTGTCAATGACATTACTAAATGGGCCCAGGAATACTTTCAGAAACCACTGTCGGTAAACACAATCCGCCGTGCCATCAGCAGATGCCAACTAAAGCTCTATCATGCAAAAAGGAAGCCATATGTGAACATGGTCCAGAAGCGCCGTCGTGTCCTGTGGGCCAAGGCTCATTTAAAATGGACTATTTCAAAGTGGAATAGTGTTTTATGGTCAGACGAGTCCAAATTTGACATTCTTGTTGGAAATCACGGACGCCGTGTCCTCCGGGCTAAAGAGGAGGGAGACCTTCCAGCATGTTATCAGCGTTCAGTTCAAAAGCCAGCATCTCTGATGGTATGGGGGTGCATAAGTGCATACGGTATGGGCAGCTTGCATGTTTTGGAAGGCTCTGTGAATGCTGAAAGGTATATAAAGGTTTTAGAGCAACATATGCTTCCCTCCAAACAATGTCTATTTCAGGGAAGGCCTTGTTTATTTCAGCAGGACAATGCAAAACCACATACTGCAGCTATAACAACAGCATGGCTTCGTCGTAGAAGAGTCCGGGTGCTAACCTGGCCTGCCTGCAGTCCAGATCTTTCACCTATAGAGAACATTTGGCGCATCATTAAACGAAAAATACGTCAAAGACGATCACGAACTCTTCAGCAGCTGGAAATCTATATAAGGCAAGAAAGGGACCAAATTCCAACAGCAAAACTCCAGCAACTCATAGCCTCAATGCCCAGACGTCTTCAAACTGTTTTGAAAAGAAAAGGAGATGCTACACCATGGTAAACATGCCCCGTCCCAACTATTTTGAGACCTGTAGCAGAAATTAAAATTGAAATGAGCTCATTTTGTGCATAAAATTGTAAACTTTCTCAGTTTAAACATTTGCTATGTTATCTATGTTCTATTGTGAATAAAATATTGGCTCATGTGATTTGAAAGTCTTTTAGTTTTCATTTTATTAAAATTTAAAAAACGTCCCAACTTTTCCGGAATTCGGGTTGTATTAACAAATAATTTTTTCAAATGTGCAATCTCCATTCATTTGCCGCAGGGTCCTTCTCTTAAGGATGGCCTTGTATTTATGTCAATGAACATATCAGTGCCATCAGAATGACAAGTCCTTGCACATAAAACATGGTCAGGTCAAAGTGTAATTTGTGGTGCCAAATGTTTGTCCCCTGTATGAAGAATATTTGGGTATAATATGTTACAGTTTACTTTATTTTGCTATCCTCACTTACATAAATGAACTGCAGTGTCCTGCCCCCACTAGTAAAAAAAAATATCAAAAATGATATCTGGTGTCTGAATAAGTTTTGGTTTGTCTGTATATGAGAGGAACACAGTGTACCTCTTGACAGTGTGGCTTGACTCTGGAAGGTCCTGCAGATCCAACTCCATGTAGTGCAGCTGACCTTTAGACATAGGACTGATGGGGTTATTTACATAGTTAACAGAATCACCTTGAAGTTTGTCAATAACTGTCAGTCCAGTCTCCTGCAAGACCACAACACAAACCCAATTTATGCGCAGTTACCAATGAAACTGAGTGAATGAAATGCAGCCATCAGATGGTAATATACTGTATAAGTAGGGGCATATCTATTACCGTATACTCTCCAGCTCTGTACTGTGGCCACCTGGATGCATCAGTCATGTATGCCCTCTGCACATATTTGCCTTTTGGTTCAGCTGAGCAGGACAAACAAAAAAATTAATGAAGAGCTTCATATACGCTCCAAATCATTAAATTCTTAATCAGCAGAAAAACAATCTGACTTGGCATATTGCACACACAAACATAAGATATCCAGTGACAACAAAGCATCACAATTTCTCCTTAAAGGTTACTATGTTTAGAACATGACAATGCTGAGACTAGAATCACTTTATCAGTCGATACAGACACAGAGGTCTGGTTGAAAGCTTTATGTACTCAGGGATGAGAGAGGCATGAAATGACATCCATGTATTGTTACCTGACTGAAGGACAGTGTCCTCGGAGGCCTTTAACGTCATTATTATTTTAAAACCAGATAAATGTATAATGCTCACCATCAGTTTGCTCTTCAGAGCTGCTTCTCATCTCACACCTGCTCCTCTCCTCCACCTACAACCAACACGAAAGAAATGTGGAAATCCCAAAGCAGCAGCAGCAAACTTGTTTAATGCATTATTTATTTTCTTTAATTGGCCAAGCCAGCCATTTCTGCTTCTTCTGTACATGACAAAAATATTTCAAAGTCGCTGTTGAACCAACAATTTGTGGAAATATATAAGAAACATTTTTCTCCAGCATATTTCTCACCACTTCAGCTGTTGCTGTTTTTACTTCTTTAAATTACATTTTACAGCTAGCATTGACTGACTACACCAACACCCAATACAAGCCTAAAGGCATGCTTCCGACCACACTAAGCAAATTACATTTTACCACTACTGTAAAAAAAAATGCTGTAAGCCACAGTACTGAGAGTGGAATGTTTTTCAGTGCAAAATATTGATTGCCCTGAATAGGAAAACGGTAGGATTTTTTGTTTGCTGTTTGGTCAAAGCAGGCTGTTTTGTAGCTCAACCCGGAGCATGTGGTGAGATGACAAACACATTTAAATTCATTCTGCAAACTGGTTGTGCCTCCCTACTGATGCATCAACGTGATGGCTGAGCATGATCCAGAGACACAGACGGCTGGAACAGTCTTTGGATTTGCGCTGGAACGCTGGATTCGGTGATTAGAGGAGTGCATAACAAAAAATAAAAACTGAAAACTGCTCATTCAACACAGCCCTGGGCTGAGTTTCCCAAAAGTTTTGTAAGCCTAAGAAATTCGTAAAAACGATTGTACGACTGATCTTAATATTACTGTCTGTTTCCCAAAAGCATCGTAACTTAAGTACCACTTGAAAATCATCGTAGATCTACGAGTGCTCTGGAGTAATTATTAAGCCCTAAGTGCATCGTAAAAGACAGATTTATGTGATCACCTGAAGGACAATCGCCAGATTACACCTTTAACTTGATTCAAGTGCAATGTGACTAAAATATAAGGATTTGATTGTGCTTTATTGTGCACTTTACAACTTGTTTTCTTTATTTTTTTTATTAATTTATAAATTAATTAATTAAAAAGGGCAGGAAAAATTGGAAATACACATTTAAATTAAATGACTGAAAAAATTTTTATAAAAAAATAATAAAAGAAGTAATGTAGGAAATGCTTCAAAGACTGGAGGTAAAATATGTCAATGACTTGCTGAAGTGCACAAAAACCAGCTATGTATTGGACCCGGAAATAACGTCGCACTCTCTCTATCTATACTGTATATAAATAAATTAATTTAAATAAATGTATGCATTTAGCAGATGCTTTTATTCAAAGTGACTTACAGTGCATTCAGGCTAACATATATTACCTAACATAATATATAAGTATATAAAGTATATTATATATTATTATGTAAAGTATAATATTGTACACTATAATATAATATAATATGGTATTATAATTATTATATCCAAGTTGTCTGTCTGGAATGCAGCATTAGGATAACATCAATAAACAATCGTGTACTACAATTATGAGCCATTCTATAAGGTGACATTTCAGCACTTGACTAACGGATAGCGACTCCTAAGTAGCACTTAAAGCACAGCTACGTGCGATTGCTTTACGTGCATAGTTGGGAAACGCATGTGAAACAATAACAAACGATCATAAAATTACTCGTAGAAAACGTTCTTAAGCACTAAGATCAATCATTATCAGGAAACCCGGCCCTGAATTTGTTGGTAAAGTTTTAGTGTTAAAGAATAAATGGACAAAAGAAAAGCCACTGTATTTTGGAAAAGGTGTGTTTACAGTCCTTTAAGAGGTGACATTAACGCAATCCTATGATTGTCTTTACATACTGAACAACTCTACATAACTAACAAAAATGTGGAAACACGCTTGTGATCAAATGTCTGTTCAAATTTCTATTTCAAATAAACGGTGCTCTTTTGAACTTTCTTTTCATCAAAGAATCTTTAAAAAATAAATCTATTTCACAATAATCCACAAAACTATAAAGTAGCACAACTGTTTCAGACATTGAAAATAATAAGAAGAAATGTGTTTTGAGCACAAAATCAGCATATTACAATGCTTTCTGAAGGCTCATGTGACTGAAGACTAGAGTGATGATGCTGAAAATATTATATAATATTTCATATTTTGCACTGTATGTTTTCTAAGTCACACACACACAAAAAAAAAAACACTCATACGAGTTGTTCTTCCTGAAACTGAACTACACTGGAATATTTCATGCAGTTGATTCTGTGGGGGTCTTGCAGCACCTCTGAATAAGTAATACAAGAAACTCTGAAAAAAACATTTTAGTATAGTGTTTCATCCGAATCAGGTGAAAAATGTAAAATAGATCAGACACAAAGAACAACAACAACAACAACAAAAAACAATGAAAAACAAATCTTGTTACCTTTCTTCCCCCACAGTCGGGACAGATGGTGGAACCTTCAGGAGGCGCTGTTCCTTCACCACAGTTGCTCTTTCACAGTTTGGACATGTGCAGGGATGCCCTCTGGTCCCAAGGCTCCACATTCAGGCCTCTCTCCATGGCTTCTGGCAGTCAAAAACTGTTCCTGATTGGATAATTGGCGTTGTAGGAGCTTGCGGGGGATGTCATAATGCTGCAGAGGTGGGTTTGGTACCTGGTACATGGTGCCCTGCATTTGAGCAGCCTCTCTAACAGGAATTAGTGGAATTGTTGGTACTGGAGTGTTTATAAGGGAATTAGAGTTTGAATTGGAGTTTTGAGAAAGGCTTGTTAAGGATCCAAACTCATCAGTCTCTCCATGCCCAATATCCATACTGTGTACCAGTGTAGGAGGAGAAGCTTCCAGAATACGAAGAGTGGCTTCCAGTGGCAATACCGCTGTCTGTTGAGCTCTGGCGTCCCACCTCTTGAAGGCCTCTAGGGTGAGGATGCTTGGATGGTGGACGAAGCCCTCCCATCATCACTCCATATAGACGGTCATCACTGGACGTGCTGACAGAACAGGCTGTACTCTTAGATCCCACAACCCCTAACATGGATGATGATAATGACGGTTCGACAGGGGTGGGGTGTCTGACCGGCTCAGGCCATATCGCCAGGCGGCTTCCCAGGCTGTTATCAGAATGGCTGGTCTCAGGGGAGGAGCTGGAGATGCTCCGATCATCTCCTGTCAAGGAGGAGCCATAACTGAAGGTGGAGGCTGACCAATTATGAAAAAGAGAGGATGGGATTACCAAATGTTAGTGCTATACATCCATTTAAAAAATGAGTTAGATAAAAAACTATTACATTTTGAGCTATATGAAAATGTTCAATTATTTTTTGGTGGAACACAAAGGAGAATTTTTTAAGTCTTTGCACCACATTTCTGTGCATAAAGTCTTTTAAAGGGGACATAACAAACACAGTTTCTGCCAACCTCGTGTTAGTCTTGCATACCTATAGAGTAGTATTGCATCCTTCATATCTCTGAAGAGTCTTTAGTTTAATCAGATTTATAAAAGACAGATACAGCTCGTGTATGGCATCAAAGTACTGTGAGAGCTATAGAGAAAAGACCGCTCCGCAATGCCTTCGAATAACTCTCGCGGTACTTTGATGTCGAACACTGATCGATCTGCAGAGTGCCGCTTCAAGACGAACAAACATTTTTTTTTGCAATCATCTGCAAAGCTGTGACATCGACAAAAAAAAAAAAAAAAAAAAAACAGGAACAAAAACTTTATTGACTTAATTTTTTTTTTTTTATAAAACATTTGTCACCGAAATGCCATGAACAAACAAACATACTTGCACAACTCCGTTGGTGTTCTGGAGAAACAAACTGCATCCACTGTTATCTTAATGCTGGGTTCTTTGGGAAGCTGAACGAGATTATCTTTCCCTCACAACCATTAACACACTACTTTGGTGACACTGTTGATTTTGTGGTCTAAAAAGTCCTGTTCAGCGCTGCCGACGACTTCCGTAATCCGAATAAAGCATGTTGTTGGGCTGCCCTTGCTCTGGTTGATTTGTGTGCACGCACTCTTCCGGGAGAAGTGCCCATACAAGGAATTCCATCCTTTAAGATGTCTTATAGGACCATACTCGAGAAAAAAAAAATACTTTCCAAAACTTATTCCAACCCAGAAGGGCTGTATTTGATCCAACTCTTTAGTAGTGTAAATTAAAAGTCACAATGCATGAAATATAGTAGCATTAGACCACCCCTTTAAAGCCACATGACTTGTGAGAGTTCAGACTTTTACATCTATTATTACATGTTTTTCTGGAAATCTTTTGTCTGATTAGCCAATAGCAGCATTCTGTGGACAAGTATTTTTGAATAAACAATACGTTGGACCATGGTAAGTTTCATGTCTTTTATACCATTTTGTGCTCCCTTTATTTTTACATGATAAAATAATTCAAACTCAAATTGGTATTTCTTGCATGCTTATTTAATTATCTGGTAAAGAGATAAAAATGGTAGTATAAAGCCATTCAGTCATCAAATAAATCCCTTCAGGATGAAGTTTCAGGCTTTACTTTGACTACATTATCCCTTACAAAACCTTGCCGTCTGACATATAATGATAATAACAAATAACAACCTTAATTTCCATCTTTTTTCCCACACAAAGCATTTGAGTGGCTTTTATGTGAATGCTTTTATGATCATTTTATAGTGCTTTTATGGTCCCTTTGGCGCTTGACAGACAGAACTGCTGCTGTATGGAATGAAATATGTAAAGATTCTTCAAAAATTACTCTTTTGAGATCCACTAAAAATAGAATGACAGGAGGATGTTATTTCATTACAGAATTTATTTTTATATGAACCATTATTTAAAAAACAAAATTTTATATATATATATATATATATATATATATATATATATATATATATATATATATATATATATATATATATATTAAATAAAACACCCTCCCCTGTGTTTATATTTTATGTATATTTTGGTGTGTTACTTGCACTGCTGTGGTGAATACAAATGGACAGCATACTGAGTCGTCTCTCTAGCTCACTGGCCTCCTGTCTTCTATAGATGACGGGTTAGCACTGGGGTCTATGGAAACAGAATCTCATTCAATTTTAATTAAACCAATACAATGAACATTCATCATTCATACACTCATGCACCATCATATATCCTCATGAACATACAAACGAAACAGAAACATGTACCAGACAGCACTGATTTGTCTCTGAGCAGATATATAATCCATCACCATTGTATCACTGTCTCTGATGGCAGAATTACTGGAGCCACTGGCCACATTTATCAGTTTCCACTGGTACATCACAGACACTGCCTCACAGCAATAATCTCTCACACAAGCACTCATGCACAAGTACATCCACAATCACACCCGGGAAGCTTTGAGGCCTCCTTCTGAATAAGGCAGAAGGCTGGTAATCATTCCCTCTCACAATAGAATTTATCAGGACACTGAACACAAAGTGCTCGAATGAAACAATAAATCTGTCAGGGGAGAACAAATAAATAAAGAGTCTCAAAAACACAACTGGAACAAAACAAAAGGAAAGGAACAGCAGAATATAGCATAGAAAAGTTAATATGGAGGCATAAAGACTCACAGACTTTGCAGTTTTAGTGGTAGATACTTTTGGAATCTTATTAGCATGAAAAGTCAATTTCAAGCTGGTCTAACATAGTGCAACAAACATGTAATGCTATGGGAAGCAAATAGACTGAAAAAAAAATCAATATTTCACAAGCAAAACAAAAATTGCAAGCTGAAACAGCTTCATATGTACAGCTGAAGAACAATCCTAAGAGTGTGAAGAAAAAAAGCTGAAAGAGCATTTTCTTTTTGCATATTTAAAGAGGCATTGTACAATCGATCTGATCTGTGAAATTCATCCGCAGATACCGAATAAAGTGAGAAGCTGAAACAGAAGAGTGACTTGTACAAGTTATTACTGGCAAACTCTTGCACAAACTTCACTGAATATCAAAAGTTAAAACACATTAAATGCACTTAAATAATGACACTTCATGACACCCAGAACAACTGCCCTGACATCTCAGTATGATGGAAAGACAAGAATTACTGTAATGTGGCATTACATCAATCTGAGAATTCAGAGAATGTGTTGTCATAAACACAGAAGTAAACAAACTTTAAGGCTTTTAATTAATATATTTATACTTTCTTACAGCAATCACAGAAATCGGGAGAATTCATTGAGGAAGAAAGTACTGAGGGAAAAGTTTTCAACATGATTACAAGGCAAGCTATTATCACCATCATCTAAATTGTGCATAAAATGATTGTGTTGTCTTTGTTTTTAATCTTTGTAAGGTTTGAACTATCCTGCATGCTCTCTGACTATGTAGAAATTCATTTTAACCACAGCTGTGCTAATTTTAGCTATGAACCACAGAAAAGCTTTAAGCCACTTCATATCCATATCCTTCTTTCATGTTACTGTAGTATGTCAGCTCTACACAGGTTTCTGTTCACACGAATCATGACAGCACACAACCTTCCAGCTAGACTGTAACATTTTAGCTCAATATCAGTGTCTCAGCAGCTCAACTAAATGATTCTCTGTGTTCCAACGTAGCGGGCTGATCTATAAAATGATATGTCAAACCCATTAAGGTTTAATATACTATTATGCTTACATGGTAAATCTATCTAGGACCAATCAATAAACTAAATGTGAATCTTACATTGATTTTCAGGACAATAATTCAGTATTCGGGAAGTCATGTTGGGTTCCATTAAAAAGATATGCACTGTCATAGATATTACTATCCTCTGTCACGATGGAGACATTGAGTTCCTAGATTCAAAAAGCGACTGCCATTACAAAGAAAGACTTGTTAATTCACTTAACTTAATGAATATGTCTGACTGCAGCATCCTGCTACAACTACAGCTAGATATAAAAATCTGCAAGGGCCTTTTCAGAACAAAATAGATAAACGTTTCAACTGCCTCGTCTTGTTAAAATGTTACATTACTTTTGCTAATCCAATTTAAGCATTAAATATAAATTGATTAGATCAGAGGAATCTATTAAATTAACTAATTTAACAATTCATATTCTCATTTTTATATGAACATAATTAGAGTCTCTGGGAAACCAAATATAAAACCAGAAGTCAGAAAACCAGTACAATCTATCTGAGCAGAACATGAGTGTTCTGGAAGAGATAACAAGAGAGGGGGAAACTTGACACCACATATCAATCATAGAGCTTACACACAGCTGACAGCTCACGCACATCAAGCTAATGAGGCCAACAGTGAGGACATGGCAACTTCGAAATCTCTGAACTGAGATCTTACATCACATACCTCCAAAAAATATGAACTCACCAGGCAGGACTGGATGCAGTCCAAACGGGCCCCTGCTTGGCGATATGCCACGAACGATGCAATCAAACAAAAAACTGGATCTGTTCTCCTTCTGCACATGCTAGGAAGAAAACACCAGCCCCTATAGAGACAGAGAGAAGAGAAATAGCTCCTTAATGTCTTGAGCCTGTTTTAATCAAACCACATTATGCACCATTCCGAATTCAGATTGATATTAATTGTCCATAGCACTGAATAGAAGATTGGTTTCAGTAATGATCACAAGATTATTACAAATGTGGGAACATCAAGCTATTCAACATTTCACTGATTTAAAATAAATTAATTATATAGACCAATTCAAGACAATGGAACCAATAAAAACTGTATGAGTTCATAAGTCATACAAACAAATACATCAGACATTTCAAGTTTATTGTAAAGGGTAATAGAAGACAGTGGTAGGTTACCACTAAAGAATGAATGATATGTTTTTTTCTGAACAATACAGATTATTTTTGTTTATGTGTGTTGTAGAACTGTAGGTTTTTATATTATATTATCCAGATGAATGGAAGTTAAATATTAAATAGAATTACACCCTTTGAAACAAGGGGTGGGGAGGGGGCAAAGTTTATTTTTGCACATTTAATTGAGCATAAAAATCTGCTTTGGTGCCCAAAACTAGGGCTCAACACTTCACTGTGCAACTGGCTGTTGGACTTTCTGACTGGAAGACCCCAGGCAGTGCGGGTCAGCAGCAACACATCCAGAACCATCACACTGAACACTGGGGCCCCCCAAGGATGTGTGCTGAGCCCCCTCCTCTTCACTCTGCTGACCCATGACTGCACACCATCACACAACTCCAACCTCTTTATTAAGTTTGCAGATGACACGACTGTGGTGGGTCTCATTAGCAACAAAGATGAGACCAACTACAGGAGCGAGGTGAGCCGCCTGGCCGGATGGTGCAGTGACAACAATCTCTCTCTGAACGTGGAGATTGTTGTTGACTTCAGGAGAGTGCACACTCAGCACGTTCCTCTGACCATCAATGGTGCGACTGTGGAGAGAGTGAGCAGCACCAAGTTCCTGGGTGTCAGGGACGTGCGGTCAGGGTAGGCAGGGTAGGCAGTGCCTCACCAAAGGAAATGTTGACATTACATTTATTAATTCCAAGAGCTTTATTAATTCACCACATTATTAATTGCATTAATTTTATTCCAAATATTATTTTTTGTACCATAAATTTTCAGGAATACACATAATATACTCATTTTGCCATTGTTTGCTCCTAAAAACCGTTGTTTCATGCAGGAAATTCAAAAGCCATGGCCATTGAGGCAGAGGTGAGCGGTGCCTCTTTGGTCCATAGAACGTAGTTTATATAGATTTGCGCATGCGCAGTCAGTTCTCATGCTGTCTTGAATTATCAACATTGAGGCAGAGACCGAGCTTGCTTCATGTCACGTGATCTACTCGCTCTCACTCCGAATACTAGCATCTAGCACCCCTGCTGTGCGCTGACACCAAAATGTTATCTTCCATACCCTGCGCGCCGTCACGTCACCTCAGCCACATTTGTACTTTATGTCTAAGGGTTAAAATGCTGTTTTGTAGTTCTCTTTTTTAATCCTTGTGTGCCGTCGCCAGACGCTCATTGCGTGTCGGTGTGTGCGCCTAGCAGTTTGTAGGAGCGAATAAGCTGTTTTTGTACTTTAAAGCTGTACTGCTGACGCAATGTTTTCTGACTGTAGCCTGGTGCGCCGTCACCAGACCAAAAGTGTGTGTGTGTGTGTGTGTGTGTGCGCGCCGTGGCTGTCTGTGCGCGTTTGCGCATTTTGATGGAGTGACTAGGCTGCCGCGCCGCCTCCTTCTCTGTGTCCCGCACAAAACATTTGTTTGTTTTATAAGTCATAAGATAGATGTGTCCATTAATTTGATTATTATATTTGATTGTGCATTAGCCTCACATGACTGACTTTGCTGAATGCAGGCAGCGATCTGATGATGCCTGATATGAACTTGGGTTGCTAAATTAACTGAATGAATATATGAACATATATTCCACACATTGATAGGTCACAGCCTACCCATGACAAGATTTCACCACACGTTACTGCTGGGTGTGCACATCACAGAGGACCTCTCCTGGACCGACAACTCTGCAGCACTGGCGAAGAAATCACAACAGCGTCTCTACTTCCTCTGCAAACTGAGGAATCTGATTAAACTTCTGTCTTTACACATCAATGTATCGTCATTGAGCTGCAGGGTTTAATTTGGATTTGTCTGTGCATGTTTTCTTTTACTCTCATAGATTCTGTTACCATTTGCCATGCATTGTACGACAGAGACTGCAACGATGTTAAGCTAAAAATCATAATTTGTGTTCTGATGAAGAAACAAAGTCACCTACATCTTGGATGCCCTGTGGGTAAGCAGATAAACATCAAAATCTTCCTTTTTGGGTGAATTATCCCTTTAATGATTCATACACCGTCAGATTATGACTATTTTTCTTTGTACGACATGATAAGGAAAGAAACTTAGACATGGAGGTAAATATAGTCCTGTCAAATCCCTTAGCGTCACTGTGGAGATGGTAAGCAGTATAGGAGTGACAGTCCATTATAAAATTAACCATAACACCCTTAGCTCTTGGTTCCATAATTCATAAACACACTGGCAGGCTATTAATACTTGAGACATGTGGCCATGACTGTGGCTATTAACCATGTTAAGAGAATAAAAAAGGCCTTTTTATAGTAAACCTATAGTTCCAATATATATTTTACATTTTATTGTTTATGACGTATAAGAAAAAGATTATAGTGGGACTGAATAGAGAGCACAGCATGAGATGACATGTCCCACAATGCAAAGAGTTTGACCTTCCATTTCCAGCATTAGAAATTAATCATTACTATCAGCACTATTTTTATAATTTTCCTGCATTTATAAAGTGCCAGATGTTTTTACACAAACTTGACGCAACTTCTGTTTTAAACATTCATCATTGCATAAATGCATTCTGTTTCACACACACACACACAAACATATATATATATATATATATATATATATAATATCATATATATTAACAGTTATCCATATACTAACATTATTCAATAAAAGAAGCCTGTATCCCAGTCCAAAACGTGAATTTTCTAAAACTGTACACTTCACTGTTTTTAAGGATTTTTTTATTCAGTATATAAGTTGTACAACTAAAAGTATGGCTCATGTTCAACATTTCTAATCAGGTTAAGATCAAACACTTGCAGAAGCTTGTATATAGAATTGCATTGTCAGTTTAAACTTGTTTTAAATCTCATGACATGTTTTTTCATTGTTGATGCCAGCCAAATTGTTCCACAAATGCCCTTCCTGACAGCAGGGACAACCGTGATCTACAATCTGTCCAAGTCTGTTGACAAACTAAGCCAGTGAACATACTCACACACGTTCACTCTCTGGAATCAAGTGAGACAGCTGACACGCTCACTAATTGCAATACCAGAATGTGTTTTGTCCGCGTGTGGCCTGTGACATTGAATCTTGCTAGAAACAGCAACAAGGCCATATTTTCTATTTAATTCACTCTGTCCCAGATCAACCAACTGCTGAATTACTCTAATGGCAGTGGGAGGAACACGACCTCTGTGTGGTAGAGACCAATCAGAGTCCATGGTTGCCAAACTATAATGAAGTGAAGCACTGGCTAACAAATACATGCCCCAGACAAGATAATTATGGGAAGTTGGCAGTCTTAGTATGCATTTCCTTGTCTGTTTTTTGTGGATTTCCATTTATTTATTTTTTATGGATTTTCATACATTTTCAAAACATATAAGGTGTAAGTAGTGGTTTTAAAGCAGATTTTAATTCTATTTTTTGAACATATTTTACATATGAATTTATATAAATTAATTCATTATTAATAATAATTTTCAAATAAATATTTAGTAGGTGTATTTTTTTAATTTAATTTTATAAAAATATTCAAATATTATTATTTAAATATTGTTAGATTTATATATAAAATCTAGCAATATTTAAATATAATATGCAAATATATTTAAAAACATCATATTTATAACTATAATAATTTTTAAAGATGCATATCAAAATATTTAAATAAAATTATTACTAAATATTACTGTTTAAATTATTGAAATATTAGTACGAACATCCATGGAATGTGTAACTTTTCTAAATGATAACAGTTAATTTTGTGATTTTCAGCTTTTAGTGAAGTTCTACAGGTGCAGTTTTGTGCAGAACAAGATGTGACTTATGTTGTACTAATGTTCTTCTACAGCAATGAGAGGTACGTTTGGAGTCTGGTCTCCGATATAAGCATCCCGCCCACTCAAGATTCTCCACTTGGCAGGAGACCTTTCACATGCCGCCTCACTGTCTAAACACATAAAACTGCCCAGACTTCCCTGCACAATGCATTCAAACAGCATCTAACAAACATCCTGAATACCATTAGGAGTGACAGATTAATTACCCTGATTATAACTGCAATAAAACACACTTTTTCTGTTGTGACACAGCTGTCACTGTAAGGAAGTTTCATATAAGACAGAGTGTTAAAGCTGCTGGAGCTACAGAACAGCTGCAGATGGATTTGCCAGAGAGGCAGCTGGTGGGTTTCACTGGTGCTAACGCACCATCTTATACTGGAGCACATCACAAATTACCACAATCTGTGTGTGGGTGCACAAAATCAGTACACATATCATTTATTGGCAAACACCTCTGAGCTACTTCCACCACAGTTGAATATCACTAAAACCAAGTGAAAAAGAGTCAGAAAAGGAGATAACGTTGTTCAAGAACAAGCTGCACATTCAACTCAATCATCATGGGTTTCTTCTCAGTGAATAATTTCTGAGAATCCCTTTGCATTTGAGAAAGATCAAGTGTCAAATAAGAGATTTAACAAAGAAAAGAGCAAAAAAAAAAAAAAAAATAGAACAGCACTGAATAAAGAAAAATAACTTGAACTTACAGTAGCCACATCTTGTCCCTCCCTCAAAGACAAATCCATTAGGAACGTCACCATAACGCCTCAAGTCTGACATTTTCCATTGGCCGATGACAGTTGGAGGGAGGTCTCTGGCGATGACAAGTAAGTTGTTGCACAAATGCAGCGAGGCGGGGCCACTTTCTAGTCTGGTACCAGGCTGGACATTGACGTTGAACCTGTGGACTGAAAGAAAGACAACTTTAAGATGAGCTTATTATCACAGTGCAGGGTCTTAAAATGTGCGCATGTCAACTGCAGTTAAAGCAAAACAGCTGTTCTGGCTATAAGGAGAAAGTATGTTAAAAAAAATCCCAAAATGTATTGTACTGTACATAAAAATATTATTATTTTTCTACAGTTTTAGTAAATTTCTGTATTTCAAATAAGAGTAGTAGAATAATATCTTTTTTAAATGAGCATATTCTGGCATTTGGTTATATGCCTCGTATTCCAATATTCTTCTCATCACATTTTCTTTGTACCAAGAGTTCACAATATCAGTCAAATTGGAAACTACATTTAAACTACACCTTTGGTGTACATTTATTTTGAGTTCAATACATAATTTATTGGTCATAATTTATGAATATGGTGTCCAAATCATTAGAAAGAAATACCACAATTTATTACAATAGAGACAGGTAATCAATACATTGCAAGCAGGCATAATTAATGATACAGTATGTGTGTATATGTCTTGCATCAGGAGTGGGAATAATGTAATTTTCACTCCTATTCCACTGCATACTTTGTCACACGTAATACACACATTCATACGTTTTATATTACAGAATTTAGCAATTCTATACACACTCTCACATCTCTATCCACGATCAACCAAAGCTAGGCAGTGTAAAGTCACTGATGCATCAGTCATGAGCAATGTGAGGTCACTTGCTACAGAACAGTGTGTTCAGATAGTTTAGAAGGAAACTGATAAGAGCAACAGAGCAGAATGAAACATCAGCACCATCTATCATCGTTCTGACTGGCTTGAAGCAAAACGAATAAACAAACAAACATGGGACCTGCAAATCAAGGAGGTATCAGAGCAGAAACCACCCATGCATTCAGAATCATGAGCATAACAGCTGCCAAACGAGCAGAGCACAGTTTGTTTCTTTTAAAGTTAAAGAGAGAAACATCAGTCATAAACAAGACTATTTCATTGCCATGAAACTACATTTTATGTTTTTGAGTATGTGTTACTCTGTCAAGTGCATGTTGTGAGCAATCTTATGGAGTATCACACATCACAGGGTCCCAGTTATAACTGCACTGCTTTCTCAAAGGGCACGACTTGAGAGCATATGTGTAAGTGTGAGAGCAAAAGAGTCAGCCGTCTGGGTGTAGGTGTATGTCTGTACATGTAAGTGTAATAAATGTGTAAGAATATGCAATAATTATATTGATGAATCATTTAAATAACTGTCTGTGATAAGTGTGTGTGTGTATACACACACACATATAATGTTGCGGTGTTGGTTTTGTCCTTTAGGGAGCTTGATTGCCCTCAGTCACTTTGAAAAGTCATTGGATGGCTATGATACGATTTTTCAAATAAACTCTTATTTTGTGATCCACAATAAACTAACAGCATGCCGACTTGTAATGGCATGAGGGTGAGTAAATGATGACAGAATTTTAACTAATACCCATTTTCATCTGATCAGATGAAATACTCTTCTCTCCACGCTCCTTATACACCAGCAAGGACAGGCAGTCTGAGACAGAGTCAAGAATACAAATTCATAAAACATCAGAAATGCATCTTACACTAATGACTACTATCAAAATGTACAATGATATTACCATGTTTTCTGGATGTTTACTGTCACAATATCATCAAAGCTCTTTGGAGTTCCTATACATGTACCACCATTCATGTTAAATAAAATCATTCAGACACTAGCCCTTTAAGGAAATAAAAAGTATTTTTGTACTTTTTCTTTTCATTTCACTACTGTGTTGCACTAAAGTTACAACAGTTGATATGATTTGCATAATTATCAGGAATTACAACTGACAAAATGTCTGGGACGCAATTACTGAGCAATGAAATATAAACTAAACTGGTCTCTTTCCATAAACTAGTGTTGATTGTGTGACAGCATTAAACAATCATCTCTACAACACCTACTTGTTGTCTGTTTTGAAAATGTGATGTTTAGTTCTTGTGCTTCTGTGAAAGAGAACAGACCCCTACATCACCAGACTTCTAAAACAGTATGCGGGGAGTCAAGCAGCTGTCACAACACACATCAAAAGACACAAAGATCCATGAAAGCAACTGGAGACTAACCTATTAAACAATGACAGCTTCAGACCGCAGAGAGCCAAAACTGAACTATCCACTAACCAAGTTCAGCTAAAGAAGTTATGTAAGTGTATGACTATCATAGGAGAGACCAAGGCTATGTTTTAATTCCAGACTTGAATATGAAAATAAAAAAAATAAGTTTATTTTAAATGTAGTCACATACCTTCAGGTTCTGAGTGGGTTACCAAAAAGATTTCAAACATTATTAACATTATTAACCAAGATAAACATTGACTGAACAACACCTTCGATCTATACTAACAACAAAAACTGTCTAAATGGAAACTGCCACTAAAGTACAATACACTGAATTAAAAAAAAATTGAAAAACAAGTATAAAAAGTAAAACAATTATGAAACACAAAATAATGAATGAAAGTACAAAAAAATAAGTAAGGTGTTTTATTGTGGAGCAGATATGAAGTTATTGATTTCACTGTCCAATAATGGCATTAATAGCCTATATGTGTAGCATTTAAAATGCATGGGTCAAAATACACTATAGCAAAAATATAATAGTATTGGTTTGTTGGATTGTAGATAATTCACCAAAAAAGTTTGAAAGCAACATACAAAAATACAGATTTGTCTACTGCATTTGTGTAACGGGAAAAACGTCTGTGAACGCTCTTGTGACAGCTCACTCTTTATTGTACTACAGTAGCACACTTTTGAAGTGAAGGCTGCATTGTTACTGTTGGTGCAAAAACAGCTCGAGCCAGAGAGAGAGTATATTGTGACATCGTGACACGTGCATCGAGAGTGTCATTACAATCTCGTTCATAACGACCGTGCCAATACCTCACATAGCGTCACGAGAAGAAGAAAAACAACCGTGACAGCGCTTTATCAGGTCTTTGCTAAGTAGAAAGTACGTTAATGGAACAAAACAACCATTTTATTCATTTTTATCATCTGAATACTGTTAAACAACAGCGTAAAAGTTTTCCGAGAATTTTACCTGCTACCGGCGAAGGTTTCCGAAGAATCACCCATCTGTTTTTCCACTGTTAACGCGGGGAAACAAAACAATAAACATAAATACTGTTCGTATATGCAAACAAACAAAGATACGAGTTTTTGAATAATAATGAGCCATACAGTAAATGTAAAAAAAGATTCCATTTGGTTTCCCACAGAGAGCATTTTTGTGTAGCCTAATATCCCTGCAAATGATGTGACTGAATAGAGGCTTTCCTTATGCCTGTGTCATTTAAAATGTATTTACTTGAAATAACCTGATAGCAAAACACAATATTCATGAAATTACATTTATATATGCATGTCCATAATAGATGCTTTCTTTCTAAAGTGATCACAAAGTGCATGTATCATGAAAATGGCAATTACTGAAAAAGACAGGTAAAAGCTGTGGTATTTTAGGGCCCTAATCAAACAAGCAAACGACATGACCATATTAGTGCATATTTGTACAAAATGTCAGATGTTCCTGCTTCCATTGAAGCACAAGATGCTCTTCTCAAGATGGATTCTCGTTATAACATGAATCTTGAGGTTTTATGTATTTGAACTTGATTGAAAGAGATGTGTTAAACTAGAAAAATGCTAAATACAAGCATTTCCAGGGGTCTCTGAGTTTCAGACCCCACTGTATTTAAATATGTTTTGATTTATGAAAGGTGAATGTGGATGTAGGAGAATATAACTGTAAAAGGTATATGTGTGTATGTGTGTGTGTGTGTGTGTGTTCCTTTGTGGCTTTGTATTGAAAATTCTGCTGTTTTGACATCTTTTTGTATTTTGTTCCACCATGGAGAGATCAACAAATGGAGAAATGTCTGCTCCTAGACAAGCAGTAACCTTTCATATGGAGAGATGGGGGAGCTGAGCGAGCACAGCTGCCTGACAGGGCTAGGCTGGGGTGAAGTTTAGATGAAAGATTGAAGGTAGTGGGTGTCAGGCTATTGGCAGCAGTGTAAAAGTCAGAAATGGCATCGTATTGGCAGGCAGCAGAGGCATAACATGAGAGAATTCCAGAGGTTAAAGACAAGTCAAGCTGAAGCATTTTGAAAGCACTCCAGAGGATATGTACAAATAGCAGATGCTAGTAGAAGGAGTGTAGGTAGTTTGTGTAAGGAGCTGAGAAGACTAGTGGTTGAGAAAGAGTCTTATTGTCCTTTGTGAAGCATGAAGCTGTAGGACCAGTTGAAAGCTGGGATGTCAAGCATTTTACACCCCTATAGGACACAATTGTGCAACAATCCTAAATTAAATTTGTATATGGGTAACACTTTACAATAAGGTTCCAATAATTCATAGTTAATGCATTCAGTATCATGAATGTAACAATGAACAATAATTTATATTTATTAATCTAGGTAAACATTGGACTTTTGCAACAGTTTTTCCTGCATGTATGATATGCCAGCAGGTTATGAGTAGATTAAAAAAAAAGTTATTTAATCATTATTCAACTGATTTGTTAAAATACACTGATTCAATGAACAAAAGAAAAGTAACTGGTTTTATGGCTTAGTCACTGGATCATTCACACAAACTAATTTGTTCAAAAACACATTCATTCAGGAAATGAAATGTCCAAAATTACATACTCTCTAAGTGGGTACTTATTTTGAATAAATTACTTCAAAACCGTTTAAAAATGCACTACATAGTATGAATTCATCTTTAACTTACACCATCAGTTGTGTTGCTTCACTACCATTCACAACTCCTCTCCTGTGGCCTCATAGGAAAGTAAAGTGTCCGCAGATCATCTTGGTACTTTTAACCTACTGTTTCATGAATACTAGTTGGATACACTACTTAATCACTTAGTGTTTTCAGTTACTTTATGGAAGGAAAGTAAGCATATCTGGACAGAGGCTTGAATGAGTCACTGAATTATTCACTCAACTGGTTTGTTCAAGCACACAAGACATTTGGGAATGTCAGCATACCATCTATTGCTTGGAGACAAGCAGAAGGTAATTAAATTGTGGCTTTGTTTGGAACGGTTTCATTTGTGGAGTAAATAGACAAAGCAGCATAATAATATAAGTAACTTTGTGATATTGATTTTATACAACAGTTCAATAAACAACAAGGTCATAGAGTAACTTACAAGTTACATAATTGGCAAGCAGATCTGATGAGAAATCATAACTATTTACAAGGTTTCATATGAATTTGTGCAATGTTATTCAGTTTTTAGAAAGGTAACTTAAACATGAAGTTCTACCCCTAAACCTAACCATCTACGGGGAGCAAGCAGATCGAATAAAAATGTATAAAAGAGATTGTACAAATTCATTCAAATTAGCCACCAATTTGCCAAAATGTAAAATAGTTATTGTTGTTTATTGAACTGTTTGAAGTGCTGGGGGGTTGACAGAAGTGCAGTGTTTAGCATCCCTGGGGGAACTTGGGTTTCATCTGGTTTTACTCAAGGACACAATGGCCACAAAGGAAAACCAATGCCAATCAGACATAGCCACTCAGCACTCAGGATCTGCTTTTATGAATAATATTTAAATTCTTCAATGCACGCTGATACTAATGAAATCAACAAACATTCAGATATTCAAATAACAGACCAGGGACAGAAAATTCATTCAGATTTCTTGAAGACAGTTGCTGTGTCAGAGTGCAGGAATCATCAGTGCATTAGCTTGTGGTTAAGCAAATGAAAACACTGCTTGTCCTTAGAATACCTGTGGCATTTTCTATTGATCTTTTCCTTCCATCAGTCTTCTCCTTTCAGCATCTCCTTCCTCTTTGCAATTATCCCTGAAATACATCTTGGCAAAAAGCAGTGCCTTCACATCCTCTGGTCAATCAGCCATCTTCAGCACTGAACAATAGCCATTAAAATTACCTGTGTGAAGTTTAGAGACGCAAGAAAGTGTTACCTTGTCCAACGAGACAGCAGCACAGAAGACTTTATTAGTAGTAGAACAAGGAGGAAACATTAAGCAAGAGACAAGTAGGAGTATGACACATTATTATTCTTTATTATGAGTGCTGTTACATTGGACCTGACATTAATGTATTCATAAGTAAAACAGCTGAAGTCCAATAGCAATCCACAGCGTGCCTGTCCAGCTCAGTCCCAAACAGCTCCTCACAGTTCACATTTATACAGGTTAATGTGCTGTATAAGCACAATATAGCAGCCCAGTAAGTGAGAGCAAAAAAAACTTGAAAATTTACTACAATCTCCATGTTGAAAGTTATTTCAATTGTTGCAGGTGAAGGTCTAGAATCATGCATTTTCTGTTGCATTGGGAAATCTATCATGGTATTATTAGTAGTAGATTGTAAATTACTGTCTGATCAGACAAAAGTTGCATTGTTCTTGCTGTGGTTATTCTTCTTGCTTGAAGGTTTAACTGAAGGTTTAATTGCTGTTTTGGGGGTTGGATCAATACGCTTTTTCACGGGCAACCTTTCAGCTTGGCCTGAGGTCTGGTAAACTCCTGCTCTCATTCTTCCTTTGCTGGTTTTCAGATCACCAACCACCCTCTCTAAGCCTCCAAGTTCTCCATTCCAGTCATCACATCGGATCCCATCCACGTCAAGAGCACCTCGCACACGGAGAGGAGCCCGCTTGCTGCCCCCTCTGACCCTGGGTGGGGGAGGGGGAGGTGGGGCGGAGGGCGTCCTCCTGTGGGAATCTTTGGAAACACTGGTCCTCTCTCTCTGACGTCTTTCATTTTTCACTAAGGAAGGATAGTCAAAAGGAGAGAGGGGCAAATATTACGATTTTAATTAAAAGTGCACTTTTTTTGCAGGAATGTTGATGAATAAAAAACATGAAAATATATTGGAAAAAGCAAGGTCATGTTCTACATAGATTTGACTTATTTAGCATGAATCTATGCGCAGATCTGACATCAATTATGTCAAATGCCAGATCTCCATGTCTTGTGACCAGATACAAAGAATTATTGATGTGTCCTTTGCAAATAATTTCCTAGCCATGGCAGACAGTATGTTTTTTGGTTTTTTTTTATCAAACACATTTTGCCCTGTTCAGCAGATAAAAATTGTAAAACAGTGCCATATGGAGTCATATGGGCTTCTTTTATGGTGCTATCTTTGTCATTTCCAATTAAATGAATGTGGCTTTACACCCACATCCATGTGTTGCATTATTCAAAGACATGCCAGTATTTAAAGACATTAACAGAATCCTCAAAACTGAATGTCACAAGGGCGATGTGTTTTGGTGGTGCAGCATGAGAGTGCTGAGATTTTAGATTTCGTATCTGATTTATACGTAACTAAGTACGATTTTTCAAATTAAACAAATCTTTTATGCTCACCAAGGCTGTATTATTTGATCAAAAATACAGTAAAACATTTTCAGCAGTCATTACTCCTGTCTTCGGTATCACATGATCCATTTAGAAATTATTTTAATATGATGATTTTGTACTCAAGAAACATTACTTACTATAATCAATGCTCAAAACAGTTATGCATCTTAATGTTTATGGAAACCTTGATAAAAAAAAAATTTCATGATTCTTTTAATGAAAGATTTTATATGAAACTGAAATCTGTAACATTCTAAACATCTTTGCTTTCATTTTTTGATCAAATGAATGCATTCTTGCACATTAAAAGTATTAATTTATTACTGAATGGTAGTGAATGTGTAATAGATATTAGAGACTTAGAAACATGAAACAGCACATCCAGCACTAGACTTGATTAATAAGAGCAGCAGTCATGTTTAAGACATCCCTGTCTTGCAAAATTAAGGCTGAACAATGTCTTCTACTGGCACATAA
Source organism: Carassius carassius (assembly GCF_963082965.1). Taxonomy (NCBI): domain Eukaryota; kingdom Metazoa; phylum Chordata; class Actinopteri; order Cypriniformes; family Cyprinidae; genus Carassius; species Carassius carassius. The sequence continues at coordinate 28,955,316 of NC_081760.1, forward strand.
AGCTACTGAGCTACACAGGTTGTAATAAAACTTGAATTTCTGTCAATGTTAATGTAATAAAACGTTTATTTTGTCCATCTAAATCAATTTGACATATATACTCAATATTAGGCTTGGTTTGGATCTATGTTTTTTGGAGGTCAGTGCAGATGGTAGCTCTTTAGGGACATAAAAGCAACCCTTGAATGTTCCCCCATGTTCTTTTGATTGTCCTAATTGAATTTATCTTGTATGTTTCACCAATCAAAACTGGTTCAAGACTGATGTGTTGGCTTTTGCTCTTCTACACACATTATCACACCCAGTCTCCCAGCCTAACCACTTGAAAAGTGTCTAAAACCTGTTTTAATTTTTTTTTCTTCAGCAGGATAGTTACAAAACACATTTATAGCTCATCATCAGGTTGCTTAACAACATGCCATTGAATTGGACTAGAAGACGTTGCAGCACGTGATGAGATTAGTGGCTTGTGACTTGTTAGCTTGATTTAAAGCTACTAATGCCCCTAAGAAGACTCATTCAGAGCAGATGCAAACTTATTAGCATGATTATAACCAATTGGACAGGCTATTGGTTATCTACACAGTGCTAAGTGTTAAATATATGTGCTAGAGGTAAATGCAAGAGAAAAGGTAAGACTATAAAGGCAGAACTGAGTTCGACTGTGTGTGCACATCATGGTCTATTGAATTTAGCTGTTTTGTGTCGTAGAATAATTATTTACAGACACACTGCCCCCTTGTGGCTCCAAATAAAACTACTTGCCTGAACAGAAGCGATTTTTGTTTGTAAAGCCTGTATCGGCCATTAGTCTCTCCTGACATGATTAACTGACAGGAAACTATAAATAGTCCATGTCTAAACTCTAATGACAAAAAAAAAAGCTATTGGCACATTACAGTCAAGGTTTTACAGTCAGTAATCCAATAATCACTTATCTGCCATGGCCACTAGATGGAGCGCCATATCTTTTCAGAGTATGCCAGTGCTGATGATGAATGTCCGATAAATTCTGTATTTTCTGAAGTTTACAAGCCTCCTAAGACTGTACTTTCTCACTTAGCAAACATTGTAATGCATTTGCTCATTGTAAACACGCTGTAACTGTTTGTATAACTGTGGGGGAAAACATAGGGTTTTGTGTCAGCAGTGACTTTGAGGTGATTTTCTTTCTGACTCTTCTTCATGGGGACATGTCTTACCACAAACACTTGGACATGTCCCGTGTATTTATTGGGTCCTTCACATGCTTCAGTGCTTCGTGAGTATTTGGTGGAGATGAGCATCCAGATGGGATTCTTGTCCAACAAATAAAATAGCAAATGTCTCTTTGGAGTTATTAACTGAAGTAAATTCAACGAGTTCAAGCTTTATGGCCTTTGTTACAAAAATCAATTTCAGTAGGATGATTTAAACTCTTTAATCCCATTAAAACGTCCCCAAACTGAAATGTTAGTCATTAGAATTTGATCTAGAAATGTAGTCATAATTCTAATATTCCAAAGAATCGGACATTCCAAAAGATTTTGTAATTTTTACATGAATTTGCAGGTGTTTGTACTGTAAATATAGAACTAAAAGTAACAACGCTAATAATATTTTGGAGTAACATGACAGTAGTTTAGCTATTATAAGTGATATGTATGTACAGGCATCGAAATCTACAGAAGAAGGGAGCGTCGGGGGTAGTCACGCAACAATGTGGCTTAAAGGTAAAATTACGACAGCATTTTGATTTCTGTCTGTGGAGGGTTTCCCTTCTTTTGGAGCGTGAAAATGTACTGAGTGAGACAATGCAGAATTAGGACACTTCCTCCGGTGGAGGACGAGAGAGGGAGCACTGAAGAGAAACAGAGGCTGGTTTTGTCTGAGCCCAAAACAACATAAAGCCTGCCTAACCAGCCATTCACTTTAACTAGGCCTCTGTGCATAGCTAATGCACTGAGAACAGCCTCGCTTAAACAGACGGTGGGGGAAGTGGATGAGAATGTGAAGGAGTTATTAAAAACGCTTCTGAGAGGAGAACATTTCATCATGTGATCAGCTGTGCGGTGAATGCTTCATGTCAACCTTGAATTATTTATTTCATAAAAGGGAAAAGGAAATAATAAACTATATTATCTGAGAATTATTTGGGCTTCTGTCTTTAATTGAACGCTCAAGAAAGTGGGGCTGTTTTCACTCATATTATACTAAACACTGCTGTGTTAAAAGTGTGGGGTTGATGGGAATTTTTAAGCTTTTGAAAGAAGTTTATGTTCTTATGTTCTATATATATATGTATATATATATAATAAAATAATTAAAAAATAAATGTAAAAAGAAAAAAGTAATTTATTCTTAAAAAGTAATTTATTCTTGTGATGGCAAAGAATAAATTTTCCTTCAGTAAAATCATTTTAATATGCTGATTTGCTGCTTAAAGAATTATTATTATTATTATTATTATCAGTAAAAAATAAAAAAAAAACAGTGCTGTTAAGTATTGGAAGCCGTGATAATTTTTTTTTTTTTTTAAACTCTGATAAATAATTCAAAAGAACAAAATTAAAAGAAAAAAAAACTTTGTAACATTACAAATGTTTGACAACTCATGGTTTGGTTTCAAATAGCTTTGTCAAGATTACTTTTTCAAGAGTAAGTACTGAACTTGGTTTGTTTAGGGAAATTCTGGTTTAAAAAAATAAAATAAAATAAATTCAGTCCTCCAAATTCTTGAGGTGCAGTTTCATTTATCAACACCATAACATGCCAGAAAGACCCTAAGGCCAGAAACATGATCTTACTAAACAATACATGGCCATCACATTCCAATTGCAGACTCCTCTTTACTGTACATGAGTACAGTAAATTAAAATGGTTACCTTTTAATTTTTTTGGCATTAAACATGAGACTGAGAATACACTTGTGCATTTTGAATTTTGCCAACACATTTTGGAGTACAACAATGCTTGAACTCAAACTTGCATAGTTGGAAGCATGTGTATTTATGTACTTAAGAGTATGTTTCAGGCCTAAGAAATAGTAGAAATTGAAAACTGGAAAGAGATCGGAACAAGACACAGACATAAGAGGAAGGGAGAAAGATCTCACCCCTAACATTTATTTAACTCTATTTACAGGTTTGCAGAAATATCATTCCAAGTAGAGATATTGGTTGTCTACAAAAAAGACTGCTACAGGAAGGAACTGAATGGAGAACAATTTAACAATGTCGGCAACTCAACATAGCAATAAATCACACATATGTAACAGAAACTATGTACACATTTAGTATTTTATCAAGATATACTGAAGTTTCATCCTGGATAAATTAATCCTTTTTTAGGATTATATTACATAAGTAACATATGATACCGTAGCTTAAAAAAAACATGGAAGTGATGTCATGGTGATAAACAGGAAGCGATCTGCGTAACTACACATTGTTGAATTGCATGTACGTAAGAATACGATGGACAAATGAAAAAAATAAAAGCTCTGAGGTCTCAATTTAAGATTGAAATATAGAAATGTGAGGTCATGAGAAGTTATTGAAGACTCTTTGTATATATTTAGGTTTCATGGATAGGTTCATGGAAGGCACGCTACTGGTAACCATTGAGAGGTAAGGTGAGGCCTTTGTCGTACTAAAACTGATTGAGGCCATTTAAGTTTTAGTCCATTTTGTGTATTCACATCATTTGAACAACTCTTTTGAACAGATAAATATAATCATGCATAAACGAGGGTGTTTGTCACTTCAAACACTCCAAGTCTGATGTGTAGTTTATATTTAATGTCGAAGAACTATCACATGTTTAGTTCAGTCAGTCGTGGCTCCTGTTAAGGCCATCATGTGATCAGCCAGAGGGCAGATTTATGCAGAAAGCAAGGAAGACAGTTCACTACTAACCTTAAATCAGTCCGACTGGCTACAGTAATTCTATTGTTTCTCTCAGTGGAATAAAAGCTGGGTAAAGTCAATGATTGTCAAGATTGTGTGTGGCTAGTTGTTTTAAAATACTTTCAGGGGAAAATAAACTGTCAAATGCATTGTAGGTAGAAGTCTCTTTTTCGATTCTTCATTAAAGTGCTTAAAGGGTGTCAAATGTACATGGGATGGAGGTGGTTTTGCCAGGGTTTGGCATAGGGCTTATGATGAGGAACACAGCAAATCCACAGCACTCAGAAATCACACACATCTTCAGGAGGGACCAGAGAGAGGTGAGGATAACACATGCGAGCGTAGTTTGTTCACACAGGAGAGGTACCTGATCGAGCCCAGCTGTCCTGGAAAGTGTCCTCCCTCAGAAGGTGCAGTCGGTCTGGGGAGGGAAGGAGAGGCATAGGGGAATGGTGAAGGAGAGAGCTGTTAGGGCTTGTGATGTCGCCTTCTGCGACAAATGTCAGGTCCGTGCTGCTCTCATCTTCCTCCAGTGCCTGGAACCCTCCATCACTCCTCCAGTCTGTGATCCCGGACGAGCCCCCTCTTTGCGAGTGTGGTACTGGGGATAGTGAGGAACTAAATGGTGGTAGATTTCGGCCTGCTGCGTTTCTGAGAGCGTTATTGGAAGGAAGCAGGGCACGTCTAGGCACTGTGCCATCCACCGTTAAATCTAAGCTCTGCGATTGGTGACTGGCACTGAGTGCGGAGCCGTTCTCCTTGGATCGGGGCCGGCTCTTGTGGGAGACAGGGGTGGAGCTGAGGTTGTTGCTGTCTGCTTCCGTGTCGAGGCGCAGGAAGTCCGGAAGGACAAGGTCGGATTTGTTCAGCAAACCCCGCTGGTCGTCAGCTCTGTTGCTCTGTGCTTTGGATATGAGCTCGAAGAATTCTAGTTGAACAACAAACACAAACTGTATTTTTTTATGTTGGAAACTAAAAAGCACATCTTAGAGAGAGCATGAGATAGAAAGCATTCTTGCAAGACGTTAGAAACAGATTAACCGCAGCTGCACAGTGTGTTTGTGTTAGCATTAGCTACATCAGCCAGTGTTGCTACAGAGATTGGTTAGCATAAGATGTAGCCAAGAACAACTTCACCACCTAACCAGGTGAAAGAAAGAGAGATTATTCAAGAAAGTGAAAGGGGAATAGTATTTTACCTTCAGCTTCATCTATATTAAGCTTTTTCTGTTTGCGCTTTTCCACCTGGGCCCTGGTTTTCACAGCCGAAGCCTTTCCTGCCGCTTTGTCCTCCCCCTGGGTAGCGACAATGAGAATGGGGCACATTAAGGGTGCGTGGATGAGAGCCGCCTTTTCTACAAGGCTTTCTCTGGGGCGCAGGGCTAAAACTACTGGGGCCTAATAGTGGTACCGGGTGGGCCTCTAGTCACTATCACTAAAGCTAGGGTACATACTCACTCTACTTGTGCAAGCATACTAAAGTCAATCTCCATACAGCACAGCATGTCACTGCAGAAAAAAACACCACCAGCACAGCATGCCACCACAAGCCCAAAATCAATAAACATCTACGCTCCACTTTCTTGTTTTTCCACCATTTCTCTCAACATATCACACAGCTACCAGCAACTATTAAGATGAAAGAGTCTGTACAAGGGAAGAACCCTTGAACCAAGGAACTCTTGGCGGACAGAGCCTGCTATCCCCTCACAACATTGTGGTGTGTTGAAGGAAAGGAAGTGGCCAAGAGGTGAGTTGCTGTGATCCGAGAAGTGGGGTTAGATCATCCACAGGCCCAGAAATGCAGAGAAACACACAGCCTTCAGACCAGAGAAAAAAACAGGGAAGCCATCCATGCACAGACTCCCCACACACAGGCCAAAAAACACAAAGAAAGAAAGACAAGGAGATGAAAATGTATGATCTTGGAGATCGAGGTCTTACTGTGGCAGACTGGCTTCGCGTAGACAGAGGTGGACCAAGACTTTTAGATGAGACCAGCTTTTGTTTGTCTGTTTAGAGAGGGAGAAAGTTAACTTATTCTGTTCAAGCTTAAGAGCAAGCAAGGCATACATAACCCATTTTACTTTCATAATGCAAAGTGAATGAGTACACTTACTTTGATGTGTTGACACATACTAACGCATATGAACTTGACTATAATTTTTACTGTAGTATGTGATTCTGTATTACATTACATTAATACATTTTAAATGTACGCAATTGCACCTTCATCATTACAAATATATGTAAATAAAACAAATCACATTAAAGTATATTTTAGTTTACCATGAATGCTCATCAGAATATTTGGCAGCACTCTTACAACCATATTTCAAAAACAATAGAATAATAAAATTCAACAATAATATATTTTCATTTAATTGAAATTAACACACAATTAAATGTCTAAACCATTCCATTTAGTTTGCACTTAAGTATATTCTTTTAAAGTGTATTATTTCTTTTTAAAAGTAAACTAAAGTGCATTTCTATTTCAAAAGGGACCTTACAGATGCCTAATTGTTTATACAGCTATCAAGAGGAATTACAGATCTAGATAACTATAAAATACATATGTAGGAAATAAAATTCTCTGACCTTCATGATATTTTTTTCACAGTGTGTAAAATCAAAGAGTCAGACTGGATGATGCGAAGGATGTCTGTCCTGTTATGTGTATGTGCATCTTGCCTTTTCCTGGAACATGGTCTCCTGCTTCCAGAACCACCCTCAGTCCATCTAGATTAGATATAGGAAGCCCAAGATCCAGCGGCTCTTTCTCTCCACTCTACCCACACAAAAACAACATATCTAATTAGTAGCCTTTTCACAAAATCACAAAATGCATATATTTCACATTTTATGGTACAGTAGCTCATATTCCTCCATCTCCATATAGCTATGTGCTACAAAACCAAACCAGCTAAACAAGCAAGATGATGGAAACATACTGTGAAACCTGTGAAAACCTGATGTGAAACCTGATAACCCAACATGATTTTTAACCCACAAACACACTGTCATCATGTTTTCTGGTGAGAATTTTGGAATTCAATATTGTGCTTAAAACATTTTCTAAGATGCATGCCAATATATCCAATAAATGAGATACATCCAAGATGCAAGATACTATATTATCCACTCGTAAAACCTCTCTCTTTTCTAAGAAAAATAAATAAATAAATTAAAATAAGCAAATGCTGACTCACTATCCTGGCCACCAGGTCTCCTAAGTTCAGGCCATATTTGGCCACCACCGGCCTCAGCACTTCTGTAACTGGCTTGGTGGGTTTTGCTTTCAGCCCAACAGAACGGTTTATAGGCACCAGATCCAGTCTATGAGGGGGAGATGAAGAAAGAGAGAGAAGTTAAGAAAAATAAACTTAACAAAATGATAATGAAAGACTTCAGTTAAGTTTAAAAAGTATAAAAGAAAAAGAGGCCTGATGAATTATAAAGACAGACAAAAATGATAGATGAAAAGCTGAATGAATTGATAGCGAGATAAAAAACATAAACAGCTGTGTACCGGAATAGCGTACGTTTCTCCAGCCGCAGATCTCTGGAGCACAGTGTCATGCAGTCCTGGTCCAACACTAAAGGCTTTACACAAGGACAATACATGCTATTATAGTCCATTACAGCACTGCAGTATCAAATGATGCAAATGCGCGCACACGCACATAAATGCAACACTCAGCACAAACACACACATGCTGAAACCATCCTGTAACCTTTCAAGGTGGACAGGCCAAAATCAAAAGCAAAACTGAAGGTACCTTAATTAATGGTTACTATTATAGTATAGTTTTATCAACAAAACAAATAACACTCTGCGATGGTGATCTGAAGTGCACTATGATAGGCATGTTACCTTTTCTCCTCCTACTAAGAACAGATCCACAGCAGCCAGATTAATACTGAGCTTCTCACACAAGCCTAAGAGCAGCTCTCTGATGGAGACGCCAGGCCTGATGGGTACCGAGCTGCATGAACCATCCGGAAGGTTAATGTTACAGTGACGCACGGCACGCTCAGACAACGACATGGAGTTACGCGACACCTCACCCTGTCAGACAAAGGATAACAAAGGAATAATAAGCAATACAAACAAATTAATTGAACACAAAAATATTAATCTATATTAAATTGGAGCTGATACTCATAATTGGAGGATGTATTCTGAAAAACAAATAACTATTATAAAACAATTCTACCACATATAAATATTTAAATAATAATAATAATATGACCATCATCATAATCATCATTATTAACTTACTGGGTTGACTTAATACAATACATTATATTTGATAATTATGACAAAATCCTAATAATCCTAGACAGATTACCATAAAGTCAGACACATTTGACTCACCTCGTTTTTTCCAGACCCAGAGGTTGCAAGTTCCAAACTCGCACCAGACGACAAAGAGCCCTGTGATTCTCTCCGTCCGTTATTACCAGTAAAGCCTGTGGTGCAAGAGAAATATCATTTGTAACCAACATACTGGAAAATGCAGGGAATTGGAGACACTGGAGGAAATATTCAAATAGAGAAAAGAAGCACAGAAACAAAATGCAGACATGAAAAGTATGTTTGAGCATTTTAAGTGCACAGTTAATACAAAGAAACTTAATAAAGCTAAACTGCAGAACAATAATTTAACAGAATCAGTATTGATGTCCCCCACTCACTGTAGTCTCCAAGGTCCTTCTTCTTAGATCCTTTTCCGAAACTTCTATTTCTGGACCAGGAGAAGAAAACACTTTTCTTTTTATCGCTATGTTCATCTCTGCTGTCTTCATTTAGTGACCTTCCCGATTTACTCTTTTTGTCATCCTGCACGTTCAAAAAATGTTCTATTATTTTCCACACTCAAACACAAAGGTGTTATACAAGGATCCAATGCAACAGACAATAAAAAAAAACTCTCTGGTGACCAATGAACCACTGAAATGCAGAATAAAAATGAGATGCATAACCGGTCAGGAATTTACAGAGTTAAATTAAATCTGACTGGAAGGCATGGTGGGATATTAACTGAGATGACTTCTGTGATAACTATATTAACACTTGACTACGTAAAGAATAATAGAATGCTGACAATAGGTTCAGTCTCACACCTTAAATGCAACTAGATAATTGCATTTAAATACTTTTAAGTGTGAAGCCATTCCCATATACATAGGTCACAAATTACTTTAAAGGACAATATAAATGTGAGACATTTTAGCCAAATGATGGTAAAACCTTCAAATTACATCTATAAATATTATTACATTCTGCAATGCTGAACAGATCATATTTCAATAGTTACAAAGGTCATAAATTCATAACTGATAAATGTTCATGAACATAAACTACTGAAGGTATTATTAAACTTTCCACTGAGAGATAATTGGGGGTATCTTTGATTTTGTGATTATGTTTCAAAGGAAGTCAATGTGTCAACTGGCTGTCATCATTCAAATGAAGGGCGTAAGATATAAAGTAAACACAAGTATGTGTGTGTACCTTTTTAGGTGTAGAGAGGTTGGAGCGGTCAGAGCTTGTGCTGTGTTTGGACGTGGGACTACTGGGGACCTGGTAGGGGTCTGGAAGAGGACGGCCCTCCACCTCTGCAAGCATACATTCTTGATACAGGTTGGACTTTAGGAAGCGAGTGTAACTGTCAAACTTCATCAGGTTAAAGATCTATTGAGGGAAAAAAGAAGAGTTGCACTGTAAAACCAGCTTCTTACAAGACACAAAACATGACACAAATCTCGATACTGGTCTAGCATATCAATATTTATTATGTTTGTCAACTACAGTAGCATAGCTTTTCTAGTCTTGCTGGTGGAGCTGCTTTGGCAAACCAGTGGGGTCACCAGCATCCTTATCAACAACATATGCTGACGACCACCAGTGTGGGTCTTATCAGCTGCGATAATTCACACTTCCGGTCAAGTTGAAAGGAGATCAGTCTTTTTTTCTTTTTTTAAAAGAAATTAATACTTCTGTTCAGCAAGGATGTATTAATCTAAAATGACAGTGAAAACATATACAGTGTAACAAAAGATTTCTATTTCAAATAAATGCTGTTCTTTTAAACTTTTAATTTATATTAAAAAAAAAAAGTAAACAAAAATCTGCTTTCAACAAGTATTTCTGAAGGGTCATGTGATACTGAAGACTGGAATAATGGCTGCTAAAAATTTAGCTTTGCAACCACATGAATAACCTACATCTAACAATAAAATAGAAAGCAGTTATAATATTGAATAATATTATTAATCAAATAAATGCAGCCTTGTTCATCATAAGAGGCTCGTTTCAAAAACATTAAAATATCTTCCTGAACAAAATGCAAGCTTAATTAAAAACGGCACCGTTTTTATGGCACCAGATTCACCTTTTTTTAAATGACAAATCCAGAAAAATTTTAAAATGGGGTGGAAAAAAGGAAGGGCCTGGATTGCGGGGGTTGTGCATTACACCACAGAACAGCTAAAGTTACCTGACATTGCAAAACGTGGCCAGCATAATTGTGATGTGAGTTTGTGATTTACAGAGATCTTGGATAAGGAGGTGACAGCCAGACAGGAGCCTCTAAATGTTGCTACGTGATTCTCCGCCTTAAAAGACACTTTATAAGAACACATTCTCTGCTGCTACAAGCACAAAGGTTGCCCGCAGGTTCCTCATGGTATCATGCGGTTGGAGTCTACAGGATGCTCCATTCATGATCTTATGATATCACAGAGCTGAATTCAAAATACTTTATTATATCACATCTTGCCTACAGTACTCAAGAACAGTGTTGTGATGGTAATGCCTTACAGACATGCAGAGGAGGGTACACAGTCATTTAAAAAATAACAAGCGTTGTCATGATATAAACAATAACTGAAATCATTTGATTGTTCTGCTGTATATTAACTGGTCTGGGAAAGGCGTCAAGCAGAACCACATAAAAAGACAGGTTAAGGCAGGTAAGGGCATGGATTTTCCAACATTTCAAAATCTCTAGGATGTGCCTGACACCGACGCAGCCTGACGTGCTTTGGGAAATTTTTAGGTTCTGTTAATTATGTGCTAAAGCTTTTTATTTAAAAATACAGTGCTGTACCCCCAAGGTTACAGTAAAGAATCCAAATTTGAGCATTTCCTGTTTTACCTGTAGCTGCTGCTCTTTGAACATGTCTGGCCTCGGAGCGTTGAGGATGTCATCAGCCAACTGAGCCTGACTATCAATGTTGACGGGTGTGGTGGCCTTACTCGACAGGAAGCTGTTGTAGATCTCTCGGGCCCTCTGGGACAGCTGGGGGCCAAAAGTTACGACAAGGTCACAATCAAACAGCAAATGAAAACATTGTTTATTTCATCCTGTCCACGCAAAGGCTGTATTTACTACACTAAATAAACTGCTATAGACAAAAAAGATCTAATAAACAGTCTCAAAAATTCATGGGATATTTTTTGTGATTAAGTAATTTTACTTAAGTAAAATAAGTAAATAAATTAATTAATCTGAATTTACATTATTTAAATTCAACTGGTAAATATGTGGGCTTTATACCTGTTTCTTGTCTGTTCCAGGAACATGACTGAAATATTCACATGCTTGCCAAAATAAAATATTCTCCTCACTGAACTCCTTCTTCAGAAACTCCTGCAGGATTAAGAGAAAAGGAAATAAATTAAAGATCATTGATTATACTGCAAAACATACAAAATAAAGTCCTACGCACATTTTGTTTTTTACCTTTAAACTAAAAAATTCAACTTACTTACTACTCACTGGCTGAACTAAATTCTCTAAGCATTCTTTGCTTTTCAAAAAAAAAAAATCCCTTTCAAACACTTCCTGGTGGTTTTGTTTGAGACCTTGAATTCATCGAGTTCCTCATACAAACTCACTGAGAAAGCCTTTACAACTTCTAATAAGAAAGTATCTAAGGACCTCACATTTTAAGAAAAATGCATTAAGCTTGACATTTACTCTCTATTATGTAGAATTGCAGCTGCTGTGCAAAAGGATGACTCGGACCGATCCAACATACCGAGAAGTATCGGACACCGACGGGATCCTGTAGCAGCCGCTCGAAGCAGACGGCCCATGATGCAACGCGCCGTTCAGTGTGGCGTCTATGGCATTGCACGCTAGGTAGGCTGGCATTGCTGTTCAGACTGTTATCACTGCCGCAGCCTTTCAGGTCCACACTGTTCAGCTCTGTGCACAAACAAAGAGATAACAATGTTACTATTATTCATACCAAACACAGTGGCACAATTATTTTTGTTAAAGAAGAAATATATAGTATCATGAAGCTTTTTCTTCATTCAATTTGAAATATTGCATATGACAGACACAGTAACCCTCCAAAAAATATAAACTCTTTCAAATCAGCAGATGCCCAACGTGACCTGAATTATGTAATCCTGATTCCTGAATAAGGGCGAGGGTGCTCTAAACTAATACCATTTTCTAAAAATAGCATTTTGCATTTGCAAATAAACAACAAAAACATCAGAGCTAGAACAACACGTGACATACGACACATTCAAGATGTTTCTCCACTTATCTAAAGGCCTTCATCAGCCCTTAACCTGATTTCTTCAAACCACCTGATACTTTTTACCGCTGCTTCTGCTGTCAGAAACTCTCTTTTTAGTTTCTGGGTGATTCTGATTGGTTGGTGAGTTCTTGTAATTAAATACTAAACATTAAAGTTACAAAACGAATCCTTCTTTAAATACACAGTTTACCAAAAAAACTCATATGCTGTTATTTTATCGGAGCATCAAACATTAAAAAAAAAGAAAAAAACAAACATAAAAGTGGTTCATATGACTGTATTCCATGTTACTATAAACAGATTTACTTTTGTGTTCTGTGTGGTCTGGGACAACATAAGGGTGAGAAATAATGACTAAGGTGAACTATTCCTTAAAGTGATCCTCAAAACCACTCAAATGAACAGAAGACAGTTTTACAGCAAAGGCTTTAGCATAGCTGAATATAAAACATATGCCAAAAAAAAGGACTCAGAATAATCCAAATGTTAAGGTTCAGATAGACCACCTCCGAAAGAATCTCAGCAGACCGTGGGTCACTATCAGCACAAGCTCTTACCTGGGTAAAGCTGGTACGAGCCTGTGTGGTGCCACTTTACTAGGTATTTCATGCCAATTGGACGCCAGGCTTTGACATCCATCAACCCACATTACAAACACACACTACCACGGTGCAGAGGATGAACAGCTATCACTTGTCCATACAGCTAATGTACATGCTGACTGCAGACATCATAAGCATCTAGTAAATAACTACACTACGACACAAAACGGACACAGCGACGAGACGACATGCATGCACAGAAGTAAACAGATAGAGTGGCCTGTGCACAAAGCTCTGAACGGGAAGATGCTAAATTATTGAAAGTAGAGAGGGGAGGGAAACTTAGACGGTAGAGGTAACAAGAACCTGCAATATTAATGCTGGACCAGCACAGCCACACAGCAGCACCAAAACCCAAGACAAACTGCACACATATACACATTTCATCTTGACTATGTTGCATAATGTCCACCTGCCCAGTTGTAATAGGGGTCAATTACAAATAAGAGTATCCATGATAAGAACATATGCATCCTAATAATTTTCTAACAAATGTTTTTCTAAGGTAATGTATTTTTTGTACAAATATGATTAATTCATAAAAATAAATCTATGTTATGTATTAATAAATTAAGTAATTATATTTTTATTAATATAATTATATGGAAATTATATATATATATATATATATATATATATTGGGGGGAGTCAAACCACATGACATTTCACAACCTGATGTAACATTGTCTTGTGATAAAAATGTCAAATTATATGATTATACTAATTATATGAGACTTACAGGCCTTGACACACAGTCATGAGGGTCTGCATATGTCCTATGATATCACTTCCTGTTTTATGTGGGGTTATTTTTTTTCAACATGATAGTTGGCTGCACCACATGATTTTGATTTTGTATTAATTTTTCTCTCAAATTTGTTCAAGGTGTTTTACTTTTTTTCTCTAAGATTAAGATAATTGCACTATTTGCCACTATAATACTACTTAAAGGTTTTTTTTTCAAACATCAATTTTTTTATTATTATTATTATTATTCATTATGTCTATTATCTATTTGCTATGTCTATGTTATGTCTATTTGCTCCCCAAAATTATCGAAATGAATTTCAATTCAAAAATGTCAAATACGAGAAATTAAAAACATTCGTCATAGTTCAAGTGATTGTATTTATGAATTGCACTTTAGATAAATTAAGAGATCTTGACCGGAAAAAAATAAGCATCGTGTCACTGATCTCTAGAACCAGACATCTTTTACACTGAATAATCTGACACAATGAGAGGTCCACACTGTAAAACCCACACTCTACAAGAACACAGCTCAAGTCTAAAGACAGAAGAATAATGAAGAAAACGAAAGGTTGCTGAGATTTGTACTTTGATCTCAAGATGGATGGGTGTTACTGACGTTACTCGTGGTCCTTAACTCAATCTCTCTGCTTTCAGAGGCAGATATACGACATCCTGCCATGCCGTTAATTGATCCTGGAGCAGTTTCTAGGGATAAAAAAACTGGCCCCGGCACCTGAACACTCATCCAGCCGGGCTAAACTCAATTCAGATCCTCTCATGATCCTTGTGTTTGAAGGGCAGCTTGATAAAGCCACAAACTATTGTGTCCCCATTCACAACACAAACATTAAAAACTTTACTACTGGATCGTAAAAGAAACAGCCCACTGAAGTAAGTTGATAAAACTTTATTTCAATAGCCCTCAAAAATACTCCTAACAATATGTAACTTTGTAACTAAATGTCAACTTCTAGTCATTAGAGTATTAGTGGAAGTATCTGCTAAATCATCATTTTGATGGTTCCTCAACAGACATTTTACTGACTATAAGTACTTTCCAAGCTCATCAAATTATTCTACTAACCCTAACCATAACCTAACAGTCTACTAATAATCTTGTTGTGAGTTAGGTGACATGCAGTGGCAAATTAATGATAGTTCGTTTCACATGTAGTTACTTATAGGTAGTAGAACATCTAAAGTGGACGAAATAGTGTAACCGTAAGTTCCTCATAGTTTTGCATGCATACATTTGTCCCTTTGTGCCTTTTGTTATGCATAAGGCTAAAAGATCTACGGCTCTGACCGGCAACGTTAAGCAAACATTCCCAGAATCCCTGACACATTCACACATGTTAATTGAGGCATTGAGAGGGAGAGGGGAGGTAGTTAGGGCTTGTTCACTCCTAGTGCAGTCAGACTTGAAATACAGAGATTTAACTTGCTCTGGCCTGATGAATCAGACAACATATAACTTACTTTACAATCATTGGTGCTGTTCCTTGCGAATAGTTTTGTATAAAAATAGGAAGTTGGGCTGAATGTTTAAAGTGGCACGTAATAAAACATCAAAATTAGTTTGGTCTCATTTTAACATTATGCAATAGTAAATTTGTGATTTCAGAGGAAATCGGATCACAAATAATGTTGCAACTGACCTCAAAAAACCAAATGAACTTAAATGACATTGTTTACACCAACAAAATGACCCAGAGACTTTAAAATGATAGTCTATATTCTTCTAACAAGCACTTATAGAGCAAAAACAGCTGTATAAGAGGATGGATGGATGGCATTGGGAATAGAAAGATAATTTTATTAAGAGATCAGGCAAATAAAAAAAAGCAGCCAAAATTGTGTTTGCTTTCACCCTAATTTGCGTACATCTATAAACTACATTAACATTGAAAACACGGTATAGAAAACAACACAGAGCCTGATACAAGTCATCAAAAATGAAACTGGAGTGAAAAAAGAGCAGAATAGCAAAAGAACACAATAAGGTGAAAGTAATGTATACATGAGAAATGTAGAAGTAATTAGATCACAAGAGTACAAAAGAAGTGACACTCAAGGATGAAAGTGTGACCAAAAAAAAACATCAGGGTGGATCAAAAGTAAGACATACTTTAAATAAGAGGATCAGATGCGGTTGCAGGTTTTGACATTGAAAAATGTATTAATTACTCACCACCATCGGCGACAGCCGCAGACTGCAAGAAAACACAGAAAGACATGTGTAAGTCACTCTCTTCACCAACACAAACACACACTGAAGTCTGCAACACAGCAGGGTACTCTGGTGGCATGATACACACACCGGCTCTTCCTGTTTTACTGGTACAGTCCTTCACACACTCTTCCTAACTCACTCTAAGATAATGAGAAATATCTTGATATTTCAGACTCCGCCCATTGTGAAATTAGTACCGCCCAGTTTTTGATTTGCCTGAGCATGTCATTTTGCAGTTTAGCAAGAGACTGAAACCTTTTGATCCCACATGACAAATGATGAGTCATAGAATTTCTACTAAATTGGAAAAAATTTAGATAGTGTACAGTGCATTTCATTTTTATTACAGTTTCATCAGTAATATATTCAGAGTGAAGACCCATTTATGCAGGGTCAAATGATACGTACTACAGTCATAACCATGGAAAGAAATTAATATTGCATTATAAGGATGAATTCTTATTAATCACTAGTGACAGTAAAGACATTTAGAATGTTTTAAAAGATTTCTAAAAAATTAGAGACTTTCTTTGAAAACAACCTCAAACTTTTGAATGCTAGTGTGTGTGTGTGTGTATGTGTGTGTGTATATGTGTGTGTGTGTGTGTGTGTGTGTGTATATGTGTGTGTGTGTGTGTATATGTATGTTTTATATTACATGTATTAAACTTTCTTAGAGGGAATCCATAAAAGAATAATGATTAAATAAAAAAAACTATGAATCTGTAAGTATTTTTACTCATTCATAAGAATGCTGACTGTATAAAAAAACTGATTTCCAAAAGAACTGAATCACACAGTTTGTTTAAACAAAACTGACCTAAGCCTTCTCAAAGGAAATGCTTTATTCTTGCAACAAGATTGCTGATTCGATGCAGGCCTAGACATGGTTATTACAAGCAATTAACCTGTTAACTGTCACCGTCCCGTATACGGGACGCCTAAATTTACTTCAATATATTACAATTATATCCTAATCTAATCATGACAAACTATATATCGTTGGAAAGGTCTAAGACTCCTTAATAGATATTTGACCCCTTTTTGTTGTTAAAAATTATGAAGGAACAGTAAAATATTAATTTATAAAAAGAGTGAACCTCAAAACATATACATCATAACAGGAGTTCTGACCTTTGTCACAAAAAATCTATTCCGCTTCCTTTTTCCCTATCACATGTTTTAGTAATCATCATAAATTATATATCATTTGAAAGCTTAAATACTCCAAATTCATCCTATGAAAACCATTTTGAAATCGGACACTGCGTTACCATGGAAATCGTACTTTAAAATCTTTTAGCGTGCCCCCCCCCCCCTTAGTGGGAGGGGTCATATTCCAAATATATTACGGTCTTTTAGAATCAAAACTTTTCATAATCTTGACAAAATACATATCGTTGGAAAGGTCTGAGTCTCAAGATTCCATATTTGGTGGTTATTTTGTCATAGACATAATATTGAGAGAGAAATTGATACATTTGTGACAGAAAAATGCATCCAAAAAATTCAATGGAGTTTCAATGGCACCCGGTGGCTTTTTGTGGTATAACGCCTAAACAAAATTGCATATGAACCTACATTTTTTTTTATATCAACTTCAAATTTGGAACACAACTTATTTAGACATATGGCTTTAATTTTATAGCAATTTTGGATTTAAACATATTTTATAAAATATTTATTTTATATAAAATATAATAAAAATAAAATAATAAATTTATTTACAGTAAATTTAAACTTCTATAACTTGTTTATACTTTCATTTTTTGAAATGATTTCACTTCTGCAATAATCTGCAGATTGTCTTCTTTAACCACATGTCAGGCGGCTGGTACCAGCACGGATAAACAAAAAGACGGATGGAGTTTCCACTGAAAAGTCTATATAAATAAACATGCTAGAACTACAATGATTTCTTTCCTAACATGAGCTTGTTTTTAAGCTTAAACTGACCCTGATGTTATTCAATACTGCAGTTAACTGAAAAAAAAAAAATTCCCAGAGCATGTGGAGCATCTTTATAATGATAATTTGGCTCAAAAGCTGACTCTGTCCTTGTTTGAGATGACGTCAGCATAGCCTATGACTTCATTCTATCAGTCCACATCAAGGACACACTTTACACTGTCCTAGATCAACTATATTACCAGTCAATCACCAATGACTGGGAGGTGTAAATCATGGACTGCTGAGGCTTGCTGAAGGCTAGATACCTTTACTATCGCTTAATCTTCTTTTACATCAATGTCAATCCATGATCCATCTTTCACATCAAGATCCTTTATACCTCATTCAGTTCAGTATTTAAAGGCGCCATAGAATGCAAAAATCACTTTTATATGGTGCTAGAACACAGTTGTGTGGCTGCAGTGTGTAACAACAACCAGCCTACAATGGTAAAAATCCACTCACTCATTGTTTTATAATTCCAAAAAATCATAAATAGTCTCTCCACACGAGCTGTTCCAGACTATGATGACATAGTAGTTGAAAGTCTCGCCCATTTGTAATGCTCTCTGCACTATTAGCATATACACAGCCCTGAGTGAGAAGCTGTGGTCTGCCATTACTGTTCTCTTGCTGTAGCTGCTGGAGGTACAATGTCAGCACCAAAGAGCCATTAAACGTGACATGTGTTGGGATGTAACAACGAACATAGGAGTTTCCATAGACCGCTGAGGACACGGTGGTTACATTTCATTTCTGAAGGGAATGTCCCGGGAAAAAAATAGAAAAGTCCTATACTTCGTACTAACATTTTACACTGGGCTTGACTGCTTCACAAACAAGAGTCAGTTCAGCGCTGGAGTTGGCAAAGATTACTTTTGAAGAGAGATCGATACCAACGCTTCCAAAGCAAACTTCCAGACTCCAGACAAAGGAAGCAGCACACGTCATATTTTGTTTCCTAAAGACTGTTTTCACTGATGCTGCCTGATGCTGCCTTCACGTGCTACCAGAAAAATTAGGAATATGAATGTGGTAGTTAAAAATTGCGTTTGGAAGCAATATGTGAGGTCAGTAACATGGTCACCATAACACCGGTTTGCCCGCGAGCATGAGCTCTTGAAGCTCCGCACTCCCGCGGACATGAAAAGCAACCCGCAGCAACTGTGTTAAAGTAGCCCAGTTCCACGGGAAAACCATGGACTTGGCAACACTGGAAGGGAGGCAGGAGCACCAGCTCATTTTCATTTAAAGGTGACATACACATAAGCAGAACAATTTTGCTCACACCCTAAAAGTGGCAAATTTAAGAAGCTATAAAAAAAATATCTCTGGGGTATTTTGAGATAAAACTTCACATACACACTCTGGGAACATCAGAGAACAATTTAAAATATTGCGTCAATGCATTCTATGGCACCTTTAAATTCACTGTAAAATTAAGCCTGTTAATGGTTGAGCTGTTTTTAGCATGTTTTTGACAAGGACTACACAAGCCATACACAAGTCAACATTTTAAAACCATAAAAAAATGCATTTGCATTTGAATAACCCAAAGCCACTGACCAAACATTTATATGTGGTTAATTTTCTGAAAATCATTCAAATGACCAGGATTATTAAAAATAAATAAATAAATATTTCCTAATAAAAAAAAAAGTATTATAACTAGGACCAATGGTGGTATTTATGATTTTGTTATACCTTCCTTCAACTGCATTCAATTGAAAATCTATCAGTGATGTTTCTGTCAGTGGTGCTTCTGGTTCCCATTATCTCCAAAAAGGAAAAACACCACTGACAAAAGATCATGGCAGCCATCTGGAAACACCATATAAAACCAAAAAAGTAGGTTATAAGTGTAGCACTAGGGACACCATGACTGCAGATCAAGTCAGAGTGATGCTGAACGTCCTAGATATTGATCATTCTTCAAAACCCCTCCACATTAAATGTCTTGAAAACATTATATGACACTCAGAGAGCAAAGCACTTAGACATACTCTTCTCTCTTAAGTTCTCTCATCATCTTGCCCCCTCTAACCCCTTCTGTTCCCCTCCTTCCTCTTCTCATTCCAGTGGGTTCCCTGCATTTTTTGGCAGTGGAGCTGCTTGTAACCACATATTGAAATATAAGTGGCCTTTTCCAAGCCCCTATATTCTAACTTCTCCACCCCTCACATTCCTGACTCTTTTTACACCAAATCTCTTTCTGTCTTCTTAGTGTAACAAGACTGTGGCGTGCTGCTTAATGACAGGGATGATGGCGCTCTTTGTTTACTATTGATGAGGTTGATCCGAAATGAATACTACTTATGAGGTTGATCCGAAACAAAATCTGTTGTGTAAGATTAAAATATATTTATCACCACATGACTGAGTTTTTTTCTATGACTTTCAGATGATGTATGCACAGAAAGTAACTACTCTAAGAAAGTCAAAAAGGAATGGCAACCGCATTCTGCAATCAAATTAAGTCTCAGAAAATTCAGGTGGTGACAAATGCATTTAAAAAAATTCCATGCAGCATGTGCGTAAATTATCAATATGAGCCATGTCCAGACAACAAGCTCAAACACACTTAATAAACATCAACGCTTACAATAAGTGGACATGGCAAGACATCTAGAGCACACTCTGCCAAACAGTCTTTCAAACATGAAATACGATTGATTGGTCAATGGTGGTTTAGTTTAAAAAAAGTCTTTAACACTGCTGTTCAAAAATAGCAAATATCAAATGTGTGAACATTGCTATGGTTTTGACAGTGTCAATCATCACAATTTTGAGAGTGAGTTCTGTTACGTAAAACGTACACATCAACCATAATTTTTAAAGGATTCACTCCCGGTTGTCACTCTTGAAATAAATGCAGTTCTTACTCCTGAAACTTTACAGGGTGTACGTGGCCCTTGTAAGGCTCAAGCCTGCAACATTTATCAACCAAAATGTTTAAACAAAAGACAAAATAAAATAAAAACCAAACAAATAATAAAGCAATAAAAGTGATTCAAACGTTTGACACAAAGAACAAAAAGAACAAATTTACATAATTGTTCATTTTCTTATTCTGCCCATGTCATGTGAAAGTCGTAATGAAAAGGGATTGGTTCAATGATTTTCAGTTCATACCAACTTCAATATTTTGCAGGGCTGGAAATACTGATAAATAATTCATGTTAGGTCACCACTTGATGTCCAAGGTCAAATCTGGGTCCTGAGGCAAAAATAAATAAATAAATAAATAGAGAACCAATAACTGAGCTATGCACAGCAGTCTAACAACCTAGTTATATATCATATATTTTAAGAAAAAATATGTGTGTGTATATATATATATATATATATATATATATATATATATATATAAAATTTTTTTTTTTTTTTTTTTTTTTTAGATGAGTTATCAAAGCATCAGGAACACACACGTTCGGTCACAACTTGCTTTCATCTCCACATCTCTCCCAGTCGGATGACCCTGCTGTTACTTAAAGTGTTTTCCTTCTCTTCCCCTCTGCTGTGCATTCTCTAACAGAGCATACATACCACAGGGTTTACATATACTTTCAGTTGCAAGCAGCTGTATGGCCTATGATCTCACATAGAACCAGATGTGTGGATGTATGCGTTTCGTGCTGTATGAGGCACATTTCTGATGTTACTGCTGAGTTTCAGCAGAGAGCATTATCATTAAGTAATAATTCCTTTCAAAACAAATGCCACAAGGTGCAGAACGAAATACATACATACAAAACATCACTTGTTGTACGTCCAAGTGTGTTTGTTTACACAAGGCTATGGACATTACACACACAACACCTCTGTGTTGTGTTTGAATGGGTAAAACATTAAAATGTGTTACCTGACACAGGGACAACTTCATGACAGAGTGAAAGCACAGCTAGCACACACTCACAAAGCCAGGATGTTCATATACATATAACCTCACAAAGCAAGTCCTGTATTTAATAAGGATTGGGATAATTATTAAAAGTCAATATGAAACAGCAATCACAAATGATTTTACAGTATTTGCAATAATGTGATGTATGTGAGTGAATCAGGACATTCAGCAAGGGTGAAGGTGCGGATGCACACGTTGTACAACTCATGCAATGGTTCTATTACCTGGAACATTTACACTACTGTTTTCAAAGTTTGGAGTTTATTAATATTTAAATTGAAATAAAAGTGGTTCTTTTTTACTTTTTATCCCAAGATACCAATATCCAATAATACCAAAAAATGTATCATTGTGTCCACAAAAATATTTAGCAGCTATTTTCATCACTGATGTCAATAATAAAAATGTTTTCTTGAGTGTCAAATCAGCATATTAGAATGATTTCTGAAGAACTGGAGTAATAATGCTGAAAATTCAGCTTCGCCATAACAGGAATTTTTTTATTTTAAAATATATATAAAAATATATATTAAGAAATATCAATAATAGTTTATAACAAAAGAAAATACTTTACCATAAAATCATATCAAGTGCTTTCATATCAAATGCAAAGTCCAAATTATACAATAAAAGAGAGGGCAGAAACGTAACTGGAAAAAAGTGAAAGAATAAGAGAAAAAAAGCATAAAATAAGTGTGTGCTCACAGATAGAGAAGGAAAAATGAAAGGAAATGAGGGATTAAGGATTTGATGACCGTTCCTCCTTCCCACATAAACACATTCCAGTGAGGTGTTTGAAAAGTAACACACAAGATTTTTCCAAACCTTACACACTGTGGTTTGAGAAGAAACAGGAAACAGCTAACGGACGAACAGATTCCAGTGTTTAGATTTGAATCTGAAATGAATAGTCCCTCGCGTTGAGTGCTAAATTCCCGAGGATAGAAAGAGTAAGTTGTGCGGCTGCAAACTGTGAAGCGGTAAGAATTCAATTCCAATACTAGCCTATTTGATTTGGCAAAACAAGTGCTGAAGCTAACTTAACGCTCAATCTTTTTAGGACAGACAGACGAGGTGTATTATCTGACACACGTTTGTCAAGAAGACACAGTTTTAGTGGAACAAACAGTGCTAGTAATTCAGGTGTGTTTGGTCTAATTTCAGACACCAGGAGGATGCTTATAGAGCTATTGAATGGGGACTTACAAAAGAGACATCGCTAACATCTTACAACGACTCACGGAGAAAGAACTCACAGTCTAGACACATAAGAGACAGTAGACAGATAAAGAGAAACATAAAAAACAGAAAGAAATGAAAAACTATAAAAAAGTGAACAACTTATCATTACTCAAAGATCCAACTTACCGTATGAAAGTAGCAGACCCTTTTAAACGACAGTCTCTTTTTCAGACTCATGCTGTTTTTGCGATGTGTGTCCATTCATATAGCGCAGCTCCTAACATGTAGAGACCCAACGCTCTGACTGGCGAATCCATACTGCTCTTACACCTAGACTGCGCTCATTTCATTCCTCCACAGCAAGAGCTGACATGCTCTCTGAGTGCAAGGCAGTCTTACTGACCAGGAAGTTCCATTCTGATTCTATGCTGTTACTACAGCAACCTCGGATTTCCGCAGAAAGTGCTTGGGATGTGAGTGAGAAATTCAGAAGGAGAAGAACACGAAGGGATTATCTCATTTCTCTCTTTGCTTGACCTGTGTAGTAACTAAAAAAACAGATGTCAGACTTTTCCCTTGGTGATCTTTTTCAGCACCGACCAGCGCCTCTCTCTCTCTCTCTCACTAAGAGAAATCAAGAAATGCTTACTCAACCGTTTCACCATCCATGGCTCTGCCACAACTCTAATAAATCCTCCATTCAAGACAAAAGAAAGCAGTCGCCCTGGGCCTCCAACGGCACAGCCCTGTGCTGCCACTTCAAATAAGCATCCGTCTTAATTACCCAACGTCTAAAATCACAGCCGGGGAACTCCACAGGAAAGCTCCACTGAGTTTCTTAGAGCAGTAAAAATCCAAGAGGGGGGACAGGCCTCTGGATCGTCCTGCTGAAAGGCATGTTTTTGGAAGAGAGTGAGGCTCGGGGAAGTTGGAGAATGATGTAAGGTGAATGACCATGCCATGGGAGTGGACGTTAATGAAATACTGTTCTAGAGCAGGTCATATCAGTACAGAGAGAAAATAATAAAAATATCCAAGACCTGGAGTTACAAAAGAAGTGTTTGATATAAACCTCATGAACTCGATTCAAAATATGAGCGTAGCAATTGGCTATTTCCTGAGTAGAACGGTGAAAAAGAAACATCTTAAAAATGCTTGCCAGACATATCACAGAGAACAAAGAGTTTAGGGGAAAGCTTTTGGCTGGAGGGGAAAGATCTTAAAGGGAGGTTAGGAAGCTTTATTTTTAGTATTGGGGCGGTTTTATTTTTCATTTTTATTTTTAAATCAGCCATCACAAAAGCCCCCCCCCAAAAATATAGCCCTTTGTAAATCTAAGTATGACAGTGTTTCAGATCACCTTTGACGGCAAATTAAGCTCATATTCAAATGCATCACGTACAATACAATACATAATACTGAGTCAAATCTGAAGTCATTCGAATGCAGATCAACATTCCTGTTGGTTCTCATGACTGTCCTCTCAGCCTGTTCCCAGTGGGCATGAAGGCATTAAAAGTGGTTCTCTTTTTCCTCTCGAACCAAGAGCAATGGAGCTTATGTGAATTAAGCGGGCTGGCAAACAGACGTAACTATACAGAAAGACATCTAATCTCAGAATTTTAATGGCCTATTAAAACCAATAATAAGAAACCAAGGATATAATGTAATACTGTAATACTATTATATAAATATTACATGGCATTATGTCCTACGTGGGAAGAAGAGGATTAAGATAAGATATATATTACAATAATATATATAATGTCATATTGACCTTGTTCTCTAACCAAGTGCAACACAGTCTTACAAACCACTACAAAAAGATCTGCCAGCACAATATAAAATTGTATGACAAGTCTGATCCACACTACAAAACATGAAAATTAAAATTGAGAGATATATAGAGATAAATAGATCAACATTAGCATGGGTTGTTTTTATGTGGATAGTATATATAATGACACAGTTTAACAATAAATTATGTAAATAGCTTTATATATTGCAAGTTAACAGAAAGAAAGAACGAGCATAGCATGTCAGTTCCTCTATTTCTCCTAGCTGATTTTTATTTATTTATTTTTTTCAAGAAAAGACCAAAAAGTCTCAATACTGCCATCTGCTGTTTCTTCCAACACAGGAACAAACACACTGACTTACAGAATGTGTTAATTAAATGTCTATGAATTAAAAATTAAACAAATGCATATATAAATAAAACTACTTTAAAACAACATATTACACAATGTTTGCATATTCTTCACAAGGGCTCCAAGATACATCTGATTGATATTTAGTGTAATTTAGAAGTTAATCTGTCTTGGAAATAGTAAAGAGAGAAAAAAGGATGAATAAATTTATTCTAACTTTCAGGCAAAATGTTTTTCTAAAAAAAAAAAAAAAAGCAATTTTCTTCAAACTCAGATCTACTAATTAGCATTAACATAAAAGACTTCATTGCAATACCGAATTAGTTCACTCACAAAGTATTTGTTTCGCAATGTTTCACTTTAACTTTTCAACTTGTGTTCCTCTTTATTAAAAGGAAGTACAGCTTTACTTTAATGAAATGCTTGTTATCTATAAAGCCTACACATTTTCAACAACAAAAAATTCTAACACACTCATACAAATCACGAGACACTCGAGTCTGAAGACAAAGCTGCTTTAAATTCATAGCTGACACTCGAATAACCACACACAAAAAATGAAGCTATAAGAAAAAAAAAAAGAAGAAGAAGAAAAAGAATGACAAATACAGAAATCTTTCATCAGGAGCTCATAAGATTACAATTACACTTGATTGGACAAATCAGGTCACATGATTAGGCTATGCAATATGATTCGTGATCAAACCATAAAAGGTAAATTATATAATTACAGGTACTAACATATTTACTCTTACTACTTTTAGCATTAAATTAGATGATTAAAATATATATTTAAAGCATAAATCAATGAATGGAATCAAATGAGCATTCAAGATGCAAATTCACTTTATAACCCGTCCATCAATACAGTTTTTAAACTAATTGGAGGTTTCAACAGACATGAACCTGCATTCCAAAGCAAGATCGCACAAGTACTTGTGCAAGCAGTGTTAAAATCCAAACAGTGCTTTGTAATCACAACCACACTCATAAATATTAACAGCAGACACAGACTCCTGCGACAGAAAACTGTCCATCCACAACCCCCCACCTCAACTTAAACACCCTGCATCTAAACACAACACGACTCGACAGATCAAATAAGCACACTAGCCAATATAAATGTGTGAGTAAAGGTACTCACTCCATCAGTTCTGACGCTCAAAGTTGGCTCCATGTATGGCAGTGTTAGACTCCACAGCCGGCCGTTAAATGACTCCACGCTCTGTAAACACATCCATCCACTGGCTGCGTCCAGTACGGCGTGTTTGAGTCCGTATTCACAGTCTCTCCCTGTCACTATGTCTGCGTCTCGTGTTGTTTGATTCTCTCTCTCTGTCTCTCTCTCTCTCTCTCCCTCTCTCCGTCTTTCCACCCACTCTGATGTAATTCCTATTCCACCCACAGAGCCTAGGGCTCACAGACAGAGATGCAGAGACACGCTCGCAAGTGGGAGTGAGTGAGTGTGCATGCTTGTGCATTCACACTCATATACTTCACAGAGGCGTGAGAAACAGCCGCACAAACACGCACTGAAATTTAAGTGCTTCACAGTGGGATTCTTCATGTTATTTACACAATGTGTTGTGCCATCTTATTAGTATGCCTGGAGCACAGCATCTTCTTAAAAAAGGGAGCGTGAAAGAATCAGAATGAATGTGTGTGTGTGTGTGTGTGTGTGTGTGTGTGTGAACAATTAATGGGGTTCAGCTTCCTGGCATGTGTTTATTTCAGTGTGTGTATAATTGCAGTCAATGTGTACGATAAAAAGTAGCAGGAACATCGAATTGTCCTTCTCAGAGTGTTTGTGTGTGGATTTTCCTTGTTTGACAGGCACTATTAAAACCTAAACCTGGTATGAAGGGCACATTCTTCAACAAGTCAAAACTCTGTTCTCTCCATAAGCTGTGTTCAAGATTCCATGGGGTCTGTTTTTTAAACCCGGGAGCAAAGTTGAATCATCACTGTAATAAATCAGTCCGAATTTGTGTTTGAAATGAAGCTACGTGCAGATGAACATATGTGCCTCCTGTAGCCAGTAGCCTCAGAGAGTTAAAAATGCATTGTATTGCTCCTACATTTGATTATTAAATGTCCATTAGCTAATACATCCACCTAGACACAAAGATAATATAAACATTATAAGTGAGAAAAAATGCATGCCTATAGAAAGACAGAAACAAACGTGATTCTGAGAAACTATTCTAAATCAGGCAGTCACAAGACCGAGAGTTAAGACATGTTTCTTCTGGGTTGCATAATTATTAGGTTTCTACCTTGTTTTCTAATCAAGCTTTTCAACTACAGGAAGTTATTTTCTAATCTTTCACCATAGGACCAAATATGTGTATTTCAAGTTTACTTCCACAGTCTGTGTTTATGAAGAATTCAGTCTCCGGAGTGCCATTCAGTTTAAATTATCCATGTGAAATGAGTTTGCATTTAAAAATAATTTGTATTCGTGACTTTCAACAATAGTTAAGGTCAGTTTTGAATGGGGGGGGGGGGTGGAATCTGATGGCTCAGTGAGCAAACTGAAGATTCCAAAGGCTGGCATAATGTCACACAGTGTTTGTGGGCATGAAGGGAAATTACATCTAACCGGGTAAACACTCACTGACAAGATAACTGCATAGCTCGCTTTCTCTTACATGATAGGCCAGCCAGAGGAGATATGTGTGTGTTCTGGAGAAGCCGGTAATTAGTGCCTTTCCTGATGTTGTTTGTGCATGTTCATCTCAGAGCTTGAGAGTGTGTGTCACAGCATTTAAGGACAGTATTCAATTAGCGTGTAATTTAAGAGTGTGTATGTACGTTCATGCCTCACTGCAGAGAGTGTGTGAGTTTGTAGCAGAATCCCTCCTAACGAGAAGAATGCTGCAATACTCATTAGCACACACACACACACACACACACACACACACACTAATTACTGTGCTGCTTCACAAAGTGAGCTCTGTTCACACACAAGTGCAGCCACCCTGCATATGTGCAGTTCTGAGAAAAGAGATGAAGCTACCAGAGGAAAAGGCAAAGAGATGAGAGGAAACAGAAAAGAGAGAGACTACAAGAAAATGATGCAAGCAGGAGGGAAACATACAAAACAGTCACATTTAACCTTCTTTTCAATCTATTGCATTATCTCAGTTTCTGTACTAACTATCAAGGCTTTTCTTAGCATTTGTGCAACGCAGATGACTAACTTCCTGCTTCTATTTGCTTAAGACAGTTGTTTTCTTTCTTCTTCACTCAAAACAACCCACTTCATGCAAGTAGACGAGTGTTTGTTTTAGCCACTAACTAGAGGAAACATTTCATTCTTTTATCTTATCATGCCTGATCACAGTGTGACCGTCCCGTCAGAGAGGCACGGAGGCTCATTTTCATGCTATGTAACTCAGCTGAGGGATTCCTGCTCTTTAAAAGAGCAAAGTTTTGATCATGAAATGAACACAAAACAAGTCCAAAAGAGTAAAAGATTTCTGGGATCAGTTACTTATTATTGACTGATCATTTATAATAATGGACAAAGGTATAAGAGTAGGAGGGGCCACATTAAACCTAGTATTTAAAAAGAGTTGGCAATGACATGATTCATGGGTATATTTCCCAGGGAATACATTAACTAATTAAATATAATTTTGAATGCAATATCAGTGGTTTTGCACAAAAGCATCTTGCAATTGCATAAAGGTGCATGTATCTTTTCATGGAAACTGAACCCAGGATTTAGGCAATGACATAGAAATGGCCCCTCCTAAATTGTTTAAGTCAATGTGTTTTGTTTTGGCTGTTTTATTGTTGGCCATTTCTACACATCAACCTCCATGATTTAGGAGTGGAGTGAAATAAGTAAAATACTTAGGGGTTAAACTCATGGTTCCAACAACAACTTTATGGATAGAAAGTAGGCTTGCTGTGATAGTCGGTGTTGATGGAGATACCGGTGTTAAGTTGCAACACCACTTACATCACTTTCCCACCGCGGCAATAAAAAAATTAAATAAAAAAATTATTTAGTTCAGTTAGACAACAGACACAACAATTAAAAACTGAACGCATCCGCTAAACGCAGCATGCTGAAGGACAGTCGCAACACAAAACGATGGCGGAAGATTTAGCTTCGAAACGAAATGCAAAAGTGCCAATTTGGTAATATTTTTGATTTTGAAAAGCCTATAGACTTTTACCATTTATCTAAGTTTTCTACGATTTTGGACGTTTTTTTTTATTTATATTCGGAAACTGGAAACGAACTAAATTTTGACAGGAACAGAACCAGAAACAGAAACAAAATCTAATTTGATAGTTTCGAACAGAATCGAAAAATTGAAATGGCCATTAACCAGTTAATAACGTTATTTTATCATTCCATTTAATATTTAAAATTTGCTGTCAACCAATTCACCAATTCCAGCAGTACAGCATACGCAAATGTGCTGAAGCCAACGAGTGAAATGTATGCTCAGCTGTCAACTCATCATAGGTAAATCACAATGGCAATGCACTGCCTTCAGGGCCGGATTAAGACCAAATTAGGCCTGATGACGCAGCGCAAAAACGGCCTATTTTTTCTCGACGTTGGTGCATGTGCATTCGACACTCAAGCACCAGCATGCTTAACCTTCCTGCCCAACTGAGGACCGCGGCTCACATCTGATTATTCCCAACTCTGAGAAGCTCTGCTCGCCGATGGCATTGGACATCATCATGCACAGATAGATGCGCAACCCAATTTCAACATTTCGAAACGTCCGAGAAAGATTTAACGATGACAAAAGCTTGTACAAGCTCTGCTGATTCATTCACAGTCACCGGTTTCTGAGTGCATGAATGCGGAAAACTGTATCAGCTAATTTTGACCGATTAATAATCAGTTAAACGGTTTAAATGTCATTTATTTATTTTCAGTAAATTATCAAAATATTTAAAAAGGTTTGCTGCATGGTTAATATACGCTACGCGTATGTATATATATATATATAATGTCTATTTCTGAATTAAATAATCTTTTTTTCTCTCTAAAAAAGGTATAAGTTTATATATATATATATATATATATATATATATATATATATATATATATATATATATATATATATATATATATATATATATATATACTTTAAAAGTATAAGTTTAATAAAAAAAGTATATATATATATATATATACTTAAAAAAATATTATTTCATTCAGAAATAGAGTTAATGCAGACACAAAATGTTTACAAACATTACAAACTATTAATTTAAAATTAACAAACTATAATAAACACTGTTATAGGCTATTTTTTATAATCATTTGGCATTCAAATACATCGCAAATACTGAAACATTTGATTTTGTGTTGAATGAGACCCAATGTTGGTTTGAGTTTCGTTTTGGCATAAATTAATTAATTTTGGTTTGTCGTTAATATGCTATAGCTTCTTATAATTTTAATTCCTGTTCTTTTCTAAATACGGTTAATTGAAATGATTTGTTGTGGAGTGAGGGGAAAATAGCCTAGCGGAGCTTCTCAAATTTACCGTAAGCTGAACAATTTTCATTTGCTGTATTAACCTCAAAGTAATTCTTAGAATTAAATTTGGAGTCCGTCTTTCGGACGCAAATACAGCGTTACATATTATACAGTAACTATAATTCTATATTCTTTGCACTGTGACATTACTGACTAGGGATGTTAATTTCGTTATTTTTCCTAACCAACAACCGTTAAATAATAATAACTGAAAGTACAAACGCTATATAATAAATAACATTTTAGCATCCAGATATGTCGGGAACATGGAAACATTTGGATTCCTGCCGAATGAGAGAGGTAGGCATCAGCTTCACCTTTAATTTGTTTTTGGATTGACGTTTTTATAGCCTATAACTTTAGAGGATTTGCTTTGGAGATAAACTAATAACTTTTTATAATGTTTTAAACATTTTAGTTTAGACTACAACCCGAATCCCGGAAAAGTTGGGACGTTTTTTAAATTTGAATAAAATAAAAACTAAAAGACTTTCAAATCACATGAGCCAATATTTTATTCACAATAGAACATAGATAACATAGCAAATGTTTAAACTGAGAAAGTTTACAATTTTATGCACAAAATGAGCTCATTTCAATTTTGATTTCTGCTACAGGTCTCAAAATAGTTGGGACGGGGCATGTTTACCATGGTGTAGCATCTCCTTTTCTTTTCAAAACAGTTTGAAGACGTCTGGGCATTGAGGCTATGAGTTGCTGGAGTTTTGCTGTTGGAATTTGGTCCCATTCTTGCCTTATATAGATTTCCAGCTGCTGAAGAGTTCGTGGTCGTCTTTGACGTATTTTTCGTTTAATGATGCGCCAAATGTTCTCTATAGGTGAAAGATCTGGACTGCAGGCAGGCCAGGTTAGCACCCAGACTCTTCTACGACGAAGCCATGCTGTTGTTATAGCTGCAGTATGTGGTTTTGCATTGTCCTGCTGAAATAAACAAGGCCTTCCCTGAAATAGACATTGTTTGGAGGGAAGCATATGTTGCTCTGAAACCTTTATATACCTTTCAGCATTCACAGAGCCTTCCAAAACATGCAAGCTGCCCATACCGTATGCACTTATGCACCCCCATACCATCAGAGATGCTGGCTTTTGAACTGAACGCTGATAACATGCTGGAAGGTCTCCCTCCTCTTTAGCCCGGAGGACACGGCATCCGTGATTTCCAACAAGAATGTCAAATTTGGATTCGTCTGACCATAAAACACTATTCCACTTTGAAAAAGTCCATTTTAAATGAGCCTTGGCCCACAGGACACGACGGCGCTTCTGGACCATGTTCACATATGGCTTCCTTTTTGCATGATAGAGCTTTAGTTGGCATCTGCTGATGGCACGGCGGATTGTGTTTACCAACAGTGGTTTCTGAAAGTATTCCTGGGCCCATTTAGTAATGTCATTGACACAATCATGCCGATGAGTGATGCAGTGTCGTCTGAGAGCCCGAAGACCACGGGCATCCAATAAAGGTCTCCGGCCTTGTCCCTTACGCACAGAGATTTCTCCAGTTTCTCTGAATCTTTTGATGATGTTATGCACTGTAGATGATGAGATTTGCAAAGCCTTTGCAATTTGACGTTGAGGAACATTGTTTTTAAAGTTTTCCAAAAAATTTTTACGCAGTCTTTCACAGATTGGAGAGCCTCTGCCCATCTTTACTTCTGAGAGACTCTGCTTCTCTAAGACAAAGCTTTTATAGCTAATCATGTTACAGACCTGATATCAATTAACTTAATTAATCACTAGATGTTCTCCCAGCTGAATCTTTTCAAAACTGCTTGCTTTTTTAGCTATTTGTTGCCCCGTGCCAACTTTTTTGAGACCTGTAGCAGGCATTAAATTTTAAATGAGCTAGTTAAGTGGATAAAAGTGTAAAATTTCTCAGTTTAAACATTTGCTACGTTATCTATGTTCTATTGTGAATAAAATATTGGCTCATGTGATTTGAAATTCCTTTAGTTTTCATTTTATTAAAATTTAAAAAACGTCCCAACTTTTCCGGAATTCGGGTTGTAGTTACAGGCATTTTAGTCTTCATTATTTCGGAAGTAATAGGGCTAATAAAATGCGATGTGAGCCGTGACTTAAGTTTTTTTTTTTCACTCTCAAAACGCAATCTTAAGCCCCGTTCACACCAAGAACGATAACTATAAAGATAACTATAAAGATAGCGATATTAGCGTCCACACCAGCGAACGATATCGTCTGTTTATTCTGAGTGCACGTGCGTCTGCTGCTTTAAATCCTCGAGCTCGTTACAGCAGGATGGATTCTGATTGGATGTCAATGTTTATATCGTTCATCAGCTGGAAAAAAATCATTCTGAAAATGATTCCAACGATACCGTTTCTCTATGCCTTTATCGTTATAGTTTTTTTTTTTTAAATAACGTTATTAAATGGTTTTTCTTCCACCCGAACCGGTTTCGGAACGGTAATAATATCAGAGAAACGCAGAACAGAAATGTTAAAATATCGATTCTGCTCGGAGTGAACCGATTGAATTTTCTTATTCTAGGGATACTCCACCCCAGAACGAAAATTTTGTCATTAATCACTTACCCCCATGTTGTTCCAAACCCAAAAAAGCTTTGTTCATCTTCAGAACAAAATTTAAGATATTTTGGATCAAAACTGGGAGGCTTGAGACTGTCCCATTGACTGCCAAGTACAATACACTGTCAAGGTCCAGAAAAGTATGAACAGCATCTTCAGAATAGTCCATCTGTCATCAGTGGATCAACCGTAATGTTATGAAGCAACGAGAATACTTTTTGTACGCAAATAAATAAAAAATAACAACTTTATTCAACAATTCCTTTGTCAACCGTCTCCTCAGTGTCTCTACACATACTCAGTAACGGGGTAATCTAACTAATTACTTTTCCCGTCGTTACAACGCCGTTAACGTTACTGAACGTTAAATGCGGTGCGTTACTATGCATTGATTTAATATGCAATCCGAACGCACCCCTGGCTCACACAGCGAGTGAGCAGGTGGGTTAATAACGAGATAAGCGATTATGATTGGCTAAGGCAGAGTCATGTGTTTCATGGTAGCCAATCAGAGCCAGTGTTTTTACACACACGCGCCAGCGGCGCCAAACACACACACAGTCACACACGCAACAGCTAACGTTACACAGAGATTCGCAGCAGCAGCAGAAATGGCAAGTCAGGAGCAATCCGATGAAAAGTTGGCATTTTCAAGGTGGAGATATAAGCACTACTTCAAATTCATTGTAGTCAAAGGCAAGAACGTGCAAGTAATGTGTACATGTAATGTGTGACACACACATCTACAAAGCTAGTGGCCAAAAACACTTTTCTTACAAAGAGTGCAGGATAAAAAAACTCTTGCTGTCTGTTGACGTGCAATAAATGTCGAAAGTTATGTACGAACACCTGTCAGTAGTAATTATGATATACTTTGTGTCAAGATGATTTATGACTTTGACCTTGGACCTTTTGACAGGTTGAACTTCCGGTGACCTTATGATGGATGGGCTGAACTTCCGTAATGAGTTCAGGGGTTAACCTATGACCCTTTCCACTCATCGATCATGTGGTTTTGACAGAAGCTTTTACCCTATTGACCTAGTTAGTTCTAAATCATGGTTTTAGGAAACCCTCCCCTACGCTGTTTGAACTTTGTGTCAGTTAGCTTGTTTGAACTTTATCCCAGTTATACGGTTATGTGTGTGTGTATGTGTGTGTGTGTGTGTGTGTGTGTGTGTGTATGTGTGTGTGTGTGTGTCTCCCACCCCCATTACATTCCTGAGCGGTGTATAAATGGGATCGGTGTGTTCAACGTTTATATATAAAACATCCTAGAATTTATTTAATCTAAAACAATTAAAGGTTTAAAAACATTTCAGTTATATAATTTATATCATTTATATAATATAGTAATTATCATGCTAAAGTTGAAAACATTTTAGTTATTTATATATATAAATAATATATATAAAAAATATATATATATAAAACATTATATAATTTACTAAAACAATTAAAGGTTTAAAACACATTTTAGTTATTTCATATATGAGACATTCAGTTATTTCACATTTATATATAAAACATTCTATAATTTATAGAATATAATTAATTAAAGGTTTAAAAAACATTTGAGTTATTTCATATATGTGACATTCAGTTATCTCACATTTATATATAAAACAGCCTATAATTTATATAATATAATAATTATCATGCTAAAGTTGAAAACATTTTAGTTATTTCACATTTATATATAAAACATTCTATAATTTATATAATATTTATATAATTTATATAATATAATTAATTATCATGCTAAAGTTGAAAAACATGCCGTTCTTTATATTCTATCTTTTATATAATATACATAATCTAAAAGCAATTTAACTAAGGTTGAAAAACATTGTGTTCTTTTAAAAAGGTTATAAATGAAACGTTTATAAAAAATATACTAAAACCGACTGTTTCAGATAAAACAAGATCCATTTTTTAGGGGGCAGAAGAAGCTGTTTTCACATCAGCTTTGATCCTGACCCTCTGTGTCCCACTGTCTACGTCTACACGCTACAGTGCACACTCGTCCGAATTTACTACAAAATCACAATATCTTCAAAGCCATTGCCAATTAAAACTAACGTATCTCACGCAGGAGTACCGTGTTTTGACAGTTTTCTGACGGTTCACCTATGAATTACGGTTGGTGCGCGGCTAGCATCTCTTGTACCCCTCTCTCTCTCTCTCTCTCTCTCTCTCTCTCTCTCCCTCTCATACATTCATTCGTCTCCAAGTCTTATTTTCTTCTTTTAATGAATATAAACACATTATACATTCGCAAACAATATAAAACAAAACATTTACATTAGTTTTAGTCATCACTAAAAATATACATTTTACCAGGATCGGGGAAAAAATCTATAATTGAACACAATGAAGAATATGGTCTATTGAGGAACCCGGATGTGTCATTGACACAATTCAGTTAAATTCATTTCACATTAATCGTTGCAAAACATTTTCTATATTATATTTAAAACCTTTTATATCCATCTTTATATCATATCTTTTTCAAAAAGCTGTTTAATTATTTATTTTAACCGTACACCTACAGTACCACCACACACTAAAATGCTGCATGCACGTACATTTTTAATTAAATTTAGTTTCTAAGCGATCTGAATTATGACTACCCTATACATTTAATCATAAACCACACGTACACTATATCACTATAATATCCACTCCACTATACAATTTTGTATTCTGATAAACCATATAAACAAGCGGACATACGCATGAACATATCAAGTTAAAAAGAGACTTATCTCTATTTTAAAAAATATGAAAAAATAAATAAATAAAATTATATATGACAACGTGTTACTAAACCAGAACACACGTTTTAAACAAGTATTCATCATGTTTATAAAACACATCGCAGTAACAGACATGTTACTAAACCAAACCAAATCATTTATCATACATTTTTAATCATGTATTCAACATATACTTATAACACCAATGTCTGGGGGAGGCCAAAATACCTCCAGTCACCCCAAAACCCACTCAGACTCCAGGGGTTAAAGAATATGGAAATAAATAATTATATAATGACATCAGGCTACTAAAGCAATTCATTAAACAACAAAAAAAAGTATTCAACATTTAAGTTAATCAAACTTATAAAACACACCATTCTCTTCTTTTAAAAAAAGAAGAAGAGCATTTTTCTTATTTTAAATCTGATTTTATATATAGCATAGTATATAAAATAAACATTTCTGATGATACATATAAAAAAAATATCCCTTCCATTTTTTTTAGACCGGTAAGAGATGTCCAAACATGAATGAAATATCCCCAAAGTAAAATAATACGACTTAAAAAAATACAATAAAATGTTTAAAGTTAAAACAGGATCTCACAGGTCCTAGTCCGGGTATTCTTCTGTATGTGAGACATGAAGTGGTGCTTCACACACACCCCGCGCGGCGAGGGTGGAGTTCCAGACCGTATGATCTAAGTCAATGGGTACATTATTTCAAAGCTAACATTAATGTAATGTTTGAATAATCCGTACCCTCACTACATCTGATGTAATTCATTACATCTGTTTAAATGTTTCTTAATTCAACAAAATGATGATATATATTACCTAAAATATTTATATTTTTATATTATAATTATTTATATCATATCATATATATATATATATATATATATATATATATATATATATATATATACATATATATATATATATATATATATGATTATATATATGATATATATGATTATATATATATATATTAGATGCGTTATGCATTAATCACTAAATACCTCCATTTAAAAGCTAAATTAAAATATAAAAATGACCTTCGGGGCTTTTTACGTAGTGCTTTTCAGTTACTGTAAGATCGCTTTACACTAGTGTAATGAAAGTTAACTTTTCTTAAAGTTTATAGTTGTATTTTACTGTATCCGCATCCTTCTATCCTGTAGATTGTATGTGTACTGTAAAATAACAAATATACATTTTGCTTAAAGTCAGTAAAATAATTACACCTACAATTTGAAACGAGTTTAAACACATTGTGTGTCACTAAAGCAAGGCACACCGTCTATCGTCTTATTTTTTAAATAACCTGATGACCGGCATCATCTCTTCATATAATTTATGCACCCGAGTGCTTTTCTCACACGAGTAGAAAACTTTGTTTCTTTGGATGTGTTTGGCAGAAACATAATTTCTACATCAGAAACATTTTTTTAATGTACGACTGAACTTTTCTCATTCGACAGAAATGTTCTTACCTAGAGCAGAAAGCATACGCTTTGATTATTTTGTAGGCATCGTGTAATGTTAAATGGTTTACTAAAAAAATTAAAGCGCCGGCAGCTGTAATTTTCAAAATGAAAGAAATGTATGAGCTAAGGATGTGTCAACTATTATCATCATTTCCTTTTGAGCCCGGATAAACCGGTAATTAATTTTCTATGCGAGTGACACAATATACAGTTCTCATACTATATGTGTAAATAGCCGTGCTAAAAATGTATGACTATTGGTGTAAATAGCCGTGCTAAAAATGTATGACTATTGGTGTAAATAGCCGTGCTAAACATTTATGACTATTGGTGTAAATAGCCGTGCTAAACATTTATGACTATTGGTGTAAATAGCCGTGCTAAACATTTATGACTATTGGTGTAAATAGCTGTGCTAAACATTTATGACTATTGGTGTAAATAGCCGTGCTAAACATTTATGACTATTGGTGTAAATAGCCGTGCTAAACATTTATGACTATTGGTGTAAATAGCCGTGCTAAAAATGTATGACTATTGGTGTAAATAGCCGTGCTAAACATTTATGACTATTGGTGTAAATAGCCGTGCTAAAACATTTATGACTATTTTGCAGGCCAGCAGATCATGTCAAGGGTGTTTCACATCTAAGAATCACAATGTTTTGTAAATGACATTTTTCTTACACCTCAAGATTGAGCCGTATCAAGATTTTCGATGGCCGTACGTTTTTAGGCGATCTTTGTGCGCCGTCATCGTAATAGAAATAAATGAAAATTAAGAAATTAAGTTAGTTTTTCTCTTCGAGATATTTCTTTTAGTGCAACTTTGTGTCTGTCCAAAAAGTGTGATCGCATGAAGCATCGACGCAAAAATGAAGTCTAGCTGTTTTACACTTAAAACTATTACAACCTAAACAAATCAAACGGTACACTCGTTTAAGTTTGAGCGTGTTAAAGTTTCCACACTCTTGTTGAGATACATTTTTTATCCATAACCTTTCGTGTATTCGAGCGACCAAATCACTAAGAAAGACAGTATAGCGAGAAAACTAACGTTTACAACGCATATAGAATTCAGAGTACAATTGTTAAAGTTTTTTTTTTTTGTTAAATGTTGATGACACAATTGACACATATGCCTATGACACAATTCACATTTTGTTTTAAGACTCCTGTAAGTTCATGCTAACTCTCACGTGGGAAAGAGAGCGGGGTGAGCGCATTCTATTCATTTAAGAAAAATTATTAAACATTTGCCCAAACTTTTTTTTTATTATTTTGACAAAACACAACACGACGACATTAAAGAATGTTATCAGTTCCTACGGCCATCTTCTTTGATTCAAATAAAGCAACATCTCTGGTGTACGTGTGTATGTGCTAAACATCTTTGCTTCTCCACTTCTCCAGGTTTGTTAGATGGGCTACCGTTGTAGTACAATCACATTTGAGAACTACGATGTTCTCACTTTTGTTACGGTTATAGAAAAATGCCGTACACACTTTTGCATTTCACAATTCAGTGATTTTAGCTGTAATGAGCACATAAGACAAAAATTGTCAATGTGTGACTCGTAAACATGTATAATTTTATTTATTTATTTTTACCAGAGATAGGCGACCGATCTGTTGACACGTTGTTTTGCAGTTTTCTCTGACTGTGGTCAAAGAGTTTTCTCTGACTGCGGTCAAACATACAGTCCTTGTTCATAGGAATTTTACAGCATAAAAAATATCGCCCCTACATCTAGAGCTCTTGTTCATATAGCCGATGACCACGTTCACATTTTACTCGTCGTACTTGTTTCAGCATCTCCGCTTGACATTAAAGAGTAGGCCTATGCCCCTCGGTCGTAAGCATTATCATCTGCCGTGTGCTGAGATTTTTCTGCTTTGTCCACTTTTGACGGATTTGCTAGGGGACTATGTCACCTTGTTTTAACGTGATTACGTTTAAGATCCATAAGTTGCGCTAAATGCCTTTGAATAGGTTATAGACATACTCTTTTATACAGGAAACGTGTATCAGAATAACAAATACCTAATAGTGAAATCCAGTATTCTAAACTATTGTGAAAGTTTTAATCCAGTATTCTAAACTATTGTGAAAGTTTTAATGCAACTCTGTAAATAGCTTCTTTTTTTTTCTTTTTTTTTCTACTAATGTATACATTATTGTTTGGTTGTCTTTGTACAGTATTTCAATAAATAAACCGGTGTTGATAAGTCGTTCATTTATCTGAGAGGCGGGATGATTTTGACTGTTTTAGTCATTCATCGTGCTTAAGGTCTGATCCGGAAACCGCGCTACGACTGGAACTGTGCTTTGTCACGTCTAAATAACCCGTTGTTCTTTAAGAAAACACGAGGCGAGCAGTTTCTGACATCTATTAATTCACTTCATTTTTTCACAACCGCAAATGTTTTGTTTAGCATACATATTAGTTTTAGTCAGTTACATAGTCGTCACGCATGAAGTTTATAGTTATTTTAAATAATTATGATAGAGTTACAGGTTTAGGTTAGTGGGGTGCCTGTAAGCGGTGAAAACTTCAAGCATCGTAGACGACGGTGTCACTCAAACAGCCCATAGCGTTATCTTTTAACAAACTATTGTATTGCGCGTTACTAAGACAAAATCTGTAACAGTGTTCATTAATATGTTGAAATGAAAATAAACATACAAAACTTTATAATGACCGTGAGTTCAATATAGCTTAACACCGCATAGACAAATGTTTGTTCTAACTCTTTCGCCCTAAAATTGTGAGATTTCTTGACTTTGCCGTGTTAAACGGACTCTAGATCTCATCGCGCCGTAGCGAACTGTAAACCACACACTTTCTCATCGCATTACGCTAAGAAAACAGCACATGGTTAAAGCTATTACACCATAAACTGTCTAAAGTTGTTAATGTACAAGCACAGTAAACTATTTCTACAAAAAATATCATCGCACTACTGTTTTTTTTTTTTTGCATATAATACATCGTTCAACAATACTTTTGCGTTAATTACGTTCCTGCTGTTCATAATATATATATAATCCTTCATTGCTCTGTTCATAATGTACATACAATCCCTACATTGCATTCATATTTATATTCTGTATATACTCTGATCAATATTGTACGTATATAGCAACTCCACTGTATATTCTGTATATCATAGCTTTACTTACTCTGCACTTTTATGTATATAAAACACTATATTCTTGCACTTCTGGTTAGATGCTAACTGCATTTCATTAGCTCTGTACTTGTACTTTGCATAATGACAATAAAGTCGAATCTAATCTAATCTAAACAAGTACAATCGTACGCTTCCAGGACTTTGCTCATTCTTTCTGTTTAAATTTGTTTAAACTGACTTTCACATTCTTATCTTATTTTCACCAACTAAGTGTAATGCCTAGGCCTTGCGGATTGTTTTCTAGTTTTGGCCGTCAACCTCTTTGTTCATACACCGCGATATCTCTGTGAATCTGCTTGATTTCATAAAATATTTTATCTCTTACGTTATATCATTATACTATCCTAGTTTATATCAGATACAAGTTTGTTTCTTCATATTTCTCTTACATCTACTCCTGTCCATTCTACCCCGTTAGAGTATCCACGACTGTATACTCATTTGTAAGTCTCTTCGAACGTATGCTAAATCATTAAAATCCAAAAAATGAACTCGATGAAAGAATATCCAGTGAAGGGATTCAAACTTTTATTTCAACAAAACAGTGTTGAATTTACATGCATACAATGAAGTAATGAAGAAAGTGATCAAATTGTTATTACAAACAATAGGGTTGACATCACAAGTTATATAGCCAGAAAAGAAAATCTCGGCAGGCCCTCAAGTTTTGTTCTATTATGAAATTGACGACGGTTTCAATAATTTCATGTATCGCGAACCCATAATGTTTAGCGACTAACATCATACACAAATCCGTTATGCACGTACACAGACAGAGAGTCTCGTTAATGTACATCTCGTCGCTACATTCGTCCGTCACATACAGAATTTTTCTGGTCGTTACACAAATCGGCGCCTTGCTGGTCGTATACAAGCTCGTCAAATCGAGCCATGGATTATTTTTCAGGCTTCTTACAACGTCCATTTCTTTCTTGAGATTTGTTACCCGCTTGGAATCCATCGTACATCATGATTCGGATCAGACGCATCGCCTATGATTTTACGCATCAGATCGATCATTTGCTCTCTGTAACATTGTTTAAACATAGAGTCTATGTTGGCTTTTACAGGACACATCTTTCCTTCGGCACAGCCGCACTCCACTCGCTCATCCGCAGCAGCGCTGGTAGTGGCAGACATCCTTTTCAGAATTTATTCCAAGACGTAAACCGAGTGTTTTTAAAATCCACGACGATACAGGCCTTGTGCAATTTCAGTTTTAAGACGTAAACTGAGTGTTTTTAAAATCCACGACGTTCCGGGCCTTGCGCAGTTTTTTTTTTGATCATTTTGATCGTTGAAGCCGATTCTGTCAGTCCACGTAGATAATGTTTTGATTGACAAGATGTTCGCAGATCATAAGAAAACCTGCGATAACTGCAGAGTTTATGAGGTCAGCCGCTCACAGGGGATAAAGACTAGCCGTAGTCACGAGGAAGTAGTGGCGGATCTTCTGTACATTCGAACAAAAAATAAAAATGAGCGGTCTTGTTTCTACGTATCAAATGTTGCTTGGTTGGTTGGTTGTTGAAATGGGGGTGTTGCACACAAAAGCGGAGGAGGGTGAAGGGGGCTTGGTTACGGTTTGACTCGTGAGAAATATGAAGAAACAAACTTGTATCTGATATAAACTAGGATAGTATAATGATATAACGTAAGAGATAAAATATTTTATGAAATCAAGCAGATTCACAGAGATATCGCGGCGTATGAACAAAGAGGTTGACGGCCAAAACTAGAAAACAATCCGCGAGGCCTAGGAATTACACTTAGTTGGTGAAAATAAGATAAGAATGTGAAAGTCAGTTTAAACAAATTTAAACAGAAAGAATGAGCAAAGTCC
Source organism: Carassius carassius (assembly GCF_963082965.1). Classification (NCBI taxonomy): domain Eukaryota; kingdom Metazoa; phylum Chordata; class Actinopteri; order Cypriniformes; family Cyprinidae; genus Carassius; species Carassius carassius. Next base: position 28,997,924 of record NC_081760.1, read on the forward strand.
TGGAAGCGTACGATTGTACTTGTTTAGATTAGATTAGATTCGACTTTATTGTCATTATGCAAAGTACAAGTACAGAGCTAATGAAATGCAGTTAGCATCTAACCAGAAGTGCAAGAATATAGTGTTTTATATTAGGGCTGTCGCGATAACCGCAATATTGTAATACCGCGCTATTGACAAGCAAACCGCAGAGGAAAGATAGCAACCGCAGAAACCGCGGCAACCGCAGTGTTCAGTTTTTGGTTTTTTTTTTGTTTTTTTTTGAGGCTGTGGCCTTATTGGTTTTTTTTTTCAATTTGTCACTGTGCATTCAATTTTATATACATTAATGATATAATATGGTTACGACTGTAATTTTCTCGCGAGTCCGTTGTAGCTTTATGGTGCTTCGTTTGTTTTGAATAGGCCGGCTGAAACGATGGGAGACGCTCGATCTCGTCCCAAAACCTAATGTGACGTCGCCAGTTTGGGAACATTTTGGCTTTCAACCCAATGAAAAGGACGAGCCAGCGAATATAGATGAGCCGATATGCAAAATGTGTTGCAAAAAAGGTTCCTGTGACGCGGCAATAGCCTACATCTAATTTGAGGTCATCGGGACATTCTAAAACGCTTAACGTGGTTTAATGTAGGCTACCAATACAGTGATATTAACATACCAAACTCACTAAACATCATATTAATAAAGTATATTATCTACAAAAAATCAGATGATCCCTGAATATGAATTCAACGCGTTTAATAACACGTTAAGCCTTTTCCTCTCATAGAAAACCATCATAATGCTTAACATGTTATTAAACGACTTGCATTCATAATCAGGGATCATCTGTTTTTTTGTTTTGTTTTTGGTACATCGTATACTTCTTTATTAGTATAATGTTTAGTGAGTTTGGTTTTTAAAAATCATTGTCATTGAGCCACATTAAGAGCTTTCTTATAACGGTTTTCTATGGGAGGAAAAGGCTTAACGTGTTATTGTTATGAGTTGCATTCATATTCAGGGTTCATCTGATTTTTTTATAGATAGTATACTTAATTAGTATGATTTTAGTGCGTTTGGTCTGTTAATATCACTGTCTTAGTACATTAAGCCATGTTAAGCGTTTTAGAGTGTCCCCTTTCATCCAGCGCAGCTGCCCCCTCAAGCATCAGATCGCGGAGCAACATAAAAAAGAACAGCTGAGACTGGCCGACAGTTAGGAGTAGCTGAAGCCTTTGCGAAATCTGTAAAATACAGCCGTGAAAGTAACAGGCATACCTGCTGAAGTCACGGACAACCTCCGCGTCAGTGCCCATACCCAAGAGAGCGTGAGCAGATAACGAGCTCACACACGCTATCTGCTTGAGGAGTGCATCGACTCCAACGCGAATCCACTGTCCTGTTGGGCCAGTGGTGGCGCGATAATCAGTCTAGATTTCTGCTGCTGTCCAAAGTCGCGCGTAAATACGTGTAATACATGTTAGAACTCTTTGATTTCTTAAAAAAAAATGTATTGGAAAACGCATGTTCTTGTTGCTGTTTGGCATTTAACAATAAACAAAAATGTTTTAAAACGTGTCTCTCTGTCAGTTAAAAAAAGCAACAATATATGCTATATATGTATGTATGTTTATTTTCATTTCAACATATTAATGAACACTGTTACAGATTTTGTCTTAGTAACGCGCAATACAATAGTTTGTTAAAAGATAACGCTATGGGCTGTTTAAGTAACACCGTCATCTACGATGCTTGAAGTTTTCACCGCTTACAGGCACCCCACTAACCTAAACCTGTAACTCTATCATAATTATTTAAAATAACTATAAACTTCATGCGTGACGACTATGTAACTGACTAAAACTTATATGCATGCTAAACAAAACATTTGCGGTTGTGAAAAAATGAAGTGAATTAATAGATGTCAGAAACTGCTCGCCTCGTGTTTTCTTAAAGAACAACGGGTTATTTAGACGTGACAAAGCGCAGTTCCAGTCGTAGCGCGGTTTCCGGATCAGACCTTAAGCGCGATGAATGACTAAAACAGTCAAAATCATCCCGCCTCTCACTTAAACGAACGACTTATCAACACCGGTTTATTTATTGAAATACTGTACAAAGACAACCAAACAATAATGTATACAGTAGTAGAAAAAAAAGAAAAAAAAAGAAGCTATTTACAGAGTTGCATTAAAACTTTCACAATAGTTTAGAATACTGGATTAAAACTTTCACAATAGTTTAGAATACTGGATTAAAACTTTCACAATAGTTTAGAATACTGGATTTCACTATTAGGTATTTGTTATTCTGATACACGTTTCCTGTATAAAAGAGTATGTCTATAACCTATTCAAAGGCATTTAGCGCAACTTATGGATCTTAAACGTAATCACGTTAAAACAAGGTGACATAGTCCCCTAGCAAATCCGTCAAAAGTGGACAAAGCAGAAAAATCTCAGCACACGGCAGATGATAATGCTTACGACCGAGGGGCATAGGCCTACTCTTTAATGTCAAGCGGAGATGCTGAAACAAGTACGACGAGTAAAATGTGAACGTGGTCATCGGCTATATGAACAAGAGCTCTAGATGTAGGGGCGATATTTTTTATGCTGTAAAATTCCTATGAACAAGGACTGTATGTTTGACCGCAGTCAGAGAAAACTCTTTGACCACAGTCAGAGAAAACTGCAAAACAACGTGTCAACAGATCGGTCGCCTATCTCTGGTAAAAATAAATAAATAAAATTATACATGTTTACGAGTCACACATTGACAATTTTTGTCTTATGTGCTCATTACAGCTAAAATCACTGAATTGTGAAATGCAAAAGTGTGTACGGCATTTTTCTATAACCGTAACAAAAGTGAGAACATCGTAGTTCTCAAATGTGATTGTACTACAACGGTAGCCCATCTAACAAACCTGGAGAAGTGGAGAAGCAAAGATGTTTAGCACATACACACGTACACCAGAGATGTTGCTTTATTTGAATCAAAGAAGATGGCCGTAGGAACTGATAACATTCTTTAATGTCGTCGTGTTGTGTTTTGTCAAAATAATAAAAAAAAAGTTTGGGCAAATGTTTAATAATTTTTCTTAAATGAATAGAATGCGCTCACCCCGCTCTCTTTCCCACGTGAGAGTTAGCATGAACTTACAGGAGTCTTAAAACAAAATGTGAATTGTGTCATAGGCATATGTGTCAATTGTGTCATCAACATTTAACAAAAAAAAAAAACTTTAACAATTGTACTCTGAATTCTATATGCGTTGTAAACGTTAGTTTTCTCGCTATACTGTCTTTCTTAGTGATTTGGTCGCTCGAATACACGAAAGGTTATGGATAAAAAATGTATCTCAACAAGAGTGTGGAAACTTTAACACGCTCAAACTTAAACGAGTGTACCGTTTGATTTGTTTAGGTTGTAATAGTTTTAAGTGTAAAACAGCTAGACTTCATTTTTGCGTCGATGCTTCATGCGATCACACTTTTTGGACAGACACAAAGTTGCACTAAAAGAAATATCTCGAAGAGAAAAACTAACTTCATTTCTTAATTTTCATTTATTTCTATTACGATGACGGCGCACAAAGATCGCCTAAAAAACGTACGGCCGTCGAAAATCTTGATACGGCTAAATCTTGAGGTGTAAGAAAAATGTCATTTACAAAACATTGTGATTCTTAGATGTGAAACACCCTTGACATGATCTGCTGGCCTGCAAAATAGTCATAAATGTTTTAGCACGGCTATTTACACCAATAGTCATAAATGTTTAGCACGGCTATTTACACCAATAGTCATACATTTTTAGCACGGCTATTTACACCAATAGTATGAGAACTGTATATTGTGTCACTCGCATAGAAAATTAATTACCGGTTTATCCGGGCTCAAAAGGAAATGATGATAATAGTTGACACATTCTTAGCTCATAAATTTATTTCATTTTGAAAATTACAGCTGCCGGCGCTTTAATTTTTTTAGTAAACCATTTAACATTACACGATGCCTACAAAATAATCAAAGCGTATGCTTTCTGCTCTAGGTAAGAACATTTCTGTCGAATGAGAAAAGTTCAGTCGTACATTAAAAAAATGTTTCTGATGTAGAAATTATGTTTCTGCCAAACACATCCAAAGAAACAAAGTTTTCTACTCGTGTGAGAAAAGCACTCGGGTGCATAAATTATATGAAGAGATGATGCCGGTCATCAGGTTATTTAAAAAATAAGACGATAGACGGTGTGCCTTGCTTTAGTGACACACAATGTGTTTAAACTCGTTTCAAATTGTAGGTGTAATTATTTTACTGACTTTAAGCAAAATGTATATTTGTTATTTTACAGTACACATACAATCTACAGGATAGAAGGATGCGGATACAGTAAAATACAACTATAAACTTTAAGAAAAGTTAACTTTCATTACACTAGTGTAAAGCGATCTTACAGTAACTGAAAAGCACTACGTAAAAAGCCCCGAAGGTCATTTTTATATTTTAATTTTGCTTTTAAATGGAGGTATTTTGGAACGGTTAAACAGAGGCCTTGCAAATGTCTTTCCTGTTCTGTGTGTGTGTGTGTGTGTGTGTGTGTGCGTGTGAGAGAGAGAGGGAGAGGGAGAGAGAAAGATGGTATTAAAAACTTTGAAGATAAGAACTTTAAAGAATCTAAAGTGATTAATGCATAACGCATCTAATATATATATATATTATATATATAATCATATATATATGATATGATATAAATAATTATAATATAATATAATATAAAAATATAAATATTTTAGGTAATATATATCATCATTTTGTTGAATTAAGAAACATTTAAACAGATGTAATGAATTACATCAGATGTAGTGAGGGTACGGATTATTCAAACATTACATTAATGTTAGCTTTGAAATAATGTACCCATTGACTTAGATCATACGGTCTGGAACTCCACCCTCGCCGCGCGGGGTGTGTGTGAAGCACCCCTTCATGTCTCACATACAGAAGAATACCCGGACTAGGACCTGTGAGATCCTGTTTTAACTTTAAACATTTTATTGTATTTTTTTAAGTCGTATTATTTTACTTTGGGGATATTTCATTCATGTTTGGACATCTCTTACCGGTCTAAAAAAAATGGAAGGGATATTTTTTTTATATGTATCATCAGAAATGTTTATTTTATATACTATGCTATATATAAAATCAGATTTAAAATAAGAAAAATGCTCTTCTTCTTTTTTTAAAAGAAGAGAATGGTGTGTTTTATAAGTTTGATTAACTTAAATGTTGAATACTTTTTTTTTGTTGTTTAATGAATTGCTTTAGTAGCCTGATGTCATTATATAATTATTTATTTCCATATTCTTTAACCCCTGGAGTCTGAGTGGGTTTTGGGGTGACTGGAGGTATTTTGGCCTCCCCCAGACATTGGTGTTATAAGTATATGTTGAATACATGATTAAAAATGTATGATAAATGATTTGGTTTGGTTTAGTAACATGTCTGTTACTGCGATGTGTTTTATAAACATGATGAATACTTGTTTAAAACGTGTGTTCTGGTTTAGTAACACGTCATATATAATTTTATTTATTTATTTTTTCATATTTTTTAAAATAGAGATAAGTCTCTTCTTAACTTGATATGTTCATGCGTATGTCCACTTGTTTATATGGTTTATCAGAATACAAAATTGTATAGTGGAGTGGATATTATAGTGATATAACAAGGTACGTGTGGTTTATGATTAAATGTATAGGGTAGTCATAATTCAGATCGCTTAAAAACTAAATTTAATTAAAAATGTACGTGCATGCAGCATTTTAGTGTGTGGTGGTACTGTAGGTGTACGGTTAAAATAAATAATTAAACAGCTTTTTGAAAAAGATATGATATAAAATGGATATGAAAATGAAAATAAGATGGATATAAAAGGTTTTAAATATAATATAGAAAATGTTTTGCAACGATTAATGTGAAATGAATTTAACTGAATTGTGTCAATGACACATCCGGGTTCCTCAATAGACCATATTCTTCATTGTGTTCAATTATAGATTTTTTCCCCGATCCTGGTAAAATGTATATTTTTAGTGATGACTAAAACTAATGTAAATGTTTTGTTTTATATTGTTTGCGAATGTATAATGTGTTTATATTCATTAAAAGAAGAAAATAAGACTTGGAGACGAATGAATGTATGAGAGGGAGAGAGAGAGAGAGAGAGAGAGAGAGGGGTACAAGAGATGCTAGCCGCGCACCAACCGTAATTCATAGGTGAACCGTCAGAAAACTGTCAAAACACGGTACTCCTGCGTGAGATACGTTAGTTTTAATTGGCAATGGCTTTGAAGATATTGTGATTTTGTAGTAAATTCGGACGAGTGTGCACTGTAGCGTGTAGACGTAGACAGTGGGACACAGAGGGTCAGGATCAAAGCTGATGTGAAAACAGCTTCTTCTGCCCCCTAAAAAATGGATCTTGTTTTATCTGAAACAGTCGGTTTTAGTATATTTTTTATAAACGTTTCATTTATAACCTTTTTAAAAGAACACAATGTTTTTCAACCTTAGTTAAATTGCTTTTAGATTATGTATATTATATAAAAGATAGAATATAAAGAATGGCATGTTTTTCAACTTTAGCATGATAATTAATTATATTATATAAATTATATAAATATTATATAAATTATAGAATGTTTTATATATAAATGTGAAATAACTAAAATGTTTTCAACTTTAGCGTGATAATTATTATATTATATAAATTATAGAATGTTTTATATATAAATGTGAAATAACTAAAATGTTTTCAACTTTAGCGTGATAATTATTATATTATATAAATTATAGAATGTTTTATATATAAATGTGAGATAACTGAATGTCACATATATGAAATAACTAAAATGTGTTTTAAACCTTTAATTGTTTTAGTAAATTATATAATGTTTTATATATAAATTATATAATGTTATATACTTGTATATATATATATATATATATATATGTGAAATAACTAAAATGTTTTCAACTTTAGCATGATAATTACTATATTATATAATTGATAGAAATTATATAACTGAAATGTTTTTAAACCTTTAATTGTTTTAGATTAAATAAATTCTAGGATGTTTTATATATAAACGTAGAACACACCGATCCCATTTATACACCGCTCAGGAATGTAATGGGGGTGGGAGACACACACACACACACATACACACACACACACAAACACATACACACACACATAACCGTATAACTGGGATAAAGTTCAAACAAGCTAACTGACACAAACTTCAAACAAGCTAACTGACACAAAGTTCAAACAGCGTAGGGGAGGGTTTCCTAAAACCATGATTTAGAACTAACTAGGTCAATAGGGTAAAAGCTTCTGTCAAAACCACATGATCGATGCGTGGGGAGTGTTTCCTTTACCTTTTAAACTACCCATCAAAATATATAATTTAGAACTAACTAGGTCAATAGGGTAAAACTTTCTGTCAAAACCACATGATCGATGCGTGGGAAAGGGTCATAGGTTAACCCCTGAACTCATTCCGGAAGTTCAGCCCATCCATCATAAGGTCACCAGAAGTTCAACCTGTCAAAAGGTCAAAGGTCAAAGTCATAAATCATCTTGACACAAAGTATATCATAATTACTACTCCTATCTGTTCTACTTATTTCAACTGACTTGTGAAAACTGATTAAAAAAAAAACAAATTCTTTTTTTTTTTTTTTTTTTTTACAGTAACGCAAATAGTTACTTTCCCTGGTAACGAGTTACTTTTATTATAGAGTAATTCAGATACTAACTCAGTTACTTTTTGGAACAAGTAGTGAGTAACTATAACTAATTACTTTTTTAAAGTAACGTTCCCAACAGTGTTTATATATATATATATATAAGCCATTAAGCCTCTAATTACACACACAAAGAAACAATAAAACTATAATAACCACTTGCATGCTCAGGTTAAACTGAGATGTCCGGTATTTTTTTTTTTTTGCCCCCAAGCTTCCATCTGAAAATTACACCATCCATGTTTCACTGTCTCCTCCGTTGCCATGGCAATCTGCTGTCACCACACTTGTGTGTGCATCACATGACACTTGGATGCACTCCGGTCTAAAATTAAACTCACATGTGTGAGTGTGACCACAGCCATGAATACACTAGAATACCCTCACTGTGGTGTCAAACCTGCTCTACATGCACACAGCTGTTGTTTTGTGAATGAGTGCCCTAGAGTTCATGCACTCCAGAGGGTTGGTTGTTTGTTTGTTTCAGTGTGCATGCATGTCTCTGAATTACTGCGTAGATCACTCATTCCTTATGTAATCATTCCCTACCCTCCGAGTGATAGGATCGGAATGCTGGGAAGTTTTATAAGTAAGAATGTGAGAGAGACAAAGACTGAAATGAGGAGAAAAAGAAAAGCATTTGGGGAACCTTACCTCAAGGTCATCAAGGGAACGAGCCATACTGAGACGCTTGGAACGTCCAAAAGATCGTCTGCCTGAGGAACGCTGAGGAAAGCCCATAGTAATGCTTTTAAATCTTCCACCCTGTGAGAAAAAGAGAGAAAGACATCAGTGACATACTGGTGGTTGACCAAATTCTTATAATGCAGATGTCCTTTTGATAGAATATATATTGTGTGATGCATTAAACATTCCAGTGTCCTCACATTGGCAAACCATGAGTCCCCAAGAAATGTCTAGGAATTTGTAAATGTCTTTATCTCACAGCAAGAAATGTCAAATCTGGTGCGGTCCATGAGGATGAGATGCACTGTTGTGCATAAAGAAGCTGGTGGCCACACTAGATACTGAAAGCTACTTTTCATTTTGACTTACTTCAGGAACTCATTATTCTATTTCTGTTTGTCAAACTTTGTTGAAGTTATGCCTCAGTTGTTATTATTATTATTATTTTAACATACAAATATTTACACTAAGACATTTGCTGGAAACTGAAGTCAAAAAAAGTCTGAACTTAGAATTTATTTTAATTGATTTTAGGAGTACAGCCAGCAAATAGTTAGGATTAAATAATTAAGATTTTATTAGAGTAAAAAATATTGTGAAATAATATTACAGTTTAGAATAGCTATTTTCTATTTAAATATATTTATATTAAAATTATATTATATTTGTAAAATAAAAAAGTATATTTTATTTCAGGATACTTTGATAGATAGTGTTGTAAGACCAAGATCAAGAGAGCCATTTAAATCCACATTTAATGATTGAGAATGGTCTTGGTAAAATATTAAACATTCATTTGCAGTATAATTAAAATTGCATAAATGTTATTAGATTAAGGTTTTAAATATAAAATTTTGAATATAGAAATAAATTATACTTTTACTTTTATTAAATTATACTAATATTAAATGCCAGCATATAAGGAAATCAGCATATTAGAATGATTTCTGAAGGATCATGTGAAAATTCTGTTTGCCATCAGAAAAATACGTTTTAAATAAATCTTTAAATAAATCTCAGTACAAAAAATGTTATTTTAAATTATTATTTATTGTGAAAGGTATTTAAATTCACTTTTAAATATAATGATGTAATTTCACTCATGATCATTCAAAGGACTTCTACATTTGCATTCATCCTTAGTTCTGCACACACAGAAGAGAGACTGGTGGTCAGGCTGAATCCCAACTCATAATCATATCACCGTCTACCAAAACTGTCTCCTGAGAAATATAAGTGATAAGCTCATTGTCTCCCTCTCCCTATTTTTGAAAAGGACAGCAAAATTTATACCCCATTCCATGTGTGAAGTACACAGAGGAGCCAGCAAACAACTCTCAACTCTCCTCTCGCTGTTTGATTTCATTACATGAACAGACACATAGGGAAATGTGCACTTGTGTGTGTGTGGGGGGGGGGGGGTGTAAAAATTAACCATGTAAAGGATATGGTTCTGAAGTTCCTTTTGTGTTTTTAATAAGAGGATTTCCTGATTTTTAAGTTAAATTTAATTTGTGCCATTAGCTGTACTGCACAGTATTGCCAAAATAATGATATTTGTATATTTTTTAAAGGAAATTTAAAATATGTAATGCATGCATGTGTAAAACTCGCCTCAGCTACTATCTTAAGGTGCTGTGGGTGGTTGCTTGGATGTCTCAAGGTTGGCTCTAAGTTTCTATGATATTCTGGTTCCTAGATATGACTTAAAGGGTTAGTTCACCATCAGCTGCAAGCATCAGTCCAAAAGAAGTTCAATAAAAAGCGCCTATCCATTAAAAAAACACACAGCTCTGGGTGGTGAACAAAGGCCTCCTGTAGTGAATCAATGCGTTTTTGAAAGAAAAATATCCAGATTCAAAACGTTATAATCAATTTAATCTAGCTTGTGCTCACTGTTGCACAAAGAAGCAGCTCCGGGTGGATAACGTATGAGTTCGGAAATGCGCATGCATCGCTCAGAAGTAAGTGTTTTAAATATGGATATTTTTCTTTCAAAAACGCCTTTGTTCACCCTCCGGAGCTGTATGAGACACCCTTTTTAATGGATGGGTGCTTTTTATTTAACTTATTTTGGACTGATTCATGCAACACCCGCTGAGTGGCATTAAACAGCTTGAAAGAAAGATTATTTTTAATATAACTCTGACTGGATTCGTCTGAATGAAGAAAGTCATATTCACCTAGGATGACTTGAGGGTGAGTAATTTATGGGCTAATATTAATTTTTGGGTGAACTAACACTTTAAGTCCTTTTTCAATGTAAAGATGCAGTCACATTAGCAAACGTCCAGTAAAATTTAATATTCAAAACAGGTCTACTGTCAATAGAGTAGCAATGTATAAAGTACAGCTCACACACAATACAGCGAATTTGTAAGACTAACTTGATGAAATTATTAAATTTTGCCAATAAAAACAGTAAGCACTATCAGAAAAAAGGTACAAAAGCTGTCACTGGGGTGGTATCTTTTCAAAAGTTACATGTACACTTTTGGTACTAATTTGTACCTTTAAGGTGCCAAAATGGACTCTTTAGGTACAAAGGTGTGCCTTTTGAGGAGGTACTGGCCCAGGGACAGCTTTTGTACCTTTTTTTTCTGATAGTGAGTGAACAACATTTTACTGCACCTTAAATGGCACCTTTAAGTGAAAACCCAAAATTAAATTTAATTTACTAACCCTCATGCCATCCCAGATGAAATGTATCACTTACTTTCTTTAGATCAATATGGACTGAGAGGACAAAACCCAAGTTAATGCTTCAAAATACAAGCAAAATGATTCCAGTGGATGAATCAATGTCTATTGAAATGAAATACGTTTGTGTAAGAAAAATATTAATATTTATTTTTAAATATATACATTTTTAATATAAACCACAGCTTCCAACAAACAAGCCAGAAGACACTGATTCATCAAATAGAGTGATATGGATTAAACGTCATGTTCACTTTGTAAAGCATCAACTCTGGGAATCCCCTTGCAATATATGGACTCAAAGAGAATCTTACTTTGTGTCCATTTAAAGAAAAAAAAGTCATGTATGTCTGTGATGACATGAAGGGAAGTATAAATGAGATAATTTTCATTGATGGATTCCTTTTAAAGAGTTTTTAAATCAACCATTTTCTAGTATACCAATTGCAAGTAGTAGCCTTTGTCTGATTGCTACTAAAACGTAAGCACTCAACAAAGCTTCAAAGCAACATTTAAGTACACATTATCTACATATTCAACTGGTATAAAATTAAGTATTTATGTATTTATCAGCATTTACCCTAATCGATTTGGTAAATACTTTTAAGCCATGACACCATGTCAAGTTTTGTGTTCAGAGAAAGATCATCAGGGACTAGAGGGAGAAGCAGAAGGATGAAAGTACAAAGATGAGAGAACAAGTAGTCAGGCGGTCAGACAGGCAGAGGGACAGTATGATTAGAGGGATAATTTCCATAGGCTAAAGTTTAGAGATTGATTGTGCAGATGACAAGAGCAGTGTAATCAAATGGCTTTGTTGCCTAGAAACACAGCGAACTGTGTGTTCAGCCTCATCATTATGACACATCAAGTGATAAAAACATTTGCACACAACCACAAATATGCCAACACAAGTGACTACATACACATGAGAGTCTATGCACATGTGTGTCTGCATTTAAAGGGACAGTTAACCCAAAATTGATAATTCTGTCATCATTTACTCACTCTCATATCATCCTTCGTTTTAAATTCTTTCATCTGCAAACACAAAATAATACAGTTTCGCATTAATTGTTATTCAAAATGTTTTAGTGACCACTGACTTTCACTATAGGAAATTTCCAAGATTTCTAAAAATATATATATATATATATGCTCTTCGTTCCCCAGGAGAAGAGGTTTAGAACAACGGTAAGCGGGCCTACACAATGATAGGATTTTCTATGAACTATTCCTTTAAGGCTACCAAGACAGAACATTTACATATTATTCTCTCTCAATCACACACACTCCCAATATGAATTTCAAGGCAAGCATGTATAGACACCATGATCACACAACACACATACACACACGCTCATATGACATACATAAAAAGAAACCTCACAGAATCAGGAGAGAACAAATGTTCTGCGCTACGGAAACAGATGAACACGGGTTCCTTAAAGAAAAAAACTGTAATGTGAAACAAACTGAAGCGTAAAGCGACTTAAAGAGGAAAAACTAAAAAGAATCAACCAAAAATTCAAAGAACACGAGAGTGATTGAGCTTATATTCTGCATCCACTCCTGGTGTCTGGATACTAGACCCATATTGGGTTTCATTAGATACACTATTGGTCATGTAACGGAGGAACGGCTTAGCAGGACGTGAATGACTGCCTCTTGATCACCCTAGTGGTTTCCATGGAATTGAGCACTACAGCGTTGTGAATTGATCTAAAGAAATATCATGGACTAAACCACATTCCTTGGGTGAATCTTGCGGGTGGTGGCTAAAAAGAATCATAGAGCTGTCAACACTAAATGTCCCAGATGTTAGCTGGAGCTGCTCTGTGTTGTGTGCAGTACTTGAATAGGAGAAAATAATGTTTTATTTATATACTTCAAAAGACTAATGATGGAGGGAAAGGGATAGAAACATGAGGCTCATATGACTACATCAGCATAGCCGAAAGCTCTTTTTAGGTTACCAAAGAGTGGATGATACACATACAAGCTAAAAGGTCTCACAGTGCATTCTTATCCATTTTTATTTCACTTCATATCACAGTTTTAACTATTGATTTATTCACTCCACGACGCTCGTTCTCTTAGGGTACAGTTGGCTCAGTCTTGGGGTTGAGATAACATCATATATTCCTGAGGGGAGCAGGGACGCACTGTGCACTGCACCGACCTCTTCGACTTATCAGGGAGGAGCACTGAAGAGCTTTCTTTCCTGTTTACTTCATCCATGTTGGGATGACAAATGTCACTATAAAAAACATCTTCCACATGCTGTTTATCTGTTTCAGACCCATCTCAAAAACTAATTTGTTCTCTGTACGCCCATGAAGCAAATCTGCAAAAATCTATTATAGGATAGTCTATCACACTGTAATATTACAACACAGCCACTGCAAATAAGGATTCTTATTATAAAAAAACTGTAAACATACAGAAAAACAAGTCTCAGTATTGACAATAACCAATGTGACAACTGTTTAGTACTGCTCTCCTCAAGTCTTAACATGTCTTGTTGTAGCGCATGATCAATAGTCATTGTAGGTAAATAGTTTACACATAATATGAACATGATATACAAAGTTTTTCTTGTATACGGTACATACAGTGCTTAGGAAATTTTTCCATTTACTTTTAACTACCTGGTGTCAAAGTGACTTTTAGTGGATGTATGAATTAAGCTGCATTTATTACATTAAATATGGATGACAAGAAAGTGTCTAAACACGTTTAGTCTTTACTTTGAACAGTATATCTATTTTATAATCATTTGAAATAAAATGTGCAGTAAATGTAAATAAGTCAAGGAAAATAAATGAAAAAATATTACAAAATAAAATAATAAGATCAAGCTTCTCATTTTTACTTTGAACAAATATATATAATTTGATATAAAATAATAAAATGAAGCCAACTGGTAAAATATTTTAGATTAACACTTTAGAAGATTAGGGAACACATATTAGCACTTTATTAGCACATATTATTGACTTAATCTGCTTGACCATATTCTAGATGCCTTAACCCAACCCTATACCTAAACATAACTACTATAACCCCCTACTTACTTTCTATAAGCAGTAATTATGGGTTTATTGAGAGGAAAACACTTATGTGTTCCTTAATCTAAAGTGTTACCAATATTTTGCTTTATAATCTAAAGCCATTCATACATACCACCTTTAACCCACTAAATCAATAATCATTTGAAATGGCTAATGAGTTTGGGAGGTAAAATGGACAAAGGAAAAGTATCATCATATTATACTGCAACAAGTATTTGACCTGTAACTGGCACACAGACAGTGGAACAGTGCCGCCTTTTGGTGAGTAATAAATCAACTTATGACCCCATGTGGATGCCAAGCAAATGTTAAGTTTGGTCTCTTTCATGATCTCGCAAAACAGACAAGAACGTTTAAACCAACATAATGAAATAAACCACTGTGAAAGGTTTCCTGAGCTTAAGGGGTGTGCTAATGCAGTCAAGAAAATTACAGCAGATGCTTTTGACTCCAAAATAACTTCATTTATAAATATAATTTATCAGCCTTATTCGGATTGACTGTACACTATTAAAACTCATGCTGCCATGATACCTCACACCTCTTCATCAGTCATGGATGCCACCACCTGTGTGAGACAAACGTGGCATGATCGCTATGTCAACAGAACTCAACTAGAATGCTCCCATATTAACAGATCCTGGAATCACCTTAGCAAATACATTTTTGTATGCAGTTTTTTATTACCTCAATAAATGAGAGTTTTTAGTTATTCATCTGCCACACTATTTAAATTAATTAGTGTGAGCTAAATTTAATTGAAAATTTGCAGAAAGACCTTAAAAAATGCTACAACATCCAAAAATAGCGCTTTTCCTTATACATACATTTAAACACAAAATATTGATGTTAATGTCCACATTACATGAGTGGTGCTAGAATGAAAGAAGCAGAGGATGAATTGAAAAACAACTGCTTAAAGCAGTCAACGCAGACCATTGATGTCTGTCATGACTGATCATGATTGTTTTTAGTAGACCCTGAAGCTGTTGTCACAGAAGATGCATGTAACAGCTTCAATACTATTCTGGGAAAACCAATCAGTGTTGTCTGTTTTGTTGCTTTGGGCCAGTTTGGGGACTATTGGCTCCTTTGCAGTTTACTTTATCTGAGAAACTGTGTTTTTAGTTCTTAGTCCAGCCAATAGCAAATCTTCTGAAGAATATTGATAATCTAATGACGATCCAAACCTGTATGATTTTAATTTCAACTGTAGAACACAAAGTGTCATATAGCTTCTGAAAACTTGCAATACATTTTTATGCGTCATCTGCAATATAAAAAAAAAGATGGTTCTTTACACATAGTAACAGATTTATTTAAAACCTTATCATCCACACAAACCCTTTTGAAATGGTTCTTTGTGTTAAGAGTTTAGAGCCGTTTTGTTTTTCAAATTTCTAACTGACAAATAACCTCATTTTTGTTTTTCTGGAGCTCAACCATCCAATTACACAGAGTCTCAACACACTCTCAACGGAAACATAATTGGTTTTACTTAAATGAAAGAGATTAATTGTAATTCTAGACTCATTTGTGTGTTTCTGACCAGATGCTGTCACATCTGCAGAAACTGCCATTCAAAATATAGAAACATGACGGAAATAATCTAATCTGGTACCATTAGAACCATTTCTTGAGAGTGTAGTTTTATGGCAACTTACTTTCATCATTTTTGGAGGTTAGCAGCCTCTGATCCCTATCTGCTTTTATTTTAATGGAAAATCTTGCATCAACCTTCTATTAAACTTCACCTTTTGTTCTCCACAGAGGAAACAAAGAACATCATATGGGTTTGGAGCAACATGAATTGATGACAAGAATTTTCATATTGTGAACCATTTTTTTAAAGTATCTTGACCAGATTAACTTGAGTGGTTTAATCTACCACCCAGATTCAAGATTTGAATGAATATGAGTGATCTGGTGTCAGCTGCTGGAGGCCCATCAAAGGCAGTCAGATCAGAGCAGGAGCTTACAGCCATTTGAAATGAAAGTTTTCCACTGGGAGAACGATAAGAACCCAGCTTTGTATCTTCTCATCTCAGGGTCAGTTTTAACATGTTCCCTCCAAGCCAGGAGCAGCAGCTGAAGCAACAAATGAGGTAGTTTCAGCCTGGCTACGCATGTCACCTACCTGACAGAATTCTTTTTGACAGTGAAGAGTTTGTGCCGTTTTACTGAGCGATGCAAAATTATAACAGCAACAGCACATTTTAAACTTAAAAGAAGAGAGAATTTAAGATAGAGTGAAATTTTGCGATTCCTCTTCTTTTCCCCCAGAAATCTCTAATGCAATTGAAAACCGCAAAGTAAAGGATCATGCTGTGCCTGATAATAAGAACAAGGAAAAAGTGATATTTATTCCAGGCACATAATCTGCAAAGTCTGCATTCCCTGGCTCATTAACCAGTGCACTGCACTTGTGTCACATTTAAAATCATTACTTATTATTTCTTCCTAATCCTGAAGATCAGGTAACGTTGTAATTCTGAATGCATTTCAATTTCTGGTCAATTCCTCTGGAATGCGGTAGCCTTACTGATTGTGATCCTTAAAAAGTAGTTCACAAATGTGAAAAGAGAACATAAATTAGGGCCTTTTTAATGTTTTAAAAGATTATAAAAAATTATCTTACCTTTTTTTCTGAATCTTTCATTCTTCTGCAATCGTTCGATTGTTGCTGATGCTCTCGCAGACTCTTCTCCCCGAACAGCTTCTTTGCCCACTCGTCCTTCCGTGCATGGAGTCGGTGAGGCTGTGAGGCAATCTCGCCTGCAGCACGGTACCGGTCGGCTGGAATCTTACTCATGGGTGGTGGCAGGGTGCTACAGTTAGCACTGGACCATCCGTCTGTGGATTCTGCATAAGACTCCTGATCACTGCTGTGTCCCTGACGCCAGTCTCTCAGGACGTGAACTGGCAGCCAGCGGTGGTCTGATGCTCCTGTCACCTTCTTGCCATGGGCGGAAAAGTGGGAACGTGAAGGAATGCCTGACACATCCAGCCGTGAGGAGGAGTTTAAATGCCTGCTAGAAAGCAAAGTTAGGTCTGCGTGGGAATGTGGATGGGGCAGAGGATGATCTACAAACTGGTCAGAACGGTAGCCATTACGATGCGAGACTGGCGGCGGCGATGGAAGACCTCCTAGGACACTTTGGCTACGAGGTCCTGGTGGGTTTTCCCATAGTCCTGTGGGAACATGTCGACTAGGGTTTGCTCCCAAGTCAACCAAGAGGACTCGGTTGCTCTTCTCCTCTGGCAGGAAGTTGCCGATGCCACTGTCACTGTTGCTGCTTGTGCTGTTGTTCTGCTGAGCATCTAGATCACCATCGAGGAAAGCTCGAGCTCGCATACCCTCTATAGATTCTCCCATATCACGGTACAGTACGGACACAAACTGTAGAAGCGGCTGGGAAGTCGGTGGGAACTCCAAGCAGCCACCAGTGTCTGGGTCTGGTGTGCAGTCAAAGCCAAAGCGTCGGGCTACACCTTGGTGGATCTTATGATGACAGAGTTCCGGGTCTACAATAAACACATGACAAGACGTACGCAAACCTTGCTCCTCTTCACCAAGTCTATTCATGGCATGTGCATTTGTGGCTTGCATTGTGACAAGGCCAAAGAAGCGGCGGTCATCTGGACAAACAGCGCTGAATGCTAACTTTTCTGCAGGGTAAGTAGCTAGAACAGCGCCTCGATCGTTGCATAGCTGTACACAATCATGCATGACTTTGAGCAGGACCAACGAGTGTACTTTTTGTTCTGCGCGCAGACGCCGCATACAGCCACGAATCGCCTGCAGGCTGTCACTTTCCAAATTGGCACTTGTTGAAGCTAATTCAATAGATCCCAAATATCCCACAACCATCCCAACGTTGAGTATACCCGCAGAGTCTGCATTTTGCAACAGGGCAAATTCATCTTGCTGTTCAAACACATCAACAAACACAGAGTCATCATTGAGCACTTTGGCCATCTCCTCTTCAGTGAGCGTGTTGGGATCACTCTGTCGGGTGCCAGCATTACCGTACGAGAAATCGGTCTCTGAGAGAGCTCTTGTTTTAGAAGCAGAGGCACAAGCTACTGCTTTCTCCGAGCTGCTGGATGAGTGGCTGGAATTTTCAAAGATCATGTTAAAGATTCCACCAGATTGCATTTCCGCTACAACACGTTCTGCACGGTTTATGCCTAGTGTCTTCGAGTCCATCTTTGGCCGCAACCAGTGGCTCTTGTGGTCATGGAACCCCAATTCTTCATCACTTGAACATGAATCTAGATGTGCATTGTTATTACTGCCTTCAGCAATGACCAAATATAAGACACCCGTGCAGCGGCCAATCAGCTTGACAACATCCTCGTGAGATGCTTTGGACACATTAATGTCGTTCACACTCAGTATCTGATCCCCAGAGCAAAGTCCCACATAATCAGCCGGACTACCTTTCAGGATGCAATTTAGCACACACGGAGACTGACCAGATAGTGTAAAGCCATAGCCTGTTCTTCCCCGTGCAACCTCCACCTCTCTTATGCGTGCAGATGGCTGGGCATTCACACGCCTCCTGCCTTGCTCTGATTGTCGGAACATCCTTCTTTCAGTCCCTGTTTTACTCTCTTTTGACTAGGTCTCACAAAAGCAGAGATGGCGTGTTTAGTGATATCATCCTTCCAGCTCCAGATCCCCAGTCTAAGGCACTAATGTGGTGCATGACTGAATATTCATACAACACCTTCACAAAGGAGAGAGGGAAAATGTCATTAATTCAATGACAAATTAATAATAATTTTAAGAGAAATTTATATGGAAATTGTGAAAATGTAATTTCAATTAAAATATATATTTGAAGGGATTCATTAAAACATTGAGAATTGTGGTAACAAATATGGTTCATTCCAGAATAGGCTTTCATATTGATACACTTTTTACCCACCCTCTCACTTTCCTGCCAACCAGAGGTGAGAGGACAGGTAGTTGTTGCTAAGCAATAGGAGCAAGGTGGGTATCAGACAGGGATCATACATTATTCTAAATTCATAAATAAAAATGACACAAAACAAACTTTTCATATACATCTGCATTGATATGTATGGGTCAATGACAAGACTCTTATTTTTTTTATATATACACATTAAAAATGTATACCAAAAGTGTGAGTTTACATTTTTCACGTTCAACATGTTTTCAATCGTTTATTAATTTATTTAGTGTGGCTATAAATCGGAAATGTCCAGGTGGTGTGATTGATAAACAAATAAATACATATGGAACCAACGTGACTACAGGGATTCCATTTCTAAGAACCTGTATAATGTATATCAAATATAACCATATAGAAATTGCAATATGCTAACTAAACAAAAAAATGCCAGACTTACTGGACATTTGCAAGTGTATATATTCAATGTTTATTTTAAATGTTGGTGAAAAGTGGCGTGGAGCATTTTATAATAATAAACATGAAAATGATAGCATAGAAAACTGATAGGATACAATAGTGTTTGTAATCGATATCTTTTCCGTATTTTCCTACAAACTTTCTAGATGTTAAAGATGAGAAGCAGATTCATCCACTCTTGCTAACGGTTCCGCCTTCTTTTTCCCCACTGTTGGAATGCCCACGCGTCAACATGTGTAACCATGACAATGGACTGTCTCTAGATATTTCTCATCGCTCATTGGTTTTCATGGCTGTCAATCATCTCCGCAACGACCCAAGCCCAGTTTGACGGAAACTCGCCAACTGACCACAAAAGTTATGCTACAGGTGTCCAAATCAACACGAGCGAAAAACGATAGGAAAGTAAAACACCACTGTACACGTATTAACAAGTTACCTACTACGTTTCAGATTAGTTTAATATCGGTAGAGAGAGCTGCCTCGGTATTGGTTTTCGCGAGGAACAGCTGGGCAGTGAGTAACATCTAACGTAACGGTATTGAATTATCGGCATCAATAGCCAGATACTGACAACATATATTGATACAAAACTCGTTATAAGCTATAAAACGATAACCCCGTATAGATACGCATGCGGTTACATCACAGTATCGTTTACCTGCAATGTATGAAAGTTTTAATATCCGCAGAAAGTACAAAAAATTCCCCTGGCTACATTGCTAACATTAGCCGCCACTTCCCAGAAACTTTCCTGTCAGGAAGAAATGAAAAATTTGTTGCATTTCAGTACAGAAGATACGGAGTTAAAGATCATAGTTATATATTAGACAATTAAGTGTTCTTACTTGTGACGGATGTGTCCCAACCATGACATGGTAACCTTAGTGCTGCATGAGGAGTAAACAAAAGGAGAGGGCAGCTGGTGTGTGGACAGCAGAAGCAGGAGGAGGAAACTACATCTCAGTTTTTTTCTTTTCTTCTTTGAGGACAGCACCGGCATAGGGGTTTTCCATTAGGGCTATATTTCAGTTTATCCCCAGTGTTCTACAGATGTGGTGTTTAAGAGTAATTTGAATGGCATAAAGTTAAATATCCTGCCAAGTTCACACTAGAACAGTTTAAAGTATTTTAATAAGACTAGAAATTGACAGCTTTTTCCATAACACATAAAACATGGAATTATCAAGATTATTAGTAGTAATTAATTTAGTTAATAATTAACAGCTGCTGCTGTTGTCCTGACAAACATAAATGTAAAATTAAATTTCACACACACATAAGCCCTGGAGAAAGTTAATAACCTGCACTTTTCAGAGGATATAAATTAAAAAACATCTAAATCCATTATCGAGCACATCATAAAACATCCGACTTTGGAGCAGAAAATGTTCAAAGCCTAGGAGTAAATGTAAAGAGAGAAAAAAAAATATCAAAAATTATATATATATATATATATATATATATATATATATATATATATATATATATATATATATATATATATATATATATATATATATATATAATACACACACACACACACATTTAAAAAGAATAATGATAAAAAGAAGTAAAAACAATATTTCAGGGCTCTTCAACTACTTTTAAGGGCCATATTACCTGAAGGACAATTTTAATTAGCAAATCTTAGGTTTTATTTGAAGTCTAACCCATCTGTCATTTTACAAAATAATGATAATAAATTTGTTTTCTCTCCCATTATTGACAGGCTGAATTTAGCTTGTGAGTCACTGGTTAATGTGCCCCACAATATGTGATAAACAATGAAAAATTTCAATTAAAGGAATGGAACATTCAGCATCTTTTATTCATTTCTGTGTTATAGCATTTTCATGATTTATGACGTTAAAACAACCCACCATTAAAATAAATACATAATTTTTTTGTAGTTTGCGTAAGTGAGCTAAATAAATAACAAAGGGAATAGGTTTCATAAAAAAATCCAATAAAAAAGCTCTGGTGCTTGACCATCATGGCATCATACTTTGATATATATGGGACATGTTTTAACTGTAAAAACTAAAACAATAGATAATGCAAGGGGAATGGTTTAAAAAATATTCCCATCTGAGGTGCATTGAACAAATCAGGATTCTCCCCTCTCTTTTGTAAATGAAGAGGATAAACTAAAGAGGATAAAAGGTATTTATCGTGTGATATTTATGAAATTGCGACAGGCACAGTAGTAACATTAATTTTGCAGTAGCTATGTCATGTTTGGTCCAACCACATTGGTGGTCTTTGTGAAAGGCATTCAACTTATTCCAGCAGTAAATGACCCCAACGCATCTTATTAAGCCCAACAAGACTTGAGATTTAAAGATCTGCCATCAGAGCCATTAAAGAAGTGTTTCAAGGGACACAGTATGTAGATTTGACTGTTATGTAAATCTAATATTTTGATTGGCTCTATATTTTGGAGATCTACAAGGAATCCTGTAGGCATGGGGCAATATTTATGCTAGTTGAATCTGACAATACATTTCAGGGAACTAAAGGCTTTTCACGGAGCAGTTAACTGCTGTGCATATTCCGCTTCACTAAGACAAAGTAAACATCCTATCAGAATAAACAGATATATAATAGACATAACCAGCTAATTCTCTCCATTGAAGCAGATTAACAAGCGTGCCACTAGTCATGTAATTTGCAAGATTCGTCTGCATTGGTAATTATGGTAATGCAATTTCCATGTAGACTGATCCGACTAACAATAACAAGTCACTCCGTTTCAAAAGTTAACCGGGTAACAAAAGTTACTCACATAAAATACTGACTCAATACTGAAAGCAGACTAAAGTATGCTTCAAGTTAATAGACATCATCAGCTTCTCAAATAGACTTATATTTACATTGAAAGTTTCTACGCCACCCAAGATGGATAAACATTTTTTTTTAGTCAGTCTCTCAAAAATGAAAGGCTGAGTTACTTACAACTGTCTTTCTCTTTAAACCAATTCATGTCCACCATTAGATGTTGTCATGCACCACAGTTTATTCATTTAATCACAAATAGTATTTCTTTTACACAAATTGTACACTGATGTAAACACTCCATAGATTAAAATACATACTTCCAAGTCATTTCACTAGATCAATAATCATATCTTACGTCCTGAGCTTTTAAAAGAAATTTAACAAATAACTAAAGATGTGTTTCAAGGGACACAGTATGTAGATTTGAGCTGCAATTTTCATATACATAAACCATAGTCTAAAAACGTATCTATGCTAATTGTAATGGCTATTTCAAACTGTGTCCATACAAAGGGACTTTAGAGATTCACATTAGTGATCTGGTTTCTCTCAGTCTTTAAAAAAAAAAAAAATCAACAAAAAAACAACAAATATAGACAACAAATTTTTAAGAGGAAAAATAAACTCTGTTCCAGGCAATTCACCCCTCTTACTCAGTAAGTCAAATACATTTTACATTTAAATATACACAAAAATCTTATCATACCAATAGTCCCAACCACTTCCACATTAGAGGGGATATACAAATTCGATTTACAATCTATTTTCGCTTCAAGTGCTAGCAAAGCAATGCGTCGCCCATGCAAAAGGAATGCTTTTAAACCGAAGGAGTTGTGAGTGTATGAAAACGAGCGTCTTTTTTTTCCATACAAGAGAGTACGGACCGTTGGAGAGGAGGGTAGAGACAGGGATCATATAAAATATCCGGATGTACTGATTTTAGCAAGTGAATTGGTGTGGCTAAATTCTAGGTCTGTGGACTAAAAGATCTGATCTTGGATCTGCTAAATTCCAGAAGTGCAGGAGATATTTTAATAGTGTTTCCATCATGTTTGTAAGAACATTCACTACAATATGTTCTATAGTCAGTTTGTTTATAGCAGAAAATTCTCTATATTAGAATATTATGTTCCTAATGATGGAAACACATCGTTAGTTTTGACACCAGAATTGATAACCTTGGCGTCCAGCCTCACAGTTTTGCCACAGTCACATTCTTTGATACTAGATGAAGAGCATTTATACATAATATGGATTAGACAAGCCTGCATCCATATAGACTTTGAGACGTTAAGTGACATATAGTGAAACCAGTAAAATATTCTTATGGTAGCACTACTTTTTTTGATTACAGATTCTGGTGTGCCTCATCCTTGCTTGGAACGGTCCCACTGTCTCTAATAACTAAGAACTATTTGGGGTAATGTCCTCTGACAGTTTCATAGCAACCGTCCATACATCCAATCAGAGATAACTGTTTGTTGTTGCCATGCATCCTGGTATGTAACGTTCTGATAAGTGTGATTTCTTCTGCTCGTGTACTATTACCAACTTTTTGATGCCTAATTTGTAATGGAGATCCTAATGATACAATATTGTTTTCTGTATTATATTGACGTGTCATGGTGAATGCTCTGCAAACAGCACAGTAATTGGTAATACGGACTACCAGGTGAAGCCACCATCTCAAAGACCGACTGGAAGGCCCTGCGGTCTAACTCTTCATCAATCTGGTGTCGGTAGAAATCCATAGCTACCAGACAAAAGAGGCTAATGTCCACTGTGTCAGACTTCCCCATTCGACTGATGACATGAGGCAGGCTAAAGAGAAGGGAGATGTTAAGGAAAACAAGGATGAAGACAAAAAGGAAAGCATGGAATAGGAAGTGTGCTGTCACCAAATCAAGGGGTGCAATAACTGCCCCAACTGAAAATCATAAGTGTTTAAGGATACAGGGCAGAGATCCACTGACTGGTCGAGGCACTGACAAAGAAACAAGACAAGCTCCACATTGCCATGGCGACAGGCGTCCTCTGTGTGAAGTTTGACAGCGAGAGTAGCACCCAGTCACGTACCATAGAGGACTGCCCAGTTGCATGAAGGGTCTGAAATACCTGTATCAAGAAATACATGCAGTTATATGATCATATTACTTGTTTAAAAAGTGACTTCAAGGGATAGTTAGAAAAGAATGTACAATGAAAGCCAATGGTGTCCAAAACAACACTGGATAGTATTGATTTCATTGTGTTTACTAAGTGTAAAAATTAATTGTGTTCACTAATATGTAAAAAAAAAAAAAAATCTAAATCTCATGTGTTCAGCTGAAGAAAAAAACTGGTTTGGAACAACATGAGGGTGAGTAAATGATGACAGAATTATAGTATGACTAAAGATGTGAATACATTTACTGATGTTCAGTGTATTTTCATGGGCAAAATCCATTTTGCTTAAGGGGGAACACTTTTTGTTCATGTGGAATCTCCATGTTGACTAACAGAAAGCTGCTTCGTTTGAGAGTGACTACAATGTGAGCTGTATTTCAAATAATCACCACTATACCAACAATAGACCACTGACCTTTTTTGTCTATGAAAATTTGAATGAAATTTTGCTAATGTGACCACACTCTAAGAATCAAAAGCATTTATGCTCACAGTGCACCTAAAGCATTACACAAGATATCAACAAAAAAAAAATTATTGGCGACCAAAAAGTGGCACTTGCCTTGTATACCACTGTAGCCATGAATTGCGGGTAAGGCTGCTGATTGGACAGGAACTCCCCAATGACTTTGTTCATGACGTCCTGCAGTGGGAAAAAGTCATCCAGGAACTGAGGAAGGATCCGGGCTACCACACGCGCCTCACTCGGAAAGCCTTTGCGAATCCTGTGGCAAGAGTTTTCCACAGACGAATCAGTACAATACAAAAATGGTTTTAGCTAGGGAAAGTTTCTTCAAAAAAGAAAGATACCTGTCAAACAGGACGGATACGCGCTCCATTGCGACAATGACAGATTCGCTGTCAGGAGCTGTGTGGTCTGCATCAGCAGGACGCCCAGGACTTCCTTTCTCCTTCCCTGTTGGGAAACATTACGCCAACCAGTAAGAGAAAATGTTCCGTAATGGATCCATTCAGAGTAAACTAGATTTCTATACATCCCCACTAAAGAAAATATCAACACGTAAATTTGAATGTTAATCTTGTTATCTTGTATTTTCACTTCAGTACCACAGAAACAAAATTAAAGAACCTTTCGCACAAGACACTTTTTTTGCTGACTTCATAC
Organism: Carassius carassius; assembly: GCF_963082965.1. NCBI lineage: Eukaryota > Metazoa > Chordata > Actinopteri > Cypriniformes > Cyprinidae > Carassius > Carassius carassius. Next base: position 29,023,657 of record NC_081760.1, read on the forward strand.
TGAGGACTCTATGCTGCTATGTGCTCTGTTAGTAGGGTGAGCATCTAAAGTGAGTGTTCTTATAGCTGTTGGAGTTAGTAGGGTGGGTAAGTATTAAAGATGAAGCTGAAATGTGTCCTGCCTTCCTCTCCAGCCACACCTGTGTACATGCAGGTGAGCATGAGACCCAGGGCAGCCATGGCACGGTGTGGGCTGGGCATGTTCACACGGTCAACGCTCAGCTTGACTAGCGTCTCGGTGTCCACACGCGACAACTGCTCAGACAGAAGCAACCGCTCCAGACCTCGCAAAATGCAGTGGTAGATGATGGATGGTGTGGCCTCCTCACTAGCAGACAGCATCATACAGCACAACTGGAAATGTAGAGAAGGTACAATAGGAAAGAGAGAAGGTTCAGTGACATAGAGTGTCCAAGGAAAAGTAAAAAAAAAATGTAGCTTAGAACATGTTAAGTTCTTAAAAGTACATTCTCTTTATATTCACACTGATTTTGGAAAACATTTTACCATACAACACCATTTCCAAGAGGAGTTTAAATTTAAAGGGATAGTTCACCCACAAATGAAACCAAACAGTTGTGGGTAGCCATTGACTTTCATAGTATTTTTCCCCCTACACTATCAAAGTCAATGATTACCAGCAACTGTTTGGTAACCAACATTCTTCAAAATATTTTATTTTGTGTTCAACAGAAGAAATACCAGTTGGATACAGCGTGAGAATAAATAAATTATGACAGAATTAAACATTTTTGGTGAACTATCCCTTTAATGAAATGCTTGTATGTTGTAGCCATCAAGTGAAATGTGAAAATATATTTTCCTTAAACCTTGAATACATGTATTTACTAATTTCAAAAACCTTTTAAAATGTAAATTTTTCAAAAACGTTTTTAAAAATATTAAAATTGATTAAATCAGAAATAGAATTAACATTTTTGGAAAATCATGCCACGTAACATTTTACAACCTGTATATACCTTTCCTTGCCAGAGAAGGGTCAAATTATAGTATAATTTCTTGTTTTGTTGTTTCTGCACGTTTTTTCAGCCACATGGCTTTGTTGGTTGCACCACTTAATAAAATTTTCTCTAAATAATACAAGATAATTCCAAACTAGAATCATTTTCTGAATTCATATATTTACAGATATGAAGAAAAAAAAAACAGCATCATGTCATTGATCCAGAAACCAACCAGTTGACGTCCAGATAAAACCAGAATGCAAGAAGCTTGAATAAAACATAATTTTTTGTTTAAAAGCAGAGGCTCTGTTCTTTGTTTTGATATATTACATATTCGGATATTCATACAACAAAATACTGTGGGGACCAAGTTTTGTGAAAATGATCAAAAATGCTGGCGGTGGTTGGCAACTAAAAAAAAAAAAAAAAAACATTGACAAAGATAGAGTTAATATTTCAACACTATTTTCCAAATTGTTTCACCTGAATGATCCCGGCATTGAACTCGGACCCTACATCCAGGGGGTAGTTCTCCATCATGTAGAATGCCACCGCACACATCACCAACACATGCTGTTGGTTGTGTAGATTCACACATCTGATTGAGACACACAAAGAGTGTTAGTCATAAACATGCTCATCTATTTTCAGTGAGGCTATCTGATGCTAATGCTAGCCCTGGTCTTTAATGAGGGTTCTCAGATCTCAGTAAGACACCCTACATTACAGCTAATGAGGAGCTGATGACCATGCAGCGTGCAGGCGTGTGTTGTGATTGCCAGTTTGAACCTATTATTGAGTCTCCCAGCATGCCACAGAGACTTTGGCATTAGCTTTGACGGCATGGGGCATAACCTCTTAAGAGAGACGCTAACAGTGTGAAGTCTTTCATCCAATGCAGGACGCAAGCCGTTAACCTCTCATCCCATATTCTATTAAATAAACAGCAAATATTAAGAGGTAGTGTAACCAATCTAATGATTGGTGTGTGGAGTAAGGGTTAAAGCTCAAGGCTGGTAAAAGGACGATTGTTGATTCAATCCCAGCAACGACAGAGCGTAAAGTGTGTGTATGTATTCAGGTTGTAGTGTTACTCACTGTGCTATAGCTTTAAGGTTAGAGAGCAGGTATTCACTGACGGTAGGTATAAGCTGGCGTGCCGTATCATCCAGTAGGTCGCACTCCAGCACGTACAGAACTCCGTGAAGAGCGCCAATTCGACTGGGCAGATGAGTGCTGCGCAAGGTGCTCTCCAACAGACGGCACACAGGCTCTGCGATGGCTTTATCCTGACACAAGTACATTAGTCCTGACTGTTAAATAGCTGTTTTTGCATTTATTTATATAGCTGCGGCATCAGTGCATATACATGCTCACCATGCCAAGCACTGCGGCTGCTTTGCAGATCGCTGGCACGAGGTACTGATTGAGAATCTCATCTTCTGGTGGATGGACCTTCTGCAGCTCAGTCAGAGTGGAGAACATCATATCAAACTGATTCCTCTCAGTGAAGAGATCAGACACTGCCAGCAGCTTGAAGACACAGAGAGACAAAGAAATGATATACGTGTTAACTGTACAGGAAGAAAATTTGAATGTTTACACTCTTATGACACACTGTTCAGACTCTCAAATGTTTATTTACTGTGCTAGGAAGCAAAAGTTGAAACATGTCAACTGAATCAATAAACAAACACACAGTACGACTAGTATAGCCTGATTCATGAACAGATTACTCCTGTGACCTAGTTCTTATAAAGAATGATAAAACAACTCACAAACTCAGGAGTTATCGATCTGAATCAGCCTCAATAAAGTAAATGGTGTTCTCAATGAAACAGAGTGGTTACTGAATTTACATCTGAATCACTTCAGTTATTGTCTGATTTGAAATGAGGCAAGCACTGTTTTGTAACATTAGCTTCGTGACAAAGCAGAGCAAAAGATCATTTCAGTTAAACATTATTCCTGCTAAATTTAAATGAAAACATTAAATCATTAATTACATTTTTAAAATATTAAGCACACAGCACAGTCAGTTTCACCGCTAGACGTCACTTCAAAGTTACCAAAATAGCACTTTTTGTGTGAATTTGACATTTTTTTATTTAATTGATTTTAAATGTTCCTTTTGTGTTAATTTAATAAAAAGCAATAAATGGCACTACATCCAGATTTCTTTTCTCAAGTGTTGATTTTGCAGAAAATTGGTAGGTATTTCGTAACAACAGCTGTTTTATACAGATCATGCCTTTTTCAGTATGGCCAAAAACCCCACCACTTAACTTTTTTGTTTGGAGAACGAATGGAAACATTTTTAAAATATATATAATTTATCATCAAAATCTGGAAAAATATTGAGATATACATTTTTAGCTATATCATCCAGCCCTACTATACAGCATCAGAAGGCTGATGAAATGCTAAGCATAGACTCACCGATCTGACCACCTCACTGAGGAGCACAACAGGAGTCTTCTTGCTACTGGGGCTGCCAGGGAGGATCCACTGACTGTAGAGCTCCAGAAGGAACTGAGAGCAGGAATGGATGTCAACCCCTGCACGGTGCTTCCTGGACAGGACGAGAAGAAAGAAGTCTGGAGGATGCTGGTTTTCTAAGAGCTGTTCTGCTAGTAACTTTGTAAAAGTCTGACCTGGAGTTGATCGGCGATAATGGTGGTGAGGCAGGTGCTGGGGCATCTGCCTCATCTTCCTCATCCTCACCCCACTCCTCCTCCCTTAGAGGGGTGATGTTATTTCCCAACCACACGGAGTGAATTGACACCTACATAGATTACAGGATTGATATTTTAGGTAAGAATGTGCCTGATGCCAAATACCTTATTCAGAAAGACATGGATAATAGCTTTAAAGCGATTAAGCAATTCTACAGAATAATAGAAAAAATATTTGGCATACTCGTGTTTGCTGGATAACAAGTAAGCTACAGCAACTTCTAAAATGAATACGCAATAATAAGTGTGTGAAGTGTAAACTCTAAATGAAATAAGCGTGAATCAAATGTTAATATAATCAAGGTTTGTAGAGTAGATAATTTACTAACTTGACCCAGTTTGTAATCCATGTTGCCCATCTCCCTCTCGGTGTTAATCTGCAGCAGGAGTTTCTCATGGCTGATGAGGGTGCCTGAACATAAACACATACACACAAAGGTCAAGAATACAACAAGAGACTGTACACCTATAGAGCAAGAGGAGCTTTCGGCTGAGCACTGACCTGCCGTGGAGGATGATAAGGATGGCACGGGGTCCCAGGCATGATAGGGGAAGTGTGTGGCGAGGTTGTCTCTCTTTGACACCATGGCCTGAATCTCACGCTCAACCATACCTCTAATCACAGTGAGCTTGCGACCAAACCTACAAAACACACACAAACATATGATCCCCATCTAAACCTAGAGGCCCAGCACATGAATCAAACAGATGTGTACATACCTGGTATCCAGAGCTTTAAGGATTTTGTTGCGGGGTTGTTGTTCAGGGCAGCTGATGGCTGGATTTCCTGCTGTGGGCAGAGTCATGGAACTCAGCACCAGAGAGGTGATGGCCTGAACCGCCAGAACATTGATCTGAGTCCTCTCCATATCCTCCTGTGACACAAACAGACACGTTTTATCAATTATAAAAACCTGGTGAGTGTTTATATTTTTGGTAGAAGTTGAATGATTTACCTCTTGTTGGGTTTCCTCTTCTTGGTCCATCGTGATTGGCTGAGTGACCAGCACTCCCAACAGAGTGGCCCACGTCTCCTCAAACTGTGTCCGACTGCTCCAGCCTGCAAAGAGACCACATGAACAACTCAAGCTGTTTAATAATCATATACTTTACATAAGACTATACATGAAGTATGCCTGATTTTATATATATATATATATATATATATATAGAGAGAGAGAGAGAGAGAGAGAGAGAGAGATTCAGTAAGATTTTTTTATGTGTTTTAATGCATCCTTGCTGAATAAAATGAATTTCTAAATAATGAAAAAAAAAATTCTTACCCCAAACTTTTGAACTATTGTGTATACCCCAAACTTTTGAACTATTGTGTATACTCAACTTAAGTAATTTGAAATAGTAGCTTACCTATTTAAGGTAATATTTAAATGATCTTATGCCTCCACATATGTTACCCTTGACCACAAAACCAGTTATAAGGTTAATTTATACACCATCTGAACGCTGAATAAATAAGCCTTCCATTGATCTATGATTTGTTAGGATAGGAAAATATTGGCAGAGATACAACTATTTGAAAATCTGGAATCTGAGGGTGCAAAAAAATCTAAATACTGAGAAAACCACCTTCAAAGTTGTCCAAATGAAGTTCTTAGCAATCTATATTACTAATCAAAAATTTAAGTTTTGATATATTTACGGTAGGAAATTTACAAAATATCTTCATGGAACATGATCTTTAATTAATATCCTAATGATTTTTGGCATAAAAGAAAAATCGATAACTTTGACCCATACACAGTTTTTTTGGCTATTGCTACAAATATACCTAAGCGACTTAAGCGTGTTTCTGTGCTCCAGGGTCACATATATGTCTGTACTATCTGTAATTCTTTTAATTGTATTAATTTTTGAGGTATGTAATGTGAAAGATTCTGTAAGATCTCATAAAATTTCATTACTACTTTTTTTAAAGAGACACACTTTTTTAAAGAGAAACGAGTCTTTCATACCCAGTGTGTTAATGCGGTAGAGGAACTCTCTGAAGACGTCCTTCTCCTGCAGGAACTCTACAGGGATCTCTGGCAATGCTGTGCCATATTCTCCACTCGGCCTGGGGGACCAGCCCAGCTTCCAGACCTGTTGAATCAAACAAACAAACACTTTCATACGCTTCTAAACACCCATAAACATAATGAATGCATAAACCTTCATTCTCTCTCACCAGTGATGGGATTCGTGTGTAGCTGTTCACAATGGGCAGCCTGGCGAGGCTAATGATGACATTCCGTAGAGTAGGTGTAAGGAAGGCTGGAATGTTCTTGTTTCTATGGTGACCCAGAGCCAGCACACTCTGCAGACCTTCAACCAGTTCAGCCATGATCTCACAACACCGCCATTCAAGTTGTTCTAAAAAAAACAACAACAACAGTGACATTAACACTTGTTGTTGTAGTCATCATGGATCAGTGTGTAACATATGTGTCTTAACTTACTATATGCAGAGTCCACCTGGTCTTCTGACTGCTCTGTTTTCCGCTCCGGCCTCAGAAGCTGGTCACCAGGACCAACAGCGACTACATAACACACACAACATCATAATCAGAAAATGAATATGAATTGTGATTGCACTTTTATGAGGTTCTATTAGGCTGTGTTTTCCAGAGTTTTGCAACACACACCTGCGTGGATGAGGAGCTGTATACAGTGGACGACGGAGCAGGTGTGTGTGAGGTAGGTGTGTGAGGCGAAGTGTGTCCACACCGCCGGCTGCTGGAGAGCCAGACACAGACACGACAGACTCATTTGCATGTCCACACTCAGAGGCAGCTGATCCTGCAGCAAACGCCAAACCACCACCTACAGATACAGAAAGAGAAACATGCACTGAGTGGCTTTTATTACTATAGGACGTTACGCCTATGTCATATGCTGAAATGCCACTCTCTTGTGAACGCTCACATGACAGTTATCGGAAGCTAGAGATTATGGTTTATAAAGTTTTAAATATGCATATTTTTCTTACACAAATGCATCACTTTGGTTTAGAAGGCCCCCCCGGGAGCCGTGTGGAGTACTTTTTATGATGGATGGATGCACTTTTGTGGGATTCAAAATCTTAACCCCAATTCAATGCCATTATGAAGCTTGAAAGAGCCAAGACATTTTTAAATATAACTCTGATTGTATTTGTCTAAAACGGGGTGATGGGTGAGTAAATCATGGGGTAATTTTCATATTTGGTTGAACTATCCCTTTAATCAAATTGTCTGTCTGTGGATTTTAAACCGCAAAAAGACTGATATTTCAATATTACGTCTGCAAGTTCTGCACATCTCTGTGTGAAGATATGGAGCCCTTATGTCTACCACACACATACTCAAGTGTCATCGGTCACACTTTATTTTAGGGTCCAAATCTTACTATTAACTAACCATTAACTATGACTTTTGCCTCAATTAATTCCTTATTTGCTGGTTATTAATAGTTTATAAGGTAGTTGTTAAGTTTAGGGTATTGGCTAGGATTATGGATGTTATGCATTATATGTAATTTATAAATACTAATAAACAGCCAATATGTTAATAATAGACATGCTAATAAGCAACTAGTTATTAGTGTGAATTGGACCCTATACTAAAGTGTTACAGTGTCATCTCACTATTTGAAGACACTTCACATGAATTTCATCTCCAGAGCTGTGCTGAGAGTTCACTTCAAGTCATTTAATAAAACTATCGTCAGATACTTTCTTAAAGCAATAATAATAATAATAATAATAATAATAATAAACATTATTAAACACTATTTAAGGAATATCTAATTTTTGTGTTTCTGAAAATAAATACATTTCTCAGGACACTATTCTAAAATAAGTTAGTTTGATTACAAATCTCTTTTTGATTATTTTATTTGGTCTTTTGATCCTTAAAAGTTGAAATGTAAAACATTTTTTTTTAAATAAAACCCTATTTATATTTATAATATAAAAAAATCTAATTTTGAAGGCTAGACCAGCAAATGTGCATGCTATGCTAGTATTAATTTCAACAAAGAAAAATGTTAATTGAACTTTTTTCCCCCATGACTAAAACAAGACAAAGACGAGACAAGAATAAGGTCAATAAACGATAACTGACTATACCAACACGCAATATTGTTGACGATAAAAGACAAGACTAAAATGCATTTAAAAAAATAGAAACTATTCCGGAAAAAATATATATATTTTTCGTTACTGTCGAAAAAAAGGAGACAAAATATTATTGTTGACTGCTTTACATGTCTCTCCAACACGAGCTTTCATGTGTGCGGTTGCCAGATATCAAGATTTGAACTCCCCAAATCAGATCTTCTCTATTAAAAGGATACATTTTCTGCCCAGTGTTTAGCTTAAATTTAGCAATCTGGCAATCATGCACACATGCTCACTACATTGCAGAAGCTTTAATGATGATCTGAAATCAAACAAAAAAGTAAGCTGTAGTTTAACGATTTCCATATGAGACGTTCGGCTTAAATGAAAGTGTCATTCAGCCTGTCTGTGTTCTGTTATGACTCATGAGATCTCGACTATTTTGTTGCTAAATAAATGTACTTACTCAACTACGGTTGTTTTAACAGAGAAATTTTGAGTGAGCAAGTGATTGAGTGAGCGAGCGGACATGTTGCCAAGTATGGTGTCCCACACCCTGAATTGGTGCTCTGCATTTAACCCATCCAAGTGCGCGCACACACACACACAGCAGCGATTAGAGAACATACACACACACTGTGAACACACACCCGGAGCAGTGCAATTCCAAAAATTCCATTGCAATTTAGAATTATTGGAATTACTATTAGGAATTTCACTATTAAACAATTGTTTCTTTGTTTTTCCAGTTTTCATAATGTAGAGTGCTTATCGAAGTCTTTGATATTCATTTATATTAAATAGCCTATAATAAATCAGTACACTAGGTAAGGTACAATAACCATGTGTACGAGTCCATATGATTTGTGCAATACCTGAAATGTAAAAATAAATTTCTCAAATGACAACAATCATTGCCATAATAATTTTGAGCAAAACAAATTTTTTTTAAATCAGTTTAATGATCACACAGGATGACAAAAACGTTTTCATTGACTTAAACTAGACTAAAATGCTCAGACATATAGTAGACTAAAACTTGACTAAACAAAAAGGGGACAAAGTTGACTAAATATGGTAATAATTAAAAAGTACATTTGACACACGACTAAGACTAATTTAAAAGACTAATGTGATGACTACTGGTGACTGGCTCTTTTACTGAGAAGGCGGGACTCTTCGGCCATATTGCGGGTTGCACTTTCTCCTATTAATAAGTAATAGGAGTGCACTGTCTTTGTATAAACGTTTCTGTTTTTTTACTTACTGGCATCACCTGTTAAGTTTGTCTATTTGAACGATGAGTGGCAAACATTTATTTTCACAGTGCCGAGGCTTTTATTTTGACAGCACTGAGATTGAATTGTCGATTACAGTGTTTACCGTATTTTCCAGACTATAAGTCGCACTTTTTTTCATAGTTTGGCTGGTCCTGCGACTTATATTCAGGTGCGACTTATTTATCAAAATTAATTTGACATGAACTGAGAGAACTGAACCAAGAGAAAACATTACCGTCTACAGCCGCGAGAGAGCGCGAATGAGGCGTTTAGCGCGGTAGACGCGAATTCGCCTCATTCGCGCGTCTACTTCGCGCAAATGACACGAATTGAGCATCTGGCGCGTTATGCGCGAATGGTGCTTTTTGTGCATTTAGTGTTTGACGCGAATTCACGTCTGCTGCCCAAGTTGAAAAATTTGCTGCATGTGTTATATAATATCTTTAAATTAAATAGCATGATATCATGTTGGCCTATATCGGTTAACTTCAGCTATCGACCAACCTACATTCTAAGATATCTGCATTAGCCATCAAACAATCCATATTGGTCAACCACTAGAATATTCCATATAAAATCATCCTATTTGCAAAGGATGCATCAGTCTTACCTCTATGGCAAGAGTGCTGAAGGTGGTAATGAGAGTCTCTTTGTCTTTGGGAATGTGTAGTGAGGACGGTAGTTTGGACAGAGACAGCAGGTACTGACTCACCACGCCACACAGACTCAACACTGTCTGATAAAACCCAGGCTCACCTGCAACCGCACACATAAACACATGCAATGACAGTTGCAATTACCACTTCACTGTAATTTACAGAATTTGCCACAAAGGAAAATTCCTATGTACTTACACCTACGAAAGTTTGGACAGACCTACTCATTTTCTATTATTATTATTTTCACAATGTCAAATCACCAAAACAATGAGAAAACACAAATTTAAGGATGGGGATTTTGCAATGACCACAGCAATGTTAAACAAAGTTTGCCTCTGCCTTGATTATAGTATTTATAGTATTTAGTACACACATTTGTATGTTGATCAGTGCCACCTATTATAGAGGAACGGATTTGGTTGTCATTTAGCTAATGGTTACCCATACAAGGGTTCAGGTCCAGGAGGTTTGTGAGTTATTAGGTTAGGTTAGGACTCACTGTAGACTTGATTAAGCTTCTGCCAATGATCCCCACACATTTGGGAGGAGGGTAGGAGGGGCTGATGAGGGGAGGGGAGGAGCTCAATGACACCAGCCAATCGCTCAAAGGCCACCTGTTGAGCTGTGTCAAATATAACCGCCCCATGATCCTTACACACCCTCTGTACCCCAACACTCAGACATGATGCCAGCAGACACAAGTTAAAGTCCTGCAAACACAATAACACGACTTCAGTGTCTGTTCGTGTTATAAAATGAGAGATACGCGGGTATTTGGACTTTACCTTGCAGGTCATGATTGCGTTCAGGTCAGATTGGGGAAGTTTTGTCAGAAGCTCTGTAGTTTCATATAGAGCTCCTTCACCTCTCAGACAACACTGAGATTTCACCAGAGCAACATACCACTCCTGCAACACACACACAATAGTAATAATGGTATGCTTTTGCTAAGGATTTTTTCAGCTATTTTCAGTTTGAAACCAACGTTGTATGTAACGTCATACTTTATTGGGTTCCACATTTTCAGGGGGAGGAGGCGGGTCCCCGTCCAGTGGGTGTGAGGTAATGGGGGCGACAGGGCTCGTGGTATCTTCAGCAATAGTGGCTCTGAACCTGTCCAGCAGGGAGTAGAACCGCTGATGCCTGACATAAGAAAAAAAAAGACATTTAAAAAGCAGGGTTGTGAGATCTTCTTATTTAAAACAACAAAATAAATAGATCCGAACTAAACTGATGAGGCGCTTTACCTTTGCGCAAGGCCACTGGTCTGCAGGTACTGCTGAATCCTGTCCAGCTCCTCCAGCGGCAGCTGAGCGATACTATTCTACAGTAGGAGAAGAAAACACAATCCTCAATAAACATTTATCGCAGTGGTTCTCATCCAGGGGTCTGGGGCCCACTAGGTGCCCTTCCAAGGGGGCTACAAGATGGCTTGATATGATTTAAAGTAAGCTTGAACAGCTAAGATGTACGGAAGGCTGACATTGTGTTACTTATTTTAGTTTGTTCCCTCAACAACTGTCATTTTAATTTAACTAATCATTTCAATTTTTAATCTTTGACATGGACATTTTTATAATGATTTTATCATATAGATTTTTTATATACCGTAATCAGGTAGAAATGGTTAAAATTTAATTTAAAAATACTCTTATCACAAATGACAAGAAGTGATGTAAATTAATTTGTAATAAAAAATAGAACATAAAATGAAAAACATTCAGCTATTTAATTAGATATTACCTATTTATTTTAATTAGTTATAATTATTTTATTTACTGAGGTTTTATTATTGTAATGTATACGGTAATATTTATATAAATATTTAAATATTTATTTAAACGATTTTAAAGTACATCTCCTCGTTTCTCTATAATAAAAAAAAAAGAAAGAAAGAAAACAAGCAGCATTGTCATTTCAGCAGAATTACCAGGAATATCTTGGGGGGGCCTTCAAATAATGTCTTTGACAATAAGAAAAGCTGATTTGTGGTATCTGACATAAAAATAGAGCTTGATTCTAACTAAAAATGACTGGGAACACACTGGCTTCTAAAAGAATCATTTATCATCACTTTAGTGATGCCATATTACATAAATGCTTGTTATAAACTGTTCAGTCATCCATCCTCATAATATATTACAATGGCAGCAGATACACAGGGAGCTGCATTTAACTGCATTTTTTGTCGTAGTATTTAAATTCTGTTTTATTTACAATTATTTTATTTTATTTTAATTACCATTTATTAAAACAAATGGCAAAATCAGCTGGTAATGAGTTGTTACGGTGTGTGGGGCCATGTTTTACCTGCAAGGTCTCGGCAAGCAGCATCTCCACACGTCTGCAGGCGAGTGTGTCCACCATGCGAGCCAGCACACGGAACGGCGTGTTGAGTAGCTTGTCCACGTATAGCATTAGCAGAGCCCCAGACTGACTTAGATGAATGCCCTCCAGACACTGCAGGGTCTTCTTCAGCATTACCGGCTGGAGATTTACACATTTAAAACATAAGTGACTGAAAAGATGTGAAAGCACGAACTAAACAAAGATGCAGCGCATGTGAATATACATACAGTAGAAAGGTTGTCGCAGCGTGACTGTATAGCCTGTATGAAGAGTCCGCTGGCTGCTGAATTGCGGTGCACAGCACTGATGAGATCCTGCACTGGAGGCTCATGGGAAAGACTGATCAGATCACTCACATGATTCACTGTCAGCCACGTCAGATGCTCAGAGTCATGCAGGTTTTGACACTGAGACAGGAAGAGAAAAAAGTGCTATGTATAATATTTTTTATATGAAATACAAAACTGAATGGTAAGCTTGGCAAACAGAGATGTTTTATATAATAATAGCAGTAATCAACTTATTTTAAGAGATTTGTTTTTTAAATTATCAGTATCAGATGACTGCATATATAATGGCCGGTACACTCACTTTAAAAGAGTTTCTGGCCCCTACTGACTTTCCATTTGTTTAGTTTGTTTTCCATGCTACAGAAGTCAATAGGGAGCAACAACTGTTTGCTCACCTACAATCTTCAAAATATCTTCTTTTGTGTTCAGCAGAAGAAAGAAACTCAGAGGTTTGGCACAATTTGAGGGTGAGTAAATGATGGGAGAATGTTCATTTTTGGGTAAACAAAAACAAATTCTTAAGTGAAATGGTAGTTAAGACTTAAATTAAGACTCATGCTCAGACACTGCTTTAAGAAAAGGGCACACACTGCTTAAGAAATCTCACCACATAGTCACAGAAGAAGATAAGTGCTCCTCGTCGGACGATCTCTCTGTTAAACATAGCCAACTTCCCCTCGGGCCTCTCCTCCTCTCCAGATGAGTGCGGACTCAGCAGCTTAGTGCTGGACAGACTGTGCCTCCTGATGAAATTATAAAGAAGAACTTTGCTAAAAGGCAAAGTTACATATTTGTATAAACAACAGATCGACTCCTACAAAGAGCAATTTCAAGTTTCACTTCAACATATAACTGTAATAATTCACAACATGTTTTTGCCCTTAAAAAGAGCAATTTATTCCTAAAATGATCAAGAATTTAGCTTAGTCTGGTTTTAACAGTTGAGGCTTCATTTTAAACACCCTTTCTCATAAGGCTGCTCATAATGACCTGGGGGTCTGATGCACCTCTGACCACCAGGTGTAGTTGGTGTAGTTGATGATGAGAAGGACCTGACACCAGAGCAGGACCAGAGATGGGTGTGTAGTGATGAGCTGGAGCACTAGGCTGTTCAAACCCTCCAAAGCATAAAAATGACCCCCTTCCCCTCCCTCAGCCTTCAGCAGCCTGCTGCCCGCTGCCGTGATCCGACGGAACATTCCTGGAAAGTTGATGGCAAATGGGATCTTGGTGAGAAATCTGCTGAGCTGGAAAAGAGCCGGTGTTTGGTTCTTACACCGGGACATGTGACTATACGAGTTAAGACACGAGATTCTGCCTACCTGATTTGAAGATGTGGATCAAACACATGAGCAGTGTGCCCAGCTGCTGACAGTAGAACGTGTGCTGTTGTTCACTCATGTCAACTTTCACCTGTTTAGTGGCGATATCATCTAGCATCACCCCCACTAACTGCAATAAGAACCTGACAAACAAAAAGAGATTAATAACTGTATTAATTAATTCTTATTGTTGTCGTGTTTGACTTGTTGCTATGAACATTTAGAACAATGGAACATTTTAGCAGAAGCATTCAGCCAATCTTCAACAGGCATGTGATCATCTAAATACAAAAAAGGAGGAAAACCTGTTTTTCACCATTCAGTATGACTGTACAACAACAAATATAATTATCAAGGTTATTATTATTTTATATTTTATTTGATCATTTTTCCACACCGACTGATTTTTTTCCAATTACCTAGCAAACGTTTCCTCAGGTGGGACGTGCTGCGGCTCTCCATTGGCGTCTTCCATGGTGGTGGGCGGGGCTTCAGGAGGGGAGGAGTCATCATCACACAACCAACGGATGGTGGGACAGGAAAGGAGGTATGGCGACAAAGAAAGCTCCTGAATACGAGACAGAATGATGTCCTCTGTGGACTGTGAGATGAGGACGCGCAGGATGGCGAGAATCCCAGACACCCACAACTGCACCGTACCCACTGAGGCCTACAGAAGAGAACAGGCAAACACTGAGCCAATTGACAGGATTAAGGTTCACTGGCATTTACCACTGTTCAGCAGATTGTTCGGTGGGCAAAATACAGTAATTCCAATGGGAATCCATGTGCTAGGGAATTTTGTGTTAAGGCAAAAGAATTCCTTATGTAATTGGTCACTCAAATTCACCACGTGTACCAACAGAAAGCTGTTTGTTTTGAAAGTGACTTCTGTCTGAGCTATGCTTTATAAACTATATGGACAAAAGCATTGGGACACACCTCTTAATTTCTGAATTCAGGTGTTTCAGTCAGACCCATTGCAAGCACCTACCCACACAATCTGCATTTGTAAACATTTGTGAAAAAATGGATCGTTCTAAAGAGCTCAGTCAATTCAAGCATGGTACTGTATGAGTCATCTCTGTTGGATCAGATTCAGCTGTAAGTGATATTATTGGAAAGTGTTTAGGAACAGCAGAAATTCAGCTAAAAGTGGAAGACCATGTAAAGTCAGTGCTGAGGTGCATGGTGCATAAAAGTCGTCAACACTCTGCTGATTCCATGAGTAAATAGAACCAAACATTTACTGAAATTATTATCAGATTCACAGACTGTTTTTATGGCCAACCAGCTGCATGCAAGCCTCAGATCACCAAACTTCAGATTCACTGATGTAAAGCATGGGCCCCTGGACTATAGAGAAGTGGAAACATGTTCATGTTGGAGTGATGAACCATAGTCTCATAGGCGAGCCTGGGTTTGGCTGACACCAGGAGAACATTACCTGCCTGACTGCACTGTGCCAATTGTAACGTTTGGTAGAGGAGGGATTTTCTGAAAATGCCACTTGCTTCCAATAAAGGTCAATCTTAATGTTTCAGCATACCAAGACGTTTTGGACAATGCTATGCTTCCACCTTTGTGGGAACCCTTTGGGCAAGGCCCTTTTTCTACTCCAGCATGACTGTGCCCCAGTGCATAACACAAAGTCCATAAAATGACTTGGTTGGATGAGTCTGGTGTGGAAGAACTTGACTGGCCCACACAGAGCCCTGACCTCAAGCCCAACCCCACGGATCACCTTTGGGATGAACTGGAATGGAGGTTGTGAGCCAGGCCTTATCATTCAACATCAGTGCCTGACCTCCCAAATGCTCTACACTGTCATACAGTGTATATTGTTACACTATTGACATAGACATCGGACCATTTTGTCTGCAAATTCTATATTCTAATATTTACTGCTTGAGGAAAGTAATCTAAGTTATGTGTGACTGAAGGTTCTCACTAGTGTAGAAGGTGTGATGAACATGCTCTTCAGTAGCATGTCCACAGGCCGCAGAGAGGAGGGAGCCACAGTCTCGAACAGTGTGTTTAACACACCCAAAGCCTCATGGGAGTCCAGATGCATCTGTCAAGCAAACAAGCAAATATGTAAAGTACACTTAAAAGAAAACCTGTTCATTAGATTTCATTCTGAATTTGAGATGTAACTCTTGAAAATACGATTATATCAGGACAGAAAGTAGATTAGACAGAACCGCACTTGCTGTTTGCCGATCATTGGTAGGATGATGTCAGCAATCTGTCGTGAAAGCCTCTTCCACTTATCTTCATTCTCTTTATGGCACTGCTGTAGGACTAGAATAAACATCTCCAGCACCTGCACACAAAAAACAACCATAAGTTTACATGTAATCCAGGAATGCAACACACCCACACACACACACCAGAACAAAGTGGTACCTGATGGTGTTGTATGAGGCGTAGCAGCATGGACACCACCACCTCCTTTTGAGTGTCCAGCTCCTTCCCCGCATCTGCTTTATTGGAGCCCCGCAGCACAAAGAGGTCGTGTACTATAGGCTGCAGTGCAGGGATTGCTGGGAAATAAAGAGAAGCATAAGAATCAACAGTCTAACTTTTTCAAATGATCAGATTAATGTTTAAACCAGTGGTTCCCAACCTTTTTCAAGTCACGGCCCATACAACCAAACACATATGTGCCCACTGCAAAAAAATTAACTGACCCCGCTATTGTTGGGTTAATAACTTAGTACTCAGAAACTAGATTGTTAACTGTCTTTATTGAATGAACAGAAAATAACTCACCACTTGCCACAACTGCTGTTGTTCTGTAGCATATGCAGCAAAAATATATAAGATAAATTGGCGATTGTTTCTTAAAACAATCAACAAGCTCGAATAGTGGAAGCATAGTTACAGTTTAATATAATTGTTTTTTGTTATTTATATATATATATATATATATATATATATATATTAGTAATTGGCGGCCCACCTGCAATACCACTGCGGCCGACAGGTTGAAAACCACTGGTTTAAACTATTATGTGAAATTTTACAGTCGATATGCATTTTTATTTATTTTTTTTTTTAAATTTGATTTGATAAACTGTCATTACATATTCTCCTCAAGGGTGTGAATATATATTGGTATTGTGATTCCACACACCGTGTGTTACTGCCTTCCTGTCACTGGCCATGATGCCATCACACAGCTGAATGATCTTTGGGATGCTGATGATCTGTTTGGAGTGGTAGCGCTCATAGGACAGCAGAACCAGGAAAAAGAAAATGTTGGGCACAATCTCTTCAGAGTTCCTACATAGAAAAAAGAAATCACTTTAATGCAAATTTATGACATAAGCAAATCTGTGCTACGAGAACTCTACTATTGGAAAGATTGGGGTCAGTAAAATAAAAAATAAACTAATAATTTCATTCAGCAAGAATGCTTAAAAGTTAAAAATTAATGTAACAAAAAATTATATTTCTAATAAATGTTCTTTCAAGTTGTTTTTCATAAAATAATCTTTTTTTTTTGTATCATAGTTTCTTCAAAAATATTAATATGCATATTCGTTTTCTAAACTGACAAAAAAAAGTGTTACTTGAAGAAAATGACCCCAAACTTTTGATTTCTAGAGTATGTTATGGTGACTGTCAGATGGTCTTACCTGAACTGCCCCACTTCAATATACTCAAACTGTTTCAGCACGAAACCAATGAATACCTGAAACAAACACAGGGTAATAAAATATTAGCATTGTTTAAGTCTAATGTAGAAATAAAATAAGATTTCTTTTGATTCTCAATTAGTGGAGCAAATTGGAGATTAGCATGTTGATATTAGGAGTTTAATCCACAGCTCTAAACGACTTACCTGGTCTGAATCAAGCAAACAGTAGTTGACCCGGAGCTGCACAAGCTGGGTGAGTAGGTCCAGCACCTGTCTTTGTAGAGCAACTGAGGTGCTGGTGGTGTACTGCTTCAGAGCCTTTATCACCAGCGGCTCAAACAAACGGATGTGATTATGAATGGCATTCTGAAACACACACAAGTAGTCTACTATTAGACACTTGAAATATAGGTCAAGAAGACATCAGTATTGTTACTGTTAGTTAAAACTAAATGTAAAATTATTTAAAAATCATTATGCCAATTAAAACAAGATGAAATTAAATGACACAAAAATGTAATTAAACATTTTACAAAAAAAAACTATGCATTGACAACTGTAACAAGTTTAAGATGAAGTACTAAAATTGAAAGAAAATTAAGCTAAAATAAATATAAAAAAAAAACAAATAAAAATGACAAAAGCACATAACACTGATCTGAAATATATTTTACTGTTACAGCTGGTACATTCTCCTCGTGAAAGTATGCACATATACAAAACACTGTCAAAATTATGATATAAATAAGTGCAACAAATAAAAATACCATATAATAACAAAAACAATAAAACAGAAAAAAAAAAAGTTTCCCAAAAAATATCAATTTTACCATATATTTCCATATATTCCTCTTCTACCACAATATTTTATTACTGATTAATAAATAATAAATATTCATCAATATTTTTTCTTTGATATGATTCGTGTCACAGGTATCCCCACTGTTTTTACTTCCAACGTCACTCCAAAAAATTACAGTATATTTTGTTATTTTAAAATTATAGTAACGAATTATGAGGCAACTTACCTTGTCTCCTCGGTGGCGAGTGACATTGGTGATACTCGACCTCAGTTGATTGGAGACTTTTTGCATGACATCAAACCACCTATAGGACCACAGAAATGACATGTTCAGTCACAACAGCCTTTTAATTTTCTATTTCTAGATTTATCTCTACGAGGAACTGTTCTACACAAGCACACTCTCTCTCACCCAGAGGCGTCCTGCTCTTGTTCAGCTTGCACCATGTTTCTGAGGCTGGCATCTGCGAGGGCCTGGGTGAAGTGAGTGTATGGGGCCATGAAACAGTAATGGTAGAGGCCGGGTCTGACACTGGTCGAGCCGAGCCGGAGGGCCTTTCCCTGGGACCGACATGGGTGAGATGACGCCCCCTCATACTGAGATGCAAGATTGGTCCCAAACAATGCCTTCAACAGCTGTAAGCACAGAGCACACAGTGAAGCCCAGGACTTTGTAAAGCCACGGATTCAAACAAAAGAGTAACGCATGTCTAACCTGCTGAACACACACAGTGGCCATAGTGGGTTCCCTTGAAAAACAGGACTTGAGGTAACCCAGGATCTCTTCAACACACTAGACAGTTTAAAAACAGGGTTAAAGCTTGTTATTGGCATTCATTTTGCTTAGACATCATCATTTATTCACTGACTTAGACTTTGCTGTCATACTTTGCCAATATCATGCAGGGTGGCCATCTCAAGCAGCTGTGAAAGGACATCAAGCGCCGACCTCAGGAAACCTCCAAACTTCTCAGTAGTGTTGTGAAGGTCTAATGTGACTTTGTAGTTAGCATGTGTAGCTCTCAGTGCATCATAAAGCTTCAGATAAGGAGGCAGGTGATAAAAGCTGCCCAGAGTGGTGGATTTGTTAACGGCTGGTGTCGCTGTGCTGTCCACCGACCTGCCTGTATGGAAAAACAGTGCAAGATACCTGTAAATATTCAATTAATAAATAACAAATAGCACCATGACCTATTTTCCTTTGCATACTCAGTAGAATTCTTCATATGTATGTATCTACATGTGGCACTGTAAGCGTGACTGTACCTGTGTTGGCTTCTCCTCCTTTCTTTGGGCTCATGGGGGTGGTGCTCGGCTCCGTTATCTCCTTCTCTTTCCCCTTTCGTCTGATTGGACTGAGAGATGGAGTGTTGCCCAATGAGGGTAAAGTAGCCTGGGAGGAAAGATGAACAGAAATAATGAAGCTTTAAATACTGTTCGTAAATATGAACTATTACTGATGTATAGTATCTGTTGAATTCCTTTACCTTGACCGCATGGCCTGGGGGTGTGTCTTCCAGCACATGGGCGCAGATGTTAAGGATCTTCAGCAGGTGTGAGAACAGCTGCTCCACCATAACAACCAGAGAGCGGTCATTAAGAGCAGGCCACGCCTCCTCTACCTTCGAGGGGGCGGGGTTAGACTCCTCCTCACCTGCCCACGGGCTCTTCATGCACTTTGGTGCAACAGCTACAAAAACAGGTAGAACACAACATTTTAAATACAAACGGGACTAAAACAAAGTAAAGAAAACATTAAAAAAATGTAAATAGGTCTAGAAATGAGACTTCCACTAGCCTTGGATGAACAGAATTAAATCACACTTAACCCTCCTCAGGCTGTTTGGCCATTTTCGACAGATTTCATTTGTGTTTGTTTTATAAAAATGAGGCTTCCTTAATCTGAGTGATTCAAAATATGGTGACCTTTTTTAGATATGCAATCCGAACAAACAAAACAAATAACTTTGGTGGTCAAAACTGACCGACCACAGGAAATGAATGTGAAAGATTATAATGCTGAGAATTCATGTATTGAATAAAATCAAATCAACCAATAATAAAATCTACAACGCTGAACAAACACACATAGAAATAAAGGACAGAGACTATAAAACGTTAGCTCATTTGCTAATACAATGTTGGTGCAATTAAGAAACTTAAAACACTTAATAAAAAAAAGAAAATTACTCTCTCTTAAAAAACTGTGGCTACTCTAATCTAAATGAGTTTGTACCCGCGAGAAGGTTTCCAGCCAGTAGCAGAGCAGCCTGATGTGCAGACAGATCAAGAGGGAACCAGGCAGAGGAGATGAGAGACAAAACCATACTGGCCACACCGACCGTCAGAGACCGGCGCATGTCCTCACTACCACCAGGCTGAGAGAGACTACAGAAGAAGAGAAGATTTATACTACTGCAGAGACAGATAAAACAACAGAGACTACTGGCTTTTTATATTCTTTTACACTAATGATATGATCAAGACATCAAATCTACTGTAGGCAGGTTTTAATCTCTGTCCTAAAGGAAGATGAACTGTTCAGATTCCAAGTGTGAATTCAGATTAGGAGTGTGTACCTAAAGGAACGTCCTCGGCTGCGGTACTGGCTGGAGCGGTTGAGATGAAAGACAGAGGAGCACACATAGCCACAATGCCAGCCTGTGCTCCAAGTGCACACTGGGAAGGTGCTGGACAAACGGCACAGAGCCTCACAACAGCCAAACTAGAGCGATGACATTAAGTGTAGAGATTAGATCTTGATTCCAAATAAGACCATTCTTCATAATTACAGCAGCTGTTTCTTATGTCTGTACCACCAACCAGAACTATTTCCAACCAAACAGAAGCCCACAGAGGTCTACTATTATGATGTGTTTTTTATAATCTGTGGAATCATCTCTTGCAATTTGGAAACAAGCCATAAGCAATATTTTATAAGAATTTTACTTAAAAGGTTAAGGCACTCACAGTGGTGGCTCTGGAAGTGGAGGAGGTGAGGGCGTGGGAGACGGCAGCGATGACCCGGGATAGGTTGTTCTCCACTGTAACATCCGGTGAACTCTGATCCAGATTGTAGCCACGGTATGTTCTGCAGTGATCACATTAAGAATTAGAATAAAGCCAAATGCACAACCAATCAAAACTCTGGGTCAATAAGTAATTTTTTTTTTTTTTCTACTATGCTAACCAAGACTGCATTTATCTGAGCATAAATACAGCGATTTTGTTGAAAACAAATGTGTAAAAACAGTAATATTGCAAAATATTGTTACAATTTTAAACACGTGTTTTGCATTATAATACAGTATTTGAAATGGGGATCTAATGATTATCTGCGAGCCAGTTGAAAATCAATTTTAATATGTGATGATTCAAATCTGTTGAGATGCCAAACAAATCGCGATACAATTGGAGCAATAATAATAATAATAATTCCTTAAATTTATATAGTGCTTTTCTAAGCACTCAAAGCACTTTACATTGTCAGGGGGTATTTCCTCATCCACCAGCAGTGTGCAGCATCCACCTGGATGATGTGACGGCAGCCATAGTGCCCCAGAACGCCCACCACACACCAGCTTACTGGTGGAGAGGAGACAGAGTGATGATGCAAATCAGCAGATATGGGGATTGCTTGGAGGCCATGATGGTCAAAGGCCAATGGGCGAATTTAGCCTGGATGCCGAGGTCACACCTCTACTCTTTTTGAAAGACATCCTGGGATTTTTAATGACCACAGAGAGTCAGGACCTCGGCTTAACGTCTCAGTATAGACGTTACTGTTGACAGTATAGTGTCCCCATTAGTAATAGTATATTTGAATGCATCTCTGAGGGGAACTGACTGTCTTTAGAAAAGTGTACGTGGTATTTTCTTTTCATCTTGCCTCTGAACAATGCATATTAAAGGGTTCATATGATGTGATTAAAATGTTTCCTTTCTCTTTGGAGTGTTACAAGTTCTAGGTGCATAAAGAAGATCTGTAAAGTTGCAAAGACTAAAGTCTCAAATCCGAAGAGATATTCTTTATAAAAGTTAAGAGTCAACCATGCCTACCTCAAACGTCTCGTTCTAACATGCCTACCCTCATGTCATGATGTGGGAAGATTTGAATAACGCCGCCCAAATGTTCACACAAAGAAAGAAGACATAACTTTTATTCTTGCCGTTGCCACTGCCATGTGGAGACACTGTGTTTCATTGTGAAAGCGAAACTACGTTGTTTGGTCTTCCAAAAGAGGACACGACTAGAAATCAGTGGTTAAGTTGTATTTACAACACTGTTCTGGAACAGTTCAACCCAAATATACAGATGTGTTGCTGCGCATTTTACAGAGTAAGAGAACTGTTTCCTGGAAAAGTAGCCTACAATAAATACAGTGGCTGTTTCTGGGGCAATTCCAACTTTGCAAGGACACTCTGATGCTTCTGACTCGCAGTCTTTAAGTACGTTTGCATATTTAAAGAATTTGCCACTGATGATTCTAACGTGAGTTTTGAGCAGTGTAGAGTAGCGCTTGTTTGTCCTTTCTCCGATCAAAAATGGAGACATGGGTTTTATGTTTACATGGCATGATATGCAACACAATGCGAAAAAAAGACAGTATAAGTCATTATAATCATTAATTATGTCCCCACTGGATGCAACAAATGCATTGTTTGTAATGGGTTTTATTGGTTTTGTCTCATCGCACTGGGACACACGGCATCACAGTATGTTAAGGGGCATAACATTTCCATCACACACTTGAGGTATTCGAACCTTAAGCCGCATTCAAACAATGCATTACACCCAAATAATGTTCTTTTTAGCAATGCCATGTGACCCCTTTAAAGTAGTGTTCCTAAGCGCCACCTGCTGTCAGATAGGGAATCTGCATCTCATTCAGCTCCCCAGCTGTTTCCTTCAGATATGTTTTATGTAGTATAGTTTCGCAAAACTGAAGTCAGACTATTCTGTTTTTGCTTTAAATTTCTAAATTATACAATTTATACAAATTTCTAATTTAGATTAAAAACTACTCATGCTGACAGAGAGACAGAGAGCCTTAGTTTGTTAATATCAAGAGATATCTTTTATTTGCATAACTTTTTAATTTGTTTGATTTGGGGTTACTTTTAAAATTTCAATTTAGTTTTGTTATATTTTAATTTCAAAGTCAAATGGTGAATTGAATCGAATCGAATCGTATGTTGAGTGAATCATTACATCCCTAATTTTAAAATGTAATTTATTCCTATGATGGCAAAGGTGAATTTTCAGCAGTCTCCAGTCATCAGTGTCACATGATCCTTCAGAAATCATTCTAATATGCTGATTTGCAGCCCAAAAAAAAATTCTTATTATGATCAATGTTGATAACAGATGTGCTGCTTAATATTTGTTAACAGTGATGCATGTTTTTTTTTGTTTCGTTTTTTCTTCAGGATTCCTGATGAATAGAAAGTTCAAAAGAAAAGCATTAATTTGTTTTAAATTAATGTAAAAAAATAAATGAATGAAAGCAGCCATTTAAACATGTAATGCAAAGAAAGAAGAGCTGCAGTGTACCGTGTAATAGTGCTGGTAGTGAACTGTGATGGAGGCTGGGTCTCGTGCATTAGCAGCTGCAGGTACACACTGCTCTGATCTCGAGCTATGGCCACAACCGGGTCTGTCTGAGCCTGGTCACAGTCAAAGAACAACCTGGGCACCAACCTGAGTAAAGAAAGATTGAGCAAACTCAGAGTAGGAGATTTGTGATGTGCAGTTGGGAGATGATCAGTCAGAGGTGAAATGTCTGAATACCTGCTGATGGTGTTTGCTGCCACATGTCTCACACGCGGGTCCTCATCGCCCAGTAGATAAAGCACAACTTCATTTAGAAACCTGTCCTGGAGTCTCAAAAGCTGAAACAATTGTAATAAAATGAAAATATTAATAATAAAATATTAATTATTTTTGTAAAATATATTAAAGCTATGTTATATAGCATTATTAAAACATAACATCATTACATTCTGTAAGTGCATATACAAATGGCTAATTGAATTGAATCTTTCAGCTTACACGATTTAACAATATACACTACTGGTCAGTAATTTGGGGTCAGTAATTTTTTTTTTTTTCTTTTTTTTTAATAAAATCAATACTTTTATTCAGCAAGGATGTGTTAAATTGATAAAAAGTGATAGTAAAAAATATATATTATTAGAATATATATTATTAGAAATGTTTTTTTATTTTCAATAAATGCAGTTCTTTTTAACCTTTTATTCATAAAATATGTTAGACAGTAGAACTGTTTCCAACACTCATAATAAATCAGAATATTAGAATGATTTCTAAATGATCATGTGATAGACTGGATGTTACATGTGACACTGAAGGCTGGAGTAATGATGCTGAAAATTCAGCTTTGCATCACAGGAATAAATTATTTTTTTAAAGTATATTCAAATAGAAAACTATTATTTAAGTTGCAATAATATTACACAATATTACTGTTTTTTCTGTATTTTTGATAAAATAAATGCAGGCTTGATGAGCAGAAGAAACTTCTTTCAAAAACATTAAAAATAGTAATGTTTCCAAACTTTTGGTCTGTACTGTATATATACACACACAGCAAACAATAATGAATATGCACGATATTGTTATTGTGGGCACTTCTAAATACCATGAATAATTATATATTACAAATTATTCCGAATTTCGAATGCATTAAGAATACTATTCCCATCAACTCATCAAAATGCACAACACCACTGTATGCTGCTTGAAAGACTCTGTGCGCTCTGATGTAAACAAGCACGCATGAGAAGCACATAGGGGAACAGGTGAGAGACGCGCTGAATGAAAGCACATTCACTCTCTGACAGCAGATGGCGCTAAACTGCGGCCCTTACCCTGGAACCCCCATAAAGCAAGCAGCTGCATTACTTTCTAAAACATATTTATATTATTTTAAATAGCCATTCAGATTTGTGTATTCACTATGATGATTATCACAGTGCCAAATATTTAAGTATTTAGACTTAATATGCTATTTATTTTCAAACTTTTTTTTTTTTCATTTTAATCTGGACTACAACATGCCCAAGATATTGTTTGAAAGTGTTTAGAATCTTTGTTAATTCAAACTTTACATTAGGGCTTCATTAGTTAATATTAGTTAATTCATTAGTTAATAAACTGCCAATTCTGAACATTCAATAATCTTAGGTATTCCAGTATTTAATAACATGTTGTTTAAATCTAACATTGCAACTGAGCTAACATGAATTAAGACTAAAGTGATATGGGTCTTTATAGTTCTTTTGCACTTTAAACTGTGTAAAACTTTTAACTTTACATATTTTTTATGTATTGCTTATTGCATTTAAATGTTCAGTTATTTTTACAAAAGCATGAGCAATTAATTGCAAAAGGAAAATTTGATACCGGCATATCCCTAATATATACACACACATAAAACTAGATTAAAACATCAAATGAATGACAAATGAATCCTTCATCTTAAAAGGAGTAAAGTGAGAAAGAGAGATGACTTACCCCGATATAGTGATGCTCTCCTTTGTGCAACTTCTCAGTTTTTCTCTCCAAGAAACTTACTAACCTGGCAACCAAAGAAACAATAGTTGTTTTTAATAATTAGATGTTTGATTCTTTCCACAAAGTTCAGCAGTTACATATGAATTAGGGGTGTAACGATTCACTAGTTTTCTCGATGCATCGATTACAAACCCTGACGATTCGTATGCATCGATCTTGAAACATGATTTTTGAATAGTGAAGCGCCGATCTCAGACAGTAATCGATTCAAAATGCTAAGAATCGAATGAATCGCGATTTCTATAGCGATTCAATGCTTTCAAAATATATACACATTAAATTACTACACGCACAAATTAAAGGAGACCTTGAACAGTGTTCGTGAGTCGTGTCTCTAATCTGTGCTTCACGCGCTCCTCCGTTTACCGCCTGAGACTGTCACAGGATTGCGCTCGCGCTCCGTTCGTCTCTGATGCAGCTGACGTGTGATCTATAGGACTCGTGGCCAGTAATGCTAAAGTGAAGTAGTTTTACTTTTCTGTAGTTTGTCAATGGCTCTCTGCTTCTTACCGACGACGTTACCTGAGCAGTCAAAAGCTACGTATTTATTGCATGGACAGCAAAAATGTAAGTGTCTAAATCATACGCACAGTTCCATTGAATGATAAATGTGTTTTAACAATGCGGATGAACCGAATATACGAAGGAAATAACCACAGCATTAACGACCTTGAAATAAGAGCGCGGGGTTTATCTGATAATCAGATGCATGAAAGTAGCGTTTGTAGCTTTAACAAACAGACATCGGGCGCGTTTTCTCTCAGAATCATCATTCGCTGATGGAGAGAAGAAGTTAAATAGCTACTGTGGCATTTTATTCTGTGTAAATGAGATGAAGACCTTTTCACACTGAAAGAGAAGTGATCTCGCTCTCATAGACGTGCCAGGCTTTATCTGCAGCTAAACTGAATAAAAGCAGAATGAACTGATGAAACTAACTAATGAAACTAAATAAACTAATGAAAAAAACCCACAATAAATCAAATGTATGAATGATGCAGTGCTAATTGACATATCATTTATTACAGTACAAAACGTATATTTATATATAAAAGTATATTTTCTACCTTATTCTGTGCTGAAAATTTAAATAATTGCTAATTAAATGTAGCCTAATATATAAAACAATCATAAAATTGCCATTAGGGAAAAAATATCTATTGCAAATTACTGAATATTTCCAGCAGTGTATTTGATTTCTTACAGCTAATTAAAAGTAATAAACAAAGAAGAGAATTCCTTGTAAAAAAAATAAAATAAAATAAAAATTATAATAAATTATGATAATAAATAGGCTACATAGATAAAATGATTGCATTTGACATTTCTGTCACTTCTGAAATGATGGCTACGCCCCTGGTGTGACAAAATGTTAGCCTATACATAATACTCTTAAAGCTCTTTTTTAAAATCTTGGCTTACATACATTTTTACGTATGCAATATCGCACCATTAACTTAACATTTAACAATGGACAAGTTTTTTTTTTTTTTTTTCTAACCTATGGTTCTCTAACCATAAATGCTACTGTAATTTGCCCCCTGACTAAACATTTAAAGAATTTAGGGGAAACATTTAAATAATCCTGTGAATGCACTTAAAGAACGCAGAATTGAATCATTATAATCGAATCGAATTTAATTGTGACTCTAATCGTTCTAAACTGGCAAAAATCGTTCTTGAATCGAATTGAAAACCTATGAATCGAATCGAAGCCTTCCCAAAGATTCACAGCCCTAATATGAATATATGTGCTTTTTAAATTATTGTATCAAAATGTGCTAAGTAAAGTAAAGTTTGAATCCACTTACCGAAAATCAATCTCAGCAAGGGTCTCCAAAAGCTCAGTGCGAACCAGCCAATAGGAGCAGTCCTTCAGGGTCAGCAGATCAATGAGCAGCTGCAGGCCAAGTTCACTTAAACTGCCACTGCACAACGCCATGATACAGGTCTGTAGTTGTGTAAAAACACACAATACATTTATAATCTTAAACAGACAGAACTAAAAACTAACAGACAGATTTAAACTAGCATTCTTCACATGTTCAAAATGATCCGAGGGGCATGTATTATATATATATATATATATACACACACACACACTTTTTTTTTCTCACCCTAACAGCAGCACAGGCCATTTTACATGTGACTGAAGATTCATCTTTTAGACTTCGCTGCAGCAGAGGCACAAAGTTTTTGAGTGTCACAGAGTTTCCTAAGAAAACAGAAAAACAGAGAATGTGAAAACAAGCCTCAAGAGTGTGTGATTCATCTGATGTAGCTGTAGTCCTCACCCGTGACGGAGTGGATCTGGGACAGCCATGTCTCTGTGTTGTAACGTGTCTTGAGATGTATGCCTTGGATTAAAGCCCCACACATGATGGCTGTGGCTCCTCTGATCTGAGGATCCCCATGTTCAATGTACTGCAGTATATCACTGATGTACTGTTGCTCTGTTTACACAAACACAACAGTTTCAGGTATCTAGCTTGGTATCAATTCGGTTTTGGGGTCCAGACAGTCATGCTCAATATTTAGTCTTTTGTTGTAAGTGAATGTCTGGAGTGTTCATTCCCTCACTGAACGCTCTTGTCTTGTGTTTTTGTCGAGCAAGTGGATTATGTTTTCATTGGACAGGAGTTCTTGTGTTGTCATATTTAATATAGCACCACAGCTTGCCTGACTTTAAACTGGCTGTGTGTTTCCATGTTATCTTGTTTTTTGTGAGCACATAGGCCATGTGGTCTCATGGTGATATGTTTTGTGTGATTATTTATCTTTTTATGGTTCATTTTCCCCACCTGCTCTCCTCTGAAACTCTTTCCCTATTTATTCTCCCTGTGCTCTCCATTCTGTGCCAGACTGTTCCTGTGGTCCTGTTGGTTCCCAGTGTGTCCTGCCCTGCCACATCCTGTCTTATTTTGCAGTGGCTAAGTATTTTACTCTACGGGGTAGTTTTTGTTTATTTTTGAATTATGATAAAGCCTATTGAGCTCTGCGCCAGAGTCCTTGACTTTCCCATACCAAAAAATGGGACACACATATATAACTAAATAAAAACTAATTTAAAGACAAAACAAGAGACATTTATTAATTAAAAAAAAACAAAAAAAAAACAAGAGCGATTGATTCAGTTGACCCATGAATGAACAGAATCCTTGAGTGTTGTCAAAAGAACCGGTACTTCGGTACCAAGTCGGTACTAAAAAAATTTAAATGTCACAGTACCAGGTTTCTGTAAGTACCGGTGGTACCGAGGACCCGATCAACCCGGTTCTGGATGCATACAGCGCTATGATTTCCGCGAACCAGAAAACGCGGACGGAATCTCAAAATCCAGTCATGAAAATGAAACTTACATTTTAATATGGACAGTCACGATATTTGTCAAAATTAGCATAAATTAATCAAATCAAATCTCCATATGGACCAGTATCTGTAAATGTTAAGTCGCAAAAGTTGGTTGAAATCTGCATCCTGCATGTTCTGCGTGCATGTCTCTGTATGAATGAATGAATGGTTTGTTTACTACATAGACT
This sequence comes from Carassius carassius, assembly GCF_963082965.1. Lineage (NCBI taxonomy): Eukaryota > Metazoa > Chordata > Actinopteri > Cypriniformes > Cyprinidae > Carassius > Carassius carassius. The sequence continues at coordinate 29,052,936 of NC_081760.1, forward strand.
GAAGCGCATGACGCTTGCAATAATGAGGACATACAACATCACCAGAACAGTTCGGAGTCACTTCACAAGCATTTTACCGTTTCATTTGAGTAAAACCAGTGTCAATTTAAAACTATTCACGGAAAACCGTCAAAACAGCCTCTACATTGCGAGTAAATCACTCGCATATGTGAATAAATTTGACTCAGGGCGACTAAATTATGTCTATTGTTAGCCATTGTCTAATAAATTCTTAGATTTTACTCGCCAGTGTGTGTGTGTGTTCGAGGCTATTATAAGATTGGCGCAGATATATTTTCACTCGCTGAACACTGACTGAGCGCTTCAGAGTTCTCTCTCCATCAAGCGATCTGTACTTTTCAATTCATCTCAATGGACGCACAGTACACCTGTATTTGCCTCTTTTACTGTCTATGGTATTTGCCGAACTGTAAACTCTGTGTGAAGGAGCACGACTCGCCGTCGCTTTGCTGATAGCTCTGTTTCTCACACATGCAAAGAGAGAGAGCGAGAGTCTTACCACGCTGAATCGACATGCTACATGTAAACTATATTATTTGTTGTCTTCTCCTGTTAAAATAATGGAGTTCATTTAGAATTATTAACATTTTCGAACAAGCAGAAGATATGCCGGTTTCTCCGGTAGTGGGCGGAGCTAATGCGCAAATGGCAATTTCATTGGCTGGCGCTCATCTATTACCGTCCCTGTTTTGATTTCAGCAAATCAGTTTGACCGAACGAAGACAACGTGATTAATATTCAAGAACCAGCAGCTCATCAATCCATAGTGCATTGTATATTGTTAGTATGGTAGTAGAATTAGTAGTATTATTATCTTTTAATAATAATTATTATGATCTATTACTTTTTTTTTTTACAGAAACCCTCAATGAACAAAAATATCTTAAGCATCACCACCAGTCTTAAGTTCAGATAAATGACAAATATGCATTCATCACAAATTCATTTTTACATAAAGGCATTGTGCTAGAAATATTACTATTATTTTGTAAAATGTATGTGATACTGCTACTACTGTTAATTAAAAATTAATCACACAATATTTCCTCCATGTTTTAATTTTAATAGCAAATCCCCTTTATTTACCAAAAAATAAAATGTGTTTAAATTTCATAAATTAAAAGACAAATTAAATTTGGGTGAAACTTGTTTACTGTTTTTCATAAATATATTACTTGTAGAAAAGCTTTAAACACAATGGTAAATAAGTATAAAGAATGCCATTGGTTTTATTTTTAGTGATAAAAAGTTTTTTTTTTTTTTTAATTAGCATATTTTTGTGTTTTGCTTTGGTACCGAGAACCGTGGATTTTCACTGGTATCGGTACCGAATACTGAAATTTTGGTACTGTGACAACACTAGATGGGGTCAGTGTTTTTCTCACCATCTGGCTCTTGTCCTTCTATTGGCTGCAAGTAGAGTTTGTTGAAGAAGGCTTCGGGTAGAAGAGCTGCTGCTGCCCCCACACAGCTAACGGCTAATGCCTTCACGCTCACACGCACCTCATTATCAGGAACCAGCCCTACAACACACAGATGCACACACAGATGCGCACACACACACACACACACACACACACACACACACATATATATGATTTTATGAAGAAAGACACTTTAATGTTCAAGTAGCAAACACTTGTATGCTTTATGTGACAATACAGAGTCAAGCAACACATGTCTTGTTTCTCACCATTTCTTTGGCCAGTGAGCAGAAAGGAGGCAGCCAACAGCCGCACACAGTGCACCAGAGGCCCTTCTTTTGGGTCAGTATAGTGACCAATATCTCCTTTAATCCTAGATGGCTAAAACACACAGAACACATACAAAATATTTACAGATTATGTTAGTCTTAACTACTAGATCTCTGTTAAGAATCTTTGAGAACCTGAAGATGCACAACATTGTTCAACATCATTATTGTGTGTGTTCACCTTGTTGTCAAGATCTGCGGCTTCCAGGACCTCTTCCTTTGGTATGAATCGATCCACACTGCTACCAGACGATTGCCTGTTGTGACCTTTTCCCTCCAGAAGATGGGGCTTACTTAAAGCTGACAACAAGAGAATACTGTGAGCTAAAAGGATGACTAATAAACACTCAAGTTAGACCATTAGAACAGGGTGTATCGCTGAGAAAGTGTACTAAATGAGGATGTACCCAGTGCTGACTGAGAGAAAGGCTCTGGAGGTTTATCAGGCGGTGGAGCTGCGCCCTCCTCTTCCTCATCCTGCAATGTGCCGATCTGCATCCCTGAGTACTGACTATCACTGCCATCCAGCACCTACACACACACACACACACACACACACATATATATATTTATATATACTTATATACACGTACATATATCACTAACAATATATATACACATAACAGAATGGGCCAAACTCACAAACAATCATAAACATTCAATTCATGCAAATGAACACAAAAAACAGGAACAGTCAGACATGCAGTATCACTTTAGGAACTCATACAAATATTGCATGATCACAGCTTTCTTCTGCATAATAATATGCATGTCAAGACAATTTTTGGCCTCACAAAAAAAAAAAAAAAGTAGGGTGTTAATCTACTGCAGAAATCTACCCGACAATAATGAGGATTTAATGGCTGATTAGATATTAACTTATACATTTTAGTCTTCTAATTTGGCAGAAGGAAGATCATTGCTTTTATCAAAACCAGGAAATTGCTCAAATTCAATCCAATGTTATTTTAGTATTATTTATATACTATTATAGTGCTTATAAATTTTTTGAATTAGCTTTCATTTTTATATTGCCAGTTATTTTAATTTTCAAGTTTTATTCATTTTAGGTGTGCTTGTCATTTTTATTAGTTTTTTGTTTTCTTTTAATATTTCTAAACAGCTTTAATTTATTTATTTCAGTTTTAGTCATTGTAATATTTAAACTTCAGTTGGCTGTCAAATCAACATTCCGAATTTTCATTTTCAAGCTTAAGTTTTTAATCGAACTTTTATTCTAATTTATCTTTAAATTGCAATTACCAAAAATTATTTTTAACACTTTTAGTATAAGTTAACAATGACTGATTTCATTTTTAAACGGTGTTCAAACCCTCAGGAAAGAGGATGTGCATGTGGGGATGGAGCAAATCAGGGGTGGGGTTCTATCCGGGCAGGGAAGAGCAACAATAGCCTCACCCCCGTCCTCTGCTGACCTGCTCACTACTGCTAGAGGAAGAGATGGCAGAAAAGGAAGAGGAAGAAGTCGAGGTAGAGGAGGAGGAATAGAATGGCCTGTAGATAGTCGACTCGCTGTCGGAGTGTGGGTCCGGCCCTTCTGTGGGAGTTGGGGAAGGTGGTGAATAGCTCCGACAGCGTCTGCTGGTGCTGGTGACACTTACGAGCTCGGCGCATTCTGAAGGCGTCACGGCGGAGTCCGGCCCCTCCGTAGTCGTCTGGGAACTGTCACTAGGGGGCGACGACAACACTGCTCCCGTCGACATCTGGTTCCCATCGCTTACTAAGTCACCAGACCTGCTGACGACCCCGGCGCCCCCGCTTGAGCTGCGACTTAGCATGTCCTCATCTTCCTCATCTGGAGTATCAGGCCCTACACCCTGCTCTGAAGCACTCAGGTCCACTGAGTCTCCCGGCTGCAAGGCATGCTGGGAGGAGCGGGGCTGCTCTGTGATGATGTCAGATGTGCCAAGAGACGAAACGCCTGATGAGGAGGGAGCTTCACTGGAGCTGTCGCCACCAACCGAGGCTTGAAGAAATGTGAGAGAAACAAAGCATTAATCCTTCCATATATTCCATGCAAAGCATTTGTTTGAATTCAAGGAGTGTTTGTTTTATGAAGAAGGCAAAGTTCGTGGACATGATGTTGGTAGCTGCCTGGTTTGTTTTCTGGTGTTTGGTCTAAGCGCTAGCATGTTGCAATGTGGTTGCTAAAGCGCCTCAGGCAAAACAACAAATCCTCAAATCTAGCGTCCAATTTTGCTGTCGGAAATAATTCGTCATTGTTTTTGAAAGTAGTCCCTTATGCTCACCAAGTCTGTTTTTATTTTGCAAGAGATTTTATAAAGCTGATTTTTTTTTATCCACCAGGAGAAAATCGCAAGTCTTAAAACGTGACAGTACTCCCCTCCTCAACTTACCAGAGATTGATCCTGTGGGGACCTCTGCCCTCTCAGGGTCATCTTCCAAACCCTCCTCTTCACCCGACAACAGCTTACCTAAAACAAGCACAACATCCAAGACATATCATTACAATGCACCAAACATGTTTCTATTCCAAACACCATTCTAACTTTCTTTGACAGTCTAAAACTCCAACCACACATTCAATATCAAAACTGTTCTACTGACGTGCCACAGACAGCCCCTCGAAGCACACACTGAAACATGTCAGTAGGTTAGATGCAAAAGAAGGACAGACAAGTCACCTTTCTGCTTTCTGAGGAGGAGAGGACTGCATGTTGACCCACCAGCTGTAAGCAGGAAACAGGAAGTGAAGAGAGCAGAAAAGCCCAAAAATTCATTTTGAGGGTTAGAGGAAGGAAGAAGCAAAGGATGAAGATCTGATGCAGGGTGAAATAGTTTGCAGTGAACTTACAGATCAGTGATTTGTCAACAAACCGAATATATATGACATAAAGAAGCAGTGTGGGAAATATTAAGAGAGGAATTTTAAGAGAGTATGTTAGTAGTGAGTAACACAATTTGAATTAAACTGAAAAAAGAAAACTTTTACAATTTAACACCTTCACATTGAAAAAAAAATAAAATTCCAAAGTCGAAATTACTTTTATGAATAGATGTCAACATATATAGTTTTGGCAGTTAATCAGTGAAAATCAACGCCGATACTTTAATTTCTCCATGTTCCTCTGTGCTCATCTCACAGCAAAAGAAAAACAATACATTTGTATATACATTTATTTTAATAATTTAAAAATATTACCATAATTATGAAATTATTGTTTATTCTATAATAAAATCCATCAATTTCAATTGAAAGTTTTTCATTCGTATAACTGATTTTAAAAACAATCTGCAAATCACTTGGTCATTAGGGCTGGGAAAATAAATCGATGCATCGCAAATCGAGAAATGATTTAGCATAGATTCTGAGATTTTCCGAATGCATCGCGATTCTTCCTTGAATCGATTTGGAGCATAGTTTTGAACATCAGATGGCACTCCATGCTTTAGAAACAACCGTACTCTGCTTGTTTCCAAATCCTTACACACACTTGAACCTAATATAATAATTCATAGAATTCAGAAGGCTGAAGCAAATTACAAAGGTGTTCACAGTGGGCTGTGTTTACATTAATCTTGTGTCATAAAAGCATTCTAAGCTGAGGTGAAAGTACATGATATGCCGAATGCACTAGCGCTCTTTAACCCTCTTCTTCATGAGCATTTGAGTGTGCAGATAAAAACTAGATTAAGAGTGCCATCTGCTGTTAAAATCTAAGCTCAGAATCACGATGCATTCTGAAAATCTAAGAATCGATCCACGAATCGATTCTGCGTCGATTTATCGTCCAAGCCCTATTGGTTATGGTTTAGCCACATTTACCTCATTTAGTTATAAGTATTGGTAAAATACAGTCGATCTCTACTTATATACACAACACAAACCTTATTTTTCTATATGCAACAGACTGTATAATAACAATATTTACCAATAAGTTCGAGGATGCTGCCACTTCGTGCACGGCACTCTGTCTCTTCTCTAAAGACACAGGTGTGTGATATTTTACCACGCGTGATGAGTGTGTTCAAGAGCTCAGGGGCAGGAGTGCGAAACACCTGCTGCAGAAGCTCCAAAGACGCTGTGACCACATTATGATCCCAGTGCTGCGTGTAGTGCAGGGTCACTTCATAGACCTGAGAACCGAAGATTAGAGTCTACATGTTCAAAAATACACTTCAGTACACATAGATCAACATAACACAAATCGCAAGGATACGTTGAACTTGATCCGCTCTGGTACCTGAATGAGCTGCTCAGGTGCAGGGGTGATGTCCGCCTCTTTACGAACAAGACCAAAGCTGCCCTTCAGGCTGGTGTTAGGAGCCTGCTGCTGAAGAAGAGGCATCAGGTAGCGCAGCGTCAGTAACACACCCAGAATCAGGTGACTGGAATGATCCTCATCCACTGGCACTACCAAACCTGAGAGCGAGAGAACATAAGATGAATTAAGAAATCTGAAAAATAGCATTTTGACAGAATCTCAGTTGTAGAGTGTAAGCGTCCTACTGAGCAGCACGTTGAGGAGCCAGGTGTAGAAGTAGTGTGTTCTGCGTGAGTGCTGACACACGCTGACAGCCGAGCTGGCCGCCGTTCGCCGAATAGTGGGAGAACTGGACTTCAGATTGGCAACAAAGGCCTTCAACAGCATCTAAATACACATTCAAAGAGTGAAATCCTAAGTGCCACATTCAAAGTGAATTTGATGAGAATAACTTATAGAATGTGGATAATAGTCATTTAAACAGGAAGTGAGATTATGAAATCATATTACTTAACCTGCTTTATTATAATTCTTGTTAATGATACTTTAGTTTTTTTTTTAATGCATTTTGTAAGAAAATTATTAAAGAGACGTCTAGGAACATGAGAGATTGGCTTATGCACACCCTTTGAACTTTGAACTGTTTTCCTCGCAAATTTGAGATCACTCTTCTGCACCAAAAGCGTAAATACAGATATATTCATCTGAAGAGGTACAATAGCATTCAGGCTCGAGGTCAGTACAAATCTTTTTTTTTTTTTTTTAAATATAAATTCAAAAGTGACAACAAAGACATTTATAATCTTTTGGTTTTAAGTAAACATTGTTCTTTTGCACTTTAAAAAGTATTACGGTGTCCACCAAAATATTAAGCAGCATATATGTTTTCAACATAAAATAAAGAATAAAAACCAGCATATTAGAATGTTTTCTGAAGAATCAGGTGACACTGAAGACTGCAGTAATGGTTGCTGGAAATTCAGATTTGCAATACAGGAATATATTACATTTTAAAATACATGAAAATAGAAAACACTTATTTTAACTTGTAAAAAATATTTCACAATATTAAAATTTTTATTTAAAAAATTAATAACAAAATGTTCTTAAATTATTATTTGTATACATGATCAAATAAAAGTAGCATTGGTGAGCATTACAGACTTCTTTCAAAAACTCAAAACTATTTTACCGGCCTCAGTGGTTGTGTATTCTGTATAATCTTTTATTAAGCACTCCTGGAGTGTTCGTATAACTAAACAAATTGATTTGCCTTCATCTGCAAAAATCTTCACCTGCTATTGCATGTGGAATTTGTTTATTTATGACTTGGATTGAGCTGGTTTTAAACATAAAGCAGCACTAAACTGACAGTTGTAGTGTCTTTAGATGTAAATGTGTTCTTGGCAAGGGAACAGGCTCTTTCCGTCTCCTAGTGATGTGAGGGAGAGGAGGCTCATGGATAATTAAATCCAGTCTGAGTCACATTCCATTTTGAGAAGATGATGTCACCACTGCACATTCACAGCTTCAGACAGCGAGAGAAGATAACGGTGTGGGAAATCCCGCAATGAGGTGCCAAACCACAGAAATCAGGCCAGAGGTCATGGTTAATGTTGTGGTGGTGTGACTTGAGTCAACTGATTTCCACCTGAACATCAGGTGATGTGGTTCAATAAAGCGACATGGTCTTTGAAAACCTTTAACTGTGACAAACCTTCATCTAAACCAAAAACCTAGTTTACAGTGGTTTCCTTTGTTTTAAAGCTCTTTCTTTATAGTACTGAACTCATACCTTAATCTCTCCATCATTGGCGAAGTGACCCAGGGCAGCCATGATTTTAGGAATTGAAGAAGAAAGAGTTTCCTGCACCGTCTCCTCCTGACGTTTTGTGATCCGTGTCAGACACGGCAGCAGATTCACAAGATACGGCCTGAGAAAAAATAAATTAAAAGCATGAGTTTCATTTTGTTATCATTAACCCAATATCAGTTTCACTTATTCCTGAGCAGAGCAGTAGAAGTAACTGACTTTTAATAAGTTAATAAGCATACCTGCACTTCTGTGGACGCACTAGGTGAGCGAGCTCAGCAAACCTCCACAAGGCTGCCCGCAGACTCCGAGAGGCAGCGTTCTGTCAAAACAGAAAGAGTAGTGCTTTATTAGTGATCTGTGCATGTCCCTAGAAAAAACAAGAGCCCTGTACCTATGAAAACTATAGGGATTGCCATTTCAAAAACACTCTAGCCCAGAAAAAAAACAATAAAGCACTGTTTGCACCAAGAACAAAACAATAAAATGAATCACAGACTGCCTATTCGCACCCAAAGCAAAACAAAACTGGAACTCTTAAAACCACGACATCAAATCTAAAAAAGGTGGGAAAGCCAAGACAATTTTTTATTCCTTGTGAAAAGATAATGAAATCTGATTCACCTTTTTAATTTCTTTGTACAGTTCTAGCTGCAGCCTAGGCAAGTTGGAATCCATCAATGCCTGCAAAGTAAAACAAAAAGAAATTTTATTACAATGTAGCACAGTAAGCATCACAGTTCAAATGAATTTATATATATATATATATATATATATATATATATATTTATATATATTTATATATATATACAAACTATTCATGACTCACTTTGATGATTTTGTTGAGGCACTCATCTGCCACCATCCTGACGTCAGACTCTTTGTCGTCGCTGCACAACAAGAACATTTCCATAGCGATTCCAAGAAGCTTCTGGAACTCTGGAGATGTCCTGATGAAGTCACAGTGAAATACAGCACTGAATGACACATTACGTAAAAAAAAAGTAAGCTAACCTTTCAAATTAGCAGCAAACATGATAAAACGTGCATTATGTATATTACGTCTCAACAAAGGCCATTTGACTTTGCCACTCATTCAGTTTATAATAGCAAAGAAGGAGTGAGTGTGTTCTGTTCCTCCTTATATCTGGCTGTTACTATCACCCAAATTACCCTCAAACACTGACAGCTTCAAGAGCATGTTGTTGTGAAGCTGTTGTGCAGTCTAGCAATAATAATGATAGCCAAAAAAGGAAATGCTAAATGAAAAACAAGGAAGTGGCTACACAGTTAAGCAAAGAATGAATCCCCTTGATCCAGACACAGCAAAACGAATAATGAACTTCATTCAGCTGCATTGTGTATATGAGCTGGACCGTTGATGATGCTCTAGTTTCAGCTCTCGTTTGGCATCAGGATGAGTGTAGCAAGGTCAGTAAAGCCAAAACTGTAGGAAATTCTACCATTAAAATTCCCAATTTCAAAGTCCACGACTGTTCCTGTCTGTGCACCCAAAATCTGCCAGGATTTCACAACATCTTTACTGTCCCTAAACTTTTGAACAGCAGTGTATATCCTAACCTACAGGTGAAGAACAGCACTTTACTAATGTGCTTCAAAAAGATCTATGCAGGCAGGTTTACAATAATCTTTTATTTTTTTCCTTTGTTTTCCAAACAGATTTATTCTGTATTCAAGTGTAGTCGCGCTGAAAGAAATGGACTTTGAGAACTTCAAATGCTGGCACTCATTTTAAAACTTGCTAGTAATAATTCAGGATTTTTCATCTTGAATACCTTTAATTAATTAGCATCGTAAAGGTGCAAAAACCAGCCTAGCGTCCGCATCAAAAGGCTTTTGCCTCATAAAATGTGACCAAATCTGATTATCCTTTATCTTATGTGTCCGTCCATTGACTAGTGCATACCTTAGCGACTGTGCCACGATGTTTTCACATATCGTCAGGCAATGAGTCACTCTGTCCTTTTTGGTTGTAGCAAGGTCTTTTTTTCTGTAAGAAAACACAATTTTACTGTGGATGTCATGAAAACAAACCTTTGATCTGATGAAACACATGAATAACATATTCAGCAGATATAAACATACAAAAGAGCTGCTAATATACAACACAACGTGAACAGAAGCAACCGAGTATGTATCTGTAAAGTGAGTATATTAGATTGAGCCACAGTGGTCAGCCAGACACTGATTTATTTTCTGATACTGATTACCTAAATCCATTAGGTGAATTTAATCTTGCTAACAATGCAGCAGTAAAGCTGTTCTTCTGGACCATAGCACATATAGCATCACTGTTCACTGGTGACAATCTAAAACAAATCTAAAGTTATTAAACACAACGAAATGACCTCAGCAGATGAGTGTTCAACCTTGAAAAACTAAATATGTAATCGCTCATCTATTACAGTGGTTGATGCATGATCACTTGGCGAACAGGTGCCTTAACAATCAAAATAGTACCAAACAGTTTACCATGGGATGTTAACCCAGAATAATGTAAATCTATCTCATTAACAGAACATTCATTCATTCATTTTCACTAATTAACATATTCTCAGTGCAAAGTCAACTATTCAAATTCTCCTTGTGTCTTAAATAAGGAAATCACTTAATTTATTTACACACAAGTGCCATTCAGTGTCTTCATAAAGTATTCATTTAAAGTTACTTATTTACAGTGACCTTATGTTATACAGTTTGAAAAAAAATCAAATAGAGATAAAAGATCTTCGCATTAAAGTTAAATAAAAAAAATAATTTCCACATTGAAATGAATAAGTGGTGATCGCTAAAATGTTTATTTTCTGTGAAAGACAAACCTTGGTGGATTTTCAAGATTTTTAGTGTGACTGTGACGATAGTTCAATACATGGAGCTGAAAATTGTCATTGTTTATAATAAATATCCGAGTAAAACAAGGGTTGTTGTTTTTTTTTTGATGGTATGAGTCACGCTGAGTAACAGGAAAGGAAAAACATGTAAAAAACCAGGAGATGAAAATATTTATAGAAATCACTGCATTCACAAATGAACATTTCCCAGTAAGATTTTTGGTTCATCAAGAATTGTGGAGTTATTTTTGGATTTCTTTATATGCAACAGCTTTCCCCTATGTTTTCTGCATGATCGCGCGCTGTTTAATCTCGCAGCTGACGCAGAATCAAACCACACTTCCAACGCGTCATCTGATATTAAGCCCAAAACAACAACAACAACAACCAGCTTTATATGAGAAAACACGCATCCCTCCTGAATGTCATGATAACATCACTATAGCGACTGTGTCAGGTGATGATGATGATGAGGCTGCATCAGGTCAGCACTCACTGTTTCTGGACGAGCTCCTCGGCCGACAGCGGGCCTTGCTGCTGCTGCTGCTGCTGGAAGGATTTGAGCGACTCAAACGCTTTCATCAACTTCTCCATGGTGGCCATTTGATCAGAAGCACTGATCTGGATGCTGTCTGACTGGAGAGATGGAAATATTTACAAACTCGACTCTACAGCCAGAGGAGTCGAGCACCGTGCAGACTGCTGAAGGGAAACTCAATGTGTGTCGTCGAGATCGGACACCACTTATAAGTGGACAGAACCCCCTTAAATCCGATCTAATGTCCACACACCATCAGATTATTACCGGTATTCCAACAAAATTTTCAGAAGGTAACTGAAAACATAACCAGCTCTGAAAGCCATCTTAAAGCAGGGTATGAGGGCAACTGTTCTGCTGTATTTCCGGGTTAATAAAACTCCTGTCAAAATTAAAGTCCTCTTTGTCATAATAAATTGTACTACGATGCCCATATCTGTAGGGAGTATTCTAATACAAGACTAACGCCAGATCAATTACTAGGTCTGACTAGACTGCTGTATGCAAAATGTATGTTTCTGGAAAATAAACAAACTTTATACAGCTCGTTGTGCCTTTATTTCTTTATTTTTCCATAAAAAAAATTTGAAAGCAAAAACAAAGATATGTTTTAATTATTGTTTGAATGTGAAGCATAAAGGCTGATGAAGAACACATATTTGCAATTATCTGCCATCTCTGAAAACTGTATTCAGTCCATACGAAGAGCTACAAAGTAGACTAATTAGACTTCAATTAGGCTTCAAAATTCAACAATCACATATAATATAGAGGTAATTTCTAATGTGTAATTTAGCACTTCTTTATTCATGAATAAAAAAGCAAATCACAAAAAAATGACATTCAAATATGTTCAGATAATTTTCAGTATATGATATAGGCCTATGTGATTTTGAATGTCGTCTTAGTTATGTCAGCTTAAGAAGAGGCATAGTAATTTATCATATAATAGTATAAAATATCTCTCTTGACTTGCAGATACATTACATTTGTCTACTGATTCTTTAATTATTTCTCGGTCGCAAAGAGTGGGAAATGGCATCCGAATTATCCTACTCTATAATGTTTCCATGGCTTAAAAACTGAGCATTTAATTTTCATATTCACAAATGTAATGTTTTTCTCCTTCACATGAAAAGTCGTTCCAGTTTTCTTGGCTAGGTCGGCCACCTAAAATCTCTACACAATCTTCAATTCGATTTACATTGTTAGGTTCTCCTGCTGCCCAGTACCTGAACATAACAGTTTTAATTAGAAGAAATCTCTATAAATATTGTAAACATTAGGTTTTCACATATTTGCTTAAAACAAAAACGAAAATAAGTCAGATCTCACTCTTTGGTTATTTCAGTGTTGTCCACCCATTTCCACACTCCCTCAGTAACAGAGAGGCCAATCCATACATCCATTTGGAAATTAGACATGAATTTCTGTTTGCAGCCCATAAGTAAAGAATCGGTTACCACCCAGGTGGCCAAAAATGTTTAAAATCAAATACTGTATGTTTGCAGACACAGTTAGCTATCTGAGATACCATCAGGTTCCATCAACTCTTCATGAGCTCTGAAACAAAGTTTTGTCTCTTTTTGCCCTCTCACTCACCTGTTCCTCTTCACTATTTATGATCACAAGATAAGCTCCCTTCTCAGCACAGCTGTGTCTGCTCTCATTCCACGTCATCATCATAGAAGAGACGCAATAAAAATGAGAGGCAATGTAGCTCCCTCCTGTCAAGCACCCTTAAAAGAAAATATCTTTGTTAAATTATGGTGTCACAAAGCAGTACGTAATGCTGAAGGGAGACACACTACAATATTTAAATGTAATTTAATTTGATTAAACTTAAATGACTAAGTAAACATCTTAAATGAATACCTACCAATTAGTAGCAGCTTTTCTAAATTCTGTACTTTTTTCATTTGATATTGTTCACTAGCCTGCAGCTGATCTCTCTCTATTGTGAGATTGTAGTAACGTCGGTTCAGATAGTCCTGATCGTCAACACACCGGTCATAGTCGGTCTTTAACTGGACAATGTCTGTTCTGTACTTGAATGCTAGAGCTATGAGACCAGCCAGCAGAATACCGAACAGCAACGCCAGGCACACAATCCCCACTTTGTAGAAGTTTGATGAGTCTAAATGAAAAAGAAAGCATAGACTACATTTTTTAATACCACATTCATTAAAATTAGCGTATTTTATAGCTTACCTGATTCACGGGGCTCAGTCTGGTTGATTTGAGACTTTGGAATCTTTGTAGTGAATTCTTCATTGTATGTAGCCAAAGATGTGCTGCTATTGTCGACAGTGTTTGCTCTGTTCATTTCTGTATCTTTCCAACTGAAACTGATTTTTAGTTCAAATCCCACATGTGTGAAAAGCCTGCAGTTTCAGATTTCACTGCTATTTGGTAAAGCATCTAATTAGCTGTATATAACATTCTACACATTTAAAATAGCAGAAATATGTATTTTAAGCAGAAATGATCAGTGATAATGGCTTAAAATGATTTAGAATGATCTGTCTACACTCTTGGTTGTTCTGTTCTGATTTCACATTAAAACAACTCACTACATTAACACATGTTTGCAATACTATTAGACCAATATGCACAAATCAGATATACTCACTGTGTGATCCTCAGGCTGGTGTTGCAATGCTATATAAACACAACTTTTCTTTATAAGACACCTAATTCTGCTATATATTCTCTTTATTTCCTCCTCGTGGGAATAAATTAGTAACTGTGGTAACTGGGTTTTGTTTTCTTTCACACTGAACAACATTATAAAATGTTTTATTGACTGTATTCATTAATACACAGAAACCAAATTAGAAACTGTTGCTGGGTAATATAAACGGAAAGCCCTTTAAACATACACATTTTAGTAGTGCCTATTTTAGTTACAAGTGTCACAACAGTGGCTACTTATTAATTTTGGTAGACCAGCAATAAGTAATCAATGAAAATATCACAATAATTACCTTATTGCCAATAAAGTTTATGTATTTGAAATATTGATGCTTTTGATGGACATGATTAAGCTCGTTTTTGTTGTTATTAGAAAATCACAAATGTCCTGTTAAAAAAATTTGGTTATTTATCATTGTTTTCAGTAATGATCAGAAGTAAGTCCATTATTTGTCTGAAAGGTACTTTTGTGCCAATTATTGTTATATTGACAACATTATTTTCTCCCTAAAAAAATATTGATTCATTAAAGAGAAATTTGTTTTTGTTCTTGATTTGCAATTGCAAACTGATCAGTATACATTTTGATAGTCTCTAACAGACGGCAGATATTCATTGCAGACATTTGCATTCTCAAATACTGTTCTATCCCAATGTCATGCCTCTTTGTTTTTTAGAAATAAAAAAAATGAAACAAACATTAAAGCTTCAATGAATACATATTTTAGTTTTCTTACTGTCCTTTATTGTTCTCTAAGCTTTCAAAATCACATACATTTTTTTGGCCTCCGCTATAGATCCTGAATAGTGGAGAAATTAATACAGCAGTCAAACTAAATGACAGAATAAATGGAAAATAACAAATCAGGATAGATGCTAAACTGTTAAAGAAGATTTTGAAGGCTTTCCTTTTCTGCTGGTTTTCAACAGCTCCGTCAGTTTTGTTGTGTCCGTCTTTTCTTGTCATCTCTGCATTGGTTCGTTCACCTAGTCCTGGACACTTCAGAGCATAAAGGACTGAAGCACAGCAAAACAAGATTATTGTAACTGTATTCCAAAAAAGAAAAAAGAATACATGATCTGGGAAATATTCTATTCCGATCAAAATGAGCCTCACGCTGTTGGCTGCTCCAATTAGCCAAGCTGCTACTGCCAATGCAATCCTTTACTGGATGCTCTTACATCTCAGAAATGTTACTGGATAAATCACTGCCAGGTAATGGTCAAAGCACATGCAGATCTGGAGAAGAGGCCTGAAAGTCCAGCCGAAACCAATGAAAAATACCAAACAATCACTTGTCACATTGGGATAGTTGGTAATAAATGAGTCTATAATCCTATGGATGCCAAACCAGCTCCACTATATTGATATTCAATGGAAAGACCAAGCTGGGTTTGATACTCCCAAGAAGAAAAACCCAGAGGGTCCAGCAAAGGACTGGCGTTCCCACAACGGAGAACAGTACTAAAGTAACAAAAATGTCAAGGCTTCCAAAGTGTCCCTTGCAAATACAGCCTCATATTACAGAATTGTCGAATACAGAGAGTAAATCGTTGATTTGGAAGCATGATTTGCACAAAGTTAAAGAAGGTGGGAAAATTAGGCTAAAGCCTTCAGAAAGCTATAATAACAAGACTGAAAGACTAAACTGAGAAATCATTGAAAAAATGTTAGTACCTGAAATGATGTCACTGCATGCAAAATATACAGAAACAAATACTGTTTCTGGCAGTGAAAAAGTACCAAAAATGACTCATTCACCATGTTTCATCCACATATAAGGAACAAATGTACCTGGCCGCTCCCATTTTGTTTGCATATTTTCACTTTTATTTTTATTTTTTTTACTTACGTCATTGCTTATACTATTGGAAAACAATTATTATTCTTGGTGATCATAATCTATATGCCTGTTAGGCATTTACTTCAATATAGCCTAGATAAATCCAGTAATAGTCAATGCAGTATGGTTAGATTACATGAACAGTCTTATACAGGGAAACTCACAAATAGTTAACAGGTGAACAACAGACGCAGGAGTGGAAGGGCAGGTAATAGTAAAAGGGAAATTAATCTTTCAGGTAAATTATAGTATGAGTCTTGGTTATATAATATGCAGTTACCACTCTCGTAAAAAAAAATGTCAGTTAACAGTAACCTGAATTTCACAATCTTAAATAAATAAATAAACAAACTAAACATTTTTTCGAGAAGGATTTTCTATAAAGTGCATGCATATAGAACTACAAAAACACCTCATCCACCATGTTTCATCTGGATCTGCTTACTCATATTGTGTTTGGATAGCACTGTACCTGTTGTTTTAGTTCATTTTACTTGTGTGTCCAGCATATTTATGAGCTGTTTAAAACAAATGTTTCACTAATGCTCAGATTTTAATAGATCATGGTGTGCTGTATAAAAATGATTACACTCTAGTCTTGTTGATGGTGTGTAATTTTATTTCTACATGAAACCTTTTTCACACACCAAAGGTTTAAATTATAATTACATTTAAATCAAATGTATTAAGAAAAAAGAAAATAATGAAACCACCCATACACAGGAATTAACAGACTTCTAAAAAGGCAGTGAAGTAGACAGGGAAGCAGGAACTGAACAAGGAAGTGAGCACAGAAACATATGGAGAATAAACAAGAGTTCTTAACACAAGACAGGGAACACAAAACTGGAATCATCACAAATATTCTGTCCTAGCTAATGTCACTTCTCTTATAAGAAATTAAAACTTTATCATCTTTGAAGCATCAATTTCTTTCACGTTGTCTTTTTTCCCTTTTATTTGTTCTTTGAAAGCACATTATGTTCTTCAGGTGGCCTTCACAATACATCCTGACTAACAGTGAAAATAATACAGCAGTTAAAGTGAAGCACAGAGTTAGTGGAACAACTTCACAGAAATACACATACCTACTGATTTTAGCTATATCCATAAAGTAAATTGAAACCAGAGGGATGTAACAAATCAGAATAGATGCTAAAATATAAGAGATGATTCTGAAGGCCTTCCTTTTCTGCTTGTTCTCAACAGCTCTGCCTCTGTCAGTATTATTGTGTATGTCTTTCTCTGGCATCTCTACATTCTTGTGATCTCCCGGTCCTGAACGCTTCAGGGCGTGAAGGACAGAGGCACAGCAAAAGGAAGTTATTATCACTGCAATACAAAAAAACAAAAAGAATATGGGATCTTTAAAATAGTTTACCCTACCAAAAACGATCCTCAAGCCGTTACCCATTGAAATTAGCCAAGCTGCTGCTACCAATGCAATCCTGTACTGGATGGCCTTATATCTCAGGAATATTACTGGATGAATCACCGCCAGATATTGTTCAATACACATGCAGATCTGGAGAAGAGGTCTAAAAGTCCAACTAAAACCAAGGAGAACATTAGCTAAACGGTCACCCCCCACAGAAGGAAATCTGATCATAATAATGTCCATAATGCATTGAATGCAAAAGAACAGCTCCAGTATAGTGAGGTTCAGTGGAACCACCAAGCTGGATTTAAGGTTCCCATGGAGAAACACCCAGAGGGACCAGCAATGTATCGGTGTGCCCACAGTAAAGCACAGTATTGAAGTCAAAAAAGTGGCAATAGGGCCAATATGTCCCTCACACATGCAGAACCAATCCACTGATTCATCAAAAATGAAAGTTGTTCTGTTGATGAATGAATTGCACATTCTGGGGAAAACAGAAATGGGTCAGTGTGTTGGCCAATTAACGTTTTCTTTACAGCATATTCTAATGTCATCTAATGTTTTGTGTTTTATACCACTAATACCTTTAAAAGTATTTTATTTTGTAGTATTGATTTCTGGATCCAATTTACCCTATTAATTTAATCCTTAAACCCAAGGTTTGAATTAAAATGATTGAAAGAAATGTCATACCTGGATTGATGTTACAGCATGCTAAATATACTGAAGAACTGTTTTTAATTCCCAATGGCAACAAGCTACCAAAAGTGCCTCTGTTCAAACTGTGTGAAAAATCAAGCTACAAATGCACCTCATCTGCCATGTTTCATCTGTCAGTGGGCAATTCTACATGTATGTGTGTCTACTCCCATTTTGGTTTGTATATGTACCTCTGTTTTTAAGCTCATGTAATTAATCAATATATGGGGGGGGGTAATATTTGAATGAAATATCATGTACTGTCTTACATTTTCGACAGTAAGTTCACATACAGACACATAAATACAAATATTTATTTATTTTATAGCTTGTTTTATAGAGTTATAATACAGTTTGTAATGTGGAGAAAATAAAGAAATGTATAGGGATGACAAAAAGTCCAACCTGAGTGACAAGTAATCATACTTGCACAATTACTTCACAATTAGTTTAAAACACACACACACATGTTTGTTTTTGTGAAAAGTGGGGACATCACATAGGCGTAATGGTTTTATACTGTACAGACCGTATATTCTATCGCCCTTCACCAACCCTTTACCTAACCCTAACCCTCACAGGAAACTTTGTGCATTTTTACTTTCTCAAAAAAACTCATTCTGTATGGTTTATAAGCGTTTTGAAAAATGGGGACACGGGTTATGTCCTCATAAGTCACCCTCTCCTTGTAATACCTGTGTCATACCTGTGTCATTATACAGAGTTGTGTCCTGATATGTCACAAAAACAAGAGCACACACACACACACACACACACACACACACACACACACACACACACACACACACACACACACACACACAAACACACACACACACACACAAACACACACACACACACACACACACACACACAAACACACACACACACACACACACACACACACACTCACACACATTAAAAACATGAAGAATGTAGCCAGTGGAGAATGTTCTCTTTTTACATGGTCTGAACATTTTACAAGAACCACTATTTTGATAAAAGGCAAATTAATTTTCAAATATTGACTTTTTGGTAATATTTAGGCTAAATGGTTCTTTACATTCAAATGTTAATTAAAAGGCTCATGGGTTTATTTTAATACTGCTTGTGTTTTACTTAAAGGAGCATTGCGTAGGTTCTGAAATTTCTTTTGAAAATTGAAATTGTGACCCCGAGGAACCAGCAATGGACCGGTGTTCCCACAATGAAGCAAAGTAGTGAAGTGAAAAGGACAAAATAAGTTCCAAAATGTCCTTCACAAACACAGTACCATTCAAATATAGATGCTTTCCAGATTATGAAGGAGGAATTGCACATGGTTGAACAGCGCTGGGGAAATGAAAGATGGATTGTCATAATCATTTTCTCATTTTAAACATTAAATAATAGTCCGAAATATCTAAAATTTTAAACAGAACCGTTTATTTGTCTTCAAATATACATACAGTATAGGCTTTATGGTTGTTGAATCACAGATGACTATAGTACTTCATTTGGTACTAAGATTGGACAAAAATACTCGATTTCAAGATAAAGTCTTGTATAAGGTGAACAATGGTATAGTTTAACTTAATTAAAATTAAATATCATACCTGGCTTGATGGTACAGAAAGAAACACCCAAAAGCTACAAAATATCCCAGAAGCTATGAGCTATAAAACATGTCTCATTCAATATGTTTGGTCCATTCATAGACAACTATGAATGTATGAGGGCCCACTCTCATTTTGTTTGCATATGTTTGTCGCTGTTGTTTAGCTCATGTCATGCCCTGCATGCTTATAAATATAATTTTTGTAAAAATATATTGTGGGATATAATGCATACCAATCATGATAAATTAGATAAATGAGAACACATACATGCCCATGTCACTCATTTTATAGTAATGATACTATATCAGCTGTGAAATAGAAAGCCCCAAATTACCCAAAAACCACCTTTGATTCAGTCTTGGCACTAGTGATAGGAGACATTGAGACTTTTGAAACTTCAAATTAAAGCAACTACTCTACAAAATGATCCACTGCTTCAAAGCGCACAAGATTCTGCACTCTGAGGACATCAGCTGGTTAAAGCCATGTAAATGCTAAATGCCACAGCAAAAATGTGTTTAATGACATTTGCTACAAAACAGCTGCCGGTGTTTTCAAGTGTGTCTATTATTTGTATTATCTTTAACCTGTACTATTTAGTCTTGTATTCATTTGTAGCACTTACTGTACAAGAATACTTTTTGTGCACAAAGAAAACAAAATTAATGACTTTTTTCAACAATTTGTGCAAAAAAAAAAAAAAAAAGTATTAGCTTCATAAAATTAAGGTTGATCCACTGATGTCTCATGGACTATTTTAATGATGTCCTTACTACCTTTCTGGGACTTGAACGTGTCAGCTGCGTTGCTGTCAATGCCAGGTCAGAAAGCTCTCGGATTCAATCAAAAATATCTTTATTTGTGTTCTGAAGATTAACAAAGGTCTTACGGGTTTGGAACAACATGAGGGTAGGTAATAACAGAACTTAAATTTTTGGGTGAACTTTCCCTTTAATATTTTTCTGAATCTGCACACTTTTGGGCTTCATTGGAGTTGTTTTGTGAAGTCCCGTGGCCACAAAGCAGAAGCAGTACCTCCTTGTATAAGAAAAGTAACATGTAAATTATTGATTCTTTCCTGCATGGGTATTAATATTAATCACTCTGAGAAAAAAAAAAGATTTCTTGTAAAATGTACTCCAATAATCTTTGCCTCTCTTTCTCTCTCTCTCTTTCAGTTTGAGTTTCTTGAACATCCTTTTACAACAGAGTCCAATGGCAAACAATGTATGAAACATTCAAAGCTATCCTGTGATCAGTCATTTATTCTAATCCACTTTTTGGTGCTTGAACCCTAAAAATGCAGTGCCTATCATTATCGAGTCATTTTAGTGTGTACTTAATATTGTCAGTATTGTCAAGTGTGTATAGAGCATATGAGAGCATATGACTGCTGCCAAAGCAGAGGGGAAAGCCTTAAGGAAAATGATAGGGGGTGGTGTTGGGAGGGCAAGCATGTATGTGAGTCAGGGGGATGAAAACATACTGAGAAGAAAGAATGTGTTACAGTGTGGGTCTGACTGGAGTGAGGAGTGGCATAAGAGTTACAGAGGGAGACAAAAGACATTTTGCACTGGGAGTGAATAATCTGAATGTACTTCACATTAGGTTCAAATTGTAGTTTTTGGTGTTGAAGTCTGAAGTGGGAAATAATGAAGAATTCACTCCAAAGGAAAAGAACCTCCAGCTCAACTTTAACTAAAGCCAACAAGTGAGTATGGATTTTGTTAGAAGAGCCTAAATGGATCGTGTTGGAAACATAAAAACAATCTGTAATTATTATTTTTTTAATGAATAGCAAGCTATGCTATCATATATGATATACTGCTATACATTTAAATATGCAGCCTAATTGAGTTTAATTATTTTCAACATCTCTGTCTTGTTAAAAAGCTTTTAATCAAAGTGGATTTAAATTTTTTAATGTATTTTTATTGTTGACCGCTGATGCAAAGACAAGCTGGTTTTTCTGTGTCATCACTCTATTATGATGTTTCAGGGCCACACTACATTCTCTGTATGGGATAAATTAAACTTTATGTCTACCTTCATTTCTTTTTAACGAGACATTGTATCTCACAGTGTGATTTCATATCTTACATTGTGACTACATTAATCTCACAACTGAAACTTTATTTATCATAATTGTGACTTAATATCTCATGATGTAACTGTTTCTCTTATGAATTGCAAATGTTGTATCTGACTATTTCTCAAAATGTGACTTTATCTCTTATTTAAATGATATCTCACAATGATCTTTTTTATTTTGTACTTTGAGGTACAAGGTTTTGCTAACAGTGACAGGCAGAAATATTTACCTGAATGAAACATTAGTGTATTGTAATTGAGCTTGGTTTTATTACTTTCTATTTTCAGTTGAAAAGCTGTAATTCTTCAGCATCAGAATAGTTTTAAAAAGACAAAACTCAAAAGTTGCTAAACACAAGTGTAAAAATTGATGGCTGTGAGCTGTTTTGGTGCCCAGAGAACAGTCTTGTCACCTGTTGCATTCCATTTTTAACATCCATTGTGAACTTTAACAAGACAAATGTGTCAAGGTCTTGAATTTATACTCAAGTCAAAGTCACATATGCATGTCTCTGTCTCTTGTTGCCCACAGGCTGACTACAGACTGATAGTCTTTACATTTATCTCCAAACAGTTTACCAGATGCTTTATATTCACTAAATAAATACTAGATTATGTGAGAGTTACTCTTCAGTTATTGGGTTCTGCCAATTCAAGTTAAATCTATAGCTTCTATAGTCTAAAGTCTAATCTGTAGTCCTCACTGTTATCTGTAGAGTGATATTTGTCAAGACATGATCAAGATATATTACAGCCAACAACATTTAAGGAAATAATTGCATGATATGTGAATTGGGTGCATATGTGTGTGTGTGTGTGTCTGTGTGAGTGTGTGTGTGTGTGTTTGTGCGTGTGTGTGTGTGTGTGTGTGTGTGTGTGTGTGTGTGTGTGTGTGTGTGTGTAAATTTAAAGTAGGATTCCCCTTTCTAGTCTTGTCCAACGCATGGAATACATAGATCAAATGTACAGAGGTTATATTGATTTGGGTAATGTCTTTGAGGACGTCAGGATTCCCCCTACCTCCATATTTAGCTGTAACAGAGACCTGAATTTTTCAGACGAGGCTTGTGTAATTCAGTATGTTTGGCCTTTTCAAGGTCCTGGGTCATTAACAATCTCTGACTTAACAAGATACTTCTGGTCTCGTTCCAGAATGTGCTAAAACCCCATATCCTAGTAATACACAGCAGAGATATTGTGCTAAGTTGTTCTATCATCATGTTTATGTGTGTATGTAATGGGTTGACCTTAACTGACCAGCATGGGCTGTTACAATATTCCCGCCTTCCAGGAATGAAGACAGCGTGATTAATATCTGCACAGGATTTGTGAGTCAGATTAGTTTATTAATTTAGGTCTATCTGCCAAGTGACATTTCACACCATGTCTTCAGCCCATCATACCATTCCTGTAAAAAATAAAAATAATAATAACTGTAAAAGAGCTATAATGATCATTACACTTTTATTTCATCCCTCAGTCCTTACATAAGAGTTGATGAATGTGTGAATCTGAACATACTTCTGGGAGTGATCCTGCATCAGATGATCATGCCTATATATAAGATTTTCTAAATAGATCTGTGACCGATGAGTGAGCGAGATAGAGTGAGAAGGCTCAGATGATTTCTTCAGGAAAGCAAGCTGGCGGTTGTTGATTCTCGTCACACTTGGTATTTCAGTTACTGGCCAGCTGGGATCAGAGATCACACTTAGGAACATACCGCTCTGCTATTAAATGAAACGATAGTGTCAAACATTGCTGTCTAATATGCAGAGAGAGAGTCAAGGGAATCTCGCTGACTGCTTTTTGAAGGGTCACTTCTGTGTAAGAACTTCCCCAATGTCAACAGAAAGCATAATTCATCTAGCTTATCTTTGTTATCTATCTGGCTCAGACACACTGTTCATTTGACACCACAGAGTCTGCTTAGCTTCAACAGCACTACCAAGGACAAACTGTTCATCTAAAGTATAGCCAATGTTTCATCAGGAAGCCAAATGTGACAGCTTGACAAAATGTGTTTTGGCGTATTCTAACTGATTGTCTCATCTTACATAACTAGCTATGCTGTGTCAACAGCTCTAGTGGTAGATGTGCTAAACAACATTAACCTTTAACATTTAGTTTTATTCATTGGAATGAAGCACTGGCCACCAGTCAATCAGCTCAATTTGGTAGCTTTCTGGCATTGGCAATACCCTTGTGAAAAAGAAGTACACATTAGCAATCTTTTAAAAAGAGTACTTATTACTGAAGTAATATGGCTACTTTGAAATAATTCACTTAAGTGAGAATGCAATCTTTACTGACACTTAATTACATGTTATTTGTAATTCAATTAAAATTTATCATTCAATTTATATTAAATGCAGTTGAACTTAAGTGTGCTTTTTATATAATCTCGATATATAATTATTTATATAATTACGTCATTGTTTAAATGTATAAATATTTTTCATTAAATGTAATATTGAATTACATACTAGAGTTAAAATTAAAATTAAGTACTTTACATGTCAGGCAGCATTAAAAATAAGCACTTTTTAAGCATGAAAAAAGATTATTTAATTGGTTTAATTGATTTATTTTATTTAACAATTACAAAGTACACTTTTTAAAGTATGTAAAGAAACATTAAGTAGTCATTAAAGTGTACACTTAAGTAGTCTTTTTTTTAATATTCTTTTATTGTCTGTATAGTTTTTAAACAGATGCACGTTTCCACAAAAGGGTAAAAATGAAACCTTTTTGACATCTAACCATGTAATTTCTCCTAGTGAATCACCACATTATGATTGAAAAAAAAAAATACTTATTTTTATTATATTTTTAAATGTAATTTTGGCAGATAGCCTTGCTCGGTCACAATTTATTTTAATGTACTCACTATTAACACACCATTAACTATGTCTTTTGCCTCAATAAACTCCTAATTTTCTGCTTATTAATAGTTAGTAAGGTAGTTGTTAAGTTTAGGGGATTAAGGATGTAGAATGTGGTCATGCAAAATTTGTGCTTTATAATAAACAGACAATATGTTAATAATAGGCATAATAGCAAAGCAACTAAGAATTGGTCCCTATACTAAAGTGTTACTCCTTGTTACTCCTAGATTTTTGTATAATGGTTTGGCAGCCTTTCCTAAAAAATGTAATTATTTTTTGAATAACACATTATTCAAAGATCTGTCCAGGAGAGAGCACACATGCCGGGGGCATGTGGTTGTGGCTTTGAAATGATGGCAGCTGTGTGGAACTTAACACTAGACAAATGTCTTTCACCTCTTGCTCATGTTACAAGGACATGCTGTCACAGTGTTTGAAAAACACCTCGCTGTCGGGTTATTAATTATATGTAATGAAATTAGCGCATGTGTGAATGAAAGTCTTCATGAAGTTGTCCTCTCTTGCTCTGTTGAGACTAACTGCCCCTTCATTAAGCTTTAATGAATTGATGCATATATTCAACACCAGAGAACTATTTCACAGTTTATATTTTAAGCTTACTTGGGAGCTAAATGTTGAGCCTCAGTCAGGATTTATGGCCTAGGTGAAGGGAAAAGCTTATCAACAAATGCTTTTCTCTATATTGTCATTTGAGTAATGAGCAGACAGTGGAGCAAAATTTTCATTTCCATTTTCAGGAAAATCTTAAGTGACTCTAAATATAGTGAAAATGCATTGTAATAAAAAATATCATAGTTATTTAACTCTGGAATTATAGGTTCCCCCCTCCAAAAAAAAAAAAGAAATTATAATTACCCAAGTGCTGAATGTACTAGTTTGAATGTTGCATGATTCGAAAATACATATGCCTCTTTTTGATTTTTCCCCCACAGACTTCCACATGTTGCTCAAATCAACACCAGGCCAGTGTGTTTGTCTCAGATGAGCAGTGTTTTCAATAGTGTGCCACCACTATTCGGAACAGCACAAGCTTTCCTATTGAGAATAGCACAACTTGAAGCTCAGTTGGTTTTGAACCTGATTCGTAATGTTGCAGCTGTAAATAATAGCAGTTATGGGAACCCCCTTGTTCCTTTAAATCTCTTACAGCCCGTTGGCATTCAAAGAGCCTCATTTTTGAGCATGTACCAGCACCCTGGGGGTTTTAAAAACATGGATTCCATACCTCACATGGTTAGCCAACCCTCAACATCTGTCACAGACATTAATTCACTCAATTCCTATAAGGAGAGTGGTGCCCTTCTAGCAAAAGAGATCATTCAGGAGAAAACACTAGGTCCCTTCATGAATAGCACAACATTACCACTGCCAGCATCTGAGGAAGCTCTTGTTAAATCCAGTCATGAACATCTTGGCAAACATTTCACCTTCAAACCAGATGTGGACTGTTCTCAATATCAGACAAGGATAGCCAAAGCAATGATTCCTCCTGATAGACCACAAACCGAAGAAGCAGAGCCAAAGCAACAAACAATGCTGCATTTTCCAACAGACAACCTGAACAAAGCTTTGACCAGCCTTGGCCTTTCTCTTGAGGATCTAGAATTACTCAGTCATTGCCCACACAACCAGTTAACAACAGAGAATCTCCCCTTCATTATACAAGACATTCAAAAGCGCAAAGGAGCAAAGGACGTTGAATATGGCCATGCTACATGGAACTCATCTGATCAAGTTGAATCATCCAGAGAGTCATCATACGATCATGGGGAACAGAGGAATCAAAGGATTATTAATGGTGCATGGCAAGAATCCCATTCCCATATATCCCTCAGCCCTGAAAGATGCCGCCCATCTGAACTCCTTCATGCGCACTTCTCAAACCAGTCTAAAACGTTGAAAAGAATAAGATATTCATCAGGTGAGTTGTTATTACATCTACAAATGATGCATCAACAGCAATGCAGCTTATTTAAAATGTTGTAATGTTGTATCTATCATATAAACATGGTTTTCTTTTCCAGGAAGAGGCTCAAATTTCTTCCTAAAGAGGCTGCAACATGGGCCTGCTGAGGTCACCAGGCGGAGGCCTGGTTCAGTCTATTTCCCCCCTCGCTCAAAATGCAGCATAAGGCAAGAGTTTGCCTCTTTAGACTGTAATAAAGCAATACACTATACTATACAAAGACCCTTGTCTTCTTCACGCAGATCTTCCACTTACAATGGCAAGAAAAAAGGTAATCACCAGTCTTCGTTTCCAGTCAAATCTGCAAAATCAGAAGTAACCTCTGAATCCATGAACATTCAGATGCCAGTGACTAAGATGACTGCAAAAACATCAGCACAAACTGTAAGTTCTGGGAGGATGTTAGATACTAATGGTTTTCGATGAGATTATGGTGATAACCGAACTTCATGCATTCAAAGCAAGACTCTTCTAGAGGGTGTTTTATAAAGGTTTTTATTTCCTAATGTGAACTGTGATCACTACCAGCATACTGACTGAAAAAATACCACCATTAAACCATTAAAGTATCAGCTTAGTCTCAGCACTGCAGCCTTAAAAATAAAAAGATAGGCATCTCGAACGGTTAGCATTACAGTTCCATGATAACAAATGAACAAATGTGAAACAGTGACCTCTGGTGGCGTGAAAATCGTTATGTTTCAGAGGGGAAACACTACAGACAGTGCTGTAATAAAGCGAACTCCACTCTTTTAACAAAGCAGAACACTTTTTTCTCATCACTCCCTTGTTTCCCAACAGAAGGGTGTGATTCGTTTGTCTGGAATCCCTCTTGATTACTCTGAGAGTGAACTCATCAAAATGGCATCTCCCTTTGGTCACCCTGTTGAGGTATTAATGGCAACTGAGGTTGACACAACAACCTGTCTTCAATGGAAAAAGGTATGAGGTCTTGTGACCTGGTGTTTATTTTAACAAACAAATATTATATTTTCTAATCTAATTTCCAGTATAAGTACAGCACTTTTATATCAGTGTGTGTGTGTGTGTGTGTGTGTGTGTGTGTGTGTTTTCAGGCTTTACTGACATTTCCAACTGAATTCTCAGCCCAGGAGATGGTGAAGGTTTACTCTGCTATCCCAGTTCACATGAGGCAGCAACTTTTAGAGCTGGTGTCTCGAACTGTTGACTTTAGTTCACCTGTGAGTTAACACGCTAATGGACTGAAACAGTTTTATAATGCATAATGATAATTTCTTGCATAAATACTTCATTATTTTGTTCATTTACTCTGAGGGTTTAATGCAGCTACTTATGCTTTAGGTGTCAGTGTTTCATGCTTTTGTGGGACCATCACTGTCAAATGCAAGTATCACTTTTCAATCTTAAATATTCAGTCTTTAAAAAAAAAAAATATTGAGACGAACATTTTCATAAGATTTGTAAAACTTTCATCCCTTCTTTATACCTCCTAACAAGAAACCCCACTGTCTTTTAGGGGCTGCTGACACCTTTGGACCATTTGCTGGTTGTATGTAATGTTCCCAATCAGCCCTGTGCTGTTACAGGAGTGTTACGGCTACTAAAGCCTTTTGGACAAGTTTTCAAAACTCTGGTACTTCACAGAAACAAGGTTAGCTATGCTGCTGCAGAACAGTAAAAACATTCTGCGAACAGCATATATAAAATAAGAAAAACTCAAATGCATTTGGTTGTTTTGAAAGGTATAGTGAACACATAGTCTGACTTAATTTCAATGGTCTGTGTTTTCTCAGGTTTTATTTGACTATTTGAGTCTAAAATATCAATGGATTGATGATGCACTTTTTGTTTGTTTGTCTTCTTAACCAGGTGGATGTAGATCAGTGCCTTGGGAACAGTAGCAGCATCCAGATGGTTTTAGAGATGGAATCCACTTCTGTTGCTTTATCTGTATATGAGTGGTCTCAAAAAGTTCCTTGTCTTTATCACAACCATCATCTCTCTTTCCTCAGAGGATGTAATATACAGAAAAATACATCTTCAGACTAATATACTCACGGTTTTATTCCCTGAAATGTTGTATATTTTATTATCTTTGCTATATAATACAATGAAACAAGGTCATAAGAAGTATAATTGCTTGTCTTTCTCCGTTTATAAAGTTGTACATTTATAAAGCAGTAGAAGTAGCATTAAAAATAGTAATCATAACTAAAGTACAGTCACTACAATACCCATAGTCTTGGAAAATCCTGGAAATATCAGGGAATTTTAAAAGTCATGAAAAATGTTAAAATGTCATAAAATATTTAATCCAGTAACCACAATCAACTGGAAAGGTCATGGAAAAGACACTTGGAATGAATTAGTCAGAAATAGTAAGAAGCCGTAAATTATATTAAATGAATAAATTACATAACATGGCTGTATGTTTTTAATTGTTGGATACAGTTAAAAAGTCAAGTTCACATTTGGTGACAAACCAATTAATTAATTAGTTAATTCACCCACAAAAAAAAAATTCCCCGTACATTGAAAGCATAGTAACCAGGGGCCATCAAACTTCAAAAAGGATAAAATAGCACTATATGGAGGTTTTATGTTATTGATATGTACATATGCAAGTATTGGAATGAAGGGGGGGGGGGGTGTGCAGGGGGATGGCATTTAAAAAAAAAAAAGACAAAAAGCACCCCCCCCCCCCCAAACATCCCCTGTAGAATAATATGTGTATTGTGTCAAACTTACCATACAAATGAAATGTTTCAATTCTCTAAATTACTTATGATAATTCACAAACTAAATAGCGGCTATAGCCCATCAGAACTCGGTACTATAACAGGCTGCTCACAAGTTTTCGTAATTTTTCGCGCAAAATGGTTCAAGTGCAACTTTTGAAGTTCTTTAGGAAGAAGACAACAGAAAAGGTATGATTTTTCCTTGATTGTAATTTAAAGACATTCCCTGACATTGTGTTATTGTGCTGTATGTGACGGATTGAGAGACGATATTAGAGCTGACATACGAGTCACCGACTCGCAAAAAAATTAAAATAAAAAAATTCCTCCATTTCAGGCACCAGAAGGGAAAAAAGCTTATAATTAATAATTCATTTAATAAGGCTATTTTTTCATTAAATAAAAACTTTTTTGGAACAAATATTGAAATCATTATGTAAAATTAGGACACACACACACACAGAGAGAGAGAGAGAGAGAGAGAGAGAGAGAGAGAGAACTGACCACACCATCCCCCTGAAATATTTTTCCAATTCGACCACTGACTCTAAGATATTAAAGGGTAACTAAACCCCTGGTCAGAGCCTGACTCCACCCACTGTCAATATTTGAAAAATGCTGAAAAGTGGGCAGAGCACAGTGGAGATAGAGGGGATGAACCGAGGGCGGGGCTGCGTGCGTGGGGCGTGAACCTGAGACCCGCAGTGACGGATTGATTGACAGCTGCTGTCAGAGTCACTAAAATGGAGAGTGACTGTAGTGACGCAAGTAGCTTTGCAACAGAGCGATCATTTGAAGTAGAGGTAGTGTGGTCTGAGCCATATCAATTCGAGCCGCTGGCTCAAACTGCAGTCTTAACTCCTGCATCGCGTTGCTTTTCGGCGCGAGCTGTGTGGAGAAGCCCATTTCCACCTCCATTGCGTAGGAGAAGCAATTCCGCGTAAAATGCAGTTTGCACACTCCAGCTCTAGGCAGGAACTCACTGTCTTCCAGGCCAAGTGCATGCAACCACTGGCGCCTAATTTTAAAGTCTGCTGGAAAACTGCAGTCCAGCAGGGCTGTCGCAACCAGCAACACTACACCTACGTACCATCCTGACCACTGTTCTAAATACAGATATATATACGCCAACTTGAAGCTATCCTAACTGATGCAATACTATGCTACTGACTAACTATGCTTCAAACAATACTCACGTTACACTAACAACTATGCTAATTAACTACATATGTTCTGAAGGAACTGAGCCAGTAGAGGGCGATACTGACTGTTATCTATCTGTCACCCCACTACCTTTAAATATCTGTCACCTCACTTCCTCTTTGAGCACATGGACATGGTGGAAGCCATTTGAATGGTGGTTTAGGCCTAAGGGCAATGATGGCCTTGACTGGTTTTTGATACGTGGACTGGGTGCGTGCATCAAGTGTAAGTTGATAGTTTGTATCTTATATATATATATATATATATATATATATATATATATATATATATATATTTATATTATGTATGATGATCATGTGTACAGATTGTTTGGTGGGTACCTTTCTATCTTAACCATGAATAATATTGTTTGTTGTATGTATATGAATGTTGATGTAGTACATTGTTTGCAATTGGTCACTTGAAGATTTAGATCTGTTGTTTAACTGTTTTAAACCTGGTGAAACCTGCTTGTTATATGCATCAATGTGTTAATGTTTGTCATACTTGTAACTGATGGCAGTGTTGTTATTCTTTATAGTAACCACACACCTTGATCCACATGTTGAGCCATCAAATAAAGAAACTAAAAGGAGTTTTGTGCATTCTCATCGATGCCCCACAGTGATTATTAATTTACCAGTTCTTAACAAACTTCAAAACAAATGGTCCTTCGAGCCAGAGCTGGATAATTGCTGTGGATCAAGATGGCACATGCAGCAAGGGGTAGTTATCACCGACCAGCTGATGTTCGTCCAAAGCGGCTTATTCGCCCACCTGCATGGATGAGTCAATATGAGGTGGAACTACCATCAGCAGCAAATCGGCAACTTGTCCCTGATGAGAGAATTTACCAAAGATCAATGCAGAGAGCCAAAGAGAAGGGATCTTTCTCTCATTTCTCAACATTAACTAACTGGAGCACAGTGGATGAAGACCCCCTTGTCGAACAGACACCTATTCATAAGAGTTCACCACAGATTACCTCACAGTATTCTCAGTATATGGCAGATTCCTTTCATCGGATGCAAGAGGATAATAAAAGACTGCGACAGACTGTATCAGAGCTACAAAGGCAGCTGGACCAAGATGGGGTGTTGCCAACATGAAATTCAGCTGAAACATTATCTTTTGAATGTAGTTCACAACCTAGGGAGGTATCAGAAGAGAATTCTCCTCTGCCAGTATACCAGCCAGCAGCCGTCGAAGAAGAATGGCCATTGCCACCCCCTCCGATAACAGTTGATAATAGATTGTTGCGTCCTTCTAAAGAAATGGAGCTTGGCATGATGGAAGAGCTTAGAGACCGCATTTGCAGACTTGAAATGCAGAGGTTAACAGTCCCATCTACTCCAAGTTATCAGGATCCAGACTCTGATTATTGTAATTTACCTTACATGGCACAAAGTTGTCGACCAGTAAGACGAGATGCTAGGCCTTCACCAGTGCCTCCACACAGATACTACAGTTTTTCTAATAACCAAGCTGGTGTACAAGAGATGACATATCGGGGACCCAAGCCGTCCATCCCTGATTTTACATCTGATGATCCAAGAGAGTTTGCTAGACTTAGGATATCATTGGAGAATATCCTTCCACAAGATGCCACAGAGCAATTTAAGTACCAGATTTTACTGGATCATTTGAAGTTTGAAGAGGCACTTTTGATAGCTGATTCTTATTGTAATTCTCATCACCCTTACTCAGATACAATGGCTTCACTTATTCAACATTATGGTCAGCCCCATCAGCTTGCTCTGCGTCGGATTGCTGGATTAATGGATGGACCTGTTGTCCAGAATGGTGATCCTACTGGATTCCGCAAATTCGCATTGAGAGTACGAGCATTGGTCAGGATGTTAGAGCAACTGGGTGATGAAGGTCATGCCGAACTTTATTGTGGGTCACATGTAGCTAGGTTAGCAAACAAGCTACCATATGACTTTCGAGCTAACTTTAGACGATATCTCTACCCTTTGAAGAGAGGAGTACCATCCCTTCTAGATTTGCTGACTGGCTCGAATATGAATTGCAGATACAAGAGGAAGTGTTTGAGTGTTCCCATGAGCCCTGGAAAGGAGATACCAAGCAAAGAGAGCGTCAGAGTTTTAATATGAAGAGTAAGTCAACGACTGTGCTTCTTGGTTCGACCTACAACACTTCTGAGCAGAAATCAATGCCTCAACCACAAGGGAAGTCGAAAACTTATTGCTCCTACTGTTGAAACAATATGCATTTCTTGGATCAATGTGTCAACTTCATTAAGCTTACTGTGGAGCAGAAGAGGGATTGGATAAAGTCCAATAACCGCTGTTGGAATTGCGGATTTCGACACCAAGCTGCCCAGTGTTGTCTGAGAATTACCTGTGACATCTGCAAAGGTAAACATGTTCAAGCATTGCATGAAGTAAATGTTAAGCCTGCAGAGAGCTTAACTACAGCAACTTGTGGTCTAGTAAGCTCTACTCCAACTGACATTCTTTACCTTGATCGGAGAGCTGGATGTAGTCAAGTTTTGTTGAAAATCAGTAAAGTGCTCTTACGTAATGGTAATCACACGCTGGAAACCTATGCTATATTGGATGATGGTTCAGAGAGGACGATTCTCCTTCAAGAAGCAGCAGAGAAGTTAAAGTTACAAGGTAATCCTGAAAGCATCACACTGAGAACCGTGAGACAGGATCTGCGAGTGTTGCAGGGCTCTGCGGTGACTATCTGTCTGTCTCCTATTAACCAGCCAAATAAAGTCTACACAATCAAGAAAGCATTTACTGCAACTCCGTTAGGTTTGGCTGAACATACTTACCCAATAACCAGACTTCAGCGGCAGTATAACCATCTTAGGAGATTGTCCTTACCTCATTTTACCAATGTCAGACCACTCATACAGATTGGGTCAGATAATCCACACTTGATAACTCCTGTACAGCCAGTGAGACTAGGACCACCTGGAGGTCCTGCAGCAGTCAGAACGAAACTTGGATGGACGCTACAGGGTCCAGTCAAAGGTCTCCTATATGCTGGTAATGCAACTTCTTGTTTTTTCACTTCAAATGTTTCTTCATCATCTGAAATTTACCATCAAGTAGAAAAGTTGTGGCAATTGGATGTATTGCCATACAGAAGTGAAAAACTTGTTACCAGATCTAAACGAGATCAAGAGGCCATGGATCACTTGCAAGCTAGAACAGTCAGAGTGGACGTGGATGGAGTCCTGAGATATGCTACTCCTTTACTACGTGTAAAGAACATGCCCAATCTGTCAGCACCCCCTGAAGCAGTTCTGGCTAACCTTCATAATACTGAGAAGCGTCTCATCAAAGATTCAGAACGTGCTGCTGCTTATAATGCAGAGATTGCCAAACTTGAGCATGCTGGATATGCCACGAAAGTTACCAGAGTAAAGGAATGCCCCAAAGAATCCTGGTTTATCCCTCATCATATGGTAACGCATAATGGAAAGAACAGAATTGTGTTCAATTGTTCATTTTCATATCAGGGACACAATTTGAATGAGCTACTCTTACCAGGACCAAACCTAAGTTCATCCCTTTTGGGTATTCTGCTGCGTTTTAGGGAGCATTCTTTCGCTATAAGTAGCGATATAAAAGGGATGTTTCACCAGGTGAGGTTGTTAGCAGAAGATAAGCCAATCTTGAGATTCTTGTGGCGTGATCTTCTGAGGGAAACCCAACCCAGTGTATATGAGTGGCAAGTACTTCCCTTTGGCACAACTTGTTCACCATGTTGTGCCACTTATGCACTGCAGCAGCATGTCATTGAACAAGGTCATTCGGAAGATGTATGCAAAGCTGTTCAGCAGCACTTCTATGTTGACAATTGGTTACAGAGCTTTCCTTCAATTGAGATAGCCCGAGCTCTTGTGGACAAAATGAGGAAGCTGCTTGCTGAAGGAGGTTTTGAGTTAAGACAGTGGGCTAGTAATGCTGCAGGTATCATTCATCATCTGCCGAAGGAAGTATTATCTCAGAGTGGTGAGCACTGGCTTAATCAGAGTGATATGGATCCTCAAGAACCAGCTTTAGGGCTTCGGTGGCTGTGTCAATCAGATACTTTGATGTACAAGTCTTACACACCAAAATCATCCCCCATCACTATGAGAAATATTTACAGAATGATCGCCAGTTTATATGACCCTCTTGGATACATCACTCCCTTTTCTACAAGGGCAAAAATAATTGTGCAGCAGTTGTGGAACAAAAAGCGAGAATGTGATGACCCTCTACTCCCTGGTGACCTCTTGGAGGCTTGGAAGATATGGGAAAGGGAGCTCCAACACTTGAATGAGATCTGACTTCCCCGGTGTTACGTGAGTGCTGAAATGGACCAAACTGATTGTGTGCAAGAAATTCACATATTTTGTGATGCTTCAGAACGTGCCTATGGATGTGTGGGATACTTGCGAACAGAAGATCCACTAAAACGGGTGGAGGTAGCATTCTTAACTGCACGCTCACGAGTTGCACCAAAAAAGCAGCTATCAATGCCAAGATTGGAATTATGTGCAGCATTGACAGGAGCCCAACTTGCCCACCTGTTAAAGAAAGAGCTTACTATCAAGATAACTGGAGTTCATTTATGGACAGACTCTACAACGGTGTTGACTTGGATTCAGTCTGATTCATGTCATTTTAAGGTATTTGTTGGGACCCGAATTGCTGAAATTCAAGAACTGACTGACTCCCAAGATTGGCATTATGTAGATTCATTGAATAATCCAGCAGATGATGTTACAAGAGGACGGACCCTACAGGATCTTAGGGAAGACAGTAGGTGGTTCAAAGGTCCCCCTTTCTTGTATTTGTTGCCAGAAAACTGGCCAAGAAATCCTTCAGCTTTGATAAATGATGACACCGAAGAACTGCGTAAACCAATCACTTGTCTAAATCTAACTGCAGTCTCATGCTATTCAATTCCAGAACCTTCACAAGCTGACAGCTTCAAGGATCTAGTTTATGCTACCGTAAAATCCCTTCATGGGCGGCCTCAACAGAGAATCAAAGCCCTTCTGCTGAGGAGTATCAGCAGGCGGAATTAATGATTTTAAGATCTGCACAAGGAGACAGTTTCCCTGAAGAGATTCAAAGTCTTAGCAATGAAAAATCTCTGTCATCATCAAGTCGTTTGGTAACATTAGCCCCAGAATTTGATACAGTAATGCAAGTAATTCGAGTGGGAGGCCGACTGCGTAATTGTAATCAGTTGGAATCAGAGGCAGTTCATCCAATAGTTTTGGATTCGAAACATCCAGTTACCAAGCTGCTTATTCAACAGTATGACAGTAACTTAAAACATCCTGGTGCATAACGTTTGTTTGCAGAGTTGAGGAGGAAATACTGGATTCTCAGAGGAAGAGAGGCTGTGAGAAAAGAACAACGTAGTTGTGCAGAGTGTCAAAAATGGAGAGCTCAACCAATATCTACACGAATGGCAGATTTACCTCCAGCACGTTTACGTTTACATCAACCACCCTTCTTCTCTACAGGGATGGATTGTTTTGGGCCACTTATTGTCAAATTGGGCAGAAGAAACGAGAAAAGATGGGGAATACTGTTTAAGTGTCTAACCACAAGAGCTGTACATATTGAAGTTCTGACCAGCCTTGACATTGATTCTTTCTTGATGTCTTTAAGACGTTTTATCTCCCGAAGGGGAAAGCCTGCCGAATTGTTCTCTGATCAAGGAACAAATTTTAAAGGGGGAGAACGAGAACTTAAAGATGCATTCAATGCCCTGCACCCAGACCTGAAAGACAAATTAGCTGAGTACCAGATCAACACATTTTGGAGGCTCTTGGGAGAGGGAGATTCGGTCTATTAAAACTGCTCTAAATGTCACCTTGAATTCACAGACCGTAACACACGAAGTTTTGACCACCGTCCTAGTTGAGATTGAGGGGATTCTAAATTCGAAACCTTTGGGTTATGTGTCCACTGACGTGGCCGATCTTGATCCTGCCACCCCAAATCTTCTTCTGATGGGGCGGCGAGACCCTTCACTTCCACAGGTCATGTATCATGAGTGTGGAGGTCCTTCAAATCCTTGCTGATAGGTTTTGGTCACAGTTCATAAGAAATTACCTACCCAGTTTACAAACCAGGGCAAAATGGCAAACCGACACTGATGCTCTCCAGTTAAACGCCGTTGTCCTAGTGGTGGACCACCCGTTGCCTAGAGCACTTTGGCCTGTAGGTCATATAATTAAGTTGATTCATGGTAAAGATGGAAGAATACGCACGGCAGAAGTGAGAGTGAAAGACAGAACATATCTTTGACCAGTTAGTCGGCTGATATGCCTCCCTGCTGTCCCTAACAGTAATTCTTAGTTTAAGTTATTGCAAATGTGTGGGACAAATTTGGGGGCGGCTGTTCTGAAGGAACTGAGCCAGTAGAGGGCGATACTGACTGTTATCTATCTGTCACCCCACTTCCTTTAAATATCTGTCACCTCACTTCCTCTTTGAGCACATGGACATGGTGGAAGCCATTTGAATGGTGGTTTAGGCCTAAGGGCAATGATGGCCTTGACTGGTTTTTGATACGTGGACTGTGTGCGTGCATCAAGTGTAAGTTGATAGTTTGTATCTTATATATATATATATATATATATATATATATATTTATATTATGTATGATGATCATGTGTACCGAGTGTTTGGTGGGTACCTTTCTATCTTAAACCATGAATAATATTGTTTGTTGTATGTATATGAATGTTGATGTAGTACATTGTTTGCAATTGGTCACTTGAAGATTTAGATCTGTTGTTTAACTGTTTTAAACCTGGTGAAACCTGCTTGTTATATGCATCAATGTGTTAATGTTTGATGTTTGTCATACTTGTAACTGATGGCAGTGTTGTTATTCTTTATAGTAACCACACACCTTGATCCACATGTTGAGCTATCAAATAAAGAAACTAAAAGGAGTTTTGTGCATTCTCATCGATGCCCCACAGTGATTATTAATTTACCAGTTCTTAACCAACTTCAAAACAACATAGGCTACACGAAATAATCTAAATAACTATATAAATTCTATGCTAAATGGATGCTATAATAGTCTATCCTGGTCATTTTCAATACTCGCAATTCCAACTCCTGACTCAGTGATTTTGATGGAACAAGATGGTTTTATACTGCCAAGGGTGTGGTAACTCGTACAGAAGGGCGTGGTGAGCTGGAAACTGCTTACGTAACCTGCCACTGCTTACGTCACTTGCCACCGCAACATCCAATAGGAAAAATCAACTGCAGTAGCCACCGTTTAACCTGAAGAGGGCAGCACTCAGACTTTTTTACACCATATATTGTAGAATTAAAACACTTCATACTCAAATGTCAAAAAAGTTACGCGAATCAATGAACAGCACTAATAAAGCCCCATTCTTACAGATCATTAACTAAAAAAAGTTGGTTTAGGGTTTAGTTACTATTTAAAGGGTCATTTCATCTTTGAATTCACTCTCAACTCATGCCACTGTCTCTTTAAACCTGCCCATTTTGTGAGACACCCCTCGCTGCAGACTGTAGCGCGGTGACGTCATGTACGTACGTCACGTATGTATGTCACGTATGTGTTTACCGCGCATTCGCTTGTAATTTGCATTGCGTGATGACGTTAGTTGTTTTTGCTTCGTGCGTGCATTAAAACGATGCACATACTTAAAAGAAAACTCTAATAAAATGTTAAAGTATTAAAGAACATTAAGGTGTAAAAAAGACGGGAAAAACAACCATGTTTAACCATGTCTCATCTGAGGTAAAATTATACGGAATTAAAGTTTATTCTGTAATATCTGTGTAGTATCTTACTTACAATACATTAACATTCTGTTGCACTTTACTTCACTGTGTATATTGTAATATTACACTTCAGTGGCACCTTATATTTCTTATTGAGCTAGTCAAAATTACAACAGATAAAGTACAGTCATCAGCTCTAATAGTGCAGATGGTAAATTGTGAAATGGTCGTTCACAATTTGATGCAATCGATCCGGTCCGAATCTGCCTTTTTTTCCCTACCTTTTCACGTTTCAAATCACATCAGAAAAGCATTTATTTTAAATAAAAACGAAGGAAATAATCAAACAGTTTTGAGGGAGGGCTTTATTGTCCTAATATGCTGGCATCCATTTAATAATTTGAATTAAAATTATAATTTACACTCAGTCATTATTGCATACTGTTTTATAATGTACTACAATACTGAGGTGCAGATAATTGCCACTATTTGCAATAAGTAATATAAATAGCAGAAAATCCTGCTATTTTAACATAGTATAAATATAATCTATAGCCTTTTGCTCTAAGTGTAAATAGCCACTGCGTTTCTTATTTTAATCTTTCTTTTGCTATGGTTCTTGTTTGTCTATTTATTAACTATAAATTTGGACATTCTGCTTTTGCAATTCTGCATGTGAAACATTTAAGCCAATAAAGTAGTTTTAAGTTCAGTTGACTACATACAGTATATTTTCGGTGTCTGCATCCCATTTTATGCAAGGTGCCTCCAAAAAAAAAAAAAAAAAAACGGATGACAGTGATCTTTTTTTATTTATTTCAAAGAACAAAACAGAACATATATTTGTATATACAAATATAGATTAAGACTATAAACATGACACAAGAAAAGAAAAAAAAAATTCACCGCATACATTTTGTTCATCACTGATAAAGCAATAAATCAAGCAGTAGCCCTCATTAGCCCTCAAATTCTTTGAATGAATCAAACCCACACAGGACTCTCCTCCTGTGATTCCTCACACAGCCAGGTGGACAGTCTTTAAATATATCACTGCACAGTATGCACTGGGTCAGAGAACATGACGCCCGGAACTCAGGTTGTATTGTTCAGACAATGCACTGCAGTTCACGAAACCTAAAGCCGAGTTCAGACTGCACGATTTTCAAAGTAGTCGGGTCACTGTTCTTTTCACACTGCATGACTATCTTGGCCAGCATTCAGCCACTGCTGTGTTCACACTGCACGATGGATCGGCGACAGAAGGTTTCACACTGCATGACTTTACAATAGGAAGAATCGCCAACAGCTCTGTCTGGCACGCAAACTATGTATTACAACCAAACACAGCTCAGATGAAACGTCAAACAAACACGGGTGCTCCTGCTAAATTTATACTAATTTATCTTCCATTTCATGGGTCCAAATAGACCGAGAAGAAAGCCTTTTTCTGAAATGAAGCCATACTTGCTGATATTGTGGTCTATAACTCCTCCCTGATATCCCCGCTGCTCTGTATCTTGCTCTCTCATTGGCTGTCGGTCATTGCCGATGTAGTTTTCAGTCAGAACACTTTTCAGACAGCATGATTTTGAATCGCCGACAGGTCCAGATATTTAGCATGCCAATATCTCACGGGCATCGGCGACTCATCGGCGATTCTCTCAGATCGCGTCTTTGCTCATTCACACTGCGTGATTGTCACTCGCGTGAACGAGCTCAGATTTGCCTGTGATTTCGGGCATTTGTCGGCGATTTCTCAAAACATGTCGGCGAGCCAAAAACTGGGCTAAAATCGTGCAGTCTGAACGTGGCTTAATTTACATAAAAGAACAAACAATACTAAAGCAATATTTAATCATTTTGAAGAAAGGCAGAAGAGCCATACAAGGAAAATATTTTAAATGCATTTTTAAATATATTATAGCATGGTGTTAGAAAAAGTGTTGTTTACTTTGTCTGTAAACTACCTAAAATATTTAATTTATAACCAGCATTAACATCAACTAAATTAATAAAGTTTGTCAAGTCAAAATTTAGGTTGGCTTGGCATGAGAAAGCATGGCCTGAAAGTTTGAAGTTTTTTTTCAATTTGAAAATTTTACAGTTGAGGGCTATACAGTCTGTCAGAGAAAGAAAAACAAAAAATTACAGTACTCTAGCCACATGAAGTGAGTCTCTGAATTCTCTGAAATTCTCTGAATTTCTTCTCACTGACAATGTCCCCAAAAAGTCATATTAAGACATATGAAGGTCAATTTAAGAGGTAACACTTTACAATAAGGTGTCATTGGTAAACACTAGTTAATGTATTAATTAACATGAACTAACAATGAACAATACATGCGTTACAGTATCTATTAATCTTTGATAATGTTAATGAAAAAGATTACAAATATGATATTTTTTTGCAATGCATGCAACCATCAATTGCATTACTTACATTAATAAAGTTTTTCTGCTCTATTTTAAGACATCTTTAATGGTTCGTTTTAGGCGAAATAAGACTTTGAAAGACCAGCATTCGAATACTATATCATAAAACATGTCATAAATGTTTGAAATCGCACACATTTGCAATGGCACTCTCTATGATTATGACCAAAGCATTCTTACAATTAAAAGCAATTTAAACGCTAATTTTTAAGAAAACAAAAGTAATATCTCATATCCACCATACCTTACGAACATCCGGAAGTGAATGAACCTGGATATGCGCATTAATGACAGTAGTAAGTACGGCGCACAATCGTATTTACGGTAAATACATATACATATACATACGTGACGTACATACGTGACGTCGCCGCGCTACAGTCTGCAGCGAGGAGTACTTGCATTTTGCAGTCACTCTTCTGTAATACCGTTGATGTCCTTCAGGGGGTGCCAGAGACATGTTTGTTTGAAAGGCCCACATGAGCACTCTGACGTAGCGTTGAAATCTAGCCAGGTAACGGTGTCGCTGTAAACAGGAAAATTACCTTTTAGTCGACTTATTTGGCGATAGGTTAGAAGGACAGACGTGTTACAATGCCGGGTAAGTCTTCTCAACAGCTCCGGTCTTTGAAAGAAGCCATGTTTAATCTTTTTGACTCTGTAAGTGCAGTGTGGTGCTCTCAGTCTTTGTTTCGTGAAATTGTAACGTTAGCCAGCGCTGAATGCGTAGAGTAGCAACATATAAGTAAACGCACACATTTAGCGGGCAGTATAAAGCAAATTGAGCCGTTGAAGGCTCACTTGTCAAGAGTTGGTGTGCGTCGCAGTGTACACAGAGGCC
This sequence comes from Carassius carassius, assembly GCF_963082965.1. Taxonomy (NCBI): domain Eukaryota; kingdom Metazoa; phylum Chordata; class Actinopteri; order Cypriniformes; family Cyprinidae; genus Carassius; species Carassius carassius. Next base: position 29,094,308 of record NC_081760.1, read on the forward strand.
TAGTGTATGTGATGCAGTCGTGTGGCTAACTCACGCATCCACCATGCTCCTTCATTTACTTAGAGAAACCCTTTCAAACTTAACCGCTTAACGTTTCAACAACTAGCGTCAGTTTTTGCATCGATGGCATTCAAATAACATTTAAAACGTTACTCTGCAAGGTATTTCTTCACGTGGAAATACTGCTGTTGTTGTTATGGTTCGAGCTAACACGCATAGCTTCACAATACACGCTCACAAACGTGAAGTTAGAGCAAGTGTTTTATTCGACGGCAGGAGACACCTTCCAGCCAAAAGGAGTCTGTTTTAATTGGAAGCTTTAAAAAAATGTTTTATACTATAGTGAGTTTTCTCTCGAGTCATAGCCAGGCCTCATGTTACAATGAATCAAATCCATGTGGAGAAAGATGGTGTCGACTGACCTCCTCTTTGTCTCATTTATACAACACACTAATAGTTAATAGCAGATTGTTTAAAGAACATTATATAACTATGTGTGTTATTAACTGTATAGTGACGCAGGTATTAGAAGAGCTTAATAAACATTATTGTAAGCAGTGTTTTGTAATATCGAGCGTCTAATTTTCTAGCAAGGTTTGGGTTTGTACACTACACAATCTTAAACCGAGAGGGACTAATCATTCTTACTGTGATAACAATGATTTCAAATGAAATTTGGCTAAATTCTGTGGTATTAAACTTTAGTAACTCATTTAACACGTGCACATTAATGAGTGAAGTTTTACTGATGCATATTATCTAAACCAATTGTATTCAGTGTCCCAAAAGTCGTCTTTATGTTCGTTTTGTGTGTGTGTTTGTTTGAGGTTGTGGTATTATTTACTGAGAATGGGATTAGTTTTAGTATTAATATAGCACTTTCCATCCCCAGAACCTGCTGATATTAACAGTCCAGAGGTAGCAAAGACACCAGGAGGAGGCAGCGGATCGGGGAAGGATGAGAATGTTGTGAATGGACACAAGGAGGGGGACGCCAACCCCTTTGCAGAGTACATGTGGATGGAGAACGAGGAGGAGTACAATAGACAGGTCAGTGTGAACCTGCTGATCGTGTATATGCCTGCTGAATGTCTACTTCTAAATCGGATTCACAAGATCAGTTAAAGTTATTAAAGGAAATTAACACAAAAATTGCTATTACTCACCCTCGTGTCATTGCAAACCTTTGTGACTTTCTCCCATAAAACCATATTTATTTGAATGTATGGTTGTCACACACATTCACATGCAGTCAATGCGGCAGAATTTTTAGAGAGAGATGTTCTTATCTCTTTTCCAATGCACTGTGAATAAATCTGGTCAACCAATAAGATTTATACTTTAGGTGAAAATAAACACTTGATTGGCTGTTAACAACAACAGCAACATGTAAATGTTGTTGTGACACAATGCAGTGTCCTAGTAGCTGGGATAACCAGGGCATTTCTGCTTTTCTATTAGCACCAACTACAGTCAAAAGAGTAGACTTACATTTTCATTCAGCCTGTATGCCGTTGTTTACGCATTGTTCTGAACAGGCGAATTGCATGTAAAAATCGACCTGGATTTATAAAAGGTAATTTCGGCTGTATGTTGGAGCCTCTATTTCCATGCAAGTGAAGTGGTTGGTGATTGTACGGCAAAATGCATTCACTCTTAATCTTCCCATGTGCTGTAGTTCTCAAATCTCATTTTCATCTAGCAATGTTGTGGTTGGTCATGTTACTTAAAGTGACCCTGTTATAGGGCTGCACGATGTCGTTTAAGCATCAATATCACGATGTACGAATCCACGATAGTCACATCGGAGGATGTGCAATGTAGGCTGTCGTAGTTGATCCGTTATTCATTAACTGTACGGGCCAGCTACTCCCCGCTGTGATTCGCGGATTAATTGCACAGCAATTTTTAAATTTTAAGTCCTGTCAGTTTAACAGGGCAGAGAGAGCGCGCGCGCGCGAGAGAGAGAGAGAGAGAGCGCGCGCGCGAGAGAGAGAGAGAGAGCGCGCGCGCGAGAGCGAGAGAGAGAGAGAGAGCGCGAGAGAGAGAGAGAGAGAGAGAGCGCGAGAGAGAGAGAGAGAGAGAGCGCGAGAGAGAGAGAGAGAGAGAGAGAGAGCGCGAGAGAGAGAGAGAGAGCGCGAGAGAGTAGATCACTGACAAGCTATGCAATATCGCATTCATTATTGAATGCTTGTCGAAGGCGATAATGAACGCGATATTGCGTAGCTTGTCAGTGATCTACAGCTCTGTCTATTAAATGGCGCTCCATTTGAAACCAGGTGATATATCGCCCAGCCCTATGGGTAACACATTTGCATAATTCCCACCTATGTACTACGTTGGCCGGCAGTGAACAATTTGACCCCGCCCACAAACACTTCATTCTACTGATGACTGCTTCTCTAATCTCGGGGAATTAACGTAAAAAAAAAATCTCGGGGAGCTCAACACGGGATGCATTAAATGCTCTTGAAATATGGCTCAGTACTCAGTTTATTTGAACCAGCTGGCTCCACTCAATCACAAGTATGATAAATAATGGATGTTTATATTTTCTATCGAGCGTTCAGCATACGGAACTATGGCAATGGGCGTATCGTTTCCAACTCGCGCTGTACACAGTACACCAATCACAACAGACTGGGACCAATCAGAGCAGAGCAGGCTCACCGGAAAGGAGGGGTTTAGAGAAACTGAATCTTTGAACTGCTTCCAAAAAATCGTTTGAGAATCGCTGGAAAATGAAATATTAAATGCATATTTTGAGAAAACAAAAATATTTTTTGACCTTGCATGCATGTAATCCTATTGGAGACTCGCAAAACAATATTAGGAACCTTAAAAATGGCATAATAGGGGCACTTTAAGAATCAATAGAATGTTTTGGTCAATATCATCAAACCTGGCTTAATGTGATAAAAGGCAGCTTTTTTATACATGCATGAGTGAGATTTGTGAACTGTAGTGGGGGGGTTAAGTGAATAAAGCTATTGCAAAGTTATATGAAATACTTCATGCTGCCTTTTGTTCATTTATTTTTATTTTAGTGAATTTTTTTATTTTTATAATACTGATTATTTGTATATGTTTGAGAAATCATAGTTTTTTTTTATTTGTTGGGTTTTTGATGTAATGCAAACCACTATTTATTGCTGTATATTAACACAAATTGTTTGTCTGAGATGAGAGACTAAGAGCAAGCATCTTTGAGCGAGACCGTCCATCACTGCGTACCGTCTGTCTGCCACGACTAACGTTTCATCAAATCTCAAGTTACATAGTTTGACTTTTCACATTTGCGGTTTAATTAATTTTATTTTTTCACCATTTGCAGTGTGTTTGTTCTCTCCATCAAGTGGCACCTTACAGTGCATACACATTTTATACATATATATTCCTAAAACATACCATCATAATCAGCTGAATTACAACACATCCAATATAAATCCGTACAGGAGCCAATGACTGTTAGATTTTGATGGATCGGACATCTTCCTGCAGGTGGAGGAGGAACTCTTGGAGCAGGAGTTTCTTGAACGCTGTTTCCAGGAGATGTTGGAAGAAGAGGATCAGGATTGGTTCATTCCTGCCAGAGACCTTCCCTCTGGAGTAGGGCAGATCCAACAGCAGTTTAGTGGGCTTTCAGTCAGCGACGGAAACGCAGAAGACATCGCAGTAAGTATGACAGTGCAATGATTTGATGCTTGATTTACAGGTATTTAAGCTAAACCAATCTCACATTGTTCCTGAAAGGAAACCACTTTGTAGACTTTAGATCAACTTTAATGACATTTTAATGTTCTAATATGTACTTCTTCTTTTTTTTTTCCACAGCGCAAGAGCAGCTTGAACCCAGAGGCAAAGGAGTTTGTTCCAGGCGTGAAATACTAGAGACCCTCCAGTTAGGGGCACCTTTATAGAGACTTTGTGACCGGTGGTGGCCAGGGGTCACCCTCACACATACTTCAATCATCCTGGGGTTGTGTGGGGCTTGATGGGGTGGGGCCTGGGGGGGGTACTGGATGCTCTTCTATAAGCTTTTTATTTCCGTCTGTCTCCATGTATAATGTGGGCGGGTTACTCAGTGTAATGTTCCTATTGGACCGCTGCAGATAGTGACTAGTTCTCCTGAAAGATCTTTGTATTAATCTCAGAGGAACAGTTATGTGATTTCCACTATTGTGATAGTGACTAGCAGTTTGCCTCCCGTGTCATTGCCATTTTCTTTTTTCCTGTCCTTCTTTTATTTTCTTCAAAAGGAAGCTTGGCGGGGAGGTGCGTGTCATAAGAATGGGAGGGGAAAGGGCTGGGAAAAAGGAAACCTGACATTACATGGACCGTTGATGGGTGGACCATTCTATGATGGACAGAACTGGTGGCAGCTGACAACTTTTGAGGGATTTTCACAGAAACATTTTTTTCCGGTTGCTTTTCTTCTTCCTCCTTTGAAGTTCTGTCACAGTGTGCAACATGCATTAACAAAAATGGGAAAAAAATCAAATAAAAGAAGCAGGTTCCCTCTTGGACATGTTGTGCTGTGCCATGATGTCTTTGTGTTTGTGCATTCAAAGTACTGTAAGCTAAATCTCAGTCCTGCCCATTCTCAATCAGTCTTTTGGCTGGTACCAGGGGAGGTTTGACCAGTGAGATTTTACAGTGCTTCAATCAAACTGGATTGGTCATTGGAGTTTTGGGTAGACCTGCAGAGTATTAAATGCATCAAATGGTGAGCTAAATAATTGTTTCAATAATGTAAGCTGCTCAGCTGTTACAAAATTGAGTCTTTTTCAAATAATTTAATGTCCATTTTCTGATATCTGAATGTCACACCATTGTACTTAAATGAATAGCTTCCCAAAAATGAAAATTTGCTTGAATTTACTCCTCTTAAGGTTATCCAAAATGTAGATGAGTTTGTTTCTTAATAGGAACAGATTTGGATAAATTTAGCATTACAACACTTGCTCGCCAAGGAACCTTCTGAAGTGAATGGGTGTTGTCTAAACAGCTGATAAAAGCATCACTGTAATCCACAGAACTCCAAGTGAAAACCTGCGTGTTTGTAATGCATTTTAACTTTAAACCATAACATTCGGCCAAAATACAAGCCCAAAACAACTTTCTTCCAGTGAGAATGTCCATCTCCTTTTGTCATACATATTTTTGCATGATATGTGCATAATATGTGCATATATCTCTCTTGATTCAGACAAAATGATTTTTTTATACAAGTGAAAGCAATATTATAGATGGAGGACTCCAATTTTAGCCATAAACAACAGTTTGAAGTTACCCTGATGGATTATTTTTTATTACAAACATGCAGCTTTTCACTTCACAATACGTTAGTTAATAATCTGGAGTCTCGTGGATTATTGTGTTGTTTTTATCAGCTTTATGGACTCATTCTGATGGCACCTATTCACTGCAGAGGATCCATTAGTGAGCAAGTAATATAATACAAAATTTCTCCAAATTTATTCTGATGAAGAAACAAGCTCATCTACATCTTGGATAACCTGAGGCTGTTAATTTTCAGCAAATTTAGATTTTAGAGTTGACTATTCCCATAATAGACAGATACAGTATATTGTAAATTGTCAGCAGTACCTGTTCTTGTTTAATGCATTGACATGAGGGGGTTTCCATGTATCTGTGGTCTCATGGTTACTCCACTGACTGGGCAGCCTAAACATCAGTCCAAAACCACATGGATAGCACATTTTTTAAGTATGATTAGTTCAATTTATTATGTATTTGCCTAGAGCACTATTTGGATTACCCAGCTGCAGACATATATACCATGTATTGCTTCAGACACTTAAGACAGAAACACGTCATAGTGAAACTACTCCACCTTTAAGAAAAAGGGGATTGTATCATATCTGCTTAAAAGGGCAAAGAATTTTTCATTTTAACATTACAGATCGTTTTGCTTCAATCAATGTTTTATTAATTTTTATTATTATTATTGAATTGTAAAGTGTTCTACCAGTTTCTTTTTGCCCATTTTGTTTTTAATCCTTTATGCTGTTTATATTGTGCTGATGGTTATAAAATTATTTAACATAAGGTAATTGACCATGATTTTTCAAAGATACCCTGTCCCGTATATAGGTAGTGTTCTGACACTTTCCACACTCTTTATAAATGTATGCAGATCTTTTACCATATTGACTGTCTTTGCATAATTTGTTTAGTTTTTTTTGTCCAGGATTCCCTTACAGCTAGCAAGTGTACAATGTAAGTTTGGCTATAGATTTGTGGAACCGAGGATATGAATAGCAATGCAGATGAACTGATGATCAAGAGCCTGGACACACCGCTGTGGCTATTTATTGCTGAACACTTTGACATTCAACAATAGAATAATGTCAGAGTATAATGACAGGTTAGATATACTTAATCCTTCGTTAAGTAATACTGTGAAAGATGTGTTTATGTGAATAACTGTTGTAGATTATTATGCATTATAACACAAACAAGATAATACTGTGTCTATCTGTGAGGCTGTATGAGTTTATGTCTGTGTGTATCAGTCTGTGCATGTACAATATTTGTGAAATGAGGTATGGAGACTACAAAAAATTTCAACTGGCTCTGTGTGTGCTTAAGGAGGGTCTCCAAGGAAAAGTACAACATTTTTTAAATGCTAAATTGCAATTTATTATGTCACCATCAGGGGCGCTGCACAGGATCCCAGGCCCTTTGCGTAGGCGGTCCTAATGGCCCCCCCTTGAAAATATATATTCCAGACTTTTCAAGGGCCCTCTCTTCCTTTGGTGCCCTGGTAATCAGTACTGGTTTTACCTCCAGTCCGACGCCCCTGGTCACCATAATTGTTCATATCTAAGTTGTAACCTTATGTTCACATAAGTTCAGTTTTTGCAAATAATTAGTGTGGTACTATGGGGGATAAAAGCCGTCTAAAGGATTTTGTTTTAAAAATATATATTAAATGGAAAATACATTTTTATTAAAAATGGTGCAAATAGATAAAAGATTTAAATGGGATTTTACCCAAAGTGTAAGGAAATAAGGCAGCCAATATGAGAATGTATTGTAGGGTAAGAAAAATGAATCACTATATGAAAATACTGTCAAGCTTTTGTTAATAGAGTATATACTCAAAACAACCAGTGCACTTTTTTAATAACTTTGGAATTACAAGACTCCTTAAAAACTTTTTTTTTTTGCTTTTGTTTGATTAATAGTGAAGTTCGTTTCCTCAAAAATAAAGAAAATAATTCATTGCCGATTTCTGTTCTGATACATGTAGTTTAAATATGGCAATATGACTGAAATTAGTGATGTAAAACTAAATCATATCTTGACCTTAATTAGGGTGACCATATTTTAGTTTTCCAAAAAGAGGACATTGGGTGCATGCGGGGCGGGGAACTGGGGTGTGGTTGGTTGGTTGGTGGTTAAAGTACTGCCCAAATTAGCGCAATGACCACATCCCAAATATCAAAAGTCAGAATGTCATTTCCTTTCCTAAAAAACATATTTTACAGTCTCTTTTATGCATATTGATCATAAACACAGCTAAAAAGTTTCCTACCAGTGGCCCTCCTTCACAAAACTTAACATCTAGCACAGTTCTATCATAAGTAGAATGCAAAATGTTTCAATACAAGCATTTTAGTCAAATGTAATTTATGCAACATTTCAAACTTTAAACCCATGGGGTAAAATCAAGAGAGAAAAAAACCCTGCATCTAACAGGAGCTGCAGGAGTCAGATTTCACTGATCAGAGGATGAGAGGAGAGATGGGAGTACTTATTCTCTTCTTGTTACGTCTGTTGCTCCTTCCTGGAGCAAAGGCCATCGACGACAGCTCTCTAGTGTTGTCTGTTCTGTGCTACCATCACCAACTGCCCTTTGTTGCACCAATTTCTGTGACCCACCAAATTATATGACCATAGTAGGTGCTGTATTGAGATAATCCAACCTACTTCTAAACTCAGTCCTTATCCTAAACCTACCATCACTACTGTGCCTACTAAGGTTACAAAATTCAGTTTTTAGGTCCAAAAAGAAGACATGTCGAGGACATATGGCCCCCCTAATTAATGTTTATTTATACTTAATGTCCAATGAGATTTATCCATGAGATAAAGTTATTTGAGTGCCACTGGTATCCAGTTTGATTTTTAATTATTTATTGATAAGGCCGAACTGAGCAATAAATGTTGAGGAAATAAGAAAACCATTTTTAGGAGGTGGAGTCTAAGTGTACACTTACACTAACTCGTGTTAAAAGCTTGGTTATATGTGTTAACCATTAAGGGATGTCACACATTGTGCTGTAAAAGATCAACTTTTAAAGGACTTTTTTGAGCTGTCAGAGATTGATCAAGCAGACATGGACACTCACGGGAAACAAGGTGAAGTTTACCTACAACATCAGAAACATGGGAAGGTAAGACATCAGAACATTGTCATTTATTGTCTGGTAAAACACGCAGATGTTTTTGTGTTCGTCAACCTCAATTCTAAAACTACAAAATGGTCATAGCAGATCTAAATAAAACAGTTATATTTAAATAGTTTTGAGTTTAAAATGATTTTACACTTAGTATTGATATTAAAGTGTGTAACATTCAGAAACATTAGAAAATCAAAGTAGGGTAGTCTAAGCTAATATAGCTTATGCCACTGTGTTTTGGCATGAACTCGTGCTACCTATGTGTACGTTTATTTTTGGTTTGAGATTGTTGGAACAGGTCTAACTTTACAAGTTGAAACATGGTGTGCACATCTCTGTCTTGCTTTAGAATTACTGTACAGCACATTCCATTGACAAAAACACACCCTCATGAAAGTGTACTAGATTCAGGCCATGCCTTCACACACACAGTACATGTGAGGTAAATGAGGGATTGGCAGAGTTCGTAATTACATGCGTATCTCCAACGTGACATGCTTTTTAAGACCTTTTTAATGCTAATATTTAGCAATCCAGAGGTGTGTTCATTACCCGAAGCACAAATTCCAACTGATGGATCCATCAATTTGACTAGATCTTATCAAATGTGATCAATCTAACTGTATTGCAGAAACAAGGAAAATAATAAATGTAGGTAATAATCGTCTATTTGTTCTTAACAGAAGTGGAAGCGATATTGGTTGGCCCTTCATCCGGCTAGTCAGCAGGGCGTGGGACGGTTAGAGTTATTAGAAGCTGTTAACGAACGGTCAACTGTGGTGGTCAGACGACATCCAGAGAGGAAAGTTGTACGTCTGGCCGACTGTGTGAGTGTCGTCAAGCTGCCTCCTCACGCAGCGGCTTGTCCAGAGGAAAACATGGCTGCTTTCTGTGTGGAGATGGAGGACAAGAGGCTTGTGTTTGCAGCAGAGAAGGAAAGGTGTGGAGAATGGGTGGACATAATATGTAACAATGCCTTTGAGGTGAGGGTTTGGATTTTCCAGATATATTTTGATTTTCACACTATCATTCAAAAGTCTGGGGTCAGAATATTTTTTTTTTTTTTTAAGAAAAAACTTTTATTTAGCAAGGATGCACTATACAAAAGTGTCAACATAAGTAGAGGTATTTATGATGTTACAGGAGATATCCATTTCAAATCATGTCTCAGTACAGTTTTTATTGTATTTTAACAGTTTTTGCTAATTAAATAAATATGGCCTTGGTGAGCATAAAACATACTTTCTCAGGGAACCCGAACAGTATATATGGAGGGTAAAAAAAGTTCAGGAATCTAATAAAATGAAAAATGCAGATCATTCCTGCCACATAACTGGTATTACTGGTAACTAGTATTGCTTGTATTTCTCAATGGTGTTCATACTTTCACAGAAACACACTAAAAGTGTGTCAAAGCCGATACGTCTTATGGAGGACAATCAGATCTGCATGTCCAGAGAACAATGTGAGTACAAACAAAAATACAAAGGACAGATGTATCATTCATGCTGTCATGTTCCTAAAAAAGACCAGTCTACCTACTTCTACAGTATGTCATCGCTGCATATAGAATGGATTTTTTTGCTGACAAGCCAGCAGACAACAGTAAACCACCTTTATTTAGCTCTGGTTTAAAACAAAGACATATGGTATAACCTTTGACCTCTGAATCAAGATTCAAGGTTTTTGAATCACAGCTTAAGTTTAATTTTGATCTCAATGTCTTTCATTTTAGTGTGCAATTTTAAAGTGGTTGTACTGCAGAACGAGGTTTCAGTTCGATGTGGCCTGAGAGGACAGTACTGGCTACAAGTTGGTGAGGACAGGCTAGTTCTTCAAGATCTGGAGACCAGGAGGACCGTCATGGAGTGGCCACATAAGCTGCTGCGCCGCTATGGCCGAGATAAGGTCAGCAGATAAATACTTCATGTACATAACAGAAATAAGAGTAATATATTTATTTAAATAAAATACTATTAGATGTGATGCTGCTGCTTTTTTGGAAGACATTATAAGGTGACTCATATTTTTTATAAGCAAAACAAAAAATACAATTTTAAGAATAATAACCATAAATTATTTGTTAACTACTTTTAAGCATTATAATTATACACTACCAGACAGAAGCTTGGGGCCAGTAAGATGTTTAAGTTAAGACTTTAATTCCATAAAGACTCATTAAACTGATCAAAAGTGACAGTAAAGGCATTTGCAATGTTATAGAAAATATATTTTTTTTTTTTACAAAAAAATTAAGCTAAACTACTGTTTTCAACATTGATAATAATAATAAGAAATGTTTCTTGAGCACCAAATCAGCACATTAGAATGATTTCTGAAGGATCATGTGAAGGATCAAGACAGGCATAATGACTGCTGAAAATTCAGCTTTGCCATCACAGGAATTAATTACATATTTAATTTATATTAAATTTAATTACATACAGTTTTACTGTATTTTTGATCAAATAAATGCAGCAAGAAAATACTTTGTTCAAAAACTACATACTAAAAAAATGCTGAGTTTTCAACCTAATTTTGAAATATAATTTAGATTAACTAAACTTTTGTTAAAAATAAAATTTTTAAATGTAACCCAATAGTCGGGTTAGTCCGTGATTGAACATTGAAGTTGGGGTTGAAAGTAAAACAACCCAGCATTTTTATGTGTGTGCACCAAGCAAAACTTTTGAATGCTATGTCTCTCAAAAAATAATTCAGGAAAAACTATACATTTTACAAAAATATTCCGGTAATATTACACAAAATATGGTCAACCCCCCAAATATAAGGTAACTAGTTAACATGTTAAATGAGTGCTTACAAATATTTTTGACATTGTCTCTGTTCCTCTCTAGATGCTGTTTTCTATAGAAGCAGGCAGGCGCTGTGAATCAGGTCCCGGCACCTTTAACTTTGAGACCAGACAGAGTGATGAGATCTTTCGCCTCACTCAGTCAGCTATTCACCTACAGATGAGCCTTGCCGCTACCGGAGACAGGCACTCACCACATTATCCACGTTTTCGTTCTCCTCACTCACCCCTTCCAAGACGCCCTGATAGTTTTACTTTGCTTGATACGAAGGGCAGCAACAGCCCTCAGCCTTCAGACACAAAACTGCCCTTGAACCTTAATCCAGCACATGCTCTTGACCCAAACAGATTTTCTGTACATACAAAACCAGCAAGTCCTATAGGCTTAACTGAACATGCGTATGCAAACCCTACAGATTCCTTTTGCTCCTTAAAAAGCACACAGTCAGATCCTGGTGGTCGTATTAGCTCGATTGAGCCAGTTTATTCAAACCCTGATGTGTATTCTGATCCTGCAGATGCCATCCACCTGAAACCTAACAGTTGTGTCCATGCCAACGCTACGGACATGATATACTGCCGGCCTGTCAAGACAACGCCTGACAATGACCAGCAGCAAGACTCAGTATATGAGTACTCTGAGGTGTATGACCATGTCAAACCAAACACAAGTAAAAGTCTTGACCAGACTGAGGGGCCCATTTATGGCATACCTGAGGTTGTACAGTCAGCTCAAAACAATAACTCTCAGAGCAAAATGTCTGATGAGAACCAACCCATCTACAGCAAAGTTAACAAACCACCCAAAACCCCTCAGTCTCTCCAAGAAAAGAAGCTAAGCCTAACACCCGAGGTTGTCTCTGAGGACCATGGAATGATTTGATTTAAACATGTAATATAAAGTCTTCACAAGAGCCCCCCCCCCCCCCCAATAATTTCATTATTTAATAATCCATTCTACAAAATGTTGTGGAATTATATGATGACTTGGTATAAACTTTACAAGCCCATAAAAAGTTGCATGTATTGTTTGTATATTTTCTTGTTGTACCAAAGCAGAATTAAATGTTTATTTTAAGAGATGAATGCATCTTTCAAAGAATGGCTTCAGTGGCTAAAATCTCAGCAAAAGGTCAGATCATTTTAAAAACAATTCAGGTATCCAGTAAAAAAATTATAAATTAGAGACTATTTTAATTTTGGGGTGAACCTTTAGAAAAGCCACAAACAAGCGGTTAAGCCGAAATTAATCAAACTATAGGAAACTGACAAAGTGGCTAAGACATGAATCATAGTTTAATTCATTCAGTAAATTTACAGTGCGCTGTAATCTAGTCTTTATGGTTTTTACGTCACTACTACTGACCGGAAGTGCTGAGCGATGTCAAACCCGAGTGAATGATTGTTATTCCCACGATGTTTTGAAGACGTGTCTTTACATTTCTCAATTCAGTACCATTTTCACCCAGCTCCAAAATCCTTGAACGCTCAGTGAAACGTGCTGAAGGACGCTCAAACCTTCACCATGTCCAGTCGCATCGCTTTCCAGACTCAGCTCGCTTCCATCATGGAGGTGCTGGCGAACGCAGCGGTGGCTGAGATATGTAAACTCGTAGACGACGACTACGCGGTCATAAACTTACAGATGACTCAATGTCAGCGTGAAAACAAAGCGCTGAAGAGGAAACTTCACATACTGGAACTTAAGATGGCCCGAGGGTTCGCAGAGAGGAGGATTTATTCACTGAACCGCAACAACAGGGTTCAAGTGAGCGCCGCTTTGTCAGACAAATACAGGAACCAAACTAACGGTGTGTCTCTTCTACCGCCAGTGTCTCTGACACAACAAATAAATGATAAAGTTTGTGGTTAAAGTGCCGTGTTTTCTGTTGTTTTCCCGGTTTTCATCCACCCAGACGTCCTGTATGGAGCTCAGTTTAACTCGGGACTGTGGAGAGGTGGAGGGACAGATTCAGCTGCTCACCCAGCTGTCAATGAAAGTAACAGTTTGGTAAGCTGTTAACTCATAACTTATATCTATAGATCTAACGATAGTTTGACTGCCATAGACGTAAAAGATAGATAGATTAATAAAATAAATAAAATATTGAAGATATATTGACAGAATTCTTTTTTAAACATAAATGTTTAATATAAAGAGATTTATGAAATATTTCCTTTCATGAAAGACAGGAGATGCAGTATTATCAGAAGCAGACACAGTGCTGATCAAGGATGAGATGTTTGAGGAGGACCAAACGCAGACACTGTTCATCAGAGATGGTGGTGAGTGGATAGAAGAGTACAAGCCAACTGTTATAAAATTAACAGAGGTTAGGTTTCTAACAATACCTGTTTTAAAACTGGTCTTGACACTGTTTCTCTGCTTTAAGGAGTGAAAGAGACACCATCACAGACTGGAGAGGCAGGTTTTGGTGATGTTCAGATGGTGAAAGATGATGATCAGCTGTCTGGGATGCAGCAGCCGTCTTTGGAGGTCAGTGGATCTGACACTGCTCTTAAATCTGAGCCAGAGTTTGAGAGTATAAAGGGGATATCCCAAGAGCCCATAGAATCACGTGCTGCAGGAAAGTTTGATTTGAATGGAAAATCCAGTCCTATGAGGGATTTTTTAATGCAAGGGAGTGACAAAACAGACTCGTGGCTACAATCTTGCACATACATGAACAATGCAAGGCCGGCTGAGAGCCATTGCACAGGCACTTTGTGCCGTTCAGAGGTCATAGAGGTCGACTCTGCAGAGGAGGGGGAAGAGATTTCTGTCTGGGCTAGCAAAGTAGCACAAGGGAAAAGCCAGGATCCACGTGTTTTTACCCAATTCGCAAGGGAGGAATATCAGGATAGCAGGATCATCTTGCCTTCCTCCAATCCGCCTCTGGTGACGAATGACTTTGCAGCAGTGGCATCAACATCTTCAAAAATACAAGGCACGGACAGCCACTGTAATGTCAGAGATGTCTTGTTTAACCAACGAAGAGTTGCTCAGACTAGAAATGACAAAGTTCCTCGTGAAAAACTTTTTGCCTGCACATATTGTGGCAAAGTCTTCAACCGGCCCAAAAAGGTGGTGATCCACCAGCGGATTCACACGGGTGAGAAGCCGTTCAAGTGTAACACCTGCGGGAAGTTCTTTGCGGAGGCGGGAAACCTGAGAAAACACCAGAAAGTCCACACAGGAGAACGACCGTATAGTTGTTCTCAGTGTGGACAGACGTTCGCCTGGATACGAAACCTCAAAAACCACCAACAGAAGTACCATTCTGAGATCTTAACTGCAGAAGAACTGCTTTCTCTTGGAGTCAAATGTAAAAAATGATCACCAGATTGCTGCTCGTGTGTGTGTATTATACCACCATCATATCTCTTCTGTATAAGATTTTCATTTCAATTATAAACATGATTTACACAGTTTTTTTTTTAAGTCGAAGTGTGTTTTTATATAATTAGCAAATTCATAGTAAAGCTCTGTCCTCTGGTGTACTGTATAAAAATAAAAAATAAACAACTTAGTCGAAATACAGTTTTTGGTATAATAAGTGTTCAGCATGTTTAAATAAATATTTCTGCACTCATTTTGTGGTTGTCTTCTGAAGAACATTGGTCTTATAAAAATAATGACTCTGAAGGCAGGAAGTTGGAGGAAGTAAAACCTTATGAAATCATCAGGTGGTCACTGCTTTTGCAACCACAAGTGTAAAATATACAGTCGTGGCCAAAAGTTTTGAGAATTACATAAATATTAGTTTTCAAAAAGTTTGCTGCTAAACTGCTTTTAGATCTTTGTTTCAGTTGTTTCTGTGATGTACTGAAATATAATTACAAGCACTTCATATGTTTCAAAGGCTTTTATCGACAATTACATGACATTTATGCAAAGAGTCAGTATTTGCAGTGTTGGCCCTTCTTTTTCAGGACCTCTGCAATTCGACTGGGCATGCTCTCAATCAACTTCTGGGCCAAATCCTGAATGATAGCAACCCATTCTTTCATAATCACTTCTTGGAGTTTGTCAGAATTAGTGGGTTTTTGTTTGTCCATCCGCCTCTTGAGGATTGACCACAAGTTCTCAATGGGATTAAGATCTGGGGAGTTTCCAGGCCATGGACCC
The DNA here is from genome assembly GCF_963082965.1 of Carassius carassius. Taxonomy (NCBI): domain Eukaryota; kingdom Metazoa; phylum Chordata; class Actinopteri; order Cypriniformes; family Cyprinidae; genus Carassius; species Carassius carassius. The sequence goes on from NC_081760.1 coordinate 29,109,684, forward strand.
AAAATTTCAACATTCTGGTCCCTGAGCCACTTAGTTATCACTTTTGCCTTATGGCACGGTGCTCCATCGTGCTGGAAAATGCATTGTTCTTCACCAAACTGTTGTTGGATTGTTGGAAGAAGTTGCTGTTGGAGGGTGTTTTGGTACCATTCTTTATTCATGGCTGTGTTTTGGGCAGAATTGTGAGTGAGCCCACTCCCTTGGATGAGAAGCAACCCCACACATGAATGGTGTCATGATGCTTTACTGTTGGCATGACACAGGACTGATGGTAGCGCTCACCTTTTCTTCTCCGGACAAGCCCTTTTCCAGATGCCCCAAACAATCGGAAAGGGGCTTCATCGGAGAATATTACTTTGCCCCAGTCCTCAGCAGTCCATTCACTATACTTTCTGCAGAAGATCAATCTGTCCCTGATGTTTTTTTTGGAGAAAAGTGGCTTCTTTGCTGCCCTTCTTGACACCAGGCCATCTTCCAAAAGTCTTTGCCTCACTGTGCGTGCAGATGCGCTCACACATCCTTTCCTGAGCAAGCTCTGCACTGGTGGCACTCCGATCCTGCAGCTGAATCCTCTTTAGGAGACGATCCTGGCGCTTGCTGGACTTTCTTGGACGCCCTGAAGCCTTCTTTACAAGAATTGAACCTCTTTCCTTGAAGTTCTTGATGATCCTATCAATTGTTGATTTAGGTGCAATCTTAGTTGCCACAATATCCTTGCCTGTGAAGCCATTTTTATGCAACACAATGATGGCTGCACGCGTTTCTTTGCAGGTCACCATGGTTAACAATGGAAGAACAATGATTTCAAGCATCACCCTCCTTTTAACATGTCAAGTCTGCCATTCTAACCCAATCAGCCTGACATAATGATCTCCAGCCTTGTGCTCGTCAACATTCTCACCTGAGTTAACAAGACGATTACTGAAATGATCTCAGCAGGTCCTTTAATGACAGCAATGAAATGCAGTGGAAAGGTTTTTTTGGGATTAAGTTAATTTTCATGGCAAAGAAGGACTATGCAATACATCTGATCACTCTTCATAACATTCTGGAGTGTATGCAAATTGCTATTATAAAAACTTAAGCAGCAACTTTTCCAATTTCCAATATTTATGTAATTCTCAAAACTTTTGGCCACGACTGTACTTACCAATATCAGGACAGTGAAGCAGTCAGCACTGTGCAATAACATAACTTCTGGTTTTCCATATGAAACAACTAGGACATGATTAATAAAATGTGATGTATGATTAGATCCACATGCCTGACTAAAGGGAACGCAACCATTGTTAAATACTAATAAATAATACTCTGGTTGTTCAGCAGAGGCATAAACACTTACCCACTTTTTAAAGAATGAAACGTCCACAGCTGTTTGTACAGTCAGACTTCAGTTATTAGGGGCCTTATAACACCCTTTCAAGCCACTGAACAGAGTTCATCATAAACAAGAAATTACTAGTTAATTTGCACATGGAAAGCTTCATACATTTCAGTGAATTACCTTGATGTTTCTGTGCCAGCCAGGGCCATGTTGTAACACAAAACCTTGTTTCATGTGTCCAGCAGCAAAGACAGGTGGAAGTCGGAGAAGCAGAAACAATAGTGATAAAGGAGGATCTGAACGACCAGTGGGAAAGAAGCCAGGCACAAGCTGTAATTGTGCAAGATGGTGAGTAGAGGGCCGATGAGTCCTCTATTTGATGCTTAAGTCAGTGGTAGAATTAAATGTGTTTGTTATAATAACAATAGATGGATATATTTCATTAAAGGGAGAGTTCACCCAAAAATTAAAATTGTGTCATCAGCAGCTATCATATTTACATACTTCTGCCTGGCATCTAGTATACGATAAAATGAACATTCGTTCTCTTTCCTCAGTGGAGTCAAATACAGAATTTTGTAGCAGAAGACTTTCTACCTCACCAGCCACAAGCACAGATGCACCTGGTACAGAGAAGGTTTGTTGATTTACTCCTCTCTTTAGATGCAAAAAACTAGGACAGAGCTAAATAGTGGCAACAGGAAAGTGTTACGCTACAGCTGCAAAGTTAAAAGTAAGCCACTTTAGGATCCAAGAAAAAAAAATAATGATTATAGTTTTATTTTATTTCCAGCCCATAGAAGTGGAATTGTCCCATTCGAGTGAAAACGGACAGGATAGGAGCCAGAGAACCAACATTTCTCCATCCACCGGACTGCATGTACAGGGTGAGTAAATGAAAAGAAGTAAACGGATGATGGTTTAACCTTTCAATGCATATATACACTGCAGATGTACGTATACGCACACTATAAAAACATTTTTTTACTAAGCAGATTTGAATGTCATCTTAAATTTAGAACTAAGAGTATTTGCAGATTAAAATGGGTCTGACAGTATCTGAACATGTTTACGTCCAGGTACTGTTGAGTCCAGTCCAAGTAGGCCTCAACAGCACCAGTACCACAGGTTTGCTGTTCGACCTAGCAGGGGTCTAACAACAGGAGAAACCGCAGCTCTCACAGGCTCAGGACACTTACACAAGGGAACGGTGAAAAGCAGAACTCCACCCACGAACCAGGACTGCTTGTTGTATGACAGACCCGCAGAACCTAAAACCAGCTTCATGCACTGGCCCACACATCTATCCTGCTCATATACAGATTCAGACCAGGATCAAGACTGTATGCTGGTTCAGTCAGAGACTGTATCTTCTATTAGAAGCACCAAAGGTGGACAGGATGGAGCATCATCTACTCGAACACATGCTGTAAGAAATGCAGGAGCAGCAGAGGGGCCTATAAGAGAAGAGGAAAGCTGGACTCAAGCTGCCCTTTTGAGGCAAAGCCAAACTGAAGCCTCAGGTCAAATCAGTAGACCCGAAGTGATTCAGACGGAGACTGCAAGTAGAAGAAACCCTTCATATTTCACTGTGATTCCCCAAATGGTGTCTAACTTACCTCAGGCTTCTCATACCAGGCTGCAACTCCCAAATCACACGGAGAAAGGTAGACGGAAAAGCTACGTTTGTAAGTATTGTGGAAAGGCGTTCCCTGGGTTGTCCAACGTTGTGGCCCACCAGCGAGTGCATACAGGAGAGAGGCCCTTCAGGTGTGATACGTGTGGGAAGCTTTTCACAGAGGCAGGCAACCTCAAGAAACACCAAAGAGTTCACACAGGAGAGAAACCCTTCATCTGTCCCCGCTGTGGGAAACGATTCGCCTGGATCTGTAACCTCAAGACCCATCAGCAGTCGGCCTCCTGTGTAGGAGTCTGATATAACACATCTGGTGACAATGAAGGGCTTCCAACTCATGCCTCTTATGAACCCAGCAGTCCTCTGAAGGTCGAAGCAATCATCATAGTATTCATGGAAGAATTTACAAATGGAAGGAAAGGGGCATAAGAAATAAAAATGGATACATTAATAGGGAGATTAAGGTCGGTAGATTAGCATCGGTTAAAGCAATTTGTCTTCGGTGTTTTAATGTTGACTGGCCATGAATTGTAATATTAAAAGTGAGCAGCAGGTGGTGCCTGAGCACAAAAAAAGGAGCTTCCAGCGGCGTTTCCTTTTGTATTACCCGTACGGTATAAACGGGTTTCGCCATACAAAAAGTCTGCCGGTTTTAAGTGCTTATTGTAATTAAAGGTATTTAAACTTACAGCAATATTTTTGTGATTGTGATGCCACAATACGTTGTTTGTTTGGAATGTTGTGGCCACTCACCATCTCGCAGTAGCCCGGCTAGCTCAGTCGGTAGAGCATGAGACTCTTAATCTCAGGGTCGTGGGTTCGAGCCCCACGTTGGGCGCATTACTTTTGTAGTGCCTTTCTTTGTTTTGTTTTGATTTTGACTTTTAATGCTGGAGGACTTCTTATGAGGCCCCATCGAGCAAGCCTAGGATCAAAAATACTGAGAATATATGAGGATTAGCTGCTGAACCAGTTCAGGTCAGGGTCCGGCTATCCAATACTTGCACCCAATTCTGCACTAAAACTGTGTTGGTAATCCTGGATTGTTGGATTTTAATTTGGCTGGTAGGCTACTCCTGAAAATGTTATTATATGGCCTAAAACAATCACACACACACGCACGCACGCACGCACGCACCCACGCACACACACATACACACCCACACCCACATCTTGCATTTCCAGAACTCCAAATGACAACTCGCTGTGGAAACTTGAAATTCGTTTTTAAATATTGTAGATGTCTGCAAGATTAGATTATATGTGATTTAAAGATCTTTTGAAACCGTTATGATTCAAAGATATTAAATAAAACCGTAAATTGTAGAATCTGAGAATTACAAGTTGGGTTCTTTCTTCCAAAAAGGAGCTAAATGTAATGCTTGAAATAATAATAAAAACAATAGAGAAGTTAAATATATAGCAGAGGATGGTTTCGATCCATCGACCTCTGGGTTATGGGCCCAGCACGCTTCCGCTGCGCCACTCTGCTGTTAACAGGAAGGTGTGTAGTTTGTTTTAAAATGGTTTCTTTTATATACCACATGATACTTGATCATACCATTCTCCAGACGATATTCTATTATATTCTGAATGATACATGTGTATCTAAAATTCTAATAAACACTATTTAGAACTTTTTAACTTACAATACGAATGAATGTGTCGAATGAGTTTGGACTGTAAGAAAAAAATATTTCGTTCCCTGACCGGGAATCGAACCCGGGCCGCGGCGGTGAGAGCGCCGAATCCTAACCACTAGACCACCAGGGACTACTGTTCATCTCAAAACTGACAAAACATTTTAACTCTAAAATGCCTGCACTGACCATTTTCTAATTCTTAAATTAATTACTTGTAATAAATCAAAGGAGCATTTTCAAAATAGTAATAAACAAGAACATCAGCTATTTGTGTGTGTGTGTGTGTGTGTGTGTGTGTGTGTGTGTGTGTGTGTGTGTGGGTGTGGGTGTGTATGTGTGTGTGCGTGGGTGGGTGCGTGCGTGCGTGCGTGCGTGTGTGTGATTGTTTTAGGCCATATAATAACATTTTCAGGAGTAGCCTACCAGCCAAATTAAAATCCAACAATCCAGGATTACCAACACAGTTTTAGTGCAGAATTGGGTGCAAGTATTGGATAGCCGGACCCTGACCTGAACTGGTTCAGCAGCTAATCCTCATATATTCTCAGTATTTTTGATCCTAGGCTTGCTCGATGGGGCCTCATAAGAAGTCCTCCAGCATTAAAAGTCTTTCAACTGGTGCTGAACATGCAGGGACAGACAGCACTTTAAGAGCAAGAGCATGCAAATGTGGATATTTGTCCTTGTTGTGAGACAAGAACATAAGGGGGTCCTTCTCTATTGGAGAGCTCTGGATGTGTTCAAAGTATTTCATTACCTGAGTGACAATGCTGACAGTTGGGAGTGCTATGTTTCTTTTTATGAGTTTTATACATTGCCAGGAGTCGTGGAATCTTGGAATTTGGTGGAGAATGAGGTGGTTCTGCTGTAGGTCCCTCTCTGGCATGGATATTTTCCAGGCCAGCCATTTCAGCTTTAGCTATCAAGAAGTCTGGAAGAAGAAAAACAAAAATACATACCTTATTAATCAATTTGAAAATATATTGTAATGTGAATACAAGCTTTAGCATCAGAATTAGTAGTACCAGCAGAAGTGGTATTAATAGTAGTAGTAGGAGTAGCAGTTAACCCTTAAACAGGCAAGAGTGGAAAACGATAAGCAATAAATATTTTCATGTAATTTTTATTTCATCTGAGCTTAAGTAAAACATATCCAAAATAATTTTTGAAATATTTGATATATTTTGGATTTTATGAGTTGTGACTCCCAGTTCAAGTTGCCTGATTAGGGTATAAAAAAGGACCAAGTCATTAATCTGTTAACTGTTACTGACCTAGTTGCTACTGCATGATTAAAACAATTATATCCTATACTTTACCTGATGTAATGTTGACAAATTATATATCATTCAAAAGCTTACGAATTCAGCCTGTGAAAAACATTTGAAATCGGACCTTGCTTTACCATAAAAATGGTACTCTGTTACCCCCCGTTTTTTAAATAGGCATTAAAGTACACTATCCAAACTTAAATTGCTGTAATTTATGAACACTTTGGAATATAAACCTAAGGTTGGTCTTTTTTTAAAGAAGAAAATTAGCAGATTTTTAAAAAAAATGGGTGTATCAAAAACTTATAGAAGTTTAAATGTACTGTAAATAATATGCCCTATATTAATTTTATTTTATTTTATTTACTATAAATATTGTACATAACAGGTTTTACTCTAAAATTGGTATAAAATTAAAGCCTTGTGTCTAAATAAGTTATGTTACAAATTTGAAGTTGATATGAAAAAAATTGAGGTTCCTGTAAGATTTTATTTAGGGCGTCATACCACACACAGCTACTGGGAGTCATCAAAACTATTTTGAATTTTGCTTAATGATTTTTTCTCTAGATTTCTCTGTGAATTTTACTTCTATCTCAAAATAACCACCAAATATGAAATCCTGACACTTAGACCATTCCAATGATATGTTTGTTGCCCAGATTATAAAAAGTTTTGGTTCTAGAAGACCGTAATGCATTATGTTTTATGACACTTGACCCTGCCCACTAAGGGGGAGGTGACCGCCATTAGATTTTAAAGTACCATTTTCATGGTAAAGCAATGTCCGATTCCAAAATGGTTTTCACAGGATGAATCTTGGGCTTCTAAGCATTCAAATAGTATATGATCTATGATTATTACTAAAAGATTTTATAGAGAAAAAGACAACAGCAAAATAGAGTGCCAAGCATCCCACAGGTGGGACAGTGACAGTTATGGGGTTAATTTCTTTTACCAAGCTCCTCACCTAGTGGGTGGTGTCAGGTTTTGTATTACACAATTTATTTGAACTACTTTATAAAAAACCTTTTCTAATCTTGACAAAACACATATCATCAGAAAGTTCCGAGTCTCACGGTCCCATCTGCCAACTGTTCTTTGATATTGAGACTGAAATGTATAAATTTGATACAAGAGAATGCATAAAAAAACACCCAGTGGCTATTTTTGGTTCAACGCCTAAACATCTCATGGGAAGTTACATTTTGTGATATCAAATTAAAATTTAGAACACAAATTGGTTAGACATATGACTTTGATTTGATAATAATTTTAGAGTAAAAATTATTTTGTAAAATACCGGTATATATTTTATATAAAATATTTAGAGTACATTTGATTTACAGTAAATGTAATCATTTTTTTAAAATTACTTTTTCTTTTTTTTCAAAAACAAGACCAAACTTATGTCTATATTCCAAAACATTCGTAAATTACAACCATTTAAATTTAGTGTAATGTTACGTATATTCTCAATATTACTCAATATTCTCTTTTTTATACCCTAAACAGGCAACGTGACTCAGGAGTCACATACATTTCAAAACGTGCTAAATAACAAAATAAACAACATATCACTCAATTTTTTTCTTCAGCACCCTAAGACAATGTTCAGAATTAATGTTAGCAGTAATATAATTTTTTTTCCAAAAGAAAAGTAAGTTTAATATATAATCACCTACCTCAAAATCTGAATGTTCTCCACCACTGGAGCCATGATGGATTTAGATCAGGCTGACTAGATCACTGAAAACTTAAAGCAAATCATGTGACCAGCATACTTGAGACAGACCAGGCATTGATAAATGATAAAAGGATTTAATAAAAAAATTTGTTCTTATGCCCCAAAAAAGACAATAAAAATTATGTGACTCGTGGGTCACGTTGCCTGATTAGCCGTAGTACTTTAAAACACTTAAAAAATTATAAGTTAGCTTTTAATTCGTACGCTTTTATTCATGAATAATTTTTTTTAGATTTGTATTCATCGTCTTATCTTTTTTTATTCATTTTTCTTGATGGCTTGGTTGATGGCAAGTTTCCTCGATGAAGAACCACTGTCCACTGGAACTTGTGATGTTTACCACTGGAATGTATCAATGGTCAGCTGTGAGTTGTTGTTTTTTTGGAATGATGATAAATGTGATAAATAAATGAATAATTAACTGTGCATATTAGGGCCAACAAATTAAATTAAATGTATGCATTTAGCAGACACCTTTATCCAAAGCGACTTACAGTCCATTCAGGCTAACATTTTTTACCAAAAAAAATTTAACTAAATATTTTTTATGAGCATTACAACCAATAATATTCAATTCCATTGAGTTTATTAATGCAATGTCCAATCAAAGGCATTCAGATGAGTCATCGCTGAAATGCCACAGTTTTGTTGGGTGCTAAATTCTGCACTCTGCCACCTAAATCCACCAAATCTGCTATTTCATAGCATGTTTCGTTGTCCATTGCTAAATAACATGTTCATACTGCAGTGAAAATGAAAATTTGATTAATCTTTCAGCCCTATTTCTAACCTCATAAAAAGACATTACACACACTTTACAATAATGTGTCATTTGTTAACATTAGTTAATGTATTAACTAACATGAACAAACAATGAACAATACATTTATTACACTATTTATTTATTTTTGTTAACATTCATAAAAATATAGATGTTCATGCATTTTTAGTTCATGTTAGTTCACAGTGCATTTAAGTTAACTAACTTAATATTAATAAATGCTGTAGAAGGAATTTACATTTAATCATTTAGCAGACTCTTTTATCCAAAGTGACTTACAAATGAGAACAATAGAATCAGTCAGATTAACAAGAGAACAACAACAGTTTACAAGTGCCATGACGAGTCTCAATTAGTCTAGTGCAGAACGCATAGCCAGGTTTTTTTTTCTTCTTTTTTTAAATTTGAAAGACAAGAAAAGGAAAAGTGCTAGTATTTGTTGGTTAAGTCCCGGTCGAAAACAATGATTCTTTAGATGTTTCTTGAAAATGAGTAAAGACTGTAAAGCTGTACGAATTGAGATTGGGAGGTCATTCCACCAGCTGGACACAGTCCAGGAAAAGGTCCTTGAGAGTGATTTTGCACTTCTTTGGGAGAGCACCACAAGGGGTCGTTCACTTGCAGAGTGCAAACTTCTGGAGGGCACATAAGATTTAACCAGTGAGTTTAATTCAATTCAATTCAAGTTTATTTGTATAGCGCTTTTTACGATACAAATCATTACAAAGCAACTTTACAGAAAATTATGTTTCTACAATATTTAGTGGTAGCTTATAAGTGGTGGCTGTAAGTTTGTGCGCGTATGACAGGGTTTTTCTGAAAAATTAATACAAGACGTAGTCAGCCAGATGATGAACATTATTAAAAGCAAATTATATGATGCAGTCACACTTGTAGCAATATTTGTTAGTTCTGTTTGTTGATTCAGGGTTAGCATCGTCTGAGGTCCTCTGAGGTGTCAGCATCATCTCTTCTCAGGTGTTCTGGATCCAGACTGGAGCTTGTGTAAATCCTAGTTAGTTTATGCAGTGTTTTGGGGGAAGTGTAAAAAAAATGTGTAAGTAAAACTTACAAAGTATTATGAATAAGTGAAGTGTGGCCAGTCTCATAGAATACTTCCATCTGAGTCCAGAAAGACTCATTACATCCATAACACCCTGTAACAATAAATTCTGTAGTCAATAATACATATTTGTCTTTTTTTTTTTGTTACATTTATCTTATAAAACAAATATGTTAAAGGAATATTTTAAAAAAGAAAAGAAAAAATGTTGAAAGTGTTTTCACCCTCAGGCAATTCAAAATGATGAGTTTCTAAATCAGAACAGATTTGGAGAAACTTAGCAGCACTTGCTCACCAATGGATCCTTTGCAGTGAATGGGTGCCGTCAGAATGAGTAATCCAAAAGTAATCCAACTGACTCAAGACCATCAATGAATGTCTTGTGGAGTGAAAAGCTGTCTGTTTGTAATAAACAAACCCACTATCAAGGAATTTTAACTTCTGGCCAAATCCATAATAAGCCCATAATCTAAACTCTAACATCAAATTCCAACGAGAAATGAATTAAGAATAGTTTTCACTTGTAAATAGAGCTTGACAGGAAACAGGAAACTTGATCCTTTGCAGTTTGCTTATAGAGTTGAGCATGGAGTTGAAGATGCCGCCTTCACTCTGCTGGATAAGGTAAGGTTGGAAAATATTTGGATGCAACATATTTCTGTGTTAGGATTTTATTTTAGCATTTTTCTTTCGCTTTTTACACTGTGAACATTAATACACCTTTAGGATGGCTGGAGGAGTTGCAGGTGCGCCAAACTCTTATTAATGGATTCATCATTTTTTAAGGGGATGTTCACAGCATGTGCTGGTAAATATAAAAAAGTCTGAGAAATTTCACTGGAAATTTTAGAATTATCACATTTTTCAAGATATGGGGCAGAAAATGTATAGATCTATATAATTTGTATAATTTCATATAGTTAATATCACATGAAGAGTGTCGTTTTTCTCCAAAAGTCAGCAAAATTACAAATGTGATATTGATTTTATGCAACAGTTTAATAAGTTAATATCAAGAGACTTACGTTTTAGACAACATATTCCCTGTTTTTGCTCCATTTCTAAAAACAAAAATAATTTAAAACACAGCCACTGTTTTGCGTCTCTGGGGAACATGACAGTGTTTCGTTCCTGAATGAATCAACCGATTAAATGATTCGGTTCAATCGCAATGACTCACTTATTAACAGTGACTCGCTGACATCTACTGGCGGTTTTAATTTCACAATTAAGGTACATTTTCATTTTTAAAATAATTTCAAACATCAGTTTCCAATGATCTATGTTTAAAATATCAAAACGTTATTTATTTATCTGTAATTGCAGGTTAAAGTATTCCATGTCCCACAGAGCTGCATTAAACAGTGTGTAAAAACATCTAAATGACGCTTCAGATGCAGCTTCTGTTTTCTCTGCATTGCAAAGATACATTTTGTTGATTCTGATTGCATTTTCTTTGGTAACAGCCCAAATGTTAGTATTTAACCTAAAAGAGGGTGCACACTTTTAGAAAAAATGTCGTAAAGGTAAAAAAAAAAATAATAATAATTGGAGTCAGCTGTTAGATATTTAAGCTAATAAGATATCAGCACAATAACACACTCAGCAAAATATTGTTTAATCGTCTTGTTATCGATAAAATCCTAGAAATCACAGATATACATTTTTGTCAATATTGCAAACCCTTTTTATTTTGATGCACCACCCCAAGATTTACTGTGGCCTCATCTGGCCACCCCTATTACATTTTTCTGGGGGTGCCACTGATTTTAATGCAAATGAAATGACCTGTTGATAATGATATTTTGACACTTATAAAATATGCAGATGACATGGCCTTGGCAGAATGTGTAAAGAATATTCAATCGTTATACTTACCTCAGTTTGGTTCATTTTCTCACAATTTGGATGGAGGAGAGATCTTTGTAGCTTAATATTAGTAAAACTAAAGAAATGTGTTGTGAGGCTAATAATGTATGAGCACATTGTAAGCCTTTGTTATGTAATGGAGATGAAGTTGAGCAGGGGGGGGGGGGGGGTCTTTTAAATATTTAGGTACAGAGATTGACTCCCAATTTTCTTTTGATAAGAATTCAGACAATGTTTTTAAAAAGGCTTTTAAGCTTATTGAGTTAAATGAGGAGTTTTAATATTGAAAAGGACAACGTGATAGTTGAATATAAATCACTTTTCTTACTTTTAATATTGTATCCTGTTTCAACTTTATTTCTGTTAAATGCAAAAAAACTCTTAAGGATTATAAATGTGGCAAGTAAAATAATTGGTGAGAGACAAGTACCTCTCACTGATCTTTATACTATTAAAAAGGAAAGCCTCTGTTATTGTGGGAGACTCTTGCGTAGTTCATTTCAGTTCATTTCAAGTCAGAGTATAAGACCTTTATTCCAATTGCCATTGGTATTTTAAATAGGATCATAAGATGATTTTTTTTTATAAAAGTTGTGGATTTAAGTTGATGCATGTAATGTTAATTGTTATTGTAATCGTTATTTGTATTGATTGTTGAACCTTTGTCTAAAGGGAGTAGACAATAAAGCTTTTTGAATTTGATTTTGATCTGTGGATATTTCTCTTCTGATTAAGATGACTTTTTCACTGGAGAAGGCAATGTGCAGGACTGAGGATTCATAGCTGCAACAGTTTGAAGTTAAAAACGTCTTGATGGATTTGCTTTTTACAAAAATGCAGCTTTTTGCTTCACAAGCTGTTAACTGGCAGACTGGAGTTTTATGGATTACTTGATTATTGTGGTGTTTGATTTGAATTTTTGACTTTATTCTGACAGCACCCATTCACTGCAGAAACTGGGAAGCAAGTGATGCAATGCTAAATTTCTCTAAATCTGTCCCAATGGATGAACTCATCTACATCTTGGATGACCAGAGGGGGGTAAAATTACCAGCAAATGTAAATTTTAGGGTGAAATAATGCTTTAATATCATCCACTAGAATATGCATTTTAAAAAACACTAAATGTAAATGTAAATGTACTATATATATATAGTATATATATATATATATATATATATATATATATATATATATATATATATATATATATATATATATATATATATATACTATATACTATATATCTTTAAGATGTGCAAAGCCAAATGTTTCAAAAGTATCCAAATGATTTTAAAATCCTTGTTTCCTTATTTTCATGTGTTGTTTTTCTCTCAGGCCATTTGTAGCCCTGCACTGTTTCAGTCTGTCACTCTCTCTGTCCCTCTTTGGCTGGTTTTCCGGATTCACACAATATGGATATATTCATTTAAAATGGTAATTTTAATGAATTTATGTTGGGCGCATTTCTGAACATACATTAAAGTAATTGGATCTCAATGCTTTAAATGTTTAATTTCAGTGGCTTAATGATTAGTAGTACATGAGGAAGAAATTCTGCAGACTGCATTAAAGGAAAAATCCTATTAGCAGGAATGAGGGCATTATGCATCTGAAAAAATTAAAGTATTTAATCATACCACTGTCTCTTTTTCCATCAAATCTTTCTCTGTTTCCTTGACCACTGAGAATATCTTAATATATAAAAATCTAAATAGATTATATAAACTCTTTCACATGCCTTTATCCCCATTTATTATTATTAGCATAACATCTCTCCTAGTCATATCTTGAAAAATGATGAAAAACAAATGCTGAATTTTCTAACTTTTATAACCGTCAAGCTCAATTCATTTGCTCAATATTTGCTCGAATAGATATGGAAAAAACTAGGTGTGTGTGTGTGTGTGCGTTTAGACTGAATGCAGGTAATAAGTAGGTTTGATGTCAGTGTCACAAGTGTTTTGTGAGAAATGATGGATAGATGCACTAGATATTTTATCCAGTGTTGTCTTTCTGTTAATCTCTACATGGAATCTGTTGTCATCTGTCATTGTTATCTGCTGGATACTCATTTAAACTACAGATTGAATCCTTCACTCTGACCTGAGGATGAGGAGGAGATGACATTTACCCACCCACCACACACACATCACCCATTCTCCCACGAAACCCGCTGTTGCATGTGTTCTCTCGGCTGTGTATTTGTTCTCAAACATGAAGAGAGCATAAAGCAGCGGCACAGACAAAGACATGTAGCAATAAACAAAAAAATTTACAGAACTGAAACAACCATCTTGAACATGCAAACACACACAGATATATAGAAAGGTTTAGGCAGAAACCCACCAAGCTTTTTAACTTTCTCTCTCACTGGTGCACTTAGAAAGAGAGTTTTACTTAGCTGCCATCAGTCTTTTAAACTGATTAAAATGATTTTAAACTGCACTCTGTGAGCGCAGTATTAAAAAATCTTCCTGAGTCAGCGAGAGAGAAAGAGAATAGATAATATTCAAAGGATAAAAAACAAGGAAAGAAAGAAAGACAATGAAACCAATTGAGGAGAATGAGCACATTGAGTCTACAGTATATATAGAGCATGAGCAACAGAAATAACACAAACAGGAAGTCAATAGAATAATGACAGGAAACCAACATTGCTGCACAATTGTGCATTAACACCACATTCCCTCTCCCAACCTTAACTTCACTTCCATGCCCCCTCAGAAGACATTTCTCATCACATTTCTCAGCTCAAACATAGCTTATAATCATAGGTATTGTTCTACCAATTTACTCCCAATTTTATTCTGATTCTGCACCAAAAGTCAAGTCAAAAGTCACAAAAGATTTAAATGTTTGTCTTTGTAGTTTATTTAAAATTATGCATACTTCAATTCAAAAATCAATCACTTTCATAAATAAATAAGAAAAAAAAGTCAACATCTTTCAGGACATAAGCAAAATCCTATTTTGTTGCTATTTAAAAACAATATCAAAAAACAATCATAGCAAAATCAAGTAATCACTATATATATATATATATATATATATAAGCATGTTAAGTGGTTGTTATGTTGAGACAATCATTATTATATATTTTTTATACATTTTATACTAAATGGATTTCTCAGCTGGACTTTTCAAAGATATATACACCTTCCTTGACTTGCCAGACAACCGAAGGAGTGCAATGTAAACCAATGTGGTGATTGTTGATGACGGGAGACTTGTGCTTAGGGTCAGTAAGTCTTTTGTGAGCACAGGTCTTCAGCTGCATGAGTCATAGTCACTGTTTCTGTTGGATGAGGGCTCTCGGCTCTGGTTTACCGTCAGCCTCTCCAAACCTGACAACACAGAAAGATGGGTACCAGTGTGAGCATGGCTCTTCACAGACAGAGGCTGAAACTCTTAAGACAAGACACCCCAGATGAGGATTTAACTAATAGAAAGACTTAACTTACAGAAATCACCAAACTTAATTCTTAATTGATTAATCACATTAAGAATTTCACACTTTTTTATTTGTACCTATATATTTTTTAGAAATGTTACATTCATGGTATTATCAAATTATATACTAATTTACATTAATTTGCAGAACAAAAAATCTGAATGTTGGATAAAGCTAGGTTTATTGTTTCATTTTGAAGATATATTAGAGTCAAAGAGTTTGGATTTCTCTTTCTAACGCTTTACATTAATCAGAAAAAAAATCATTTTCACCATGTCTTTTGGAATTAAATATATAAAATCAGATGAATGATATATCATCAAACCTGTCAGTAAAAACAGAATACAGACAGGAATAAAACTGGAAAGTGTAATAAATGTAATTACTGCTGAAGTGGAGACTTCTGGCTCAGTGCATCAGAATAAATGTATTTTGAGAAAATAGCCTTTCAAATATGTATTGTTATTGAAATCTATACAGACCCCACATTTGAACATTTGGGACAATATTCCTTTTTTTCCTGTTTTCTTCATACAAGTTAAATTAAATTTTCCCCTCATTCAGCTAAGTAATTATAGATTGTCAAAATTATGACGTCACATGATCTTAATTGTTGTTTACAGTTGAGAAGTTTAACATTTATAACTGTTGATGATGATTTAGATACTTTCATATCCAAGTGAATTTGATTGAAAAGTCCAATACATCATAATACTCAATTTATCATTATGCAATTGAGTACAAAGTAAATGAGCATGAAAGCGACTGGGAGATTAAAAGAAAGGGTGCAGATTGGTCAGGAAAGAGAGAAAGAGGGAGATACTCACCAGGAAAGGACTGTCTCTTCTCTGTGTTTTTGTTTGCAGGACCTTGACCTCTGTGATAGCACACTTAAAGAAGAAAGATAAAATGCTGAATCCTCTCTGAGCATGCAGTCATGAATATGTTAATGTGTGAGATGAATGACTCACCACTCTCAGTCGGGCCGATCCAGCGATTCTGACGTTTTTGTGAAACTGCATAAACCAGGTAAAAATAGTCAAATGTTAAAAGCATTTAACTTGGCAAAAAAAAATGGCAAAAAACAGGAAATTGTGAGAGTCAAATAGTGCTTTTTTTACTATATAAAGCCATATGTACTGATTTTAGATGTCATTACATATAATGCCTGAGAGCACTAGTGAAAATGCTTTTACAAATTATATTCTCAGCAAAGGAATTTGAGCGAAAGACTGAATTGAAATTTGACAATTTTCTAGTCACTTGAGCTGTAAATGAACTTGTGTGCTTTAATGGAAGAAGAACATCTGACCATCTGTACAAAAAAGTTCACATGATCAATCAAAAAAATTAGCTTATATTTGTTTAGTGATCTAGAAAAAGTGCAGAATCTCATATTCCTTCTTAGTTTTTTCTTTTTAAATCATTTTTCATCTCTTTAACATTTTTAATATAGCCTTAGACTGACGGACTGAACAAAACAACGCTAAGAAACCACATAGAAGTTTCGAAGATGGCATGTGCTTGAATTCAAAAGCATTTCTATCTTTTAGAAGTAATATGGAATGAAAGCCACGCTCGTTGACTTCACAGACTCACATCTTTTGCGGATGGCTTTGTACATGGGCCGACTGAACTGAAGCAGAATGACACTCAAGATAAAGAAAATTAATAGGCCGGTTACTGCTTTATAAGCAGCCAACTCTTTTTCTGGAGAATCTGAGAAAGTGTAGGAAGAAAAGAATATATTGTGTTATTCAAAATGCACAGAATATTAAATAGTGTCACAGTAACAATTACTTTGCCTATGAAACCGGATAGGAAACAAAAACATCAAGAGAAGCATTCCAGCACAGAGTCGTTTATAATCTATCTCTTATAAAGTTCTCTGAAAATAGACATGTACACACACACACACCTTGGCACATGATGTGCAGGCCCTCGCACTCAGTAGTAACAATGATCGTCATATTGCTTCTGAGCATAATATATTCAGTTTTGTTAGAAATGTGCTTTTGGTCCTTGAAGTCTCCACATCTTCTGTCATTACACACTTCATTCCTCCAGCTGTGTAATATTGTACTGTTAAAGCACAAAGGCCTTTCAACCTCATGAGTATTCAGAAACAGCTGACCTTCACATGGACTCCTTTTTATCCATTTTACTTTCAGCCAGTACAGAACAGACGTAGTAATATTTTGGGTGATTTTCGAACATGTGGTCTGTGGGGCTTTGGATGTCGTAACATTAATAGATTGTGGGGTTGAGGAGACATTTGTAAGATTGTTGGTCTGGGTCTGAGCTGAGATTCCTTCTGTAAAGGGAAAAGGCACGTGGAAATGGTTTACTTTCATGACAAGGTTGGAATACAACAATCATTCCTCTCCACATGGAATGTAAAGTTTCAAAATAAATTCCAGGGATTTAAAACATTTTAAGTTTCAAATGTAAAAGAAAAGAGAGTTGTACCCAGAAACCATAGTTAATTCGTGTTTGCAGACTGCTGTTCTGTGATCTTATTTTATTTCATTGCAACTTATGTGAAGATATCGCATCCGTTGAGAGATTATATTTTTGATAGTTCTGCAAATCTCACTACATATTCGGTTTTAAGAACTTCACATCTTCTTGTAATATCATCTATGTAAAATATGCCATGATATACACTGCATTATTCAACGCCCTGTTACTGAGGTCAGAGAGCAGAGTGCACTCACTACAATCTTGCACTTTTTGCACGGTGCTCGGAGGCATTCACATACATTTTGCACATTTGATTTTCCTGATTGCACTTTACAAAACATGGATGGATATTCATAATATTCCTAATCACTGCCCTAACAAATGTATCTGAATTTGTATTATCAAAATTAACCATAATGGTAACACGTTAGAATAAGGTTCCATTAGTTAATGTTAACTACTTTAGTTAACATAAACTCAGCAAGAACAATGCTTCTACAGCATTTATTAACCTTAGTTAATGTTAATTTCAACATTTACTAATGCATTATTCAAATCAAAAGTTGTGGGTTGTTAACATTAATTAATGCACTGTGAATTAACATGAACTAACAATGAATAACTGTATTTTCATTAACATCAACAAAGATGAATAAATACAGTAATAAATGTATTGTTCATTGTTTGTTCATGTTATTTTAATAGATTAACTAACATTAACTAATTGAACCTTATTCTAAAGTGTTACCGCTTAAAACCTATTTACGTTTAAACTGCCTATATATTATAAATTATATGAATACATAATTACTATTGCATATATATTTGAAAATCTTATGATTCTAAGAATTCTTATGTACTATGCCTGTGCTTATTCACAACAACATTCTTCGATAACATAAATTTTGTGTAATACAGGAAGCATTTATATGATTTTCATTGCTTAATTAATAAAATTTAAGAAAGTGTCCTTTCATTAGTTCTGAGGCTAAACATGTTAAACAGTTAAAAACCTTATGTAGTTAATCCCTTGGAAATTGCTTCCTGTGGTATTGTTTACATTTTCTTATCCTCTAAAATTCAAAAGGTAAAATTATTGATCTAGCTGACTACTGGCTGAATTTTATTAAATTTTTTGGCATGATTTTTCTTTTTAACAGTATGCAATTTAATCACTCATAGATTCTTGGCATTTTTCCATAGCAAAGACAACAAAAAAATGCCATGTACCATTTAATATGTAAACAATAATCATTATCAAGGGCTTCTCTTTTATGACTGTATCGTGCAGTTTATGTTAAACACAAAATCTAAAATACATCTTTTATGAATAATACAGAAATGTGTAGTTATTGCAAGGTTGACCCATATTGGATGGATAGCATGCAACAATGCTATTCGCGTTGGCATCGGTTTCCATTAAATATGCAATTAAGAGTAAGAATTTGAAAGATCAATAAATAAAAAAATCAATACAACCATAAGGTTTTTTATTTCTCAGTTACACTAATTTTGTAATGCTTTCTTGCAGGCCCTTAAGTTGTGATTTATATATAATATTCATTATAGCTCTTCATTTCTAAAGGAAAATATGTTTTTGCATTATAAAAGTTTTTAAAAGTAATGTACAATACTGTGACTGAAAGCATGGGAATATATTCTAGCTGCGCCCTATTGTTTCTTGGACCGTTTTGTCTCACTAGAGAAATATTAAATCAAATCGATAAAAATCTAACTGTACTTCAGCAACTCACTACAAACATTTTCTGCAAGTTGTAGGGTTTCAGGAGTAGAGCAGGTCATAAATGTGTCAGTACATATAATGATCATATAACATAAGAGTGCAACATATTTAAAGAACAAACAATTTACTTACGAACTCCAAGGAGCAGGAGCGCCGTAAGAGTCATCAGCAGAGAGTTTTCCATCTGGCAAAAGGTTTGCCGAACATTTAAAGCAAAACTGAACTTGATTTGACTAAACAAAGTGACTCTATGCACTTAAAAAGATAACAGGCCCAGAGGTCAAAAGAATGACCTCTGGTACATGACAAGCAACAATGTTTTTTCTTTATCTAATTGGGCCTCGGCTGAATTATAATGTTACATTTTGTTTTTCACATACTTTTTAGTGGTTCAGATAAAGCAAATAAATACAAAACCATGACTGTAATTAAATCTTTGGCCTGTAGTTTTTTGTTTTTGTTTTGTTTTGATCAGAATGGCAAAGACCAGTTGTACCAGGGCTTGAACCACAATAAGAACACATCATTCACTACAATGACATACTGTAATACATTTCTCGATATAAACTTGACTCCCTTTAGTTATTTAGATTCTTATTTTAGAAATGTTAAATTATGGCTGATTTGTAATTGACAGCTGTCTTCACTCCTGTTTCAGCAGCTTTTGAAGATTCTTTTTCTCAAAGAGAGTCAAACATCAAACACCTATGAACGACCACCACTTCTAACCAGCTTTTTATCAGATATTATCAGATCTTACCTTTCGGATGGCTGACAAGAACAAATGTGTGGAGCAAGTGACAAGGAAAAAAAATCAAGTGAAAGGAAATAAGCAGAGGTGTGGAGCTTCAATCTTTATTTCCCCGCCCACAGCCTCTGTTTCTCCATAATAGAGCATGTCTTTTAAACTCAAGCGTTGTTTGATTGCACATTGCAGTGCTTCCTCACTTCAAAGAGAGCTGCAAAGAAAAAACTGAAGAAAAGCTTGAAAAAAATGCGCGTAGGTAAGTGGAAGGGGAGAATTTTTTAAGTAGTGTAATATTGTCTAACTTGATATGAAATGTTTAAAAATGTATATTTTAATTTGTAAAAATGTAAAAAAGTAAGAAATATATAATATATATATATATATATATATATATATATATATAAAACATTGTAAAAAAAAATTGTGAAAATGAAAGATGGTTGGTGGGGTAAACAATGAAACCGCAATCAAATCTGCATAGTTAAAATATTTCTCTTTGCATACATGAATCGAGCCTCTTGTGGTGTACGGCACACTGAAAACACTCACATAAGTTGCAAAAAGTTGATTAATCGTGCTCACAGGAATCAACTGCGGCAATCGGTAAGGCTGTAAAACCACCGATATCCGCATCTACGCTTTCATTTCACTGTTACTCAAATCTTCTTTTCATTCACAATCTTTCCAGGCCACCTCTTTCCCTCCTTCACTCTCTCGTTTTTTCTCAGGTGTCGTCGGGGTTGGTTTACCATATCGTACAGTCGGAGAGACCCGTAAATAATCGGGTTTTGTATGTGTACAACAAAATTCCCCCAACACCCTCTTGAAACTCTCGTCTATGATTCAATATGAACGGAATTTAAACAGCCTTCAAAAGTGAGTCAATGAGCTGAACTACCATTTCTTTTCTTGTAAATTTGTGAAAATGTGTGTAAAATGTCTTTACGGTCACCTTTGATCAATGTGTGGGATAAAATAATTAATTTATTTCATTAACAAAAATAAAGTCAGTTATTCCAGTCAACACAGAAATCGTAGATCAACTTCAGTCTTTAATATTCACACCCGAAAAAAAGGACAATAAAAATTAAAATACACTTTTAACAGAATACAGTCATCACAACCAATGCAACAGAATTTCTCTCCACTAATGCTGCAAATCAATGTGCTAATAAAATTTTCATCCCATTTGTTTCCTCTCATCCTCGTGTCGTATCACCCCTCTCCCTTGCTCCAGGTGCTGGGGAGGGAACCTAAACGTGGGGGTTTTGCTACAAACCTGAGTTCATGAATTAGATAAAGCCACTCGAGGCTTGATTGAGGATGCCTCTGGTTTTGAATT
Source organism: Carassius carassius (assembly GCF_963082965.1). Taxonomy (NCBI): domain Eukaryota; kingdom Metazoa; phylum Chordata; class Actinopteri; order Cypriniformes; family Cyprinidae; genus Carassius; species Carassius carassius. Next base: position 29,130,769 of record NC_081760.1, read on the forward strand.
GCTTTAAAGTACAAAAATAAAGAGAGACCCCACACGTCTATTCTACAGCTGACGGTTCGAAGGCCCAGCTCCCAGGTCCTGTTGCCAAAGAGTTTGGGACTGTTAGTGTGGAGTGCTAGTGTGATTCACATGGTCCTCCGGTTGGCCGACAAGGAGATCTCAAATAGATGGGGCTTTTACGGATCTAACACCACGCAATGACACGCACAGGCCGTTTTGATGGATAGGCTTACAACTGTGGTCTAGTGGGGTGTTCATGTGGTTGAATCTGAAGGTGGACTCAAATCAAACCACAAAATAAAGCATTCTGTTGGTTAACTAGATCCAGTCCCACTTAGCGTATGATTCTGAGGGCGATGTGCCTCTGAAACAGACTGGGCAGCTAGCTGTACAAGACCATCAAATGTCTTGCTCGGTCTAAATTCAGTGTAAAATATGCAGCCAGGCATTCATCTGCATAGTTTTACCACAAAAGGACTATCTACATTAACGGTAGGTGCAGAATGCTATATTTACTAAAGTAAGCATGTTATGAAACTCCTATTTTCTTTGCATATGCTCTGTGCTATGTTATGCCTCAACTTCTCCATCAAATCCTGTGCTATAGCAGATAGATATGTCTATATTAATATCCCTTGTTCTCCAGTTTCCCTTTAATATTAGTTTAATTTGTTAAATACACCATCCCCAATAGAGAACTTACAGTAAAAGTTTATTTCTTCCGATCATTGTCAAGTGGTATATTAAATAAATGGAGTGGAAGGGTGTGAAAGAACAAAAAAGAGGAAGCAAAAGAGGTATGGAGAGGGTTTGGAGTGATCGGTTGGCGCATTGGTACACTAAGCATTCATAACTCACCCAGATCTGCACACGTGGAAGTTGTCTAAATTTATTCATGATAGCGAATAAGCTCTGTTTTTTAAGGAGTTTTCATCTGTGATGGAAAGGAAAATGGTGCTGTGCTTTCTGGATTGACGTTGTCAACAAGGGTCGATATAGACAAGAGATTAGCCTAACGCTAACATAACACTTTTATGTAGTGTGGTATGTCTGTCTCAGTAGAGTTTGGACAAAATGATTGGAAAAAAAGAACAACAGCAAAATAAGGAGCTGTTCCACAATGTTGTCAACAAAAAAGACTCCCATCATTAAAGATAATAATAAATCAGAATTTTTGCAAACTGATAACATGCTTTAAAATGGAAAGGAACTGAGCCGTTTAAGACTGTGTGGCCCATACTGAGTCTCTGACTGAGGTCTCATGGGGGAAACAAGCACACGCTCAATCTCAATTGTCTTTATAAGCCTCAGACAGGAACAGAATGTGACATGGGTACACAAACCACAAATCTGAGGGTGAGGAAAAGGTAGAACAGGAGGATAAAGGAGGGAGAGAGACGAGAGGGAGGATGGTGAGACTAAGAAAAAAGACAGACACACACAGAGTGGCTCAAGAGTATGGTTGTGGTACCCCAAAAGCTGGCCTATTAGCTCTGGGTGATTGGTTTGATGGGCCATGGGGGCCTGTGGGGTAGTTGTACCCTCCATAAGCATATGGAGCGGGGTACGGGGCAGGCGTGGGACCAAACTGCCCAAAAGGTGGGGCAGGAAATGGTGGTTGGGTGGGGTATGGGCAAGTGGGAGGACCAAATGCAGGCCTGGGAGCTGTGTAGCCTGTTGATGGAGGGAAGGTGGGACCCTGGCTGGGGTAGGGCTGAAATGCTGTGCTAGGATTAGTGCTGGCCGCTGTGGAAGCTGAGGGGGGAGCAACAGGGTAGGGGGTGTAGGGCAGAGCGGAAGTGGAGGCATTGGAGGGTGCACTGATTTTGGAGCTCTGCTGCTGTTGAGGCTGCGGTTGTTGCCACGGCGATGATGATCCAGCGTCCTGATTAGCACAGGTTTGTGATGTCACTGCAGCATCGCCAATCCCTTTGCTCTTTTGGCTGAGAATTTCTTGCAGCTTTTCAATGCGCACTCGTCTCGTGTGAGCCAGAGAGCGGAGGGAAAGGAAGCGTTCGAGGAAGGAGTCCAGCGGTATCGAACCTTCAAGAAACTCATCGGCTAAAACCTGAGAGAAAGAGATTGAGTGATTTTCTAATCTTCAATCTGTGGGGTTGGTAACACCATACAGGTTTATTATATTATATAATTCTTAGGAAATCAGTAGTTCATCAGCCTTCAGATATGAAAATATGCCACTATTCAAAAGTCTGGAAACACTAAGACTAACTTAGATACATTCAATTAATCAAATATTTTTGTAAAGCATTCATTATGACCATTTCATAAATGACTATTTGCATGTAAAAAATAAAATAAATAAAGTACTGCATTATTCAAGAACTCCTCATTCAACCTTATTCAAGAAAATCCTTTTAAGGATTATATAGAAAGATTTGCTTAGCAGACAGCTAAAAATGTTGTAATAAGTTATACATATATTTTAAATATATTCTATATAATAGAATAAATATAATATTATACTATAACATAATATTATTCATAATTTGATTTGAATTACTTCTAGATTATTTAATGTAAAAATGTCTCATGATGTTAATAATGCATTTAATATAAACATATAAAGTTAATATAACAGATAATTATAAGGTATAATAGATTTTATTTACAACAAGAGTTTTATTCTCTTTCTTTTCTCTCTCTCTCGCTCTCTCTCTCTCTCTCACTCTCTCTCTCTCTCTCTCTCTCTCTCTCTCTCTCTCTCTCTCTATATATATATATATATATATATATATATATGATGAAAACTTGTGATTATAAAGGGGATGGTGGCCCACCTCTGATTCTTCCTCTGTGTTGGTGCCCTCTGTCTGCAGACGAGACAACAGCCCCTCTGGAGAAACCTGCCCCATGATACTATCTGCAGAGGGGGGAGGGAAAAAGAAAACAGAAGTGGGAGAGAGCTGATACATACCGTAAATTGAAAAAGAGTAAGAAACTGAAAAGTGAGAACTGTTATGCAAACAAATGAGTGACTAAAATGTGTAATCATTTTAAACAAAGGAAAAAGCAGTAATGAATAGACTGAAAGAAAGAAAGGAAAATGAGACAAACAGAGAAAAAGGCCAGATAGGTAGTTATTGTGTTATGTAATATTATAGATGCAAAAAAGGGGAGGAGAATGAGTATCAGAACAAAACAAGCTCATAGAACAGCACTATTTGACAGACATAAGCACATATAGAAGATTTTCTGGCTGAACAACATGGCTCCGTTTAGAAACAAAAGAATTCCTAAGTCTGTTTAAAGGTTGATGGTACCAGGGTGCCTTCAAGTGTCATGAAAACTACCAGTGCAGTTTAACAATAGTGTGAACAATAGTTAAAAGAACACTGCAATTTCAATTACATTTCCTTGAGCTAAAAGCAGGGCTAATAATAGATTATTTAAAAAAAAGACTATTTTTCTATTTTTCACACTGCCTAAACCTTCTCTTTTACAATATTAAAATTCATGTATTTTCTTACACTGAAACACCTTCCTAAGATATTTACATTTGATTTTTCTTAGGATTTTGTTTATTTCAATGACTTGCCAATACACAACAACGGGACATTCAAGATATAAACCGTCCAGTTACAGTTGAACAGAAACAGAATAGGGAAAATGTATTAAATAAAATATAAAAAATATGACAAAAAAAGCCTTTCCAATAAAATCTATAAAAATAACACTTGCTTTAAACAGAAATCTGGAAATGTTAATCTGGTTTGATCATGAATTTCATCAAAAAGCGATATGCAAATATTTAAAATTTCTTTATTCTTTGTGATGATCCCAAATTGTTTCTGTTTAAAATAGTTTAATAAAAAAGCCCATCATTACCAACATAATGAATTTCTTCTCAGAGCAAAACTATTCGCCAGGTTTTAGAAAACTTGCTCTGACATCAATTCATTTCTCTCCCCCTTCATTATTCATCAATTTACCCAGCATTCATTGCTACATTCTCTTTGAAACCTTTACGTTCATAACCCAAATCGATTCCTTCTTTCCCTTACCTTTCATGGCACAGTGCTGTTTGTATTTCTCGCTCACTTCCTCTAGTTCAGAGTATTTTCCCACCAGTCGCGCCCTCTCTGTTTCGAGACGGGGCTTCATGTCCAGGTTTTGCTCTGCCAGACTGCGGTTTGCAGCCAGAGCCATCTCCCTCTCCAACTGAATGTTCTGAATCTGCAGAATAACAGTGACACATGACAAAAGCTACGATGCTATAGACATCATAAAGTCCACTATAGGACATCCATCCTCAGCAGGACTCCAAAGACTGTGGAGTTTACTTCATGATGGATGTTGATGCTAAGTAGAAGTGGACATTTCTGAATGAACTGAAGAGATGACCAGAAACATACAAAAATGATGTACAGAGAGGAATGGATATATATGATGTTTCAATTAAATTCTTTAGCAGTACATACAAATGTGACTGTTCATTTATAGCCTCATTAATATAAGAAGGCTAAAGGAGTAATCCATACAAAAATGAAAATGTTGTCATTATTTACACACCCTCGAGTTGTTATAAACACGTATGAGTTTCTTTTTTCTGATGTTCACAAAAGATGATATTTTGAAGAGTGCTGGTAACCAAACAGTTTCTGGTAGCCATTGACCTCCCAGTGGCTACCAGTAACTTTTTGGTTACCCAAATTCTTCAAAATATCATCTTTTTTATTGTGTCAGAATTTACATTTTTTGTGAACTATCACTTTAACCAATTATAAAATTACAGTTCAAATAGACATAGATTGAGAAATACTGATGAGAAATACAGTATTTTGCCTTATATTCATTACGCAAAGAACCCAATTATTCACTGACTAATTCACTAATTGAATAATAAAATTTTCTCCGTTACCAAAGCACTGAAATCTCATTGATGTTAATGTACATTCAAATATAACACATAAAGATGTGTCTCAGTAGGTTTGACAACAATGCAGCAAGGCCTTGTAATTGATCCTGACACACTTTTTTAATTTCAGTATAGATAAGACTTTGGTCTGCTGGACTTTTTATATAAATATATATAAAATAAATAAATAAAAACATGCAATATGGTGAATGAGTCTTAAGCACTTCTACTACACTCTTGAATATAGAGATTGCAAACGGAGGGTTTCACAGACAACTTTTTTAAGAACCTTTCAGTGAACTTTCAAGGACAGATTAATAATCTGAATAACCAATTCTGTCCAATGGAAAATTTCCATGGATGTTAAAGGTTCTTCACAGAACCATAGATGACAATAAAGAACCTTTACGTTTAAGTATGTAAGGTACATTTAAAGGTCTTTTTTGGACTATGGACTTTTGTGTTCCACGTAAAAAGTAAATAAAATAAGTTTGGAATAATGTGAGGGTGAATAAATAATACCAGAATTGTCATTAATGGGTGAACTATCCCTTCATAATCATCTTACCTCATCAGACTCTAGTGCCATAGACTCCACCCGCTCCGAGTTGTCCAGCAAATCCTGCAACTCGGACTGGTTGAGGTCTTGAAGCTTCTCCATTGATTTGCTAGGACAGCTAAAGATAAACAGTGAGATTACTTACTGTATGTGCTAATCATTTACATATTACATTGTAGCTCATCTTAATCATAAGACCAGCATGCTATTGACATCTCATAGCGTGTTCCACGGAAGAAAGAAAGCCATACAGGTTAGGAAAAAACATTCAGAATTTACATTTTTGGGTAAAAGATCCTTTTATGTTGAACCAGGTTAGCAGTTTATAGGTGTGTCTCAATAGTCAATATATCGACTTATCACACAATATATGGATAAGAGCACGATAATTTTTGTTACCACGATATATTGCGACTTGATACATTTTTTTATAATAAAAAATTATGATTTATATATAGATTTTTTAACATTAAAATTAATGTTACCATCATTTTAGTTGATCGCACTGCCTTCGTGATCGCACGCACTGATTGATGTGTAATTTAGCACATATCCAGGGGACGGCGTGTTTCTGCTGCTCGTAGAAGATATTTTTTGAGAAGACAGCTGAGTGCAAGAAATGCATTTGTATTACTCACGAACGAACGAAAGTTTGGTGGGCACCCGGGTTCGATTGATGTCAGAGTTTGGTTAATTTGGATGATGTGAATGCTGCCTTCTGAACTCGGATGCGCACCCACGAACCGTACCCGAGTCCGTATAAAAAGATTGGTCTAGAGTACGGTTCATGTGAACTGCGGTACGGTTCACAGCTGATGTGAATGCAATCGTACAAAATCGCGGAAGTGAACTACTATTAATGACATATTATTACATGTTTGTGTGCATTTCGCTCATTTTCCAGCAAGCGTGACTGACACTCTGCAAGCAAAGAGCTGTATGTCTCATTTCTGTTCGCCTTCAGCATTCTTTAGAGCATTTGCAGTACTTTCCTAAGACAGATATAAGTGCTGTTATATACCAAAGCTTTGTAAACAAAACGATATAAAAGTGCTGAGATCAATGTTATTCATTTGCCGCCTTCTCCTTTGCTGTTGTTACTAAGCAACGGGGAAACAGCTGCTGGCTTGATGACGCAAACGAACCGCTGTTCAGACTCAAATAAAATAATATGAACACATAGGGGGGAGCAATCGAACTCAGGTGCGGACCAGGCAAGCTAACCAAGTGTGAAAGCACCCTAAGGTACTGAGTCCCTTTTGGAGCCAACCTCCAGCGGCCAGTCGATGAATTGCAGTTTTAGTCACTTCCTTGTTGGTTTCAAGACAGAAACTGTATGCAAAAGCATACTTGGCAATAAAGCTCTTTCTGATTCTGATTATTTGTTACCTACTAATGTTATTTCACTAAATGTTTAGATTTTATAAAATTATTGTGCACACATGATTTTTCTAGAATAGCCTAACCTAGTTTATAAAAGTATTATTTTATTTTATTTATTTTTCATTTGTTATTTTTCATTAAAATTAAGTTGCTTATATTTGGTAGATTAGACACAGAAGTACATTAATTCTACAGTGATTTAAAAAATTTGCTGGTATTGACCGATACTCGTGAATTTATCGGAAAGTATCGAATTGGATTGGTTCTAAAAAATTTTTTTTAAATTGGATCGCTGCATCCCTAATTTATTTATTATTTAGGATATAGTTTTCACGTTCCGATTGCAATGTCTAAATGTCCTTTATTTTATATAATATTTTTTGTTCTTTGAAAAAGTGTACTTGCGTTATTATGCTATTGTCAGACTGTCATTAACCAGTGGCATAAAATGGTCTTAAAATGTCAATAATATAATTTATCGCAAATATTTTATATTTGGTAGGTGTAATTTCGGATATCAAACCACTACTTGAAAACTGACAGGAAAATTAATCTGGATCACCTATGGCAGTCATCTGTCAAACAGACAGGGCATGTGACAGTGGATTACTGAAATTAAGGCAAGGAATTATGGAAATGAACCTAATCTTAACTCTACAGGTTAAGGATATAAAGAATCCCTCAATACTTACAAGGTACAAGCAAATCAAAGTCCTCTCCACACAGTGCTCATGGAAAAACATCAAACTTAACTGGCAGCGAGTGACGTAAACATGTAGACGGAAGTGCTGATCCTGGCAACTCGCGAGCGTCCTCGGCGTTAAAACCTGCTTCCTGCGAGAAACTCTTAGGTGACAGTATCGGTACCAGCTGTCGCGCTTTATTTAGAGTGGCAAAGTGGAAATATGTTCCCGAAATTATTCCGGGTGACAAGAATCTCCCCGCGGTTAGCAGGACGGCTAGCTCTGTTTAAAGAGAGCAGTTGAGCAAGGCGGGTTGGTATTCAATACAAAACGGCGTCGGACGAAAAAACAACTCAGAAAAACATAATAATGTGTGTCCAGTAAAACCGCATGGATGTCAATTCGAGCAAAATAGTCCAAATGAAGGTTAAATGACGGGGTATATTCCTATTCTTTTCAGAAGTTTCACTTCTGTTTGACAGATATCGTGGCCATCTTTGGATGAAACCATTTTGTCGAGGGAAGTGAGATATGTTTAAAACAGTCTAAAAACACAATTTACACTTCTTGTCAAGAATATCACATTTAGTTTGGAATAAAGATTTAATACCTATATACAGGTTTTATAATGCAGAAAATTAAAATACATTCTCCTCCTTTTGTGAAAATATCATAATTTCCCCCTTACATTTATTTGATATGGTATCGTCGTATTTTCAGGTGACTGAAAGCAAAGAACTTCTGTAACGTTACTCTGCTGAAAGGGAAACCCCGATGTGACGGGAATATTCCATGCATGTGACATGGCAGTAGGGTTGGTCCTAACATTTCACCAGAAAGGAAACAGAGAGAGAGAGAGATGCTTAATATTGCTGAAAGAATTGTCTTACAGATTTATAAATATAAGCACTAAAGAGACACCCATAGTAGAACATTAATTTTAGCGTTTGGAATTACAGGCACTTTAAAACTATACATTTTCATAATTTATTTTACATATTTGATTATATCCTTTTCATTTGTCAAAGTAATTTGTGATTTTATGAGCTTTCAGAATTTCATGGATCGTTTCATAGCAATGATTTCATGGCTAATGAAACATAGTGGTCGAAAATACCATCTTGATTGTTTTTACTTAAATAATAATAATAAAGTAGCAAATAATCTTACATTTTCAGTAATAGCAGGTAAAATGTTTACAGTATAAGTTAACATCACCAGTTTCAAAAAGACTTCCAAATATGTGTTTTGTACATGACACTATTGTAAATTCACATTTTTAAGAAGAAAAAAAAAACAGAAAAACAATAGCAGTGATTATGATTCAGAGACAAAATACTAATTTGAATAGAGATTAAATGCTCGTAAATAAAAATATATATAAAAAAAACCTGCCTAAAAGAGAAGGTGTATGGATAATGTAATATCAGTGTATTCTCAGTCCTTTAAATGCAGAAAATGATAGGAAACAATAAAGAACCAGATCTGCAATAACATAAAACAACAGCTGTCCAGAGATTGTTTTGTAACAATTCTGTCAAAACAAAAAGAGAAGATTTATTGAGTCCATGTTAAATATAAATCAGAAAAATACATAGAACTATTTAATAATATGCCATCAGTGGCGTATACATTCTCCATTAACCATGACTAAAATAGTGTGTCAGCACAGAATGTGTATTATGCTCTTTTGCAATGTAGTGTTATCTTTTAGCGTTAACATAGGCAGGAAGATATTAATGTGTAAAACAGGCCAGTTTTTATTTTCATTTGTATAACTGGCTAATGGCAGGATAAATCAATCATTTCACTTACTTGAAAGATAGTTTGTGGACAAGTTTCATCTTCATATAATTCAAGTGAGCAAGGAGGGATGTCCAGAGAGGTACTTGCAGCATAATTATACAGTGTCCCCAACAGACCAGCAAGACCAGAGATCAGACAGTTTTTTAAATTGGAGGGAGAAAAACAGATAATTGCTTATATACTTCAGAATAAAGTTTAACATTCCAAATCCAATAAGAAGCTCTAGTTACTTGAATTTACCAGTTCTCTCTTAGGAGCTAATGGGCAGTAGGTCACTAGGACTATGTGTTAATATGCTATGTTTGCTTTGTGTGTGATCATTTGATGTATTTTGTGTTTTAGCAAACTTGCCATAATACTAAGACAAACATTTAAAACCATAACAACTACACTTACTAGTGAAATAAACATACCACAGAACCAACACAGAAGGGGCACACAAACAAATATTGTATATCAATGCTGATGTTGTAGGTTGGTATAGTGAGGAGGAGCTGGAACAAACCTAGTAATATTGCCATAAGCTAGAGAAGGAAAACACATGGTGAGAGTAAAAATTCAAACATAATATTCAACAACAACATTAAGCAAAACATCTCAAAGGAAACGATTACAGCATGATTACAATAAGATCTCAAACTATCTGTCTTCTTTAATGACAAATTATTTGGCCCACATCCACTTGCTGCCGCCACTTCAGGGTCATAAAACTTTAACAGGCGATGGAATTTGGGAGGATCTGAGTCAGCAGGCGCCATTTGGTTGCTTGACATATTGAAAACCCAGTTCGAACTCAATTGAGGTACTGGAAAATAGGGACATTTCAAAGTCCAGATCAATGATTATAATGGCTCTTTACAGACTGAGATAATAGTAAGAGAGTAGGTATGAAACATGATCTGATCCCCCTATAATGGAACGTATTGCAGGAATACAGATGCTGGTGGAAAAAAAAAATCTTTGTGAGGAGAGGAAGTGGGCGGATATAATACAGAAAATGTGTCTGGAGAGAAAAGCAGCACACACATCTTGATCCCATCTTGATTGCTTAACAGCACTGCAGAGGAAAAGGGTTAGGGGCAGATTACACTACATGCATTGCCTTAAGTGGGCTGGACTGACCAGATGTTCAATACAGCTCCTTCCAGTTTCCTTTTTTTCCTTTTTATAGCTTACAGTCACAAATACACATGGTAACCATTTCAAGCCACTACACAATTTAAATGCAACAATTTTCAGGCATCATCAAAACAGAAAAATAAATTACACCCATGAATACATAAAATATGTTATATGTTACTAATAAACATATCCGGTCACATTTAATTTATATTAAATATAATGCACCACCGACTCACCTAGAATGTGAGAATCCTAAAAACCTCGTGGCTGATGGGAACAGAGAGCTGTTTATGAAGTGATCGAAAAAACGTAATAAAAGCACTTATGGGGAGAAGGGGGCTGCGTGGACAGACCCCCTTTTTGTGATGTTTGAATAAAAACACAAGGGTGGGTCTAACTGTTTTTGGATTGCAGACAGAATTGAAGCCTAGATCTTTTTTTTTAGGATTGTTCCACTCTGCGTGAACATCAAGTTTATTGTACTTAGAATCTGACATTACTTTAAAGACATGTTCATCACTGTCGCGTTTGTTATTACAAACTTTACTTGAAAACGAAGGATGACTTTGACCGTGTCGAAGGACCTGGCAGTAAACACTAGAAATAATTAATTATTTCCAGTAGGACCATTGTTATGGGGTTATATTGGTCCCTGTCCATTTTTGCCATTTTAAATAACAATTTTGCCTGGTAGTTTATTTTATACATTACAACAATTAATAGTTAAGTTTTATAACATTTCTTAAGAAAATCTAGATTTAAAACTACAAATATAGTGCAGTATATTAATTATAAAACAAATAGTTCTGATTCATCAGTGCTATGTTCTAGTCTTATAAATAAAAAGCTTGTGTCATTAATATTTTTGGTATAGTCTTGACTATTTACAATTTAGGACTACTACACATATTGTGTTAATGTGAAAGAAGTGTTAATGAAAGTCAAATAGTGAAGGTGAGGTGTAGCGTAACAAAGTATGGTGTCCCATTCTAGGAATTTTTGCTCTGCAATTAAACCCATCCAAGTGCACACACAACGTGAACACACATTCGGAGCACTGGATAGCCATTTTTGCTTTGGCGTGTTTGGTACCTTTGCAGCAGTTGGGGGTTTGGTGCCTTGCTCAAGGGTCTCACTTCAGTCGTGGTACTGAAGGTGAAGAAAGGTCATTATATAAGAAAGATCATTTTTGTTATAGATACGTTCTGAAACATTTTAACATCACAGCTCAGCTAAAACTGATTGAAATTTAATGCCACCTATTACAAAAAAAATTATTTTACTTGTATGAGATTTTTGCTGAGCTATCTCTCTTGTCTTTTTTTCTGTCTCTCATAGGTTGCTCAGATAGTAATAGGATTGCTGATCATCTCCTATTCTATATCACTGCTGTCCACTGAGACCACCATGAGAACGTTGGTGTGCCATGGTGGAGTAGCCTTATATAACACTAATACATTAGGAAATGGTGGTTATACAACAGTTTAAGGTGATAGCAAAGTATTTAAAGGAATGTACAGTAAATTGTATACCTGCCAACGATGGACATATCACTGAACTTCATTTTTCTTTCCTTTTTCCAAACAGTTTGTCATTTCTGGTGCAGCTGGAATAGCAGTGGAAAAATATGCTACCTGCAAAGCAGTGAGTCTGAACTTAAAACAAGACGGACAAACTGTTAGAGCACATTTTAGATATTGGCACATGCCATTCCTGTATTTCACCCGTAATCAAATGCAAAGGCTCCACATCATAAGCACATTCTGTATAACAGAAAATCTAAATAAATAATTAAAAAGACAAAAAATTATGAAATTTGCACATAAACTCTGTATGTTTGGTGGTCTCTGCTGTGGCTATTATCATCTCAGTTATTGCACTTATCATGTACTATGCTGACATTGCTTTCAATCTGCCAACCAAATGCCACATGGGACTACGCCAGAAGTTTGACCACCAGTATTATGCCACTGTAAGTATCTCATACCCTCATATGTGAGAGTTATATCATATTAAACAGTTGCGTATTTTATTAAGGACTCTTTCTTTAAATCAGCATTTTAGCACAGCATTGAAGACAACCATCTCCATGGTCAGTATGGTCCAGACAGCAATTTCCTCTGCTTTTACAGTTATACTGTAAAATAAGAGGAGGAACTTTACAGGATATGCTGTAAATATTTCATTAGAAAAATATTTTATTATATAGATATATATTTTATCATATATATTTTTCTCTCCCAGACCGTGACTGAATGACATCCTGCTTATTTCTGGATCTAAATTAGAGGTCCTTATCCACTTCATATAGCCTATATGTGTGTTTTTTTCTTGTACATATGCATTTAAGTGTTGTTGTATTTTGATAAAATCTAAAGTAAATTGTATTCTTTTATATAAAGATTAAAATAAAAATACAAAGATTGTTTTTTTATTTAAGTTACAATTAAAGATGACTTTTTTTTAAACAACTTGATGAAACACCACCACATTATGATGTCCCCATCATTTTAGCTCAACTTCGTTTGTTAATAACAAAAAAAAAAGTTAGTAGTTAGTAATGACACGAGCTAGCGGTTTACTTTATTTAAAAAATGATACCTTTTACGATGAAAATGCTTATCTCATAAAGATAAGCGTTATTTGATATTCGCCGTTTATGGACATATTTTTGTGATGGCGAAATACCAAAGTCTATTGTAAAAGAGCTTAGCCCACGAAATAGTAGTCAAAGAAAACTTATAAATAAATAAAATAAAATAAATAGGAAGCTCAGAACACCATGCAGCAAACTAACATCATGTATTAAATATTCATGGTACCCCGTCAAAAGATTCGTGTGTTGTTTGTTTGCTATCAAAACAGGCAACGGTCCTCACTACAACAGAAGCGATTTATTCCCGGTCCTGTCATATATTAGTTTCTACTAGATTTAAGGTTTATTTCTAGTCGCAGGGCAAGTAATAATGCTTTGTCATATATTTGTCATTTTTTCTCCAAAGACTGTACATAAGTCTTTGTACAGCGTATGTATTGAATTTGGTTCCTGTCTCCATCACAACATTTCTAGAACTTTTCATTTTGAAATTAACAAATCACCTTTCTTTATGTCCCTCTCATAGTTTCTGTGATGCAGAGACCAGCTGTGGTGATTGACAGCTTCAAGCCCATCATCATATTAACACCGTGGTGGTCGAAACCAAGAGATGCTTCATAGACCGGGCAAAGTGCTGAAAATAAAGTGGCTTGGGAAAGAAGTCCAGGCATGAATAGACTTACTTGCATATAGTGCCAGTAAAACATTAATGGACACATTAATTACTTTGTAGGTTTGAAACATTTATATTGAAGCTTCTATTGTTTATTTAAATCCTCTGAAGATGGATGCCAATTGTGGAACCTTTGATGATTACACACACATTCATACACAGTACACCACTGTGATGTGAAATTAGTTGATTCAGCTAACATTTTTGACTAGTAAATTATGTCAACTAATATTATCAATCACCATTTTTCTATATGTTTTACTCCTGTCTAGCATTTATAGTGCTGAAGTGATGACATATTTTTGTAGGCCATAACCAAGAAATGAGAGAGCATTTTAGCAATTAGAGTTCCATTGTCCTCTAGTCAACAGGATTTTTACCAGATTCTTTACTTTTCTATTGATTAATTTTTTGTTAAATGCCTGAAAATCTTAAGAAAAACTTACTTGGCCTGCAAAAATGTAATCACTGAAGCGCTATATTGACAGCTGCCCATTTAGCCTACCTGTACAGGTCCTTCTAAAAAAATTAGTATATTGTGATAAAGTTCATTATTTTCCATAATGTAATGATAAAAATGAAACTTTCATATATTTTAGATTCATTGCACACCAACTGAAATATTTCAGGTCTTTTATTGTTTTAATACTGATGATTTTGGCATACAGCTCATGAAAACCCAAAATGCCTGTCTCAAAAAATTAGCATATTTCATCCGACCAATAAAAGAAAAGTGTTTTTAATACAAAAAAAGTCAACCTTCAAATAATTATGTTCAGTTATGCACTCAATACTTGGTCGGGAATCATTTTGCAGAAATGACTGCTTCAATGCGGCGTGGCATGGAGGCAATCAGCCTGTGGCACTGCTGAGGTGTTATGGAGGCCCAGGATGCTTCGATAGCGGCCTTAAGCTCATCCAGAGTGTTGGGTCTTGCGTCTCTCAACTTTCTCTTCACAATATCCCACAGATTCTCTATGGGGTTCAGGTCAGGAGAGTTGGCAGGCCAATTGTTCATGGTCAGTAAACCATTTACCAGTGGTTTTGGCACTGTGAGCAGGTGCCAGGTCATGCTGAAAAATGAAATCTTCATCTCCATAAAGCTTTTCAGCAGATGGAAGCATGAAGTGCTCCAAAATCTCCTGATAGCTAGCTGCATTGACCCTGCCCTTGATAAAACACAGTGGACCAACACCAGCAGCTGACATGGCACCCCAGACCATCACTGACTGTGGGTACTTGACACTGGACTTCAGGTATTTTGGCATTTCCTTCTCCCCAGTCTTCCTCCAGACTCTGGCACCTTGATTTCCGAATGACATGCAAAATTTGTCCAAAAGTCCAGTGCTGCTTCTCTGTAGCCCAGGTCAGGCGCTTCTGGCGCTGTTTCTGGTTCAAAAGTGGCTTGACCTGGGGAATGCGGCACCTGTAGCCCATTTCCTGCACACGCCTGTGCACGGTGGCTCTGGATATTTCTACTCCAGACTCAGTCCACTGCTTCCGCAGGTCACCCAAGGTCTGGAATCGGTCGTTGTGCAGCGTTTTTTGCCAAATTTTTTCCTTCCCACAGACTTCCCACTGAGGTGCCTTGATACAGCACTCTGGGAACAGCCTGTTCGTTCAGAAATTTCTTTCTGTGTCCTACCCTCTCGCTTGAGGGTGTCAATGATGGCCTTCTGGTCAGCAGTCTTACCCATGATTGCGGTTTGGAGTAATGAACCAGGCTGGGAGTTTTTAAAAGCCTCAGGAATCTTTTGCAGGTGTTTAGAGTTAATTAGTTGATTCAGATGATTAGGTTAATAGCTCGTTTAGAGAACCTTTTCATGATATGCTAATTTTTTGAGATAGGAATTTTGGGGTTTCATGAGCTGTATGCCAAAATCATCAGTATTAAAACAATAAAAGACCTGAAATATTTCAGTTGGTGTGCAATGAATCTAAAATATATGAAAGTTGAACTTTTATCATTACATTATGGAAAATGATGAACTTTATCACAATATGCTATTTTTTTGAGAAGGACCTGTATATTATCTCGAGCTGAATTCTAGCTCAATTTAATTCAAACTAACAATAGGGGGCAGTAATAAACATGTGAACATGCTCAGCTTGAACATGTCAATGTAACTGTTCCCAGCATATACTGTACATAGACTGGTGTTTCTTTTAGGTGTTTTCATGCTGTCACACTTATCAGGAATCGACATGGACACTAAAGACTATGATGGACAGACAGTAATGCATGAGGCAGTTTATCTGAGAGACAAATCCATGATCACCAAACTAATAGAATATGGAGCCGCACCCCAGACAGCAATATAGTGTTGGCCCAGATCCGGCCCACATCTGGCCCATGTGAAATCCATTTGGGCCAGATCTGGGCCGACACTGCTTGCTGTCTGGGACCCCTTGTTTGAACTACACTCAGGTTGGACAATACTTTGGGCTTTTAATGTTTGAAATAAAATAAATAAATAATCTCTCATTTCTCTTTCTATTTTTTTTCTTATTTATTATTCTGTATTTGTGACATTCTTTCTCACTCTGCTTGTTCTGTATTTGTATGAGGACTATACTTTCAGTTTCATATAAGTTCCGTTGTGTCGCTCGTTCGAATGGGACGGGCAGTCTAGTCCACTCCAAAAGTTTGTCCGAGGAAGTGCACAGTTGATTGGTGAAAAGACAGTAGACCTGTCTCTCAAGGTGAGCTGACATTGTAAAAATCTAGTCTATCAAGTTTATACTAAACGTTTTGTGCCATCGTTCAATATAATTAATGCTGGCTCTATGAGAAACCAAGTAGCAACCAAGCAAGACATTTGACAAAAAAAAAAGTTTGTTAGGTTGTTAAAACATTTGTTCAGTGTAATATTTGTAAAATTTCTGATTGTCAAATATGCAATATTCAACAGTTAATGTGTGAACTTGAGGTACTCTGAAATGCCAGGTTTTTTTTACCTTGACACCAGATGATGGACATTTAAAATGTCTAACAAAAGTGAAAGTAGTTCTCAGAAAAGCAGAAGAGTCATTTGCCACATGGTTTGCTAATTTGCTAATGCAACATAACTTACCACATGATCCTTGCTGTACTGGGAAGGTCTTTTTTTTTTTTTTTGAAAAACAATGATATTGTATTTGTTTATTTATGGGCATCAGTTTCTACAAAGTGGTTGTAAAAGGGCTGTCAGATGACCTAGCATCAGCCCTTAACATGGTCATCCAGTACGTTATGGAAATCTTGGAATCGGCAGGAATTGAAGGTAAATGTGAAGGTAAATGTATAAAAATCATACCTGAAAGCTTGAATTTATTTTAAACAAAACACATTTACACATGTACGTTTTAATGTTTTTATCTAGCCAAGTTAACCTACCAAAAAGTTAGTCTGGAGGGAGTGATTTTTGTCACACAGTGGGCACTTGTGGTTGTTGTGGCCTACTGGATAATAGCCTTCATCCAGCGTTTGGTTGTTGGAGCTGTAAGGCTGGCTCTGCGGCTGCTGAAGGTCACCTTTGCCATGGGCGTGTTTGGATTGATTCTCAGCGACGCTGGAGCCTCTGCAGAAACCACAGCAATAAGACTAGTGGGCCTGGCGTGTGTGTGTGTCCTGTTAGGAGTAGGTACATCTGCAAAGCCAGATACACACCTTCAGGACAAAATCAAGATGTTGGAGAGACGACTAAGAGAGATGGAGAAAAGCAAAATGGAATGATGGGGAAATCCTCATCAGACCAGAAATATTTACAGTTGTAAATCCATGTAATCCAGCATGATATTGTAACTTGAAACTCTGCAAAGGAACCACATTGTTTGTCTAAACTGGGAGGGTGCTTCAGTATTCCAAGTGTTAGTTAAAAGATGATTCATTCTCAAGTCGAACTTTGGGTCCAATAGCACGACAGGATCTGGCATCTGAGGGGTTTAATTGTTAACAAAAGGACTGAATCTAATGTCCAAACACCGTTTGTGGGGTCTTGAGGTACAGCGAACAGCAAAATGTATTTACACTGCATTTAAATAATCATGTTTTTGTTGCTTAGTACATTATTCACTGATGTGATGCACAGGGCAACAGTACAACATGTATTTAATCAGTTAATTATAGTATTATAGACAATTATTGACATTTTTTTCAACAAAAGCACTTTTGATAAATGGCAACAGTCTACTGCATTTTTTCTTTGACTGTATTTTGGAGTGAAAAAACATGACACGAATCACTGAAGTCAGAAAAATACATATATACTTTTTTTGTTGTTGTTGTTGTTGTTACATCCAATTCTACATATCCCCTTCAATTGGGTGAATCCAGTGGAATATTTTGTGTTATGGGGAAATTATTGAAACCTCACTGGTTGCAGTGTCTGTTATGATAAAAAAATAGAGTAAATAGAGATGCTCAATGTGCAGACCTTAAAAACAACATAAATATGTATTATAATCATGTTTATTGTCATTCTTATTATAGTTCAAAGTGTGACAACAAATTGCATTTCATTTCCAATAATGCAACATATAACAAGGGAAATTACTTTGCCGGTTGGCACTAGATGTTAGACAAAATTAAAAAAAAATATATGTATATATACTTAAAACATGTAATGATAATATAAAATATGAACAGTAAACATAGTCCAGGTGAGGAAATTGATAGCAGTTGAAGGGCAAATAAAATGACCCATCATTATGCAGGTACAACACAAATCGTATTAAAATGTCACTGTAATATTTTACACACATTATCAAGGTTCAAGTATATCAAGTAGCATTTTTTTTTTCAGCTAAAAGCACTATGAAACTGCAAATGCAACTACTTGCATGGTAGTTAAGAAAATTCCCTGAAACACTGGTAATACATCTAAATTCACTAACATGCATTACTAATAACATGCATTATATCTGTTTAACTTTAGACATCCTGTCATTTTTTCATATATATTCCTGATTCCTGAGGCTTACATGATACTGTTTAAGCAGGTAAAAATATCAATATATATTTTAGTTTTCTTAGGTTACAGGTTTTTGTTGTTGTTGTTTCCCAACACTACAGTAAGGTAAGCGTGTACATTTAAGTTTGCAAAAAAGTAAATAAGAGTGAATACATACACTACAATCAATAGTTTATGGACATTTGCACAACTACATCCTACAATAATAAAATAATGGCTTCTTATTCAATGTAGTTCTACACAAAAGTGTAGAATATAGCCTTTTCAGCCTGACTGAATGGAGAGATTAGATAAAGTAGTTCACTTTCACCTTCAAACTGAACTTCAGGACAGGTCATAACTAGTGTGCGTCTATGGTAATTGCTCTGCTATTAACTTAAACAAACACGTCTGTTAAAAGCCCATTCAGAGGGTGAGTCATTCTTTTGTCCATATTGTAACGTGACTTTGATATGAAAACATATTGGTGAAATATGGAGGTAGGTTTTTAAAAATTGTTGGTATCATTCAACAGTTTTTTCTTCTGTTATTAAAGAGTAGCAAGAGAGTGACATTAAGCTGTAAGAAAAAGACACGCATCTTTGGAAGCTGTTTTTCATGGGAAAACAGTAAACGGATTTGAGGTACAGTAAGTAATAGATAAATTGATTTCGTTTTTTTTTTTCCTTATGCAAATTGTAATAACCTCCTACATCACTTAAGCTAGACTGAGTCCTGAAAGAATAGGTCTAATCATAAACAATTTAAGTAGTAGTTTTAATTAAGGTCCTATTATTTCTAACGCCAAAATTATTATTATTCTTTTTAAGGCTTGGATTTTATATGAATCTAACAAACAAGTGTTTGTTTCTACATCCCTTGCAGGGATAATTCAGGATTTTGGAGTAACTACAGGAAGTTGTTGCCAGAAGACTTTCCTTTGTTAACATCAAACTGGAAACCAGATTCACCGGAGTTAAGGATATCCATTGAAACGCCGGTCCTATCAGATGGTTGAGACTAGAAATAAAACAGGTAAGAGAGTGAAACACAGAGAGACATTGGGAATATGAAATGTGTCAGGTGTAAAGCTTTACTTTTTCTTACAATCATTTTCAGCAATGCAAGGCGCTTTTACTGCAATTTGTAAAAAAAAAAAAAAAAAAAAAAGTAAGAAATTTAATGCAAAGTAACTGTTACTGAATGACTGAACAGTTAAAAATACTTAAATAACACTAAAATATGGTCCAAGAAAGGTTAACTCAAGCAGATGTTAATAGAAAAAAAGTTAAGGGTAGAAAAGGTTAGATGTTACCTGAGGCTGAGGTGTGAGCAGTGGTGCAGTTGGCGGCAGTTCAGGCCCAGAAGGAGCACTGCTCATTACTGGTGCATAGTTCTGAGGACACACAGTGTCTTGTTTAAAAAATCTTGTTAAAATAAGCAAGTTAACGGGTAGATCACCCAAAAAAAATTAAATACTGTCATTTACTCACCCTCAAGATGATTCAAACCTGTATTAGTTTCTTTCTTTTGATAGTTGACAGTAGCCAATGACTACCCTAATATTATTTTCCATACTATAGAGGTTAGCGACTAAGTTGTTTGCTAACCAATATTGTTCAAAATATCTTCTTTTGTGTTCAGCAAAAGAAAGAAATTCATACATGTTTGGAACAACTTGATAGTGAACAAATGTCAGAATTGTCAATCTCTTTAACTTTGTGTTGCACCTTTCAGAGCAATTCATGCATTTTAATTTCATTTTATCCTTTATATATTTGCTTGCTATCTTTGATTACAAATAAGCACATAGAAATAAAAACCCACAGGATGAAAAGCAAAGAGATTTGCATTGCAAGATTTTGGATGTACCACAGGTGCAGGTGGTTGGTAGTTGGTTGGAGGGGCATTCCACTGGGGCGGCTGAGCAGGTCCAGGTCCAGAGGCAGGAGGGTAGACAGGGTTTTGATAAAAACCCTAAAAAAACAGAAAATGCACAAAATTATTTTTTTTTCCAGGCAAACTTAAATAAATAAATAAACTTTGTACTGGTTAATTAAGTTTTTTCATGCGTCCACAGGCTAAAAACCAAACCAGATTTCATGTTGGTCTTGGGGACCGTGCACAGACAACATGTTTAGACCTTTCCACTGCTTGCTTTAACATAGTTTTTCTATGTAAACATGCCTTTCGTGATGGACGCCTTTGTGAGTGCTCTCGCATCTAGCACTGTTTACAGCAACTCACATATGGCATAGTGTTTCAAAATTATGGTTCTTGACAACTTCTTGTGTTGTAACATTCCTGATTTGTCACTTTGGATAGAAGGATCTGTGGTAAATCTCTGTGCATGTAAACTTACAGAGTTGGGAGGAACAGCAGGTTGTCCGCCTGACTCTGGTGGATAAGGATGAGACGGATAACCAGCGATGTAGCCCTTCAGTCAAAAACAACAAACCATTAATATTACTTACAATGCACACCAGCTACAATTGTTTGTTTTTTTATGCATTGATTTTGTTTGCCTTTTTTTGTTTACAGGATAGTGGAGAACGGGCAGGAAAGTGTAGGGAGACAGACAGATTTTCACATTTATTTAACCTGGCCAGTGTCTCCAGGACCTACTGGATCAGCTATTTAAGCAATTTGGAACATGTATTCAAAAGATTTTAAAGTTGCTTCCACCTTAGGATGAACTTGTGTTGTAAAATTCCTTATTTGTCACTTTGGATGGAAGGATCTGTGGTAAATCTCTGTGTATGTAAACTTACAGGGTTGGGAGGAACAGCAGGTTGTCCGCCTGACTCTGGTGGATAAGGATAGTGATTCTGACCTGGATCTGGTTGAGACGGATAACCAGCAATGTAGCCCTTCAGTCAAAAACAGCAAACCATTAATATTACTTACAATGCACACCAGGTACAATTATTTATTTATTTTTTATTTTTTTATGTATTGATCCCTGTTTTTTTTGTTTGTTTTTTTTACAGGAAAGTGAAGGGAGACAGAAAGGCTCTCCACATTTATTTTACCTGGCCATTGTCTCCAGGACCTACAGGACCAGACATAGTGTTGCTGCAAGGTGTAGACATTGGTACACTGTTGGGCTGACTTGTGTTTGATTTAGTGGTCTGACAACATTTGCAGATTCTCTTTCTGCAGCAGAAGCAGATTCCACCAGGAATGCCAAGCAGCAGCAGAGCTAGAAGACCTTTATTGGCGGAATAATCACGATGATCTACATAGATATTTGAAGAGACAAGAGAAGAACAGACATCAAGAGATGTAATAATGCATGTGGTGAACCAAATCTCTAAATGAAAATCAGCAAGACATACACATACACAAGACACAGCCCGATTTTCTTTCTTGTTTTTAAGTCATCTCTTACTTTCACCAATTCTGCACTTTTTTTAAAAATACAAAATACAGCTTTCAGTGTCATATTAATCTTCATAAATCATTCTAATATGCAGATTTGATAGTGATTTGAAAGATTTCTTATCACTGCAAAAACAAAAATTTGTGGAAAGCGTGATACATTTTTCGGCATTCTATGATAGAAAAAAGTCAGAACGGCATTATTTGAAATTGAAATCTTTTGAAACATTATAAATGTGTTTTGATCAACTGAAACTGTCACTTTTGATTTATTTAACTCATCCTTGCTGAATATCCTTGTGTTGACTTATTCTTTTTTGAATGTGTCATTTTAAAAGATTTTTTAAAAAATAAGTATTTTCTTACCCACTAGTATCATTGTATTGTTGGAGACGAGTCTTCGTTTCTGATCGGTGAGCTCGTATCTGCCTACATCTGAAACATTTACATTGAGAATCTGAATCATTTCACTGCTCACTTTAAGCCGGCTGACATAGTCTGGGTAGTTTCGTCCCACAGGAACTCCATTATCCACCAGGAGGAGAGATGAATAATTATTGTAAAAGCGAAGTATGGCATCAGCCTGCTTGAGTCCTGCCAGAGATATGCTCAGAGTTTCACCTGCGACACAATCAATGATGCCTCTGTTGGCTGTAAAGGAGAGAATGACAGATAGTGAGGATATGTAGGACAATCACATAGATATTATTCTGAGTGGGAGGTTTAAATTACTACTCACACTTGACCTTCACTATATAACTGCTGATGGTTGCACCAAAGTGATTTAACAAGGTGTAGGTTCCCTCATCATCAAACGTAACACGTTGGATTCTGAATGTCCAGTCCTTACCGACACTGGTCACGTAGCCTTTACTTGGCCGCAAAGAATTGGTAGCGTGGTTCCAAATAGTAAATCTTTCAGTCTCATTAGCATTTACAAACTCCAACCTCTGTGTCCTCTCAGGAAGATCCAGAGTCAGCTGCTGGCCATGGAATACAAGCTTCTGAGATAATGCAGAGACTGACACTGGGGGAGAATTTTTTTTTTTTAGTTCTTTTGAACTGTTGGCAGTTAACATCATGTGTAGGCTGTTTATTTGTATTACATGATTCAGCTTGTCCTGTTATTCTTCTGAATGTTCAGGGAGGTTAATAAGCAAATGTTATAATACCTGCACAAATAGCAGTTGAAAGGAGGGTCCAAACACTCAGCATCTGTCTGAGAAAAGTTCTATCAGTATTACAGATGTAACCTGTTTGTTCAGAGTATCCCCACACTCTAAAAACACTAGGATGATTTATATATATATATATATACACATTTTTTTTTTCAACCCAGCAGGAAATAGGACAGAACATGTTGGCAAATGCCTGCATATTTTTCTGTGTGCATCCAAACATAAGTAATACTGGCGGATATTAAAAGGTTAGTTCACCCAAATAGCAAAATTATATCATTAATAATTTCCAATACGCACCAATACCAATACCAGAACCAAACTGATTCTTTCAGTGTTTGATTCTGAACTGATTCTGTGCTAGTGTTATGAGCGCGGGTAAACCGAAGGCTTGAATCAAGGGCAATCATCGCAAATGACGTCATTACGTCGAGCGCAAAAGAACCGGTGAACCGTTTTCTTAAACCGATTTATTGAATCGAACTGTCCGAAAGAACAACTGGTGATGCGAGAACTGATGCAACCGGTTCTTGACTCGTGAACGAGTCAATGGTTCGTTCATTATCTGGCTCGGCTCGGTGTTCATCTTCAGTTCTCTCTTCACAGCAGTTCAGTCAGTGTACTGTTTGAGTACATGAATTACTCCGGGATAGTGGTTTATTTGAAATCAAAGGGAGAGTCAGCCACATTAAAAAAGTTAACAGCTTAAGTCATTTGTGGATTAATGCGTATTGAAGATGCGAACCGTTTAAAACGATTCAGTTCGATTTGGTGAACTGGTTCAAAAAGATCTGGTTACATCGAATGATTCGTTCGCGAACCGGATATCACAAACTGCTTTGTTTTGAACTCTCTCTCACAACAGACACGGAAGAGAAGACAATGCTGAATAAAGTCGTAGTTTTTGCTATTTTTGGACCAAAATGTATTTTCGATGCTTCAAAATATTCTAACTGACCCTCTGATGTCACATGGACTACTTTGAAGATGTTTTTCTTACCTTTCTGGACATGGACAGTATACCCTACACACAGCTTCAATGGAGGGACTGAGAGCTCTCGGACTAAATCTAAAATATCTTAAACTGTGTTCCAAAGATAAACGGAGGTCAACGGGTTTGGAAAAACATGAGGGTAAGTTATTAATGACATAATTGTGCTATTTTGGTGAACTATCCCTTTAAAGGGGTCCTATTATGCTTTTTCACGTTTACAACTTTATTAGTCTGTTGCTGTTTGAGCATTAAAAAGATCTGCAAAGTTACAACGCTCAAAGTCCATCTCAAAAAGAGATATTTTATTTAACAGAAATCACTTATCAAAAACTACAGCGAATGACTCGTATTGACTGTACAACGCCTATTTTCCGGGATTTGTGATATCACAAATATAAAGGAATGGGACGAGACCTAGTTAAGCTGCACTAGAGAAGGCATTGAGGGTTATCACTACGAGGTATTGTAATAATGTAAAATATGTGAAATATAATGTGTTTCTTGAACAACCTAGTATGAGAGCCTGTTCTAGTATGCACCCCCCCCCCCCCCCCCCCCCAAAAAAACCCATGAAGACTTTGTAAAAGAGCATAATAGGATGCTTTTAAACATAATGCCTACCACATCATATTTGATACATGAGTTTCTAAGGTCTCTAAATGATCATCTGATAGATAGTTCATACTTTCTTGCAAGTGGAAGGCCTTTTAGTGTAATTCTAAATATGTCCACTTTAAGGGTGTGGTAGCCTACTTGTATAAATCTTTACAGATTTTTGTAGTCCTCTACCAGTTCAGTTGCAATCATAGATTGCAATTCTTGCTTCTGCGATCTTTAAGAATTGTTTAAGTGTAGTACTGTTAACACGGTGTTTATTAATTAAATATCCTATAGACAAGATGTTTTAGTACACTGGAACGCCCAAACAAATGGCGGCTAATGGACAGCTTTCCTGAAGGGCGTTAGATCAACTTGATTGAGCCAGATCCTCAAATGACCACACGTTACGCCCGAATACACGAAACAATTAGATTTAGTAATGCCGAGAAGCCCCATAAATGAACGAAGAAAAAACGGCTATAATTTAAATTAAACAATGTCATTAACGTAGGCTAATCAATTAGACTGAGACGCTGTAGATGCAAACTATAAACTATATACAACTATAACGCAATGTTTGACAAAATATGCATCTTAGACGCCTGTAAAAAATATTAGGATGGCTTTCAACAACAAACGCTCACGCGCCTCTTGCATGTGGATTATAACGTAGCCTATTGTTACTTTTATTGTAAAGCGAAAGGAGAAAACGGATGTATTGGGGTTTAAAACAACATACTTTACAGAAAAACAACGACTTTGAATAAGAAAAACAAGCTTTAAATCGCAAAAAAAAATTGCGTTTGGTTATTTTCTGCAGTTTTAACAAAGATTATTCACACAGAAAGTCCATTGCATACTCACGGTTTCATTAATATGATGGATGTTACCGTTGAAAACTGAGGATTTAGCCGTGTAACCGAGCTGTAAATTACCGTCAGTAGGAGTGTCATGTGTGGAACTGGAAGAGTTCTCAGCCCTTCTGCTCTCGTGCGAATAAACCAATAACAAAACCCCCTCGGGCGCATTCCTCTCCTTTTGTCTCTCCCCACCCGCTTGAATGCGAGGAAAGGTTAATATGGTCGTGAGGATTGATGTGTGTGGAGGTTTGGACTGAGTATTTGAAAAATATGAATGGCAAACGTAATCTATGATTGTGAGAAATATGATCCACACCTTAAAAGTCGAAGAGGAGAACCAACCTTGTTCCCTAAATGTTGGGTTAGGCACAGGATTGGGGATTAACGGAATACATTTTTAAAGTAACTCTCCCAAGCCTGGGTAGCGGCGGCATGTGATATCTAAAATCTATTTCCCTTCATTGCATTACCATGTTAAAATAGTTGACTTGACCTTTAGAAGATTTAGAATATTTTTTGGAACTATTCGTGTAAATAATTAGCCAAGTAGCTTTGACAGCTTGGCTTTAACACAACTATTTGTTGTTGATTTAATAATTTTAAAATAAATACAGGGGTAGAGTCATCACACCAATTAATGAATTTTATTCTACAAACCTAATTCATAATCCCGAATATAGAGGAGGCTGGGACTGGCCCGTCTATTTATACTAGTGCTTCAGCCTTCAGCTGTTCCTTCTATATTTTCTGCAACAGCTTATGGTCTCCATTCACAGACACTAACAAAGACCTTGCAAGTCTGCTTAAAGAAACGCAACATGATACATACTTCAGAGGTGTGGCTAGAGGACCCCTCCTATCCCAGCATGCATCTGTCTCAGTGCAGTGCTCATGAGTAGCCACTTTGTAGAGGGATCTATAGGCCTTGTTGTTGGAATACAACAACAACAACAACAAAAATTAAAAATTAAAACATAAAATTAATGGTTAAGAAACTATAGCATCAGTTGAATGATTGTGTTATGCAAAATTAGGAGATTTCTGCTATAGCTCCTGTTGTCTTCATAAAGAATTCTGCCAAACAGGTGTTGTACCGAAGCTTGTTTCTGACACGGAATAATGAATAAATAAAAAAATGCGACTTTTTATCTTAATTATGAGTTCTGACGTCGTGACTTCTCAGAATCGCAAGAAATGCTGAATTACAAGATGTTGACTTGCAAAATAAGAAAAATCTGATTTGTGAGATAAGAAGTTGCTATACGCTTTTAAATTGTTTTGCAAAATATAAACCATAAAAAATAATTGCTAGATGCAATTTCATAAAGTTGATGGGAATAAACTCAGATTTTGAAAGAAAGGGAGAATTTGGAGATATATAAATTGGTAATTGTGAATTGTGAGGAAAAAAGTCAGAATCGCAAAATATATACTCAGAATTGTGAGATGTAAACTCAGAATTGTGAGAGCCAGAAATAAAAAGTTACAATCACATATTTATTTACTGTTTTTCAGCTGTTTGTTATTCCATGAAGGGAACTTCCCCATCTTTGCTTCTAAATACAGTTTGAAAAGGAAAACTGCTTCTGTGATTTTTCTGAATAACTATGATGATTGTCTTTGGAGAATATGGACTCCTGTTAGAGAAAAGGATTATTATTTTGCTCACATACAGTGGTAATTTAGATCACTCCTGAATTGATGTTGCAAGACTGACCCACCAGATTTCACAACAGCCCTTTATATTTCACATAACTTTTAGTCTTAAATTAAACAGAGAAATCGATGGTAGTTCTGCCTTCACAAATATTATCTGTCTCACTGAATGTTAAAGGTGCCATGTGCAAAAATTGAGCTAAAAATATTCAAAAAATTACCTACACGCATCAAAAGTATGAGAAGAAATAAGGGCGATGATGTCATTAAAAAAATGTAAAGTTATAGTGCTGCAGAGATATCAACCTTAATTAGCAGTAGCATTACTAGCCCCGGCCCGACAGGTGTCGTTATACCAGTTTCTGCCATGGGAGGCGGTATGCGGGCAACATAACCACCAGCCAACCTGCAATACACGAATAACTCGCACGGCTTGTGGGCGTAATCTAACCTGATGTCAATCAAGCGGAAGGATGGTTGGTTGAAGCCCTTGGCAAGAGACCACCACCCGCTACAGGGAA
Source organism: Carassius carassius (assembly GCF_963082965.1). Taxonomy (NCBI): domain Eukaryota; kingdom Metazoa; phylum Chordata; class Actinopteri; order Cypriniformes; family Cyprinidae; genus Carassius; species Carassius carassius. Next base: position 29,158,588 of record NC_081760.1, read on the forward strand.
ACAACCGCGCTCGGAAACACAAATCAAATCCGATAAGAAAAGGAGCCAAACCAGAGTAAACATCGGCACTGCTGATGCATTGCTTTCAATCGCTGGAGACAACTGATGGACCTGAAAGAAATGAGGTTCGACACCGAACTTGCAACATTTCTTTTGGATTGGTAAGTTAGATGCTGTTAGTATTTTGCTAGAAGTTTGTTTTATATGTTTGTGTATTTTTCTTCGGGAAGTTATAACATAGAAATGTATCGAAGGCTGTTCTATAAACGTGCTAATGTTAGCGATGGCTTACCGTAGCTGCGTTTGATAATTAGCTAGCTATAACTTTCAAAATCACTTGACATCACCCAACGTTCCTCTGGAGGCAAAACGTCCTCTTATAGCAGCGGTTCTCAATTCCAGTCCTCGCGCCCCACTGCTCTGCATATTTTGCACGTTTCTCTTTAACACACCTGATTCAGATAATCAGCTCGTTAGAAATGAACTCCGTGCATTAACTGTTTTTCAAATGTTCATTGCTCCCTACTCTCTGAGCAGGGGAAATCTGTTGAAGTTTACCTCACATCGAAACATTCATTCACTTTTGTGCTGTGCAGCGTCTTTAAACATGGACAACTGTGACATCATATACCTCTGTAAATCAATACAATTTAAATTCACGTCTTGCACACTTCAATGCACTTTGATTGGAACATATAGCTACGTTCACTTCAAACTGGAATCATGGCTGAATATCCTGTGATGACCACTTCGCAGGGCACTTATGTTCGAATAGAACAAATGTCTGAAGCTCTAAGAGAAACGTTCAAAATGTGCAGAGCAGTGGGGCGCGAGGTCTGCAATTGAGAACCGCTGTCTTATAGGCTTCGGCTATGCTCTAGTGTTGTTGTGAAGGTAGGGGCGGAGCATAGAGACTATGCCGTTTCTCGTTTGTTACTCTAGAGCAGGGGTTTTCAAACTGTGGGTCGCGACCCACTCGTGGGTCACGGAATGGAACAAGGTGGGTCGCACAAAGTCACTTGGCTGCAGCTAATTTTGCGTTTCAATGACACACAGACACTAACACAGTTCAGTCTAGGGCTGCACGAATGTGACGAGTGGGGCGGGGCCTAGTGCCATGGGAACAGAGCTAGGCCGGTGGAGTGATTGGGAAATGAGCAACACTCACCGGTCTCAAGAACCACGGAGGAGATCGGAAAGATACAAAAGAGGAGCGATGACAGTGAAGGACGAGAGAGGACCAGGCCTGGGTTTTATTTTGTGTTTGTTTTTTATTTGTGCACGGCAGTCATCCGAGAGGGGCTGTCGCGCTGTTTTGTGTTTATTTGGTTATTAAAACTTTGTTTGATTGTCCGCCGGTTCCCACCTCTTTCCACGAAGGAGTCATCGAGGCGGTGGGCTGGAGTGAGTTCGCCCCCCCCCCCCCCCGGCAACTCACTCCAGCCCACCACATCGAGCACCCTCGGCGGCAGACTCCTTCGCCCTGCTCGATGGCACTGCGGATTCACCCCAGCGGCGAAGGATCTTCGGCAGCGCGCCCCTCCTTCCTCCCTGGCTTCGGCACCAGTGTAAAACATTAAAATCTTCACAATCACAGGAAGAAGGAGGCGGGAACTGGGAACCCACTCATCACAACGATATAGCCCACCAACATTAATAATGAACTGCAATATCCTTAGTGTGATTTTCAAATTGCAATTAAGTCCGTGTGCGTTGCGTGTTTTGAAGGTCTCAGAGCAATGTCATTAAAAGGTTCAATCGGTCTTTTTTTACCTATTTCACAATTATTTTAATCTCCAAACTGTTTTAGATAGTTCTGCTTTGCTTCTTATGCTTTTCTAAAAAAGTGTTGGATTGTGCTCCGTTCTCGCCGACACACACGGAAGGATCATGAATGCAACAAAACACAGCAGCGCAGATCACACTTCACTGGAGTGAGCCTGCTTCACGTTTTTATGGACACTACATATTTTAACGCCAGTAAACAAAAATTAAAACTTGTAAATTTGTAGTGAAATTTTCAGTTGTACTCTAAAATAAAATGGTTATTTTTCTTAAATACTTAATTTCTGTCATAAAAATTTTAAGTAAGATTAGGTTTAAAGTAATTTCACTCGTTGTTTTTTTTTTTTTTTTTAATATTTTGGTGGGTCGTGAAATATATTACACTTGTCTAGGTGGGTCGTGGAATGGAAAAGTTTGGGAACCACTGCTCTAGAGTAGACCAATTCACTTTATTGAGGCATACTGCCCCCATCTGGTATGGAATGTGGAGTATGACTTGATTTTTTTGCCAGATATGACAGATGGCACCTTTAAAGACTTTTGTACACAAGTCCCTAACTTTCACAGTGATCCTCCAGTCCAGGGCCGTGGACAGACATTTTGAGGGGCAGTGGTCCTAACCAAAAAAAAGTGAAAATTAGTGAGGTCTGGGTGGGAAATGTGCTATAATAACCCCACTCATTACATATACTAAACACTTTAAAAGAGAAAGATATGTAGATGTTTGTGAAAGATTTTTTCTCTGTTTTGGAGGAATGAACATTGTTAAATTATGTCATATTGCACCATTACTTTTGGTTATGGGTAGGCCTAATTTTATCAGTCGTTTATTATTCATCGAGCGATATATAGGCCTATTGTTTTCATTAATAATCATTTCTATATAGATGATAACTTTTGTCTAGTGCCCTTATAAATGTTGTTGCCACGACTTTGTGGAAATTTAACTAGCATAGACATAACATACTTGTTATACAGAACTCTGCTCTATTGTTAGTCTAGTCTAGTATTTTTACAGTTTTACAGAGTTTTTATAACGTTTCTAACAGATTATATCGTGATGTTTTTTTTTTTTGCGTTTGCAACTTTGCCTTACCCTATGTGGTATCCTGTCAGCAATAACATGACTGTGGGCTCTTTTGATTACTATCAGTTTAAGTTCTGGCAGTGTTGCCAGATATTTTGGCTTGTCAGCATAACAGATGTAATGGTTGTTACATCAAAGCAAATGTATCCAGCTATAAAAATATGTTGTGCTGTTTTCCGGTGTGGTGAGTTGCCTGTGGCAACTGAATGCAAATAGTGAGAGCTCATGAGGCTGCTGGGATCTTTATTCATGCCACCAGAGATTGCCAGTCAGCTCTTCTGAGGAACAGGTTTTAGTCACCTGTTACATATTGTTATAACAACACCATGCTCTGTGTTGCTGTACTGAGCATGGTCACATTCTTGCTCTCAGTGGCAATCTATTTTAGGGCATGTCCCCCTCACTTTCAACATTTCTATGTTTATTTCATGACTGTCAGATGGACATTTGGAATGTAGTCATACCAGTTAGAGCATGTAATTGACCACAGTAAAGTGTTCAAAGTGATTTATTTTTTAAGTAATCCTCTCCTCTCTCTCTCTCTCTCTCTCTCTCTCTCTTTCTCTCTCTACTGAACAAAATCTGAATTTACCATTCCAATTGAAATGTATTATAATTGTTATATTATATTAAAATTAAAAGCATTAGCCTAGATATTAATATATACGCCTTCCCTTGTTTTGTGATTTAGTATATCTTTTTCCAAAATAGAAGGATAAAAACAGTATCTGATGCATTAAGAGCTAATGTCAATCAAAATGGATAACTATTATTTTTTTCTATTAGCCTACTTTGTGCAACCTTAAATTTACCATTGCAGATATTATTTTAATAATCTCTTAATTTTATTGAAATTGTATTAGTTTTTCTCAAATGCTAAAACACAAAAGCCAATCCTCTAAACCAAATGACCAGTTGTCTAAACACATTTACTAAATCTAGCCATCATTTTCCAATATCATAAACACATTTCACATGAAGACACAATTCACAAAACACAATCCTCCGTTCTCATAAATCTTAACACGTCTTTTTTGCTAAAACACAAGTTGCAAAAGAGATCTGCTCATATTCTCAAATGAAAGCTCATGTGATGCAAAATGCTTGCAACAGTCAGCAATATTTGAACACAATGAACACACCTGGCATCATTCATTACACACAATGACTCAAAATTGAAGACACTTGTTGCTAATGCTGTGACCACATGTATAAAAGCAAGTTCAGAGTGTACAGTTGGCTGAAGATTCCAAACAAACACAATGGATGAAGGCAGAGTCAGGGGAAGAGGAATTCAAGTCAGAGGAGGGAGAAGAGCTGGCCATGGAAGAAGAGGAGCAGGCCAACGAGGAAGAGGAGTTCAAATCAGTGGAGGAAGAGGAGCAGGCCAACGAGGAAGAGGAGTTCAAATCAGTGGAGGAAGAGGAGCAGGCCAATGAGGAAGAGTAGTTCAAATCAGAGGAGGAAGAGGAGCAGGCCAACAAGGGAGAGGAGAAAGTCCAGGAGGGAGAGCAAGACAACCTCGCACCATCATTACGGACGAGATGCGAGCAACAGTCATTGACCATGTCATTGTCCATGGCATGACAATGGCTGTAGCAGGACTGTGAGTCCATCCAAACCTGAGTAGGTTCACCATGGCCACCATTATCAGGGCATTCAGACAACCACAACAGGTATTGTACTCTATTGCTTTCTTTGTCACAATACAATAGACTGAGTTCTCCGGCGCCAAAAGATGCGGATGAAACCGGTCTATAGGGTTCACTTTGAGCGCAACTCTGCGCGACACAAAGACCTACGTTACGAGTACGTGCAAGTAAGTATACATCCATGTTCACAGTACAGTTAGTGGACATACTGTGTTGCTCAGTGGCCTACATTACTTCTGGTCAATACTGTGCTACCTGATTGTTCTGAACACCTGTGAACTTTCACATTTTCACAGAGGATATTACAGTCGGACGCGATGGCCAGACCTCATGAGTACCTCTTCCTGGATGAGGCTGGCTTCAACCTGCAGAAACGAAGGCAAAGAGACCGTAACATCATTGGCCAAAGAGCCATCACTGAGGTTCCTGGCAAACAGGGGGGTAATATTACTCTTTGTGCAGCCATGGGTTTGAAGGGGCTTGTCCACCGGCATGCTGTCCTTGGGTCTTACAACACCCAACGTCTCCTCACCTTCCTAGAGGAGCTAAAAGACATCCTCCTGGACCGCCAACAACACCATCATGGGCCCGCACATCACATTTATGTGATCATTTGGGACAATGTACAATTCCACAAAACAAACCAAATCAGAGTGGTTCACCACCAACAGTAACCACTTTTTAAACGTCTGTCTGCCACCCTACTCCCCTTTCCTGAACCCTATAGAGGAGTTCTTCTCTTAGTGGAGATGGAAGGTTTATGACAGACAACCATACACTAGAGAGAACCTTCTAAGGGCAATGGAGCTGGCCTGTGTTGACATCCCAGTGGAGGCCTTCCATGGATGGATTCGCCATTCCAGGGCGTTTTTCCTGAATGCAAAGTTTTGCCTGGCAGGAGACAATATAGCCTGCGATGAGGTGATGTTGCCCGATGCAGCTCAGCGACATGATGCCGCACAGTGATTGTGGTGTGTGTGTGGTGTGAATAAAGTAAATAAAAAAAACTTCACACCCTGATCCATTACTGTAAAGTTTCTATAAATATTCATTGGTATGGGATTTAAATCCTGCCATGATTCAAAACTGAAAATACAGTCTGAAAGGTTGAAACTAAGTGTTCGAAAACTCAAAATCTTACAAAAAAAAGTTTAGCAAGATCGAAAAGTAAGATTTGCAAGCTTGCAAAATGTAAAAAAAAAAAAAATATATCTATGCAAACATCATGTTGTTTTTGAGATTTCCTTCTTCAGAACTGCGGAAAAAAATGTACGATGTTGCGCAAAGAATTTTTCAGAGTTTCAAATTTGAGTGTTCTCCCACTGAATTAGATTGTTTTCCAGGTTTGAAACCTTGTAAATGTTGATCTGAAAACTGGTGTGCGAATGTGTGAATTTTTTTTTTGAAACTCTGAAAACAGAGCTTTGCATATGGAAGCACATGGGTAGCGATATTCAATTTGGAATGTAATATGCAAAATGACAATGCAATATGTAAAATGACAATGCATTTCTGTATTTACATTTTCATTTTCCAATACATTTGTGCAACGTTTGGTGCAAAATGAAAACGAAAATTTAATTACATAATTTTCATTTGCCATTTCATACACCAGTTTTAATATGTAAAATGAAAACTAATTTTAACGCTTTATAAGTTGCAAAATGAAAATGAAAATGTATTACAGAAATGATTAGATATGTACAGAGGTGGGTAGTAACGAGTTACATTTACTTCGTTACATTTACTTGAGTAATTTTTTGGGGTAACGAATACTTTTCGGAGTATATTTAAAGATGGGTACTTTATACTCTTACTTGAGTAAATTTTTGGGGAAAAATCTGTACTTTTACTTCGTTACTGTGGGCGACGCTCCTCTCGTTACTTTATCTTAATGCAATAAATGTTATAATGCTTCAGTTTATGCCAAACGCGCCGTCTACTTTTCTCTGGGCAATGAGCGATGCCCATTCGCGAATGATTCATTCTTTTGAGTCAATTCTGTTCAAAGGCTTGATCAAACCAATTGGCAAACGAGTGAATTGGTTCATGAATCAGTTTGAATGAGTCGTTCAGTTCCCTGCCGCACGCGCTGAGCGTCTGAAGTGGTTCACTCGGAGTTGTAACGTTTAAGAACAGAAAGAGCGTTGAAAACGGGGCTGGAACTGCACTGAATTGAAATCTGCAAAGGTTATTATTTGCTAGCGATGGAGATCCTTATTAGATGAACACCGCGTGTGCTGTCTACTGTTTAACAGGTAATAACTTGGGCTACATTCGATTACAGTACACGATACCACTGTGACATTAGTTTGTTGTACGTGTTTGGCTTATAACAGAGGGGAGTCAAGTTGAATGCAGCTTCCAAAAGACAAAACATAGCCGATTAAGATTTTATTAATTTTAATACAATCTCACTGGTGCAAGTACGTTCAGCGAGTCATATTATCAGCTGCTAAATTCAGATCTGTGATTGCTTGCTGGCGCTGAGCCAGAGATAGATGCGTTTATACAGCCTTGCGCATTATAACAAATCACACATGATTCTTTTGAGCTTATTAAAGCATTGGCCAATCAGAGGCGTTCAGATGAGTCATCGCTAAAATGCCGGTGCTTCCTTCACTCGCTCACTGACTGAATAGGCCTACCTCTTTCTGGCGAATTCTCTCGCAGGAACAACAAAGTGCAGATGTGTGTACGAATCTTTAATTAAGATATTGATTTCACAGTGTTAACAGTTTCAGTGATTTTAATGGGAGTTTCTGAGAGTGATTGAAATCTAGACTGTCAGTGAAAATTATCTTTAATAATGTAAATGTTATTTGCTCTCTTTCTGAACAATGAAAGATAAGTAGCAATATTTATATCACATTAACTTTCAATGTTAAATTCACATTTAATATAAAGTCAGTCGTATTAAAAATATGTTATGGCATGACACCTATATCTGTTACTTAAGTAAACAGACAGGGTTTTATAATAAATTACATAAATTGGAGTAAAGGCTGATGAAATATATACATTTATACACGCACACATACATTACATACATTTTATCTATATATCTAAATAAAAATAGGCTCAGTATATATGACCCAAAGTAACTAGTAACTAACTACTTGAGTAGATTTTTTATCCGATACTCTTTTACTCTTACTCAAGTAACTATTCAAGACTAGTACTTTTACTTTTACTTGAGTAAATATTTCTAGAAGTACTTTTACTTGAGTACAGTTATTGGGTACTCTACCCACCTCTGGATATGTATAACATGTTCAAGCAAAAACTGTGGCAAAATTATCATTTAAATGCTATTTTTCTTAAATGAATTAACACTCACAGTCAAGACACTTACGATTGCATTTTCATTCAGTGTCCCGCAATGAATGTAGCAAAATTCAAGGTGCACATTGAAAATGCATTCCGAGCCGATCACGTGTCCGCCCCCTGGCGCCATGTCAATTACTGCTTGAACAAGGTGGGGCTTATAGAAGGTCAGAGACTCAAATCTCAAGAAGAGGATTCAAGTAAGAGAACATGGACAAGACCGTTGGTCCGTGTACGATTTGATCATTTCGGTTTATGGCTTCAATATTTCATTCGACATTACAGTCATACAGACATTGCTTCACTCGCACTGACTCTTATTCTGCCTGAAAGAATGGAAAGACCGAGCTGAAGGTTGAGCGATTCGACCAATCAGATGAAAGGAGCGTATCAGCGCCGCCCACAAGTGCGAATGTAATATTGAAGCCATAAACCGAAATGACCAAAACGTACACGGACCAACGGTCTTGTCTATGTTCTCTCACTTGAATCCTCTTCTTGAGATTTGAGTCTCTGACCTTCTACAAGCCCCACCTTGTTCACGCAGTGATTGACATGGCGGGAGGGGGCGGACACGTGATCGGCTCTCAATGTGCGCCTTGAATTTTGCTACATTCATTGCGGGACACTGAATGAAAATGCAATCGTAATTGTCTTGACTGTGAGTGTTAATGCATTTAAGAAAACTAGTATTTAAATGATCATTTTGCCACAGTTTTTGCTTGAACATGTTATATCTAATCATTTCTGTAATACATTTTCATTTTAATTTTGCAACTTATAAAGCGTTAAAATTAGTATTCATTTTACATATTAAAACCGGTGTATGAAATGCCAAATGAAAATTATGTAATTTAATTTTCATTTTCATTTTGCACCAAACGTTGCACAAATGTATTGGAAAATGTAAATGTAAATACAGAAATGCATTGCCATTTTACATATTGCATTGTCATTTTGCATATTACATTGCAAATTGAATATCGCTACCCATGTGCTTCCATATTTGCAGGCTTGCAAAGTGGTAAAAAAAAATTACATCTCTTCAAACATAATTTTGTTTTTGAGTTTGTTTTTGCACTTCAGAAGTGCAACACTCTTTTTTATGGTGTTGTGCAATCATTTTTTCACACCAGTTTTCAGATCACTCTTTACAAGTTTTCAAATCTTGAAAGCAAACTATACACTGGGAGAACAGTGACAAATTCGAAACTCTGAAAAAATGATTGCACAATGGTTGTGTGCTGCAGCAGGTCTGTGGCTGAATCGCATGTCAATGTCAGGAGTAACGAAAGGATGTGGGTTCAAAGACCTGCTATTTGTGTCGTCGCGTTTGTATATGCTTCTGCAGTAACGGGACACTTCCGCTATTGCACTCACGCACAGACTGTCCTCCAGACAGCATTAGACTAAGTGCTCTCCGACAGACTCCAACAATTCCCATGAAGCCACGTTAAGGAAGAAAAATGATGACATATGTCTTTGAAACCAAAAAGAACGTTGAATAGCACTAACTGAAAAACATAATGCACTGCATTAAGAGTGCTTGCATTTAAATGCCTTGTATTTCCAAGGCTTTGCACTGGCATTCTCCATTGCACAAACGGGAGCTGCAGGAATATGATCATGATCTCCAGCTGCTGTCAGTCACTCACCAGCAGGTGACGCAAGCGGCTTTTGATGAAGACCAAAGCGACAGGTGACAAGGGATAGTTCACCAAAATACTTTGCAGATCTTTTTTATGCTCAAACAGCAACAGACTAATAAAGTTGTAAACCTGAAAAAGCATAATAGGATCCCTTTAAAGGGATAGTTCACCAAAATAGCACAATTATGTCATTAATAACTTACCCTCGTGTTGTTCCAAACCCGTAAAACCGCCGTTTATCTTCAGAACACAGTTTAAGATATTTTAGATTTAGTCCGAGAGCTCTTAGTCCCTCCATTGAAGCTGTGTGTACGGTATACTGTCCATGTCCAGAAAGGTAAGAAAAACATCATCAAAGTAGTCCATGTGACATCAGAGGGTCAGTTAGAATATTTTGAAGCATCGAAAATACATTTTGGTCCAAAAATAGCAAAAACTACGACTTTATTCAGCATTGTCTTCTCTTCCGTGTCTGTTGTGAGAGAGAGTTCAAAACAAAGCAGTTTGTGATATCCGGTTCGCGAATGAATCACTCGATGTAACCGGATCTTTTTGAACCAGTTCACCAAATCAAACTGAATCGTTTTAAACGGTTCGCTTCTCCAATACGCATTAATTCACAAATGACTTAAGCTGTTAACTTTTTTAATGTGGCTGACTCTCCCTTTGAGTTCAAATAAACCACTATCCCGGAGTAATTCATGTACTCAAACAGTACACTGACTGAACTGCTGTGAAGAGAGAACTGAAGATGAACACCGAGCCGAGCCAGATAATGAAGGAACGATAGACTTGTTCTCGAGTCAGACCAAACTTCCCCTGCTGCAGAGCGCTCTGATAGAAGGAACGGTGAGATAAGACTATTTAATAAACTTAATAATAAATTGTTCACAAAAAAAAAAGGTATTGAAGAAGTATATAGGGTGAGGGCTAGAAATGCAGGGAAATACTTATTTTCTCATATACTAGAGGATCTCGAGCAGTGAATTTTGCAGTGGAGTATTGTTTTTTTTTTTGTCATTTCAGTTTCTTAGAGAAAGAGCTGTAGCAGTGTGGACTCTTACAACCATCTACCTGTACCCACATCTCCTCCAACCCTCTTTAATAGCAACATACTCACTTCCATCTTCCAGAATATAATGGATTCTTATGGTGTGGCTTGTTACAGAGAGGTTAATCCAGGTAACTCACACACAGTCACACGGAAGCAGACGCAAGTCATTTTAGTTAACTAAAGTTTGAGACAAACATAAATCCCATCACAGTAAATGTCTTGTGTGTGTTTGTTCCCTTCTCAGCTGTGTACACCACTGTTACTTTTCCCTTCCTGTTTTTTTTTTTTTTTGTGATGTTCGGAGATGTTGGTCACGTTTTACTTAAGACATTGGCTGCTCTGTGGATGATCCTGGAGGAAACAGACCCTAAAATGAGGAACAACACTAATGAGTTTTCTTTTTTTTTTTTTTACACAACCTAATCTTTTCAGCTGCCATCCAGACTAAGAAAAACATTTAAATAGAACATGCTATGCAGTTTTGGGATTATGCATTACTGTTCAAAAGTTTGAGGCCGGAAAATGTTTTGTTTGTTTTAAAATAAGTCCACCCCAAACTTTTAAACATATTGTACCATATCTATCTGCTTTCTTTGCATACATCTCTTCTAGAATGCACTTTAGGTTTGTACAGCATTTGTCTGTTAGTACTTTCTGTGTGTGATTTTGTGTATGCTGTTTGCTGAGAGATATCTGATTCTTTCAATGGGGTTGTTCTACATTTATAATGAGTGCTTCAGTAAAGGACTCGGCCCTCTTTCTTCTGGCTGACACCTCAAACCCATGATGCAGCACTACAACTGGAGGTATGCACAATATTACATCCAAGGAAAAGATTAACCATAAGGTAGATTAAAACTTAAATATTTAACTGTGTTCTAATGAAAAGGAAATGTGTTTCCTCAGCAGTAATGGTGAAACATTTCAACATCTTTTTTTTTTTTTAGAGCAAGACTGTAAAGAGTTAATTCTCCTGAAAGTGAAAATCCAGCCATCATAATCTCATGTTATTCCAAACCCATAAAATACTTAATGAAACCTGAGAGATTGGTCCATGCAGCCAAAACTGCATTCAGAAAGGTATCTCAATTGTAAGGGAATAACAGGGAACGATATGGGGTGAAATAAGGCTGTTCTGGCATCTTTGATTAAAAATAAATGAACAAAATCAATTTAATTAGTAAATAATAAAATGTTTTGAATATATATTTGAACTGAAATCGTAAAAGTATCACAAACCATAACAATGTAACCAACATAGGTGATTGTAGATTGCAGAAAATACAATAATGTGAAAAAAATTACATTAATGTGTTCAAAATGTTCAACACAGAAGAAAATAACATCACATGATGCTGGTTGCATGATGTTGTAATTAACCATTTTTAGGGGCAAAGGGTTGTTCATTAAGTAAATGATTCGTATTTTCAATATTTTTTATTTAACTTAAACTCAGTTCTTTTTTTCTAAAGCATTTAGGTTTTAGAAATAAATGTAATATTTAATTTAATCCTCACATCTCAGCTTGTCTAACAGCTGGATGAAGGCCCATCACTGTCATCTCAACCTTGCCAAGACAGAACTGCATGTGGTTTCATCAAACCCATCGTTTCATCACAGTTTCACCATCAAGTTAGGCACATCAACCATAACTCCTTTAAAAACAGCCAGAAACCTTGGAGTTATGATTGATGATCAGCTGATTTTCTCAGACCACATTGTTAAAACTGCCTGTTCCTGCAGATTTGCTTTATTCAACATCAAGAAGATCAGGCCCTTTCTTTCGGAACATGCTGCACAACTCCTTGTTCAAGCTCTTGTTCTGTCCAGGCTGGACTATTGCAATGCTCTCTTGGCAGGTCTTCCAACCAGTTCTATCAAACCTTTACAATTAATCCAGAACGCAGCAGTAAGATTAATTTTTAACAAGCTGAAAAGAAAGCACATCACACCTCTGTTTAGCAATTTGCACTGGCTATAACTCCTCAAGTCAAGGCATTGATGTTTGCCTAAAAAACCACCACTGGCTCTGCACCCATTTACTTAAATTCATTACTTCAGACTTATGTGCCTTCTAGAAGCTTGAACGCCGCTTTATTGTGCCATCCCAAAGAGGCACAAAATCACTTTCACAGACATCTCTTCCATCTTTATTTGACCCTCTAACTCAAGGACTCTCTATTCTAATTCTATTTTTTTTAATTGCCCCTTTTAGACTTGCACTCTATTCATTTACTGACTGATTGTTTTCTTTAAGCTTGTTACTTTTGTTACTTGTTTTCTCTCGGAGGACGAGGTTTGGAGAGCACTAAAGCGAGTGAATGTAAGGAAAGCAGCTGGACCTGATGGGATTTCTGGCTGTGTTCTGCGGTCCTGCGCTGCTCGCTGGTTTGTTTACATCCATTTTTAATGAGTCTCTTGCTACATCGGTGGTTCCCACCTCATTCAAAAAATCTGTCATCATCTCTGTGCCTAAGAACAATAAACCCTCTTGTCTGAATGACTATCGTCCAATTGCCCTCACATCAATAGTTATGAAGGTCTTTGAGGGACTGGTTAAAAACGTCCTCTGCTCCTCCATCCCGGATACTTTGGACCCTCTTCAGTTTGCCTATCGCCCAAACAGATCCACTGATGATGCCATCTCTTACATCCTACATTCTTCTCTCACACACATTGACAGCAATAACAGGAACTAAGTAAGGCTGCTATTTATTGACTATATCTCAGCTTTTAAAACTATAGTCCCCTTAAAGCTAGCTTCTAAACTCATAGACCTCGGCCTGAATTCTTCACTCTGCAACTGGATTCTTGATTTCCTCACCGGCAGACCTCAAGTGGTGAAACTAGGCCAGTACACCTCCAACTCAATCACCCTGAACGTAGGAGCCCCACAGGGCTGTGTCCTGAGTCCCCTGCTCTACTCTCTCTACACACATGACTGCGTGTCTTTGCACAGCTCCACATCTATAATCAAATTTGTTGATGATACTGTGGTTCTGGGCCTCATTCACAACAATAATGAGACCGCATACTTGGATGAGGTAGAGAAATTAACATCATGGTGCCAGGACAACTGTCTCTCTCTGAATGTGAGCAAAACTAAAGAACTGATTGTGGACTTCAGGAAGAGACAGCAGCAGCCCTATACTCCTCTTATGATCAGCGGGACCCCTTTGGAGAGGGTAAGCAGCTTCAAGTACCTTGGTGTAAACATCCCCGAGGACCTGACTTGGACTACTCACATTCAAACACAGGTTAATAAAGCCAGGTAAAGACTGTACCATCTGCGACAGCTGAGGAAATTCAGGGTCTCACCAGCAATACGGAATACTTTCTATTCAGGGGCTATAGAAAGTGTATTGACTCAGTGTATCTCAGTGTAGTATGGGAACAGCTCCAGTCAAGACTGCAAAGCCCTGCAGAGAGTTGTGCGCTTAGCTGAGCGCATCTCAGGGTCTGCTATCCCCTCTCTGCAGGACATTTACCGCAAACGCTGCAAAAGCAGAGCTGTTAAAATCATCAAAGGCTCCACCCACCCCAGTTACCATGTTTTCATTTTGCTGCCATCTGGTAAGCGCTTCCGTAACCTGATGGCAAAAACCGAGAGACTCAGGAGGAGTTTCTTCCCCCAGGCCATCAGGCTCTTAAAATTCAAAACCAACCTCTTAACATCTTCCTGTCTCCGCTTAATGTTCACTTTATCAGTAAAATATTCATCATTCACTACCTCACATTGACACACTGACAGTGTCAACCTGTTTGCACATTTGCCACTTGTACATTACTTTGTATCTTAATATTTAAGACTACAGTATAATGCACATTGTACATCCCTGTGTATCTTAATATTTAAGACTACAGTTTACTTTCATGCACATTATTTTGCGTTTTTTATATTTTATTCTTATTTTTATTGTTTACTTTTATTTCATTCTTACATAGCTATATTTATGTATATTTTCATCTGTGTTATTTTCTTTAATAATTGCACTGTCCATGGAGCGGACCTGACTCGCATTTCACTCCTGGTTATATATGCTATATATAATTTTGTATGTGACGAATAAAACAATCTTGAATCTTGAACCTTAAAAAAACAAACACTAGCTTCTCAAGTCCTCTTGTATTCAGTTTTCTTTTTATTTAATTATACAATTAACAAAAGCAAAAAAAGGCTACTAACACTAGCTTGCACTATTCTTTTTTCTACTCTTTCTGTTTTCGTTGTATTTATTATATGATTAAGAAAAATAAAAAAAAAACAACTTGCTACTGCGTTAAGCTAACTGAGACTTGTTACAACACTTGAATGTCATTGCTCTCTTGTTGATTTTGATTGCTTCCATTGTCCTCATTTGTAAGTCTATTTGGATTAAAGTGTCTACTGAATGTCTACATGTAAATGTATATAGATAATGTTGACGTTATTTATTTTTTTCCTTATTTTGAACTTGAGACCCATTCACTTCAAAAACCGAGACTGCTAAAACTGTAATTAAAGAGACATCAAAGACACAGTGGATTAGTTTTGTTTTTGATGTTAATGTGCCACCAAATACATCCAAATGTATTTATGTCTGCGCATATCTTATACATAACTCCAGACTGCTTTCTGAAAGAGGGGCAATTCAAGGCAGGTTTTGCTCAAGGATGGATCAGAGCCCACTGTTCGTGATCCAGCTGCACCTCCAGAAGAAATCTCACACATTGTATTTTTATGATTATTTGCCAATCGCCTTTCTTCTTTCATGGAAGAGGGGGGTGGGGTGAGCAGAGCTCATTAGCATTTAAAGATGGTGGCTGTGAACAGAGCTGTTTTAGATGAGGAATTTTAACCAAAGTATGTTAAAGACATTTCAAAAGGCCCCAGAGAATCATAAGAACTTGTGGAAAATGGGCATCTGATGTCCCCTTTAAAATAAAAATAGAAAACCATAATTACAAACTTTACAAATATTTCACAATATTATGTATATAATATATGTGTATTTACACTTACCGTCCACACTGGAGACATTTACACTGGCCTTCTCAGAAACAGGAGGAGCAGCGCCCCCTAGTCACAGACACCAGCTCTATAAACACTCCTCTAGAAGACCAAGGGTGTACTCACACTAGCCAGTTTGAACCGTGCCCGAGTGCGTTTGACCACCAAAGCACTGTTCGTTTGACTAGTGTGAGTGCTCCGAACCGTGCCCGGGCGCAGCTCGATTGGCCGGCCCTGGCCCGCTTGGAAGAGGTGGGCCAGAGCACGGTTCAGTTGGACTCTGGCGCGGTTCGCATGCAGTGTGAGCGCTAACCGTGCTGGAGCACGGAACAGGACGCGTGGCGTCACGGTTTTGCGACGCTCCAAAAGTGCAGCTGCAAAGTCCTTGCTGCACTTCAGCTGGTACCTTGCAAACCTCCTCATACGAGCAGCACGATTACGTGAAAATTTTCGCGCCACTACACATCTGTTTAACAACAGTCTGTGAGAGGGCTGTGGACCACCATGGATCAAACGACACAAAATTATCCACAAAGAAAACAGAGCGATGGACTCCATTGTGTTCAAAGAGCGCCGCTCTTCCTGTTTATCCCGAAACCGTCGCGTACCATAATGACGTAAGCGTGCTCCGGCACGAATGCTGAAACCATAGACAGTAAAAGAAATGGACACAGCGACCCCATTTGAACTCAATTGAGACAAGTGAAGCCCGTTTTTAGCTATTTTCAGCACTTCCGTTTCTGACGCGCAGACTCAAACTAAGCTTGATGATCATCGTTAATCTTGCAGAGACTGCGAGCTTGAGCGGGGAGTTCTTTGGCGTGAGTGAGAAGGAGTAAGTATTCTGATTAATTATTTTGTATAGTATTTTAAAATGTAACGCCAGTATGCCATATTAAGTTAATTGCCTGCGAGCTTCTCCTCCTGTCTGTACGGTAATGCGACAGAGAGTCGAGTGGTTATGACGCAATCGTTAGCCTATTTTTACAAAAACTGTTTCTACGGGGCCATAATGTAACATAGAAGGTAATGGAGCACTTTATACATTGTCGTGTATCTTTAGAAATAAATAATGGAAAAATGGAGTCTTTAAACGCCTCAGATGTAAAGTTATTCGCTGTCAAAGTGACGCCAAAATGAATGGGAGGTCAATGGGATGCTAACGCAAGTGAAGTTCTGCTACAAGATGGCAGCATCCAGCCGACTTCAACTTCCGGTCGGCTTCCTTGCCGCCTGGGCTGAAACCATATGTGAGTGCAGGTCAGAGGGGGAGTGGGGAGGGGGGACAATCGTACTCGGGCCGGTTCATGGCAATCGTGCCTAGTGTGAGTACACCCCTAGAGGCAGGAGGAGGAACAGAGGAAAAGATCGAGACACCATTTCACATACGAAGCTCAGCACTAGAAGACTCATGGACACCGCTGAAAGGCTAACATTCTGGTTGAAAGTATTCATATACTTAATCGTGCTTCTTTACCTCTACAGGGGGTTGATTGCACAGAGGTTTTGAATGTCTGGGCTGCATCTCCAACACCGCTTCGTACCTTCGACTTTGGGCCCTTTGCCTCGCACATGCATGTATGCAAACACTCACAAGCATCTACGAGTATTGTATGTTCACATATAAAGCTTAAATTTGTCATAGAAATGAGTGCAGCCATTTATAACTTGAATATGCAACATTTCTGTTATAATCTGCTTCCAGTTGTTTTTATCTCTACAAGTACAAGTTATTATGCTGCTTGATTTTGAAAACAGGTATTTTATTTATCATATTATTTTAATGTATTGCTGTAATTATAAACAGTTTTAACATTTACTGCACTTTTTATTTCTCTAGTTACAGGGGCGGACTGGGACCAAAAAGTGGCCCTGGACTTTCTGGCCCACAGCAGCCCACCACATCAAAACGCAAACGCCCCTGTTTTGATGTAATTTATTTATTTGATATTTAAGTATACTGTTTGGGGATTTTAACCAATAGGGCAACTGATCCTCCATTGAAAAAAAAAAAAAAAAGATAACCTGCGTGCTGCAGCTGTTCATTTAGCGACTCCTAGTGAGCGATACATGTTCATCACGAGACAAACATTCTCCTAGAACTCACACTTTGCATTCAGTTAACAGATGCATGAATATGCGGTAATATAAGTTCATGATCCGATTCGTGAACAGATTATTCTCTTGAGTAAATCTTTTAAAATAATCATTTATTTTGTTTAACAAAAACATTGTGGAAACCAGTGGTTCACAAACTGGATAGATCTGAGGTGGCTCGTTCAAAGCACGCGCTGTGAGCAGCATTTCAGACAATGCGCGTACAAAGAATTAATTCATCTTTTGGGTATCCTAACTTCTGAATGAACAAATACACACACAATTATTTCAAAATAATTGTCTCTGCAAGTATTCTCGTAAACACAGTCGGTTATGTTTTAAGTGAACGTATACAGTGGCCTGCTGCTCAGAGAAATTCGCTGTACCAGATGAATCTGTCTCTCTCTAAATTAGACGAAAACGCGCTTGTTGGCTGCGCGATCGACTCACTCATCCATTTGCGTAGAAAAGAGATGTAATATTATGATTTCCGTCAATTAAAAAAAAATATATATATATATATATATATTATGTATAGTTATGTATAGTGGCTAATGAAATGTTACTCATTCACAGAAAATACTTCTGCATTGCAAAATAAGGTGGATAGAATAATAAGTGCTGTTGTATATGCTTAATTAGTTCTGTATTTGTGTGGGTTGTAGTGGTCTGAGGTTCTCTGGGTGATGGTGATGAGAATTTCACTCTTGTGGCAATGCTATGGCCTCTGTGCTTCTTCTCTGTCTTTGTCAAGGCTGTGAGCCTTCATGCAAACCCCGTGTCTGCACTGGTGAGAGAAATCACATAAAAATAAACCAACTAGTGCAGTGGTTGTCAACCAGGGCCAAGGCGCTTCTTGAGGTCCCCAGTAAATCTTAAAAGTTATGTACATTTTTCATTTAATCTCAGTTGAAATGCTAAAAACACAAAAGTAAAGATTTACAACATCTAATATTAAAATAAAATAAAAACATTTAGACATCTGAAATATATATATATTTTTGAGTTTGAGTATGTTTGAGGGCCTTTGATTATCTTCCATCATGATTCTACAGGCCCCCTGCCCCACTCGCCATTGCCCTGCAGGGGGCCCTAACTTAAACTTCAGATACCAGCAAAATACTGTATCTGACCATATTTACTGCTCCCTGGTGAAGAGGATATACCATATGTGTATCTAAGTTTACTAGATTACTAGGCACGCTAAATGACATTCAGTGAGGCAATACATTCATAAGAGCCGAAATTTCTTTATTTAAACATATCAAGATGAAACACTCTGGTTTCCACCATGCAAAAATTAAATCTATTCTATGAAGCTGATCAATGAAGTATCAGTCACGAGAATTTTGAAGACTTAACTGAATTTTCGTGGTATGTAACTTACTCTTGATGAAGAGTTAAATTTTTCACGTTTGATGCAAGGTGGAGTTTTAAGTTCTGGATACAAGTTCAACCCTTTTCTTTTCATCAATTCAGTATTTAGAGTAAATATAAATATTATTACCATATTTCATTTTAAAGCTGAATGTGTTAACCTAGTAGTGAAGCGTGATTCATTAATGGGTTTGTTTACCCTGAAAAGAAAAAAGTAACCATTAACTCACCCTTGCGTTGTTCCAAACTTGGTATGACTTGGTTCTTTACTTGCTGCAGAGCCAATGGACAAAGCTCGACGTCCAGTTCTCTTAAGGGTGAAGATTAAAGGCCCAACCACACAGAGATCTTAATGCTGAGCATAATGAGGATGAATTACAAAAATGCAGAATTCTAATAAAGGCTTTTGGAACTTGAGAATATTTGGATTCTTCATGATCACGGTTCTTAACAACCCTTTCACATGCAGCAGGTTTTAGCTGTTTTTTTTGTTTTTTTTTTAATGCAAGTGCAAACTTTATAACCTTTTATAGAATAAGGTAAAACAAATGCAATCTTACCTGAAAGGTGGTATTGAGGAATTAGGAGGCTTGTATACAGCAAACATAAGAAGCTAATATTTAAATTCTGCACATGCTCACAAAAGATTGAAATCACTAAAACTTTAAGTACTACCCATTAATTTGCTTAAATTTGTACTATTATCAATGCATGTTGCTTTGGATAAAAGTGTCTGTCAAATGCATAAATATAAATTATTGGCATCAAAATGGATTAAACTGATTAACTGTTTTAATGGAATGTTGTATTTAAATATTCACACAGAAGCGGTTTTGTGTAAATCTGAGTTCTGATGTCCGTTATCAATTTAAAATGTTATTGTTTTTCATTTTATTGAGCTGAATGACACATTTTCCGAAACCCATGTTATTGAACTGATGTCAGCTAAATAAACAACCATTTCAGTAATTTAACTCAAATTGTGAAACTCATGTATTACATAAATTCAATGCACACAGAGTGAAGTAGTTTAAGTCTTGTGGTTCATTTAATTGTGATTATTTTGGCTCACACTTAAAAACTTCTTCAATGAACTTCACAAGGAAGGAATGGACTGAGGCTGGGGTCAAGGCATCAAGAGCCACCACACACAGACGTGTCAAGGAATTTGCTGAACCACAGACAACGTGTTGTCCATTGTGTTTTTTTGAGAGCCAAAGTCACTGCACCCATTTAACAAGAAATTGTGGAGCACTTCATGTTTCCTTCTGATGACCAACTTTTTGAAGATGCCGATTTTTATTTTCCAGCAGGATTTGGCACTTGCCCACACTGCCAAAAGCATCAAAAGTTGGTTAAATGACCATGGTGTTGGTGGCGTTCTTGACTGGCCAGCAAACTCACCAGACCTGAACCCCATAGAGAAAATGAGAAACAAGAGACCAAAAAAGGAGATGAGCTGAAGGCCACTGCCACAGAAACCTGGGCTTCCATACCACCTCAGTAATGTCACAAACTGATCACCTCCATGAAATGCCGAATTGAGGCAGTAATTAAAGCAGAAGGAGCCCCTACCAAGTATTGAGTACATGTACAGTAAATGAACATACTTTCCAGAAGGCCAACAATTCACTAAAAAAATTTTTTATTGGTCTCATGAAGTACACTAATTTGTTGAGATTTGGTAGGTTTTTGATAAATGTGAGCCAAAATCATCACGATTAAAAGAACCAGACTTAAACTACTTCAGTTTGTGTGCATTGAATTTATTTCAATACACAAGTTTCACAATTTCAGTAGAATTACTTAAAGGAACTTTTCCAAGACATTCTAATTTATTAAGATGCACCTGTCTGTAGTCATATGACAAAATATTCATGAATTCTGTGCTAAAACACAACATGTGACAAAACATTAAGTCAAACACATTGTTTGCTTTCCATTTTTAATTTTTCTGCTTTTTCATGAAAAAAAAAAAAGATTTTTTTTTTTTTTTAAAGTCTTCAGAAAATAATTGCTATTGGGTTGCTACAAGTTGCAGTTAAATTATAGCTTTCCAAGGGTAAATGAACAAGTCTCAACTGTGAGCAACCCTTTCCTTGTTTAGGCAGGACAGGAGAAGGCAGGTGAATCACCCATTTGGGCAAGCAAGGTACAAAACATCAGATAAAAAAAAAAAAAGTGACTTTGTTTGGTACGAGGGAGTAAAAACTTAGTGTGAGTGAACGATATAAAATGGTTGGCTGCAGTCTCTATGATTCAGATTCATCCTGTACTGCCACTATATTCTTTGATCAAGTTGTGGTGGAGGAGAAGTATCAGGATTGGCCAAGTCTGTCATTTTCTTTCTCCTTGCTTCAACTCGTCTGCGTCAACAAATCATCAGAACATCAGTGGCCACACCTGGACTGAATTTCTGATCAAACCATCTCTTCCTCATTCACCAAATCCCACCTTGGCTAGATTCTGAAATTCAGTCTGAAGCATATTAGCAACATCTTGTGAAAGACTCACTTTGGACTGAATGCCCAAAGAAGAAGAAGAAGCCACATGCTGAATGTGTCTGGATCCGTCACATGGGTTGTGGGAATAAAATCCTCCACTTCACTCGAAGACGGCGGATGAAATATCCTCTCCTGTCAAGCCTGTTTTTACCTACTTTTTCTACTAGAACAACAGCCATATCCTTCCATCCGTCTCTTTTCTTCGGCCTCATCCTCCCATTCAGGCCAGATGAGCCTGTATTGAGTGGGATGGAGCACTCGTGAGCTTGCTAAGCATAGTTGTGCGGAGACTGTGTGTGTATGCATGTGTGTGTGTATGTATGTGTTTATGTTATGATATTCTCTGAATGAGTTTGTCCTCGGTCAGACAGAATACAGTGCAGTAGGACAGGTCAGAGATGAAGTTTTCACAGCCACGTCGAGTCACATTCCTACAGCCCCGCAGATCCAACAGAGCCAGAGCCGATAATCGCTTCATATAGGACAGACAAGCATCTGTCAACTTATTACAACCTTCAGAGATGAAGAACAGATTAATCCACCAACTGTGAGTAGTATCAGACTTTAGCATTACATCACTTGCTTACCAATGCAGTGAATGGGTGTCGTCAGAATAAAAAGTTCTATCAACACCACCGTAATTCACAAGCAATTTGTATGACTCCAATCCATTTTTAATATTCTGTGGAACGAAAAGCTGTTTGTAAGAAACAAATGCACTGAAACATTTAACTTCAAATCATTATTAAATACCTCTATCCATAATACTGCTTTCTGCAGTGAAAAAAGTTCTCGTCTTCATCAGGAGACAAATATTTGACTCATTCTGATGGCACCCATTCACTGCAGAGGGTTCATTGGTAAGCGATGTAATCTTTTTGATGTGATCTATGTGTGAGTAATTTGTGTAATGATGTAACCTCTCTAAATTTGTTCTGATGCAGAAACAAACTCATCTACATCTCTGATGCTCTGAGCGTGAGCAAACTGTCAGCAAATTGACATTTTTACATTGCAACTTACACATTTATTTAATTAAAACTAAATTAAGATTTTATGACCTTATATTTGATCTGGAACTGAATTTAAGACATTTAGATTTTGGTGACAATCTAGCTTGGGGACCAGTTCTTACAATTAACGCCAACTTTTGCATCAGTAAACTCCTAATTTGCTGCTAACTGATAGTAAGGTCATGGAGTGGGATTAAGGGATATAAAATATAGACATGCATAATAAGGCATTAATATGTGCTATATATGTACTTATAAACAGTTAAAATGTTAGTAATATGAATAGTACTAATAAGCAAAAAGTTAATAATGAGAATCGGTTCCTAAACTAAAGTGTTGGCAAGATTTGAGTTTGCAGCACCATTTGTGATAAAAATGTTGGAACAAATAAAGGGTACCTGAAAGATTAAGCTGTCTGAGTGTGTTGCGAGTATTGCAGCCAGTAGCAGTTAGCAGGTTGATGGACTGGTCTGTGAGTCCCTGGCAGTGGGACAAATCTAACCGGCGCAATGAAGGCATATGTCTAACGATCATCTTTAAGGTGGAGTCGCTCACATCCAAACCAGCCAAGCTCAGAGTGAACAAACCTCTCAGCCGACTGCGACTTTCACTGCCTGTTCGATGAGAAAGTAGAGGTGAAAAAAAGTACATTTCTGTTCACACACTCCCATTAATAATGATTATGAGTGCCTCACCTGGCTGCACAATGAGGTCTTTTATCTGTGAATCTTTGACACCCACGGTCCAGCTCAGGTCAAGTGTTCGCAAACCCGGACAGCTCTGTGAACTTAACGCTGACACACACAATGAAGAACAACCTGACATTACTAGATCTTTCAAGCCTGTGAGGGGGAAAAAAAAACAGAAAGAGAGAATATTTTAGTCTCAAATGTAATGCATGCTTTATTTTAAAGCAATTTCATGTAAACATTAAAACATCAGACATTTTCAAAGTTTAAGACTGTTAGATCTATAAAAGGCTGAGAACTGGTACTTGGGAGGTGATGAATGAGCCAGGCAATCTGCTTCTTTGATACTGGTGTCCAGGAGAGGTCAAGCGTCACAGGTTGTCGTTTTATGATGGCTGACAGAGCCTGAGGACTGAGTGCCCGACATCGACTCAGATCTATCTGTGTCCATAAGCGCTTATCACAAACCCTAAAGCAGGAGAGAACCAAAAACAATTACTCTGAGAGAAGGGGAAAAAAAAATCATAAATTAACCAAAATGATCAAGATCAGGAACGGTCACAATTATGAAAGAAACTGCATATGTATGTATATATATATTCCTTTCAGGAAGATACCTTCGCAGATGTGTCTTTATATTTTGTTTTGTCGACCCCCACAACATAGTGTTGTTAACAACAGATTACTGAAAAGGGGATATTATAAGAAATAGAAGCACAGACTTTCTGATAATCAACTCTGTTTTTACTCTGAAGGCATAGCTATATTTCAGCATATATACTATATACTTAGGTGCGACTTATAGTCCGAAAAATACGGTATTTAATTACATCGCAGACTTTGAGACTTGATTATAGCACTAGGCCATATCACAATTCAGGTTTTATTATGCTTAATCATTCATGTCTAATGTGAAAAGGCCTTTTGTTTGATAAAAACAAACAAACAGAAAAAGGAAATTAAAGGAAACACCCCAGCTTGTTAAAAAGGATCTGTTGAGGCTTTAACTGTAACTACTACACTTACCACTTGTACCAAGCCTTGCAGACTCTCATACACACAGCCATATCGATCCGACCCAAGTAACGGAACACTGACATCCAAATGTCCTTTTCGCAGCCACGCTCGTTCCCTACATCACAGAATGAGGGATGAGAGAGGAGGGAAGGAGGAGAAGAAGTGGCGATTGCTGGAGGAGGTGGTGGTGGAGAAACAGAGGACCGAGAAGACATAGAAGACTGTGACTCTGTGTCTCGCTCTCGACCATCCTGGTTGGAGCTCCGCCTCATGTGGCGGCCGGACGTGTGGATGCTTTTGGATTGAGAGAGGCCATTTCCGGCTGGTGTCGGGGTGCTGTTCCTGAGACGAGTCTTGGGTAGCATTTTGCGCTGGTTGAAGCCAGTACCGCTAGGTGTTCGGGGAGACATAGCCGCCTCCAGTTTGGGTACAATGGAACCGGGGTCACGTTTGGCCTTTGGAGGACGCTGGAGGGTCACAGTCAGGTAGGAATCGCTCAGCAGGTCATCATTCAAGTCTGAGACTAGTAAGACGGGTGGGTCAGGATCAGAATCTGATTGGTTCTCTCCATCCTCATCATCTTCATCTTCCTCTCCTCCATCATCTAAGTCTCTCATCTCATCATCCTCTCCTTCAAAGTCCTGTTCCTCACTGTCTTCCTCATCATCATCATCCTCGTCATCATCATCATCATAGTCGTCAACTCTTCGCCTCCGTTTCCTTGAACGATGCTCCTTATCTGACCGGCCAAGATGTCGCTCTGCATCACTTTCATCCTCCTCCTCATCATCATCTTCCTCATCATCATCGTCGTCTTCATCATCATCATCTGTTTCATAGCGCCGTCGCCTCATGTGGGATCCTCCTCTTAGCCTAACCCGACCCCCTCTCTCCCCTCTTGCTCCGAGCCCCCTCCTCATTTTCAGCGAACTTGTTGCCAAGCTGCCTCCCCCTCGACTCCCTCGATGTGAGGAGCCTCTCCAAAGCCCTCGCCTACCAGCTCCATAACCCCGGCGGGATGAAGAGACCCTGCCCCGGACTGATGACATCTTGGCACTATCGTCATCACTGCCTGAATCACCATCGTGTTCCATCCCATGTCGCCGATAGATCTTAGCCACGCGAGGATCAAGAGATAAAGACTTGCGTTTCTGAAAGAGAGAAAATAACATGTAAAAGAGAAAGTAAGAAAAAAGGTACACTAAAGCCACCATTAAACAATCTTTAAAGAGGACATCAAATGCCCATTTTCCACAAGCTGGTATGATTCCTTAAAGTCTTCATGAAAAGTCACATATTTTAGTTAAAATTATTCTATCGTCGTGTAAAAGAACAGCCTTTTTACTAGTTGTAGACCTATATATCGCAAAGGCTGATATTTGGCCTTTTTCAAATATTGGCATTGGACGATAAGTTTTCTGCTTGGTCGATGTGCTCGAGGCGGGACCTTTATTTTGATGGCGCTGAGAGCGGAAGCGCCTGAACGTGCACAGTGCTCACACTTAACGACTTTATATCGGTTATCGGCCCCTCGCTTTCCAAGATATCAGCATCACAAAACTCATTTCGGTCGACCACTACTTTTTATCTTGTCAAAAACAATGCTTAAAAAAATAATGCTTTTTCATTACAAATTTAGAAAATCATTCAAGCACTGATATAAAAAAAACTTACATGTGTTTTAACACCTTCCAGTTTTAGCTGCAAAACAGAACAACACACTGTGGTTAATATGAACTTCAAAAGTCTCAACAGTGATGAACACAGGATCACTGAATGGAATCACACTAGCTGCAAACACAGAGCTGATTCTGAAACCCTCAGTCAGTCAAAGCAGGGGGCACGATGATGATGAACAGGGCAGGGAGGGCCAAAAAGAGAGAGCGAGAAAAGAAAGAAGTGGAAAAAAGAAGGAACAAAACTGGGGGATTTACTGCAAGATGTAGAGTGAGTAGAGAAGGGAATACATAATAAAGAGTAGAGCAGCTGTGCATGCGGCAGCAGTGGTGTGAGGAAGACTGAGCCTCTCACCCGCTTCCTGAGCCGCTGCTCAGGGGCTGCGGCCCATTTCTGGAGCGACCAGTGAGAGAGAGAAGAGGGGGGTCGCCCGACCCTGTGCCATGCCCCGCCCTCACCCCCAAGCCCCCCTGACCCATCCTGTGCCGCGATGTCATCACCACT
The DNA here is from genome assembly GCF_963082965.1 of Carassius carassius. Classification (NCBI taxonomy): domain Eukaryota; kingdom Metazoa; phylum Chordata; class Actinopteri; order Cypriniformes; family Cyprinidae; genus Carassius; species Carassius carassius. The sequence continues at coordinate 29,185,010 of NC_081760.1, forward strand.
GCCTGACGACTAGCACACAGGAAAACAAGCGTTACTGTTACACACGCAGATCGGAGTGTGTACATCACAGTAAGCTCTTGGCATGCATCTTTCTACGTGGTGTAAAGGGGTGTGAATGAGTGTGTATGAATGTAGGCCTGCAAAAGCTAGTAGCATTAGAACAAACACTCAAAGCTTCCTTCATTTCAAAGGCATGAATGTATAATCAAACAAGAGGGGGAGAAGCCCTCTTAAAATCGTGTGGGTCAATGTGCTTATAAAGATGTGTTTTACCTCAGAATCGGTCTCTTTGCCCACAACACATTTAGGACACTCCCAGCAGCTTGGTAGGTCTTTGTTTATCACTCCCTCACCAGATGTCTACACAGACAGAAGACATAAGATTCATTACAACAGTGAAACTGTATAGATTGGCACTGTACTCGTATCATAAGAACAAATAAAGCTGTCCATTTCACAAAAGATAGCAAATGACAATGAAATGAGCAATGACATAAAAATAAATTAAAAATAATAAAAAAAAAAAAAAAAAAAAGATTTTGAGTATACTAAGGGTATACATTACCATTCAAAAGTTGTTTTTAAGAATAAATTACAACTTTTATTCAGCAAGGATGCATTAAATTGTAAATAATGTTACAAAAACATCTATTAAAAAAAAAATGCTGTTCTTTTGAACTTTCCATTTCCAAATTTCACAATTTCCCACAAGCAATATGAAGCAGTCTGGTGACATTACAGTTTACAGCGCGTTTAAACGATGTTTAGATCCATTAAATTGTAATATTTTGGCCATATTTATACAAAGGCTGATGTATTCTTTGATGTTGGCAAAGGTTTATAAATGATTTACGTTACAAATCTAGTGAGATAATGCACACTGTTTTTCCAGATGAACCTTAATTTAAATTCAAAGCATATACAGGGGAAGAGTTTACACCCTTTCACACACACAGTCTTTACTGGAATATTACCTGTAAATTACCATTACATTTATGCATTTGGCATATGCTTTTATCCAAAGCTACTTACAGTGCATTCAGGCTATATATATATATATATATATATATATATATATATATATATATATACAGGTCCTTCTAAAAAAATTAGCATATTGTGATAAAGTTCATTATTTTCCATAATGTAATGATAAAAAATAAACTTTCATATATTTTAGATTCATTGCACACCAACTGAAATATATCAGGTCTTTCATTGTTTTAATACTGATGATTTTGGCATACAGCTCATGAAAACCCAAAATCTAAAAAAATTTGCATATTTCATCCGACCAATAAAAGAAAAGTGTTTTTAATACAAAAAAGTCAACCTTCAAATAATTATGTTCAGTTATGCACTCAATACTTGGTCGGGAATCCTTTTGCAGAAATGACTGCTTCAAAGCGGCGTGGCATGGAGGCAATCAGCCTGTGGCACTGCTGAGGTGTTATGGAGGCCCAGGATGCTTCGATAGTGGCCTTAAGCTCATCCAGAGTGTTGGGTCTTGCGTCTCTCAACTTTCTCTTCACAATATCCCACAGATTCTCTATGGGGTTCAGGTCAGGAGAGTTGGCAGGCCAATTGAGCACAGTAATACCATGGTCAGTAAACCATTTGCCAGTGGTTTTGGCACTGTGAGCAGGTGCCAGGTCATGCTGAAAAATGAAATCTTCATCTCCATAAAGCTTTTCAGCAGATGGAAGCACGAAGTGCTCCAAAATCTCCTGATAACTAGCTGCATTGACCCTGCCCTTGATAAAACACAGTGGACCAACACCAGCAGCTGACATGGCACCCCACACCATCACTGACTGTGGGTACTTGACACTGGACTTTAGGCATTTTGGCATTTCCTTCTCCCCAGTCTTCCTCCAGACTCTGGCACCTTGATTTCCGAATGACATGCAAAATTTGCTTTCATCCGAAAAAAGTACTTTGGACCACTGAGCAACAGTCCAGTGCTGCTTCTATGTAGCCCATTTCCTGCACACGCCTGTGCACGGTGGCTCTGGATGTTTCTACTCCAGACTCAGTCCACTGCTTCCGCAGGTCCCCCAAGGTCTGGAATCGGTCCTTCTCCACAATCTTCCTCAGGGTCCGGTCACCTCTTCTCGTTGTGCAGCGTTTTTTGCCACACTTTTTCCTTCCCACAGACTTCCCACTGAGGTGCCTTGATACAGCACTCTGGGAACAGTCTGTTCGTTCAGAAATTTCTTTCTGTGTCTCCTCCTGTGACACCTCTCGCTTGAGGGTGTCAATGATGGCCTTCTGGTCAGCAGTCTTACCCATGATTGCGGTTTTGAGTAATGAACCAGGCTGGGAGTTTTTAAAAGCCTCAGGAATCTTTTGCAGGTGTTTAGAGTTAATTAGTTGATTCAGATGATTAGGTTAATAGCTTGTTTAGAGAAGCTTTTCATGATATGCTAATTTTTTGAGATAGGAATTTTGGGTTTTCATGAACTGTATGCCAAAATCATCAGTATTAAAACAATAAAAGACCTGAAATATTTCAGTTGGTGTGCAATGAATCTAAAATATATGAAATTTAATTTTTATCATTACATTATGGAAAATAATGAACTTTATCACAATATGCTAATTTTTTTAGAAGGACCTGTATATATATATATATATTTTCAGATCAATCGAGCGCAACAAATGGCTTCTGGAAGTAAAAATCGTATTCATGTTCTCAATAGAGAAATGCATTATTATAGCAAGAATCCTTAGCTATGTATATATATATATATATATATATATATATATATATTAGGGATGTGCACGGATAGTCGAACATTCGAATATTCGTTCTGCTCTAATTATTCGATAAATAAAAATGATATTCGAATTTCGCAAAAAAAAAAAAAAAAAAAAAGTTCACAATAAAACCTAATTTGGTCACTTTCTGTGATTCTCCACGGCATATTTGAAGGTGTATGCAAGCAAAAAATAATTAATGAATGATTAAGGGGCCATTCACATATCGCGCCTAATAAGGCGTGGAAAAGGCTATGCGCGGCGCTTTCTCCTTCTTTCCAAAGCGCTCGGGCAGAAGCGCTCCTGAGGCGACGCGTTCTCTCCATGAAGACGCGGAAATTTCAGCAAACGATAAATGGATTTGCAGCACAAAAAATCGCTTTCAGTAGCTCTGCTACTAAATTTATTTCAAAATGGCAATCCATATACAGCTATGATCAGCTGTTCCTTCATCTTGGCTGAGCTTTCAACGTTGTTACAGGAAAGGATGAAGCTGAATGTTTAGTTCTTGTCACATGACCCGCAGTTTGCTTGCGGCATTCTGAAAAGTTGAGATGTTTTTAACTGGATGCTGTGCGGACGCGTCGCTTCCATTATGAGCGCGCATACCGCGCGCCTACATTGGAAATAACGAACTTGAGCATGCAAAAGACGCGATATGTGAACGCCCCCTAAAAGAACTGCGGTCTTCTACAGTACTTCAAATATGCCGTGGAGAATCACAGAAAGTGACCGAATTTAAGAACATTGTGTTGCGGCATCTCTCAAGCAACGAATAAACACCGCTAACTTGGAGAATGCAGTGAAAACTCCTCTTCTCGCGTCTGCCCTAGACCCTCGGCACAAACATCTCAGGTTTCTCGATGAAAACATGAGAGAAGTAAGAAAAAAAAAACTTTTTTGAACATTATCGGATCATTTTCCTTGATGCGAGTGGTGCGGATGCAGTCGCCACGATGAAGAGGATGCAATGCCCACTCGTCGGAAAAGGCAGAGCCAGTTCTTCAGCGATGATTACAGAGAGTCCAGCCGAGACGAGTGGGAACAGTTCTTGCTGGAGCCATGTATTCCACCAGATGAGGATCCCATTCAGTGGTGAAACGAAAACACAAAGCGCTTCACAAAACGTATTCGCTTAACACACCGTTATTTGTGAGTCCCGCCAACGTCTGTGGCGTCAGAGCGTGTTTTCTCCTCGGCCGGCCTTATTGTTAACAGACTAAGGAGCCGACTTTCCTCCGATCATTTTTACATGCCCGTATTTCTTAACAAGAACATGTAAAACAATAGAAAAAAAGTTTAAAAAGATTTGCTGACAGTTTAAAAGTTAAGTGTAAGCTACATTCTGTACAATAGCCTAATTGCTGCAGGCTGCTTTACGTTTGTTCTTTGTTCACTTTTTTTTTTTTTTGCTTTTAATCTGTACTTTTGTTTGTTTGCACGCATTGTTAAAGGTTTTCAGGTACAAAACACGATGTGTTATGTTCAAGCTTATTGTAAGCTTGTTCAAAATGACGAAAACAAATGTTGCTGAAAAATAACGTCTGACTCATTAAACTTAATTTAAATAAACGAATATTCGAATATTCGTTTTTTGTGAGCTCAAATATTCGAATGTGATATTTGTGGAAAACACCCATCCCTAATATATATATATATATATACATATCGCTCTTATGCAGATTACATGATTACTCTGAACTGTTTACAAAGCTCCGCTGCTTTATAATTCACTTTTCTATATAAATATGCATTAGATGGACATCTCTGACAATTGCGCCTCACAGCTTTTTGTCACACTTCTCCATTCATCAGGGCTGCGACTCTGCAATTGTATACTATTATGCGCGTTTCGTGTTTATAAGAGCAAAACATTCTGATTGGCTAGTAACGTTAGTTTGATTGAGAGTGAAGCTGCTCCTCTCTAACCATTGGCAGGCGCACTCATGGACTCAAAAGTGAAATCATTTAAGATTTTTTTTTTTCTTTCACAGCCAAACGCTGCACGCCAGAAATCCGGCACGCTTCCGGAGAACTTTAAGCCCTGTATTTAAGTATCTGAGATGTACTCTCTCTAAGACTCTGGGAAGTGCTTTTCATAACTAGAAATTTGGCAATTAAACTCTCATGGTAAAGGTTTTTTAAAGGTCAGGTAAGTCGGTCCCTGAAATGCTTATACATAGCTAAGGATTCTTGCTATAATAATGCATTTCTCTATTGAGAACATGAATACGATTTTTACTTCCAGAAGCCATTTGTTGCGGTCGATTGATCTGAAAATAGTTTTCTGATGTCCACACATCGCAAAGCCTCTAGTCACAATGCTCACAAGATGAATTAATCTGAATAAAGCATTTTAAGAAGTCTACTGAATTGCTGTCTGTACTAATATTGTTTTTACCTTCAAACAGCTAGGATGTGTAATCTGAGCACAGTTGGAGCACTCCATGAGCTCTTCACTAGTTTCCTGGTTGCCTTCCCCACAGATCTCACATACAGCAGAGAGCGGCAGACCAGGCTATTGAGAAAACATTAATCAATATAAACAAACAAAAGAAAGGCTACATTAAAAATAAAATGCACAATGTGAAGACACTCACAGCGAGACACTGGCGCAGGACACAGGTCTGTTTGAGTTTGCCAGGTCCACCAAATTTCTTCATGTCTCTGCAAAAGTTGCAGTCTCCACATTCTGTTCGCAGACAGGCCTCGCACCGTTTACAGCGTACGCGGCGGCGGCGCAGCACCGACATATTAGAGGATGGTTTCGATGCCCGTGGAAAAACAGGTGTGGCTGCCAGCTTGGGACGAATAACAGGTGGAGGAGGAGAAGGGGGCTGGTACCAGGGGGGCTTGGATAAGGGACAAAGAGAAATCAGAGGTAAGTTCTACAGTGTGATGGGTTAAAGGGAGAATATTCAGATGGTATTGTAAAGAAAAAAAAAAGAAAAAAAAGAGAGAGGAAGCCAATTTTAAGGTTTTGTTTTATCCATCATTATGCCCCCTTTTGATGGCAGTTAACTCCAGCTTCATGTTTAAGTTAAATATTTAGACAGTCACAATTAAGAGTGCAGCAAATAAAAGGTTCACTTCATATTTTGCTCATACTGCAATCAAAAGGAGGACAAAAAACGGTTGACCAACATATGGTTGCACTATTAATTTAATGTATGCTGGAACAAAATAACTGTTCTGACAAACTGATTTTCATTACTATAGAAAAAAAAATTAAACAAGGAAATACCATGATGTTACAAATACCTCTTCTGAATAAAATTAATTATTCCACTGTATGGCACGAAATTACAACTACTGATCACAAAAATTACAATTGACAAAAACTGGATGCTTTTCTGGAAAGCCAATTACGAACAACCTATTTAAAGAAACTAATTCCGTGATCTTACCCTCTTTGGCCATCTGACAATGGGTTTTCCTGTGTAAGAGAGTTCAGGGATGTCTTCAGCATGTTCTTTCAATAATGCCTAAAAGACAGAAAACAAAAACACTTTCATTAAATGTAAAAATGACTGAACAGATTCTTAAGCAACAACACCTAATATTAACCACTAATATCCTGCATGTCAAATTACATTTCTTATAAAAAACAAAACAAAAAACTAAACATATCAAAAATATCACCAGCAAGTACATCAAAATAACCATTTCCAGAAGTATAAAACACAATGGGCATGAGTTCTGACCTGTAAGTCATGTAGAAGGGCAGCAGCATTGTGTATTCCCGAAGGCACGCATTTCTTATGTGACGGCAGTGACTCCAACTCCTCCACCAGGTGCCACAGCCCCTGTAGCTCAAAAGGAGTCAAGTGAAGCTTCACCCCTGGTGCATTAGGTGGAGATGGAGCATCGTTGTTATCCATTTCCTCTTCAGCATGGCCATTTAGTACCTCACAACCGGAGCCTTTCTGCCTCAAGCCTGTGTATTGGATTTGGAAAACGAGAAACAGACTTAAGAGTATCTGTGCTCAATACAATCAAATCTGAAGGAAGTGAATGTGTTAATGTGCTTACCAATTCCCAGAGAGTATTTCTGAAACTCAGGGATGAGGTAGGAGGTGTTGGTCATGCTGTACAGATAACGCTCCAACACATACCAGCACATCTCATGAAAGAATGGATACCGGAACTTAGCTGGCACCTGAGGAGCAACCACAGACTATGATCTTTATGACTTTTTCTATCCCCTGTTATTATTTTCATTAAAAATACACACCTTCGCCTACCAAATTTCAAAAATTATGTGAAAAAGAAAACTCTCATTACTGTAAAACAGTAAAAAAAAAACAATAGGTACAATAAATAATACCATGATTATTGGATTGCAGTAATGATACATCTTTTCCTCTTCATTTTGATGAAAATTGAGGAGAAGTGTGCTTAATTTGCAAAATGGTACAGTCCAAATGTTGTGGTTCCCTTATCGAGTCGGTCTCTCGACATTACGTATGGGGGGAAATCCATTTCCTCGAAATTATGAAGTCTGATTGAATAACTCTTTTGCTTGCAAATAGCTAATGGCGCCCCCGCCCTCACCTGATTGGCTGACAGCCATCAATATAAGTGATGGCGGGCGCCAAGATACCTCAGAATCTTTTTTTCTTTACTTGAGTCTGGTTTCGCCGTGGATTCACGCATTCAGAGCGGAAAATTGTGGAAAATTATCCTCTTGGCGTTCCGGCGATTTCTCACTTGCGATGTCACTTTGCCGCATGTGTGGTGGGCCCATGGATTTCCCGGACGCACACGAGCAGTGTGTGCTGTGTCTGGGTCGGGCTCATGCACAGGCGGCATTCGAAGGATCGGGATGTCGTGCCTGTGAGGAGCTTCCCATCAAGATCCTTCGTGCTAGGGTAGCCATTACCCGTAACGGTGGCCCTGTATCTCCTGCCTCTCCCCCGTCCGCCGCCGTCGAGCCGCGAACCGAGAGACTGCAGAGAGCTCTGTCGACGGATTCTGTCGAGGTATTGGCGTCGGCCCAACGCCCACGCCATCCTCACGTGAAAAATCCCCTCTCATACTCTGAGGCCAGTTCCCTCCCTCCACTAGAAGCGCGGGAAATGGTCTTGTTTGGATATGAGGAGGACGACGCCATGTCTACGAATGCCTCCGACCAGGGAGCGTGGTCCGAGGCCCCGTCTGAAGGTGCCCCCGCCTCAATGGATGCGGAGCTTATGGCGATCCTCACGGAGACGGTGGCAGATATGGAATTGGAGTGGACAGCCCCCATGGAGCTGCCATCTAAGAGATGGATGGACGGATCCTTCCTTGGCGCGGGCCGTCAGGCTGAAGCCCCGCAGAGACCCGCGCCCTTTTTCCCTGATGTCTACTAGGAACTCACGCGGGCATGGCGCTCCCCTTACTCAGCCCGAGCCCATGCACAGGGGACCCAGCTGCTGACGATGGTGGAAGGGGCGGAGAAATTAGGATACACGCGACCGCCTCCCGTCGAGGATGCAATCGCGGTCCACCTGGCATCTTCTCCAGGCTGGAAAACCGCCTCTTTGCCTTCTAGGCCATGTCGAGCCACTGCTCACATCGCAGATGTGTCTAAGCAGTCTAAGATGATGCCTCATTTCCTGCCGAAACGGTCTCAAGCCTCCCCTGCAGCGAGGTCCAGGTCCTCTTCAGCGCAGCGCCCGGCGGGATATACTAGGTGCGCATTCCCGAGAGCGGGAGAGCGTCGTGAGCCAGAGCCACCGTTCCGCCAGAGGCAGCCCAGGAAGCCTGGTTTCTGTACGAAACCGGCCTCTAGCAGCCAAGGGAGCCCGGCGGGCAAGAAGGAGCAGCGTTCCTGATGCTCATGCCAGGGAGAAGAGAGCGCGGGACGTGTTCGTCGGACCCGCGGTGAAGAGGGTGTGTTCCCGCCTAGAGTTCGTCAACAGTGTAAATGTTGTGTCAGTGAAACCGCTGTGTTCGGTTTCAATAAACATGCATTACATGCTTCAGCAAAAGAGCTTTCTTACTCCCTCTACTATTACCCGTGACATAAGCGAAGCCTCTCCCCCGAGAGACGCTTCGCAAAGCAGAAGCTCGGGGAAACCCGAGGAGGTGACGATGTATGTTCCCGTGCAAGAAGCCGCGGACGAGTCACCTGTCATTCATATAGCGGTCAATGCTTCCCCGGTGGCTGGCGCGCAGCCCCCGCCACAGCATGCATTAATGCCCCCTGAATTAAGTCATCTGAGCGCGTGGGCGACGCTCCCGGCGGAATCTTATTGGGTGATCAACACGCTAAAAGGCGGCTATACGCTCCAGTTCGCTCGCAGACCACCCCACTTCATCGGTGTGATTATGACAGAAGTATCAGAACAGAGCGCCCTGCTGCTACGAGCAGAAATATCCTCTCTCCTGGCCAAACAAGCAGTCGAGATAGTGCCCAGGGAACGGAGAAATTCCAGTTTCTACAGCCGTTATTTTCTAGTTCCGAAAAAGGACGGAGGTATGCACCCCATCTTAGACCTGAGATTACCGAACAAAGCGCTCGCGAAACGCACGTTCAAGATGATAACTGTGAAGCAGATCCTGTGAGAGCTTCCTGCGTTTTGCATTCGAGGGTGTGGCATATCAGTTCAAAGTGCTGCCGTTTGGGCTCGCTTTGGCTCTCCGCGTATTTACAATGTGCATGAATACAGCGCTCGCTCCCCTGAAGCTCAGTGGAATGCGCATACTGAACTATCTCGACGACTGGTTAGTCATCGCGCGGTCGAGAAGCGCTCTTGAGGAATACAAACACAGACTCCTCGCCCACCTGACAAGTTTGGGGCTGTCAAGTCAAGTCACCTTTATTTATATAGCGCTTTAAACAAAATACATTGCGTCAAAGCAACTGAACAACATTCATTAGGAAAACAGTGCGTCAATAATGCAAAATGATAAAGGCAGTTCATCATTGAATTCAGTGATGTCATCTTTGTTCAGTTAAATAGTGTCTGTGTATTTATTTGCAATCAAGTCAACGATATCGCTGTTGATGAAGTGACCCCAACTAAGCAAGCCAGAGGCAACAGCGGCAAGGAACCGAAACTCCATCGGTGACAGAATGGAGCAAAAAACCTTGGGAGAAACCAGGCTCAGTTGGGGGGCCAGTTCTCCTCTGACCAGACGAAACCAGTAGTTCAATTCCAGGCTGCAGCAAAGTCAGGGCTGTCTGTGAACATTCAGAAGAGCACACTGCAGCCGCGCCAATATATCACATTCCTGGGTATGATACTGGACCCGCGCCCTATGATCGCGAAGCTGTCAGAGCCGAGAATCCAGTCGATTCACAATACACTAGCCCAGTGGTTATCAACCTGGTTATCAACCTGGTATTGTAGGTGGGCCGCCAATTATTTTCTGTTAATTTCGAGTCCATTCTAGGGCTGTGCGATTAAAAGAAATCGTCATAAAATCAAGATTTGAGCATGCGCGATTTCTAAACCGCTTTATAGCACGATTTTCCACGGCCCTGACCTCCCTTAGTTTGCTATCCGATCCAATCAGAATGCATTGCGCCTAGCGCGGGAACAGAACAGACAGGGCATATGCCTAACTCCAGGTTCACACATTGTCTGTGATGCGCCTTTTTTCCGAGCCCATGTTAACGGATCAGAGCGTTCACACTGCATGCGGTAAAAGGCTAGAAATAAAAACGTGCGAAAATAATTAATATCCAACACATGAGCATAGAGAGAATTGTGAGTGCACAGGACGCAGTTTAAGTGAGAGGAGACACGTTTTAACTGCGCACACTCTCTCCGCGCAGAGCAGCGTGTATCTGAGCAAGCACGTCTGGTTTTGTGACAGAGCAAAGGAAATCTGCGTGCGAACAGAGAGATTCGCACTCGTGTAGTATTTTTATTTGCTTTCGCGTTATATTTATGCGCTCTCGCTGCTGACCGCATACACATACTGTATACACACTGCAAACACCTGAGGCACCGCTACAATTAATGAGGTCTATGAACAATGCATGGCAAAAAAGAAAAAAAAAAGTCCCTGTACACGGGATTTTTTATTTTTTTGCCGTAAGTCTATACATTTTGTTACATCTTTACTATAGTGATAATTTTGACTTATGTCGGTTCTAGAGACGTTACAACTTTTTGATAAAGCTCTTATTGGTTTTCTTTTGGAAATATGTTTCAAATTAATCCTGAATGGATTTATGAATGTAAAAGGATATCGGTGTGTGTCACAATCGCAAAATAGATCAAAGAAATCGCGATAGTTTTTTTTTTTTTTCATATGGCACAGCCCTAGTTCATTAAATAAATACAGTTAACAATCTAGCTTCTGAGTACTAAGTTATTAACCCAACAATAGCGGGGTCAGTTAATTTTTTTGCAGTGGGCCGCGAGTTGAAAAAGGTTGGGAACCACTGCACTAGCCCTCTTCGTTCAAGGCAGAGCAATCCCCTTAAGAACGTTTCAGAGGTTGCTCGGTCTGATGGCGGCTGCAGCCTCCGTCTGCAGACTGGGCTTGTTGCACATGAGACCGCTTCAACACTGGTTACAGAGCCGAGTGAAGCCGTGGGCTTGAGAGCGGGAACGGAATGCCTTACCATAACGCGTTCATGTCTCGAGACTCTGCCCCTTGGTTCGGCACGACCATATTCGAGCAGGGTGCAGCTATGGGCAGAGTGGTCAGACGTGTAGTGGTCACTATGGATGCATCACTATCAGGCTGGGGAGCCCTATGCGATGGCAGACCAGCATTCGGTACGTGGGCAGAGGACCAGACGTGATGGCATATAAACTGCTTGGAGATGGAAGCGGATCATCTAGCGCTGCAGAGTTTCCTTCCATTCGTGAAAGACCGTCATGTTCTCATCAGAACGGACAACACGGCGGTGGTGGCTTACATCAATCGCCAGGGAGGTTTGCGTTCGCGATCCCTGCAGCGATTAGCGAGACAGCTGCTTTTATGGACGGACAGGGTACTTCTGTCGATTCGAGCAGTGCACGTACTGGGCAGTTTGAATTGCGGAGCGGACATGCTGTCCAGGGATGGCATTGTACATGGAGAATGGAGGCTCCACCCGCAAACAATAAATATGATCTGGAATCTGTTTGGCAAAGCGGAGATCGACCTCTTTGCGTCGCAGGAGAACGCCCATTGCCCTCTGTACTTCTCGCTGACAGCATCCCCCCTGGGGGGAGACGCGCTGTCGAGCCGCTGGCCCAAGGGACAGAAGTATGGTTTTCCCCCAGTTAAGTTAATGCCGCTGGTGCTGCAAAAGATCAGGGAGGAGAGATGTGCGTTGATCCTGGTAGCACCCAAATGGCCCAACCAGCCGTGGTTCCCGGAACTGGTGAACATGTCACGGCTTCCCCCGTGGCGGATCCCGCCGAGAAGGGACCTCTTATCCCAGGCGAGGGGCACCATATGGCACCACAACCCAGAGCTTTGGGACCTGCATGTGTGGCAGATCAGCGTGGAGTATATCAGCGAGTGCTGCAGACAATAGCAGAGGCTAGAGCCCCTTCGATGAGGCGTTTATACACTCTGAAGTGGAAAGTATTTGCTAACTGATGTGTTGACAAAAATGAGGACCCCAGGAGTTGCGATATCTCCATTATTCTGGACCTTCCTACAGGAATGTCTGGATATTGGCAGTTCTCCATCTACAGTGAAAGTCTACGTGGGCGCTATCGCCATTTTTCGTGACTTGCTAGACGGCCTTCAGTGGGGAGGCACCCCCTGATAAGCTTTCTTCGGGGAGCTAGGCGGCTTAATCCACCTCGCCTTTGTCAGATGCCGGTCTGGGACCTGTCGTTAGTGCTTAGTGCGCTGTCCGACCCACCTTTTGAACCAGCCGAGTTTAGCGACCTTAAAGTGCTCTCATTTAAGACGGCGCTACTGCTCGCGCTAGCTTGCGGGAAATGAGTGGGAGACTTACATGCCCTGTCAGTGAACAGCGTGTGTATGCAGTTTGGACCGGATGATTGTATGGTCAGACTTTTACCCAAACGCGGCTACTCGCCTAAAGTGCTCTCAACGCTGTTCAGAGCTCAGATAGTAACAATTCAAGCATTTTGCCCCGAGGAGGACAGTAATTCAGTGTCTCAGAAGTGTGCTTTGTGCCCCGTGCGTGCTTATGTGAACAGAACTAGCCAGTTTCGAACGTCAGAGCAGCTTTTCGTCTGCTACGCGGGTGCCAGGAAGGGCAGCGCGCTGTCGAAGCAGAGGCTATCACACTGGATAGTGGAGGCTGTGCGACTGGCTTATGTTTCCCGGGGAACCGCCTGCCCAATCGGGGTGCACGCCCACTCCACAAGGAGTTTGTCGTCGTCATGGGCTTGGGCGAAAGGCATGTCTATTCAGGACATTTGTTTTGCAGCGGGCTGGTCGTCTCGCAACACGTTTGCGAGATTCTATAATTTGGACATTCCTTCATTCGCATCACATGTGCTGTCAGTGCAGGAGGAAGGAATTGAGCAGTCATTGGAGTAGGCTATGGGCACGCGCCAGATGGGGCCATGGTTTCAACCAGGTCGTAAAGACAGCGTCAGTTATTTTAGTAATAGCTGCGGTTGATGTATTCATTAGCTATCTAATGTGGTCCCCGTATTATGCCCGCATTATAAGCCGGCAGTGTATTCCCAAGCACCAACATTTTGCTGCATTTTCCCCATATCACACCAGTGTTGCTTATCTGGTTGCACGGGATTACGATGGTGTAGAAGCCGATTTGACTCAGTGCCAAGAGAGGTTTCAAACAGGATTGGTACCCGACCTAGAGCTAGCGCTGTAAGAATTAGTGCTTATGCTCTACTGTGGCTCGATGCGAGCCGGGCCGGACAGTTTTTTTCCACACGGCGGGGGTTTTATTGTTCCCCATACGTAATGTCGAGAGACCGACTCGATAAGGGAACGTCTCCGGTTACTCACGTAACCTTGGTTCCCTGAGAGGAGGGAACGAGACATTACGTAACCTGCCGTGTGGAAAGCCTTACAGCCTCGTAGCTCTCGTTCAGTCGAAGATTCTGAGGTATTTTGGCGCCCGCTGTCACCTATATTGATGGCTGTCAGCCAATCAGGTGAGGGCAGGGGCGCCATTGGCTATTTGCAAGCAAAAGAGTTATTCAATCAGACTTCATAATTTCGAGGATTTCCCCCCATACGTAATGTCGAGAGACCGACTCGATAAGGGAACCAAGGTTACGTGAGTAACCGGAGACGTTATATATATTTAAAAAAAAATTATTTCTTACTACTTTGTTTATCTCTCTGGTGAAATATGACCCACTCATGTTCTTGCAGGTTTTGTGAAATTTATTTACTAGCAGTAAGCCCATAAAGGTTCATGTAAGTTACACAAGACAATGGTGGTTGCAGTAAAATGCTAGACTCACCCGTGTCCTGTCCTCAATGTTGGAGATGTAGAGCTGCATGGGGATGTTAAAACTATGTAGAAAGTTCCCACCAAATACAAGTGTGTCTACTGGAGTGTACACAGCATGGACCCATCCTAACAAAAAAAAATAAAATAAAGGTTTTATTTAGGTATTATTCACCGCAAACATGTCATTTAAGAAAGCTCAAATGAATCATTCAAAACTAAAACCATGTAAACACATGGTAATCTAAGAAATTCTAAATAAATATACACACAATATAACAATTAAGTGTTTTTCATGTAAACAAATGTGTTTGCCTGCATGTGCTTACCTGAAGGAATGATGAAGGTGTAGCCCTGCTTGAGCTCAATCCTCTGGCAATCAGTGGCCTTGTCACCAAGGAAGATGTCGCCTTGTTTCCCTGACAACACCCAGTTCTCATAAAGCTCCAGGTTTTGTGGCGTGGGCGGGATTAACCAAAACACCTGTAGCAGACACATCCAAATCGAGCTCATCTAGGCCAAAACCATTTTGGGGTATTTTGACAGCAAACTAATTGTCAGATACAAAATAAAACAGTTCATATGACATTATCAATGAGCTCTTGTGTCCCTGCTAAATTAAAATCACAATGATTTCAGCACGTACACTACTCTTCAAAGGTTTTTTTTCAACAAGAATCCCGAAATGAAAATTGTCATTAATCACTTACCCACCATATCGTTCCAAACCCATAAAAGCTTTGTTCGTCTTCGAACACAATTTAAGATTTTTTGGATGAAAACCGGGAGGCTTTTGCCTGTCCCATTGACTGCCAAATAAATTACACTGCCAAGGTCCAGAAAAGTATGAAAGACATTGTCAGAATAGTCCATCTGCCACCAGTGGTTCAAACGTAATGTTATGAAGTGACGAGAATATATTTTGCACGCGAAGAAAGCAAAAATAACTGACTTTATTCATCAATTTGTCTCTCATATGTCTTTCATATGATGTCTTTCATACTTTTCTGGACCTTGACGGTGTAATTTATTTGGCAGTCAATGGGACAGTCTGAAAGCCTCCCGGTTTTCATCCAAAATATCTTAAATTGTGTTCGAAGATGAACAAAGCTTTTATGGGTTTGTAATGACAATGAGATAAGTGATTAATGACAAAATTCTCACTTTGGGGTGGAGTAACCCTATAACTATGACTGGGAATGTCGTATACACACATTAGAATGAAAATACTACTATAAAACGCTGAGTTTAGTTGCTGTGTTTCGCAGGGGTCTTGTGGGAGCATTGTGCATAATCCTACACATTCCACAAGGTTTTGCGATTATAAAGCTGGAAATTCCTGCAAACATTTATGCACTATTGTATGCAAGTTGAAGCCTAACCGATTACGAGAGCAGATCAGTCATCCGCATCTTTCCCACTCTCAAAATGCACAAATGGCCTCATCCATAATATCCATGTTGAGTTTGCTCTGCAAGGGAGCTGCATGCTGCAATACAAGACTAGCCCGCATTCCCACTCGTCTCGGCTGGACTCTGTAATCATCGCTGAAGAACTGGCTCAGCCTTTTCCGACGAGTGGGCATTGCATCCTCTTCATCGTTGGTGACGGCGGCTGCACCCGCACCACTTGCATCAAGGAAAATGTTCTGATAATGTTCAAAAGTATTTTTTTCTTACTTCTTACTTGAATTTGGTCACTTTCTGTGATTCTCCATGGCATATTTGAAGTACTGTAGAAGACCGCAGTTCTTAGGGGCCGTTCACATATCGCGTCTTTTGCACGCTAAAGTTCGTTATTTCCAATGTAGGCGCGTGGTATGCGCGCTCATAATAGCCGCACGCGGTGCGACGCGCTCATTTTTTCCAGGCGCGTCTGCACCGCATCGAGTTGAAAACATCTCAACTTTTCAGAATGCCGCAAGCGCACCGCAGGTCATGTGACAAGAACTAAACATTCGGCTTCATCTTTTCCCATAACAATGTTGAAAGCTGAACAGCTGATCATAGCTGTATATGGATTGCCATTTTGAAATAAATTTAGTAGCAGAGCTACTGAAAGCGATTTTATTTATCCTTTACTGAAATTTCCGCGTCTTCATGGAGAGAGCGTGTCATTGTTGCTTAGTAACGGCAGATGCCCCAGGAGCGCTACTGCCCGAACGCTTTGGAAAGAAGGAGAAAGCGGCACGCCTAGCGTTTTCCACACGTTTTTAGGAGCGATATGTGAACAGCCCCTTATTCATTCATTAATTATTTTTTGCTTGCACGCATCTTTAAATATGCCGTGGAGAATCACAGAAAGTGACCAAATTTTTGCGAAATTCGAATATCATTTTTATTTATCGAATAATTAGAGCAGAACGAATATTCGAATGCTCGACTATCCGTGCACACCCCTACAAGTGTCAGATTGAGTTTACATATTTGATTAAAATAATTTCCTTATTGTCCAGCTATTCCATTTTATTTATCCATGGAACATGCATTTTTATATGTAGCCTAGATATAATGTTGTCCAGTGACTAGTTTGCATTATTTAGGCATTATTTCATAAAAAAAAAAAATTGGTAACACTTTACAAAGCAACCATTTTTAAAGCCTAATTTGTTAATGCATTAATTAATGAACTAACAGTGTTCACTCAGTGAACACTCTAGTGTTCTTTAGCATTGCTTGTCCCATGCCATGAACCCTACCCCCACAGCAAAATGAACCATGGCTCCAAATGGTGATATGAACCGAACCATTGCATTGGTATATCGTTACACCCCTAGTATATATACACAGTGTTCTCTGACCTTGCAGCCCCGCTGTATGTGATACCACACAGATGTGCCTCCAAAGTCTACATGGAAATCTGTGTAACAGCCCTGCACGCTCATTAGGCAGTACCTGGAAACAGAACACAGGCAAATTTAAAATGGGGGGAAATTACGGTTTTGTTGAAGAATAACAAAAATGAACAAAGAGAGCTGTGTGAGAAATGGGACATGAAGTTAATGCAGCAGGCTTATTTCCTTGTCCTTTTTTGCTTTAAAGCCTTCGCAAGATATAAAATAAGACTGAGCATTCATTAATATAGACTCTTTTAGGGATGTAATATATGCTCACTTCTGCACTTTAGGGTATTGCATGTCAGTGATAGAATTTGTGGCATCTCTTTGTCTTTCCTTCAAGTGTCTTGGCCACATGTTGTCCACCCAGTCAATCATGTCCACCTGTAACAACATGGAAAAAATATTCTAACCATCACAGACTGGTCTAAATATATGTATTTTTTGGCTAGTCTTAAGTGTTAAGGTACCTACCGTGGCAGGTCTTTGGACATAACTCTCTAGTTTAGTGTGGCTAAATTCAAGGCTGATAACATTATAAAGCTTCTCTCTCTGAGAGGGAGGAGTCGTATAATAGCTCTTCCATTGCATCATTGACATCTCCGTCCCCTTTTGAGTATCCACATCCATAACGTCAATCATACGCCGACTTCCTGTAAAGAGCGATGAGCAGGAAGGAGATGCTGAAGCTGATGCTAATCAACATGAAATTCATCAGCATATTGAACCACAAAAACACTTACCTACTAACGACTTCACATTATTTACACTGAAGTCTGGATCTGGCATTCTTAAAAGAAAATATAGCAAATTCAGATTATATTAAAATGTAAAACTTTATAAACATTCTGAAATGTGAAAGAAAAAAAAAAAAAGAGGAAAAATAGGAACTGTACAGGGCATAGATAATAATAAAAAAAAAAATAAAAAAAAGGGACAATCTCTTACTTGATGCCAAGTCCATCAGGTCTCTCAAACACAATGGGGTCCCGAAGCCCACATCTCTGAATGTACTCATATGTGAGGTCTAAAAAACAACAGGCAGCATTAAATTACACACTCCATGAAGATCTTTGAAGAGTTCCATAAAGAGTCTGATCACTTTTTCACCTTTGCCCTCCATGCGTTTGACTCGGTCTGAGCCAAAACGGTTGCTGTGGAGCTTCTCTTCCAGATCGAAAGTCCTCTTTCCATCGATCTCGTCATCGGAAAGGCCATCGTCTTGGTAACGCCGCCGTGTGCCAGACCGCTGTAAGAGTGAGAGAATGAGACCATGAAAAAACGATGCAAGAGCAACACTATTTCTCTGCATACACTCCTCCTTGTCTTCTGAATGCTGAACAAATGTTGCATAACTACCACCATTTCAACTCTTGGGCTATTTGAGCACACACCTACACAAGGCCGAGAGATCCACTTGCCCACAATCAGATACAGTGAGTACAGAAAAGCCCTCTGACTTTCAACGGTGGTCAATTTGACTAACTCAGCATGAAAAGAGCTTTTACTTGAGCATTTCAGTCCTTCATAGTACCAACTATATTATTATTTAGTGAAAACAGTTGTGCCGCTTAATATTTTTGGGGACGGTTTTCACAATGATTTTTTTTCTTTTCAGGATTCCTCGATGAATAGAAAGTTCAAAAGAACAGCATTTATTTAAAATAAATGAATGTTAGTGTACCGATTATGTGGATGGAACTTCTTTCACAAAGGAAAAAAGTATCTGAAATAATGCATGTTTGCAATGTTAATGATGCTGACATGCACCACAGCTCACCGAGAGCAGGTGAGTAACACACACAGAACAAAACAATAAGGCCCTCTCCTCTGCCCTCAATATCTCTGTGGTGAACCATGTGGACCTCTATGAGCAAGCAAACAAAGCCCTACTGGAAAAGAAAAAAGAACCTTCGCATTAGCAGAAAATAGCCCAAACACTCGAATATTGGCCTCATAACTCTTCATTCAAAAATTGAGAATTGCATTATGTCATGTTAAAAACAAGCGATTCAGTATGCGTGTTCTGTTCCAATACATCAATTGTGCTTTGTCTAACTGAACGCAAGATCATGTCCTGTGTGTACATTAATCTAAAACTGCTGTCACAAATTGAAAGTCACCATGTACACCATGTTCCCATTCCAACCAATCAGACAGCAGGGAACCGCCCAAACGCATGCTTGTGTCCATCCCTAGTCAACAAAGCTTCAGTTTTCACCTCCTCTGGGCCTGTGCGCAATTCCTGCACCTGTCACTGCATCTTTCCACCTCTTCCATTCACACCAGATCAACAAACTGCCAGATCTCTCAGTAACTAAAGCAGCAAATAAGCATTTAGGGTGAAACAGTACAACCTGTACTGCAACATGAGTACATGTTAATAATAGAGCACAATAGGGGAACACTGGAGGGGAATGAATGAGGATAAAAAAAAGAACAATGAAACTGATTCCAGAATGAAAACCTTAAATGCACTCTTGTTATTTCCTTGCTTTTGATCACCATCTCATTAAGCAAGCCCCTAGACTGCAGTGCACTAAGAGGAAGCCCATGTGGAGGGCAATGAGACACTACACACCTCGCACCTTCAGTGTCACATCTTCATCCCTCTGCTGGATTTTCCTCTTCCTGCCTCTGCGTCTCATCAACAACACTCCTCCATCAACAAGCGTAAGGATCTCCTGCCCATTCTCCATCCCTGCCTTTCTTTCAAAAAGTGAAAATCTGCCGTCTGTTCTCCTCGGTCATCCTTTCGCCTCTGCAGTGCCCCCTCCCATTCCTCCCCCGTTTCCACATGTCTGATCACATGGTCCACTAAACCAATCTCATCATTCGTCCTCCACTTCCCCAGCCTCGACAAAGACAGTCTGCAAACAACAATCCATCCAATCATCCTTACTTTCAACCACTGTCCTGTTCTTCAAAAACTATTGGGGGAAATGTTACAATCCAACCAACAATATGATTTTAAACAACGCTAACATTATAGATGATAAATTATAAATTCATATCTTGAGCACAAGGCTAAGAGATCTTTTAACTACCTGCTACAAATTCTCTCAAAGCGTCTTTAAACAGAACCACTACAGACAATCACACATTAATAATTTTAAAAGTTAAAAAAGTCAGCGTCAGCAACTAACATTCAGCATTTTTGTACACATTAAGTTGTTAACTGACAATATTTTATGCATTTATGAAATCAAATAAGAGTATTTTTAAATGCCACTTGATCAGACTTTGGTGTGCCTGGGTTTGAATAAAACTAAAATAATTACATGTTATACATACATACAAACACACACACATTTATATATATATATATATATATATATATATATATATATATATATATATATATATATATATATATATATATATACACACACAGTACAGACCAAAAGTTTGGAAACATTACTATTTTTAATGTTTTTGAAAGAAGTTTCTTCTGCTCATCAAGCCTGCATTTATTTAATCAAAAATACAGAAAAAAATGTAATATTGTGATATATTATTACAATTTAAAATAATTGTTTTTAAATTTATTATACTTTACATTATCATTTATTTCTGTGATGCAAAGCTGAATTTTTAGGATCATTATCACATGATCCTTTAGAAATCATTCTAATATGATGATTCATTATCAAAGTTGGAAACAGTTCTGCTGTTTAATATTTTTTCAGAACGTGATACTTTTTTAGGATACTTTGATGAATAAAAAGTAAAAATAAAAAGAAGCTATGTTTTTAAAATATAAATATTTTGTAACAATATACACTACTGGTCAGTAATTTGGGGTCAGTAATTTTTTTTTTCGTTCTTTTTAAATAAAATCAATACTTTTATTCAGCAAGGATGTGTTAAATTGCTAAAAAGTGATAGTAAAGAAAATATTATTAGAATATATATTATTAGAATTTTTTTTATTTTGAATAAATGCAGTTCTTTTTAACCTTTAATTCATCAAATATATTACGTAGACAGCAGAACTGTTTCCAACACTCATACTAAATCAGAATATTAGACTGATTTCTAAATGATCATGTGATAGACTGGATGTTACATGTGACACTGAAGGCTGCAGTAATGATGCTGAAAATTCAGCTTTGCATCACAGAAATAAATTATTTTTTTTAAAGTATATTCAAATAGAAAACTATTATTTTAAGTTGTAATAATATTTCACAATATTACAGTTTTTTCTGTATTTTTGATCAAATAAATGCAGGCTTGATGAGCAGAAGAAACTTATTTCAAAAACATTAAAAATAGTAATGTTTCCAAACTTTTGGTCTGTACTGTGTATATATATATATATATATATATACACACAAAATTATATGAATATTGATAGAGCGAAAGTGACCTGTCAGCTTGGATCAAGAGAACTCGACCATTTTAAAATCACAGGTAAAAAAAACATTAAACCACACACAAAACATTATTAAATAATAAAACAGTATTATGAATTATTAATATTTTTAAAGTTTTGTTTAATTTTGTGGTTATGCCAGATATTCGCGCCAACCAGCCAATCATTTTTTTGTCATCAAATATTGCAAGAACGCTTTGAGAAATTACAGTTATTCTTATTATTTTACTGATTTTTGATGTGACAATGGAAATGTTTCCAGGTCATAAAACGTGGTTCTTCTGCGAGTCGGCCCAAAAAAATTATAATAAAATTCAATCTATACTGTATCCAACCTGTTCGCGAGAATGACAGACTTAACGTTACCTAAATACATGTAAATAATTTTAGTGAACCGTTGCATTCTCCTTTTCCCACTCAAATGACAGCACTGGTGTAGTTGAACTCTGCTAACATTTCAACAGCTTCAGCTAAAGTTTCTGTAAAAATGCAGTATATATAAACAATGTACCATCCAAATCAGAGCATTTTATTGTCCAGGTGTCCACTGCACTTACCAGTCGCTTGCTGTAGCGCGGTTTCGGATCGTCCATCGTCAGGATGAAGAATCACGCGCCAACGAACACGCCTACGTCAGATTATCGCGTTTTAAATAACCGCTCCAACTGTGTTTGACTGTCACTTTATATCAGTGTCCGTTTAACCATACGTTACATGAATAATTGCTGCATTAAAAAAAATCTAATTGTTTTTGAACTTGTCAGCAGGTTCGTTCACACAGAAGCGGGTTTAACGATATCAGCGTGCTCCTTAATACTACAAAACTATTGTATTATAATCTCACACAAAAAGTGGAAGAGGGCAGGTTATTAAAACAACCATAAAAGATGGTCAAGCTAAGCGCTGCTGATGATCGAGAACGAGCTTCAGCACCAACCGCTAACCAGCCTAACGTACAACAAAACAAATATTTACATTACAAAGCGATATGGGATCTTGCTCGTACATACGGATTATATGTACAGCGTTTAATATTGTGGACAACCATAAAGAGTGCGGCGAGAAACACAAAATAATCCCGGTTCAAATTTCAAATGAAAACATATTTCCACAAGACTTAAACTCGCGCTCACAGTGGGGAAAATCCAACGGTTCAAATAGTCCTCTTTTAACTAATAAAATGAGCACTCCGAATAAACTCGTCTAGTAACTTTTCTATTCTAAGTGAAAGTAAGCATTATTTAGACAGCTCCACTGTGTGAATTCACGACAAAGTTAATGTAGTACATCATCCGCCATTTTCACTTCGTCACAAAAACACCAAAAAGACCCGCCCGTTATTTGTTCAGCATCCAATCACAAAAGCATGCGACGCCATGGCCTTTGCTCTTATTGGTTAGTGTTGCTGTCACTTCAATGGGAGGCGGCACTAAGATAAAATAATTGTACACGTGACCAAGGGAGTCACACACTCTCATTGGCTGGAGTTGCATGCCGATCAACACATCTATACAAAGACTGGTTTACATGTGCTGAAAGCTTCTCGTTGCCAACCAATCAAATATTTAATATCAACACGCTCACTTCGTTTTATGAAATTTTCTGCTATAATTTTTTTAAAATCCTTACGAGTAATAGGATTACTAAAAAATACCTTTATTCTTCCGTGGCTTGACGTCGCATCTCCCGCGGACGTCCAGTCCATGATGACTGCATATAAAGCTCTCGCTTGGGGTCGTCTGGTAAAAGAAATCTAGATTTCTTGCGAATTAGCCCAGTGACAGTGAACTAACTTCACTTAAGGTCTTCATTAAGTCCTTGACTTAATTTCGTTGAGTCTAATAAACTGTCTGGAAAAACTGTAAAATTGAATTGTCGGTAAGCCAGCACAGATAACTCCGCATGGTGCAACTTTTCGTTCAACCCAAGCGATCAGGAAGTCGTTGCTGATTGGTCAGATACAGCTCACCGCAGCCACTCATTGAACCGAACAGCTGTCGATAGCTCTACCCTCAAAACCAACTGCAGGAAACGTTTCTCTCATAAATAAAAATAACGACGATTTACTATTTTAAGCTTGTACGAAAGAACGAATAACACAGATCTTATTCAGCTCCGGTTTTTTAATCACAATTAGTCTAAACAATTCAAACCAGACTACTGCAGAGTTAAACTTAGTGTCTCAAAAATGCAGTTCTACTATTACGTACATAAAAGAAAATACCAGCTAAACATACGAAATAAATCAACTAAGTGCTACTCATCTACACTTAATAAGCAAATGGTCAGTAAATATAGAAACATATTTACCCTCAATGAAAAACTTAAAACAATTTGGACTAATGCTAAAATAAAACTTTAAACATTATATAAATATTTAAGAATTAATGTGGGTTTTTTTTTCAACAAGGACAAAATATTTGTAAGTGGTAGTGTATAGTTTTTCCCTTGTCAGTTCCAAAAAAATGAGGCCTCAAAAAACAAAACTTATCCCTGCTAAAAAAAAAAACGCTACAACTAAGCTGGTTGGCTGGTCTTAGCTGGTTTAAGCTAGAAGTAGCTGGTTTTAGCTGGTCTCCCAAGCCTGACCAGCAAGAACCAGGCTGGATGACCAGCTTAGGCTGATTTGAGCTGTTTTTTGTTTGTCTGTTTTTTTCAGCCGGCATGTATAGTTTATCATAAGTTCCCAGAAAACAATTAATTAAATAAAAGCAATATTTCATACCACAGGCTTAAAATTAAAATATAGATTGCATGTCACATTTAACCGTGATGCCTCTAACAGTGCACAGCCAACTGATAGGACAGGAAGAACATAAAAGACAAAAAATATATAATAATAAAATAAATAAACAAAAATAAAAAAGAAAGGGGGAAATTTAGATGAACAAGCACTGGAAAACATCTTGTGTGTGTATAGGGATGTTTTGGGTTTGTCGGCACTAAGATGTTTCCCTTGATTCTTGATCAAAACATGACTTGAAAAAGTAGACAACCTCTTTACCTGGAAAAGACAGGATGTTACTCACAAGTTGTCAACATGCAGTTTTATGTTTTATGAATGCTTACCTTGACGTTTATGTCAGCCAGCTGTACAGCAGAGAACCACAGATGACCGCAAGAATTGTGCAACATACCATGATCATCATTTTCTTCTACAAAGGTGTGAGTGGGCAGCCAGTGACAGCATGATAATGATATAAGAAAATAAGAGGAAAGAATGATTGGGAAGGAGAGATTTGGAAAGTGTAGAGAACAGACTTATAGAGATGAGGTTGAAATTATGAGGGAGAAATGGAGGACATCTATACATGAAGAAAAACAGATGGATGAACAATTAAAAAAAATGCTGTGAGAAAAATGAAATGCTATTTGAGAATCTTACCATTGGTAGTCTACATTTAGTATATGAAAATATACTATAAGTGAAAGTGTAATTTATTATACAACACAATTGTAGCGCCCCTCATAATTTCCCAGCTCACCCTGCGTGCTTCTTGTTGGAACTTGGCAGCCTTTTTGGTGTCAGCCACAGCTCTTTCTACAAAACCCACCGACTGGTCCATGTTGCTCTCAATCCTTTCAATTATGCTTCCCTGTTGACAAATGAGAACAGAATGTTGTCCAACAACAGCTTTAATCATATTCGTAAGGACTCCAAAATACAGCTATAGCTTTGCTTTATTCTCCTAAGAAGACAAACACATGTACCTGATTCTCCACCAGCATTGCAATGTCCACAAACATGTCATGCAACTCTTTTATGCTGCTCTCTAGTCGCATAATATCTTTGTGTCGTGCCTCAATCTCACTTAGTGCCTGTTTTGATATCCCAGAGTCCATAATCTATAGAAAAGGAGAAAGTGTTTGAAAAATAAACATACGTTACCATTTAAAAGGTTGGGGTCATTTAAGTTTTTAAAAAGATTTATCTTATGCTCACAAAGGCAGAATTTATTTGATCAAAAATATAGCAAAAGCAGTAATATTGTGAAATATTATATATATAAAAAAAGAGTTTTCTATTTTAATATATAATTTATTCTTGTGAAGCACAAGTGAACTTTCAGTGTCCAGTGTCACATGATCCTTCAAAAATCATTCTAACATGCTGATTTGGTGCTCAAAAAACATGTTCTATTACATTTACATTTAGTCATTTAGCAGACGCTTTTATCCAAAGCGACTTACAAATGAGGACAATGGAAGCAATCAAAAACAACAAAAGAGCAATGAAATATAAGTGCTTTAACAAGTCTCACTTAGATTAAACACAGTACACATAGCAAGGGCTTTTAAATAATATAATAAATAAAAAGAAAACAGATAGATTAGAAAAAGAATAGAGCAAGCTAGTGTTAGAAGTTTTTATATATATATATAATTGCATAATAAATGAAAAGAAAAATAGAATACAAAAAGATTAGAAAGGTAGTTAGATTACATTTTTTTAAGAATAGAATTAGAATAGTGAGTGTTAAAGTTAGAGGGTCAAATAAAGATGGAAGAGATGGGTTTTAAGCCGATTCTTGAAGATGGCTAAGGACTCAGCTGCTCGGATTTTGTTGGGGAGGTCATTCCACCAGGAGGGAACATTTAATTTAAAAGTCCATAAAAGTGACTTTGTGCTTCTTTGGGATGGCACAATCAAGCGACGTTCACTTGCAGAATGCAAGCTTCTAGAGGGCACATAAGTCTGAAGTAACAAATTTAGGTAAATGGGTGCAGAGCCAGTAGTAGTTTTGTAGGCAAACATCAATGTCTTGAATTTTATGCGAGCAGCTATTGGTAGCCAGTGCAAATTGATAAACAGAGGTGTGACATGTATTCTTTTTGGCTCATTAAAAATTAATTTTGCTGCCGCCTTCTGGATTAATTGTTAAGGTTTGATAGAACTGGTAGGAAGACCTGCCAAGAGAGCATTTCAATAGGTCAGCCTGGACAGAACAAGAGCTTGAACAAGGAAATTATCTTCTATTATCATCAATGCTGAAAACAATTGTGCTGGTTACAATTTTTTGGGTAATTGTTTAGGATTATTTGATGAACAGAAAATCTAAATAACAGAGTTTATTTGAAATATAATTTTTATGTAACAATGTACAAGTCTTTAATAACACTTTTCAACAATTTAAAGTATCCTTAATGAATAAAAGTATACATTTCTTTAAAAGAAAATCGTACAACTTACACACAAGATATATTCTTACAACAAAACATCAAACATCAATGTCAAACAGAATCACTCACTCCTGCTGTGAATACTGCAGCGTTTCCTCCATCCAGCATTTCCTCCAGTTCTTCATCAGTAGTGGCTTTGCCAGCTGTAAGACATGATCCAACACTGGCCTTAAACATGCATATAAAATTGTGATCACTGATGTTTTTTATTATTTTATTATTATTCAACCCTAAAGTAGGGTCTGTGTATGTTGTTTGTCACTCACTGATCTCCAGCTGTCTTTGGATGCGCCCTTTGCTCTTTTCTCTAAACTCCACTTGGGCTTCATTGTATTTGGTCATCACCTCTACAAACTTCTTAGCAAGAATGGCTTGCTACAGTAGGAGATAAACACTGTATAAATAACTACTTGTGGAAATCCATGTGGGTTACTGGGAGGGCTAGTGGTTACCTGGGATTTCTTTATTCGCATATCTGCTGAAATCCTCTCCTCGGTGTTAGATGCCAAAATCTGCTCAATGCCTTTTGACAACATTGGTTGACAACATTTTTAAACTCAGAATTTATAGATAATAGTGATGTAGCATATTATCTAATTATTATTGGAAAATAATTATGTATTTTCTGCAACGAGCAAAAGTATAACAGAAAACTTACTTTTGAGTTTGTTGCGAGCATTGTTGGCCAGTTTCTTTATCTCATTAGTAACAGCCTCCAATTCATCCTGTGTCTCTGGTTGAGAAATGAGATGAGATATACTTAAAGCATGAAAGTGGAAAAGAGGCGATAGAGAAAAATGATAAATAATTTATAAACTGAAGGTTAAATGTGATTACACTAACTCTGGTCTGATGTAGGAGCAGAGAGGATGACAGAATACAGTCGCTTTATCTCGCCTATCTTTTCATCAATCTTGTCTATACTGGTGCGGATTTCTTCAATCTGTACAAATGCATACAGAAATGACTTTCAAATGTCCATTTAACAGCACTATTTAAAAAAAATAAAGGTTCTTTATCGGCATTGATGGTTCTGTAAGTAATCTTTAATATCAATGTAAATTTTTAATTGCACAAAGGGTGATTTATATTGGAAAATGGTTCTTTTGGCTTTTAAAACTTAAAAAAATGTTTCTTTTAAGAGCCATTCACAAAATGTTTCTTTTGGCAACCCAAAAAGGTTCTTCTGTGTCATCACTGTTAAAGCCCCCTTTTGGAACCTTTATTTTTAGAGTGTGTAACATTCAAATGTCCATATTAATTTTAATACAATGCATTTGATTCACTTATACCTGAGCAAAGAACTCATCCATAAACTCTTTTTTTTCCACTGGAATTTCCACATCATCAGGAGTTTGGTCTGACTTCTGTTTTGACAAACACAACCAAAGCAGAAAGTTTAATTAATTGACAGAAATTGTGTTTTCTCTGCTTAAATATTTGCTTTTTTAAAGATGGTTTAAGCTGGTCTTCCAGGCTGGTGAAATGCTCTGGTTACTTAAGTAAAGTACCTTTCGAATGATCTTTCCCGTTGTGTTGGACACTGCAAGACCACGCCAGAACTATATCATAGACAATCCAGAGAGTGGCCTCCAAAGCATACAAAGGTGTGTCAGAACACTCAACATACACTATAAGAGCCTGATTCCGTGCTGCACACCAGTCAGAGAAGACTCACCATTTAAGGGCATTAAATGTGTTGTAGACACAGCTCTTGCCTCTAAAATGGCATTAGTTACACTCGCAAGGATCAGCAAAGGCTCCCATCAAGGGGCCAAACATGAAGGCTCCACAGCTTTGCCCAGGGATGTGAAATCATATCCTTTGTATGCAAGAGAAGGTCCTTCCTCAGGGCTATCGGCCAGGGGGCTGCTGATAGCACCTGAATCAACTTGACAAATCACATCTGACTCCTCCAGAGTGGGGCCACCAAGAGGACTGAGCATCTGACTTCCCTAACCCGTGTGATGACCTCAGTAAGAAGAGCAAAGTGAATTGGGCACTAAAAGTTGTCTTCTGTGGCAAAGAGGTCCACCTCTACCTTGCCGAAGACAGGCCAGATTATTTGGACCATTTGAGGATGTAGTTTCCATTCTCTTGGAGCCACATTGCCCCTGGACAGGATGTCTGCCCCTTGGTTCAGTCTGCCCAGCACATGACCTGCTCTTAGTGTGAAGTCCCCCATTTGAAAGACGCTGCTAGCAGCTGAATAGTCAAGGAGCGTTCCATGCATCCGGGCAGAATCAATAACTGCCTCCAGAAAGACCACTTGCTGGCTAAGAGATCTTGGCCAAATTGATTCTCCACCCAAGCTGCTCTAGGTGGCTGAGCAGCAGCGACCTGTAAACGATGAGTTCCCGTTCTGATCTGGCTAAGACCAGCCAATCGTCAAGGTAATTCAGAATGTGGATTCCCATCTGTCTCAGAGGTGTCTGCACTTTGTAAAAGTCTGTTGGACCAGAAACAGTCCGAATGGCAGGAGGCCACTCCCTTGAATGTGAATCTCAAGAATGGTCTATAATGGGGGACCTTGGGGCATATTTGCACAAGCATCTGTTTCAAAGTCAGTGTCTTGAATGGCAGTCTCATTTGCAAGCGATTTAGATGTCGGAGATCAAGAATGGGTCTGAGCCTACCATCTTTCTTGGGAACGAGGATGTAACAGCTGTAAATGTAAGACTCGCTGTTCACTAGAGGGACCGTTTCCATGGTTCATTTTGCAAGCAGTGTTCGACTTCGGACCAGAGAACATGAGAATGATTATCCTGTACCATGGTTTGAATGATACCTCTGAAGTGAGGCGGCCTGCGAGCGAACTGAAGCGAGTAGCCTCATTCTATGTTTTAGGAACCCAACTTGTCACATGCGGGATATCTTTCCAAGCCTAACACTGGATGGCAAATGGTTTTAGTTTTTTGAATGGTAGTTCATGGAGTCGCCAGCAGAAGCCTCCTCCTCAGATCCCCTGAAGGAAATCAAGCCACTCGCAGCTGAAGAGGTCCGCTGATCCTCACGTATGATACAGGAGCTGCACCTGCGTGAGTTCACTCGATGCACTGGATGGCTGCAGGGGAAGGCAAAGGTTTCTGACTTCTTCCGCTGCCGGGACTCCTTCACATGTTGGCGAGCAACAGACTGGGCTTCTTTCTTCTTCCTCTTCAGCTTCTTGCTTGCAGAGTCAATGAGGATATGATCTTTATCGCTGAAGGAGAAAAATTCTGACGAAATTTCACTCAGAGAAGACTTAAATAGCAGTCGGCTCCACCCCTTTTGGAGGGTTGAAGTGAGATTGGTTTGTGCAGTTACATGACCATGAACAAATCAGGCTTCAGTATCAGAGTAAACAGGTGCTTCCTCATAAGCATCAGCAATGCAACGTGAGAGACTGTTCGAAAGGCAATGGCTCTCAACGTCCAGCTGGTCTCCCAGCCTGTCCAGACAACAGACCAGCTTGACCAGACTGGGACACCGACCAAGACCAGCAAACTACATTTAAGCCGTTTTTTTTTTTTCAGCAACCACTTGTTATTGTCAATAACTTAAAGATAGACTCCACTGCAATTTATTTTTAACAGAAATTAAACGTTACAGAAATGCAACACTTACTTTTTTTTAATACACAATTATTAATGGAAAACTTTATATTGAAAAAGATATTGTAAAGATATTCAGCCCCTATGACAGGGCAGGTGGACATGGATGGTGTGGATGCTTGTGTGCTTCCAATGCTTCATCTCAACTATTAATGTCAGACGCATTTCTAGGTGCTATTTTAACCTACCCGTTTATAATCATCATGTGTGTAACCTCCGATAATGACCGGAAAATTAGTGCTAACTTTAACAGTTAGATAACCTTCATGTTATTGAGCATAGCTCACTACAGTGACACCAGTTAGTCAATATTGAGCTCAGGACCTCCCAGGTAAAGGTCAAACAGAACCAAATCGGTCCGGGTGTTTAATAATAAAATCATAACTCATAACTTAAGAGGGAAAACCCCCGCTTACCGCTTTTAGCTGTTCCAGTCGGTCCTTCATCTTTGGTTCAATGTGTTATGAGACGTAAAAGATTTCAAACTGCTGTATTGTCAGTGTAGAAGAGCAGTCGAAAGAGCAGCGACGTTTTCAGATCGGATAAAAAGAAAGCATCTCGACTACAGCATGAACACACCAAGTTTAGAACAGCTCGGGATTCTAATTTTAAAATCTCTAGGGGAAAATAAATAAAAAAGAATAATAAGTAATAATGTTTTTATATTAAAAAAAGAAGAATAATAAAAAAGAATAGCGTTCTTCTTTTTTATGTAAAAAAAAAGGTCAAACTACGCCAGTGTCGTTCTCGTCTTCTAGTGGTCTAAGCCTATCCTCTCAGAGCGGATTAGAGCAACAGTTGTATGCTGGGTAGCTAATCTTCCTCTACCGAACTGCCGCTTTTTTCCACTAACACACATTTGATTTGAGTGATGTAACAGATCTCACACAGACGGCGAGGCCACGGATAATTTACTCCAACTATGTTAGTAGGACTGAGATTTAACATTAAACATGAAGGAATACATTATATAAATTTAAATAAACCATTAAGACCTATTTAATTCACATTTTAAATGGAATTAAAATAATAAAAAAATATTGAATTTTTGTATATATTTCAAACTATTTAACTTCTGTCATTCAACATAAAACAAAAAGTCAAGGTGGGCTGGGGTAAACTGAGGGACTTTTAAAGTACCTCAAAAAATGCTTAAAATCTATTTGCTTTTAAAGCAGCGACTGAAATAACATCTGTCAAGAACTGCAAGTATTTAATGTTGTTATTTGGACAAGAGTTGACCAGTTATTTTGTAGATTTCTCCTCACCAACAAAAACTGTTCAAAAAGAGGCCAAAGAATTATGTGTTGTCACAAAGCAGCACATTGACTTAAGTTGGTTTGACACAGCTTGGATGAGACAAAAACAATGATTTACCATCCCATTAAAAAAAAAAAAAAAAAAATTTAAAGAGCAACACAAATATATGAAAAACAAATTTAAGCGAAAGAAAATCTTCATCTTAAGCACACATTACAAAGCTATTCCAAATATTATCAATATAAGAAGAGGTCAGAGATTGTGAAAGATTTGGACAAAGCATTAATTTATTATTTACGGTCCACAAAAGTATTTAATCTTTGTACAGTTCTCACATGGACAAATAAAACGTTTTTAATAGTAAATATTGTGAGATAAATTCAACATACTTGAAGTGCTTCTGTTTGTTACCACTCTTTTTTTTTTTTTTTTTAAATCCACTGATGGTCAAAATATGAAAAGGAAGACAAAAATGGGAACGATGAATCGAATGCCTCAAAATGAGAACGTAACATTGGCCTCAAATTGGTGCATCATCCTTGATGGTTTTCAGGAAAAACTTTTGCTTTTACTTTTTCAACAGTTGCTGTGTGACAGTGATGCGGTGTTGAAATTCCAAAGTTAAAATGACAGCTTTGGATGTACAGAGAAATGTTTCAATGTGTGACACCACTTTAAGGCTGCTGTAGTTTACGGATATGGAAGTGGGAACTTAATTTCAAAACTGAGCATCTATACGTGTGCTCACACTGAAAAATCAAAAAGGATCTGCATCTTCAAAAAACGCTAGTCATTGGGCTTTGAAATGTGCTTTTAGCACAACAGTAACTGTCTAAAACCAAATCTTCCATGTGCAATTGAAGCTGTGATTACTGGTAAGAGAGATGAGACAGTCTGTGACATTTGTTTATCTGTACAGATAGTCAGCTTGGATGTTGGCAGCGATCTCCGCCTCCCACTTGTCTCCATTGTTGAGGAGTTTCTCTTTATTATAAAGCAATTCCTCATGAGTCTCTGTGGAGAACTCAAAGTTGGGACCCTAAGAAAAAGACAGACAGGTAAAGGTGGACATTAACTAGTAAATCTGGTCATTCAGAATGTATTTATCCTTCATCACCATGTAGATTTGAAATCAACCTGTAACCAAAATGTAACATTTATAGACATTTATGTTGCAAATAGAGTTGCAAATGCTAGTTTTCACAGAGGGTAAAAGATACAACCACAAACTTAATTTGGTCAATTTAAAAACACTACCCTTCATTCTCACAGTGTAAAATTGGTGTAACAACCCCACCCAGTGGCCAGAGTCTTACCCAGACATTTACTCGTAACGTTACCTCATCGAGTCACCAGGTACGCCAGTGAATGATTTTACTTCGTATTTGAAAGTAAACCTCTTTAAATGTATATATTATGTCTTTATATTTAGAGTACTGAGTGTACTTTTCTGTCCAGCCATACAACTAGCCTGGCTTATCTTTCGATTAACATCATACGTAATTCATGATATTTCCATAACAGCAAGATACTGATGATGATGGCAGGTAGCCATGAATTTCAAATTTGGGGTTTTACAAACATTATTGGTGCACCCAACCACACAACAACTCTTTGGCATGTTGTAAGGTTAGTCCACTTCCTCAATCCAATACTGTAACTGTATGGCGGTTTGTTTTCCCCTAAAAGTGGGCGTGAATCTGTTCAGAGACATTCTATGACACTGCGCCGGTTGTGCATATAGCAGCCAATCAAAGAGCTTCATTTGGGTTACATAACTCTTTAGTTTTCGGGAAAGAGTGGTATGCTTGCATCTGTCTTTTATAAATCTGATAAAACAAAAGACTCTTCAGAGATATAAAGGATGCAATACTACTCTATAAGTACTCAAGATTAACATGAGACTGGCAAAAACTGTGTGTTATTTCCCCTTTAAATTGTATTAATGTTTTATAAAAAGGGACATGATGCATAGTTGAAATGTGCTGCTAGGTGCTCACCTCTACAATAGCATCCACAGGGCAGGCCTCCTGGCAAAAGCCACAGTAGATGCATTTGGTCATGTCTATGTCATAGCGTGTTGTTCGCCTGCTGCCGTCAAGACGAGGTTCTGCCTCAATAGTGATGGCCTGAGAGAGAGAAAACATGGGGGTCACCTTGTACATTTAAATTTTACTATGACGCTTCTTACTCACATGTGTACTCAGAAAGAAGGGTACCTGGGCTGGACAAATGGCCTCACAAAGTTTACATGCAATGCAGCGCTCCTCTCCAGAGGGGTACCTGCGTAGCGCATGCTCACCACGGAAACGGGGAGACAGAGGGCCCTTCTCGAATGGGTAGTTGATTGTGGCAGGTTCACGGAAAAGATAGCTCATGGTCATTCCCAAACCTGCATCAAGACAAATATCAGGTCGACCTGCTTTTTCGAGTGCTGGGGATAATTTTAGTGATGACTTTATGGAAGTGCATTAAAAGTTAGAAGTCTCATGGTATCACTGACCTCTGAACAGCTCTGTCCACAAAAGTGTCTGAGCTGCACGGTCCGTGATGGACTTCATATCTGTGGCGTCCTCCAGATTATTGACATATTCTGCAAAGAGATAAACGCTACGATATAGTACAAGGTTTTATACTAAGACCATATTTTGTACCATGAGATACTTACTAATCCCTGCTCTGTGTGCCGATAGGCTGAGAGGACGTACAAGATTTTGACTAGCCAGAAATGACCCTAAAGAGTAAGCAAACGACATAATCACTCCTCTTGAAAACTTTATTTTGATTACATATATAGACATTCATAAATGTCACTGTTTCTGTTGCTTGTTTTACTCGTATATTGCTTCTAATAATTCAGAGACCCACCTGGCCTGGATACGGTGTAGACCACACGTAATGCCGCAGACATCTCAATGAAGTGCACTGTAAGAGATAGAGACATAGGGAGGGAAACTAGGGCTTGTTATTACAACATTAAACATTCTTGTGGTCAAATACTGACAATTTTTAATCATCTTTTTTCGAATTAATGATCAAAAATAGGCTAATCCACCATATTCAATATCACATTTCATTACTTTTATAATAATATAACTTTAATTGGGATAAAGGTTAGCTGTTAAGTTACATAAAATATAGGTAAAAATTGATAGCCTGAATGCACTGTAAGTCGCTTTGGATAAAAGCGTCTGCTAAATGCATAAATGTATTTATTTATAAAATGGTGTGCCATGAATTACTTCCCCCTTATAGAACGTAAACAAAAACCCATAACATTGGTTCCGATGACATAGCGAGCAGCAGCTATATAAATGAGGTTAACTTGAGTACCGCATATCAATTATCGCTATTTCATATAGCGTTATAGACAACATGTAATAAATCCAAAAATAATAAGGCAACTGTTTGACTGGGCAACACAGATACTGTAGGACCGCAGCAAGTGGTTTAGCACACGAGCACAAGCCGACTCCTTGGCTTTCTACATATTTACTATACAGTTTCTGCATACTATACAGTTTACTATACATATTTAATCCTTTCATAATTATATATAGCTCAGTGTTCTTAGCTTCTATGGCAGTGCAGTGTTTGTAGTAGCATAGCCACATGATGATTTCTCAAGGACTTTCAATGACTACTATCGTTCGTATAACTGTTATGCCAATGTTTTTCTTTTTTATATAGTGTTAATTACATCGGTTCCACAAAATGCGGTGCATGCTCACTCAAAGCATAGACAACCAAGGCAAAAAGTTTAAAAGAAGTTCACACTCACCGGACACTCGCTATTTGGCCTTCTGAACCAGAACAGCGGACGATTGAGGAAACGCACATGCAAAACGCCGGAAGTGATTTTTTTCTTGCAGACAAAATACATAAAATCCCTGAAATACTAAATAAATAAACACACAAAAATAATCAAATTAATAAAACCATCATTATTGCGAACGCGTGTTTCTCTATTACCTCATTACAAATTCACCACTGTAACGTTGTTTCAACCTCATTCTATTCTGTAGAGATGTAGGAAATATTTAAACCAGTGCAAAATACAGATTAAGACACACACACACACACACACATACTGGTTTTTGTGAATTACCAGGACACTGCAGCCCAAACAGGTGTGTTGGTGTATTAGGGGGACACCCCTTTCCACTTGCTGTACAGAGATGTGGTGAAGATCAAAAAATCTATTTTGACCCATACAACACAGATTTCACTTTAAAGTTTGTTTACACAAAACACAATCTATAATGTAACAACCTGAAAATATACACAATTATGAGGACAATTTATAATTTGATACACAAGCCCCACCTATGACACAAAACGTTATTATAAGGACTAAAGTGATTTCTGAGGACACTAGATATACAACACACAAAAGTGTCATTTGAGTGTATTAAAGGGACATACCTGATATATGAGGACTAATGGCTTAACACATACACAATAGTAAAGACTGTGTATTAAAGGGACATACCTGATATATGAGGACTAATGGTTTAACACATACACAATAGTAAAGACTGTGTATTAAAGGGACATACCTGATATATGAGGACTAATGGCTTAACACATACACAATAGTAAAGACTGTGTATTAAAGGGACATACCTGATATATGAGGACTAATGGCTTAACACATACACAATAGTAAAGACTGTGTATTAAAGGGACATACCTGATATATGAGGACTAATGGTTTAACACATACACAATAGTAAAGACTGTGTATTAAAGGGACATACCTGATATATGAGGACTAATGGCTTAACACATACACAATAGTAAAGACTGTGTATTAAAGGGACATACCTGATATATGAGGACTAATGGCTTAACACATACACAATAGTAAAGACTGTGTATTAAAGGGACATACCTGATATATGAGGACTAATGGCTTAACACATACACAATAGTAAAGACTGTGTATTAAAGGGACATACCTGATATATGAGGACTAATGGTTTAACACATACACAATAGTAAATACTGTGTATTAAAGGGACATACCTGATATTTGAGGACCAATGATCAGACTCAGAACATGGTGCACGCATTTTGCAAGTGTGTAAAATATTTTTGTATAGTGCTGTAAATATGCTACCTTACCTTTTATAGTGTGTATTCAAGGATGTACTATTTGGGAGTGACATAAGGGATTGTCTGTCTGTCTGTCTGTCTGTCTGTCTATCTATACACATAATGTAAATCTAGCCGGTTGTTTGCAGAAAAACCGAGAGTGGGTGATCATATTTAAGCGAAGAAACAACATTCAAACAAGCGGTGCAGACATAACAGTATGCACATTCTGTGAACAAAGAGCAAAGTTTATTTTGTTCTTGTTTACAGCAAAATTACTGTAGTTGCCCTTAATATTTTACATCACAAGATCATTTTGTGTATCAAGAAACATCCTGTGTGTACTGTGTGTAATGAAAAAACAAACGCTCTTACTGTAAGTGTAAAGAGAACAACTTAAATATTTTAACTGTTCCTAAGCATAACAGCTAAACTAAACATTGCTGAAAGCATACTGAATCCATGAACAAACTTTAACAGCAGAAGAATATTCTGCTTACATATAAACAAAAAGTAAAAAACAAAAACACCTAATGAGACTGTTTCTTTTTTAGGGTTAAGCCGCGATTCCTGACAAAATCCCTAATGTTTTGGAGCGTGCGAGTAGCCAAAGCTGGATGCTCAGCATTCTTGCACTGCTGGCATTCAATTTTAGTGGCGAGTTTACCCCTTGCTATGTGGTCGCGGAAATGCCTCTGTACTGCTGCAATTTCAGTTGGAGACCAGGCTTGTTTCTGCTTCCTTTTAGCATCATCCAGATTTTTTTCAGCAGAATTTTCATGATTCCCTACAAAAGAGGAAAACAGGTTCCTGAACCCTGGGTTGAACACTATGATGGCCAGAGCTCCTCTCCCTCTTCTCCCAACCAGCCACACTCTTACCAACCCTTGTCTTTAGTCAAGTCTTGTTGTATAGGTCACTAATCCGTAAGAGTAAAATTGGTTTTAACTGTTGGCCCAATGTTACATTCCTCATACATCAAATATCAAATTGTAAATAAAAGAATAAAATTAAAGACCTGACTACATGGTTGCTTATTTCCTAATATAGATTTAGGCCTGTCACTAGGGATGCAACGATAAACTGATTTCACTATTAACCGTGCTTTAATTCGTCACGGTTAATTAATCGTTAAGGCTTCTCAACACAGCGTTTCTTCTGCACGGAATAAAACTGCTGCAACTAAAAGTTTTTCCAACTGTGCGCTAGCTTAAAGTTCAGAGGTCAAGACTGAGCACTGAGAATGTGAACATGCTTACATTTCTGCACTATAATATGAACAGAAAGGACTGAAGATAAGTGTGCAATTTGAGGGCCATGTTGTATGTGGGTCCTGCAGCTTTTGACTCCTTGTTTTGTTCCAAAAGGATATGTATAGCTTGCTAATATTCAATACCAGAGATGTGTTTCTTTTTATTTATTTTCACCGTACTGCATTATTCATTTTCAAAAGGAGGCTATATTGTTAAGTCAAAAGCCAGTTAGAGCTTTTTTATTTTCAATGTTTCTACTCTGGTCCAAAAAAAATGAAAATACCAAACAATTTTGTAATATAGTTGATCACAACTTAAAGTGCATTTAACTACATTTGTCCTCTTTAATAGGGAAATACTTAGCTAATATTTAGCTAAGATTTTATATAGACAAATACTATTATTTTTTATTCTTATTTTTATTTATTTATTCATTATTCTGTTATATATTTTCAGTGTAAAATTATTACAGGACTGGAAATGGACTATTATTTGTTTTAACTAATAGTGTTTTGAAATGAATTAATGAATAATAATTACTGTGATAACTGTGAAACCGTGATTATTCCTCAGACTATAATCGTACAGCCAAAATCTATAATCGCTGCATCCCACCCTGTCACGATAATCAATATATCGACTTATCGCACAATAAATGTACATGATCTCAATTTTTGCCAATGCAATACATCACCATTTATATTTACATAAAAAACACAATAACATAAAACATAACATAAAACATAAAAAAAGGAAAAATCTGTAGATGGAAAAATCTCCATAACAGTTCTTCGTCCATTTGTCTTTTTTCTATTTGTAAGAAAATGTGGATTTACTATTATTATTAATTTTTTTTACTATTATTCAAGTTTTTTAAGGTATCTAATATTTGGACACTTAATTTTCATGATCTAAATCATTTATGAATTAAATGTTTGTTTATTAATTGAAAGTGTGTGGCCTTCTTGCATTATTATGCTGTTATATTATTATTTTACATTCACTGGCATAAAATGGTCTTAAAATGACAATAATATCACTTATCACAATTATTTTAAGGGGCAATATATCGACCAACAAAAAGTTATCATGACAGGCCAATATAGATAAGTAGTTCTCATTATACTAGTAGTATTCTCATCATACCTTGAGATGAGCCTCCAAAGGAAGTCTCAATATCTGTGAATAGACAAATAAAACACTATAACAAACAGTAGTATTGCTTGGTCTGCATGAATTGAATCAAACCTTAATGGATATGCTGGCTGAGTGAGGTAGATGCTCATACCATCTGAGGTGCCTGTAGGGTTCACAACAGGCCGCCTAGCTTTCTTCATTCCTGTGGTATGAATAGAATGGCTCAGAATAAAGGTTCTGATGGAACATACTCAAACATTTCATAAATTATTCTACACATTTAAGTGGAAACTGTAAATCTCTAGCAAAAAATCCTCCTTTACTATAAAACCAGCTAAAATGATTGATCTAGAGAATTCCCTAGTACAGTGTTCTTTCTTTATATGATTGTGTGCTTTTACCAGGTTGTTCATGCTCCTCCCTCCTGCTGTGATATTTGTCCTTCATGCAATGAGCTTTAAAAATAAATAAATAAATACATATTCAAAACATGGTAACACTTTATGGCAAGTGTGAATCTCATGAATTATCAGGAACTAACACAAGCTCAAAGTCTTTCATTCATGACTTCATGGATGAAAAACACCTTAAGGTTATGTTCACACTTAGCGTCTTTTTTCGAACTACCAGCGTCTGTTCTACATTATAACCCTATGGAGTAAACCGTTTTTTCAAAAAAGTCCTGAGCGCTTTTTTAGACGCCACCGCCGGCGTCTTTTTCCTTTCGCGTTTCCTTTCCCGTATAATGTCGTGCACCCACAAACGTCTTTGTGAACCGACATTCTCCTCCCCGGTAACTTCAAAAGCCAACGCAAGAGCCAACTTTCTCTTTCTCGACATTTTTTGCATCACACAGCACTAGGCTACTGTTGCAGCTGTTGTTATAGCAACAAAAGAACCGAACGCTGCCAGCGTTTTCTTTTTTGCTAAAAAAACGGCATTGTCAACTTTTTCTTGTCAAAAAAGACACTAAGTGTGAACATAGCCTAAGACATTAAGACAAGTACATCATCATGATTTATGTTTATTATGCATGATCATGATGTTTTCATTGTTCACAAAAAACAAGGTATTTACTATACATTGTAGATAAACCTATAGTCATGGCACATGATTCAAAATACAAAAAAACATTTTGTGCATGTAAGACTACTTGAATTATTAAAAGGAATATAGAAAAATAATAAATATTACCTCATGCATGCATACAGGCTAGAAGAGTATATCAATTAATGTCAGAACTCATGTTTTTCATTAAAGATGAGGTATCAAGCATGTTCATGTCTTCTTCATAGTAGCCTGTAGGAATATGGACAGAGCGCAACACTGGCCAATCACAGCACAGTGTGCAAAATTTGTTGACATCTCAAACAATTCATCACCACAGGCACTCACAAATCAGGCAACCAACTGGATCTGGTTTACACACGCAACTGCATCACAGACAACATCTTGGTGAGACCTCTCCATGTTTCAGATCATTTCCTCATCACTTTCAGTCTACAACTCTCTGCCCCTGCACCACCAACCCCACCACCAGTCACTTTCAGGCGAAACCTGCGCTCACTTTCTCTCGCCCATCTTTCATCTGCCGTGTCATTTTCTCTTCCCTCACCCCCACAATTCTCATCTCTGGATGTGAATACCGCAACGGACACCTTATGCTCCACTCTAACCTCTTCTCTAGACAATATCTGCCCTCTTTCCTCCAGGCCAGCACACGCTACTCCCTCTAACCCCTGGTTGTCTGAGGTTCTTCGTGAACACCGGACCGAACTCAGGGCAATGGAGAGGAAATGGCGCAAATCAAAAGACACATCTGACCTGAGTATGTATCAATCTCTCCTCTCTTCCTTTTCCGTTGATGTTCATGCTGCAAAATCTTCCTACTTCCACAACAAGATCAACAGCTCCTCCAACACACGATCACTCTTCAAGACATTCAACTCTCTATTCTGTCCTCCTCCACCACCACCACCCACCTCCTCTTTAACTGCTGACGATTTTGCGAACTTCTTCACCAACAAGACAACAACTATCAGCAGTCAGTTCTCAGCTCCTCACACACAGGAGCACAGACCGACCCCTTTCACAGCCAATCACCCTCTCCCCTCCTTCTCTCCGCTAACCGAGGAAAAAGTATCTACACTTCTCCTCTCCAGTCATCCTACCACCTGCCCTCTTGACCCCATCCCCTCACACCTTCTACAAGCCATATCTCACACACTTCTACCAGCTCTCACACACATCATCAACTCATCCCTCCATACTGGCACTTTTCCTACTGCATTCAAGCAGGCTCTGGTAACTCAACTGCTGAAAAAATCAACACTTAACACATCACTTGTAGAGAACTACAGACCTACCTCTCTACTTTTCCTTTCAAATTACTAAATGTAAATGTAAATCCAAATACAGTAGTCTTACATCCAAATACAGACTGTATATGTCACTCATTGTTTACACAGTGCAGAGATTGTGAATACAACGGTTAAACAAAATTCGGTTGCAACAATCAGGATAAGCACAAGTAATTACCATTCTGATTAGCTGTAGTGACCACAATCACTCTGCACTGTATAAACAAATAAGTGACCTATACACAAGATAGAATACTACTATGCCAGAGCATGTATTTGGTTTAGTCTGTGCATGTTTGGGACCCATTGACTGCCATTATATCCCAGATGACACACGCAAGTCTGCAAGATGTCTGTTAAAGATCTCTTGATCTGGAAACATCCGCTGTCTAAAAACTTTCTTTCAGATGTCAGTTTTACATACATTCTAAATTATAAACATCTTAAAGACATCTAACAGACGTCTATGTGACATCTAAAAAGAGACATCCAATAGACGTATTGCAGATGAGCAAATAACCTAAATAATACATCTTGCAGATGTAAATGCAGACGTCAAATAGACATCTTCTAGATGTACGTGCGCTATCAGGGATATGACTGAAAGACTGCAGCGGTTTGAGTTAAAAATCTTTGAGTTCTACTGAAGAAACAAAGTCATCTACATCACTGACTCCTAGGGATTAGCAGTTGAACCTCACATTTTCATTTCTGGGTGAACTATCGCTTTAATAACACACTGTTTATCAGTATTTCCAGAAGACCAAGTTACCACTTTACTTGAGGGTTCACACACGATGAGGTCATAAGAAATTAATGCTTAGTTAATGATGACTACTGTATTTGGATGTCAACAGAATTCACATACTCTGTGCTGTGATTGGCCAGTGTTGGGGGTCTGTCCATTTACATGCAGGCTGCTATGAAGAAGACATACTGTATACGTGCTTGATAACTCATCATAATTAATGAAAAACATTAGTTCTCACATTAATTACTGTTACTGATATACTGTTCTAACCTGTATGCATGCATGAGGCAATGCAGATTTTTGTATATATTATTATAATAATTCAAGTAATCTTATTTGAGAAAACAAATGTTTTAGTACATGTACCAAAAGCATAGCTTTATCCATAATGGATATTAAAAATCTTGTTTTCTGTGAAAAAGAAAACATCAAGATCATGCATAATAACCTATTAATCATGATGATGTACTCATCTTAGTGAATGTCTTAAGGTGTTTTTCATCTATGAGGTCATGAATAAAAGATTTTGAACTCATGCTAGTTCCTGATAATTGAGATATTAATGGATGAAGTAATTCATAATTCTTCATTAATTTATGCATTAATTCATGGTAATTCATGTACCCCTACTGTAAAGTGCTCCCCAAAAACTTGCATCATTTACACAATGTTATAATTTAAGCAATCAAAAGCAACCTAAACTGCATTTTAAACATTTCTAACAGTCATTTTGGTTTCAAAAGTATATATACACATGTGGGTTTGAAGTTAAAGTTTTAGTATTGTCATACCTTTAGATGGGCCTCCTAAGGCAGGATCAGTATCTGTGAATAGAAAAATAAAATGCTATAACAAACAGCAGCGGCGCTTGGTCTATATGAATTATGCTTCTGTGACATCTCTGAACTACTGTATAATGTTTTGGTGCATCATATGGTGCACTTCTTACACTGACTTTACTGATTTGATGTTTGTATGTTTATGTGCTTTTACCTGTTTCTGTTTGTGTCTG
This sequence comes from Carassius carassius, assembly GCF_963082965.1. Taxonomy (NCBI): domain Eukaryota; kingdom Metazoa; phylum Chordata; class Actinopteri; order Cypriniformes; family Cyprinidae; genus Carassius; species Carassius carassius. Next base: position 29,227,972 of record NC_081760.1, read on the forward strand.
TGGATGCGCCTCCTCAGCATCACTGTCTTCACTATGTTCCGAATCAGAAAAGTCTAACTTGTCTAAAAAAAAAATTGAGTATCAAGTAAGCTTAACATTGCTAATGTTAGAGTAAAAATAGAAGACATAGTGATAACTCTAATATCTGGTGAACATTACATTAAGATCTACGTTAGGGATTATCTTTAGGATATGAATATACTTAGTTAACTTCAAAATGTCATTTGTAACAACTTTAGTAGCATTACCTTCAATTTCAATTTCTTCTAGGGTTTTGCCGTGGAGATTTGAAAGAGAATCTTTCTCCATAGCGAGGAGTAACTTTGAAATCTTGGCCAGCTGGGTTGTAGCCTCCGGAAGTCGATAATATTCTCTGTGCACACGAATATCGTGGCCCAAGAAGTCCGCAACTTGGTCCAACTCGTGGTTTTTCAGGTTAAGCACCTGCGACAAAGTTGCCACATGTTTGCGCAGTTGGGTCGACCGGAGGAGTTCCGGGTTTTGTGCACCACACTCGTGTGCATAGATCCTCAGACAGTCTTGTCCTCTATAACAACTCAAACAGCTTGGTCGAGCAAACAGGAATTGGTTTTCCTCAGGGACTCCACATTCCCTTCTTCTGCTTATGAGGAGGGTTAAGGCATCAACCATGTCTGGTGACAGCAAAACTGCCACTTTTCGCCCTCTTTTACCCCTAAGTTCCACCCGACTAAAATGTGTACAAAGTTTTTGTTCAAACTTTGTTAGCCCAACAGCAACATCTTTGTGTAGGGGAGCTGTATCCCTCTCTAGAAAACCTTTGAGTTGCATTTTTGCAACCTCTCCTCCACGTCGCCGGTTGAACACAATTATTTTTGCAAGAGTTGCTTTGCATAGGTCGCCATAGACTTGTGCTGATGGCATCTGTTTCAAGTTCTCAGAACCTAAATCAACAACCTTTTCAAGATGCTGGTGAAGAAGTTGTACATCCTCTGTGAAAGGGAGGGTAGACGGCTTGTTAAAGCGCCCCTCATTCAAGGTGGTCAAAGCTGTGTGGGAAACGAGTTCAGACCATTTAGCATCATACAGCTTTTTGAATGCTTGGGTTGACTTTATCCCCTCACCATCTTCTGCCATTAGAGCTCGGCAATGTACAATGTCACATATCTTATTCAGTGAGTGGCCCAACTTAAGGGCAAGGCTTGGAGTCTGGAATGAGTGTTTTACATCATCAAACCCAGATACCTTTTTGACAGCCTGGATAACCACATTGAAATTTTCAGGTCTCACAGCATCTTCAAGAGTCTGTACAGAAAATTCCTTTCTCAGAATCAGCAGAAGTCTTCCAACTTCCCGGAGCTTCTGTCGAATATAGTCAAATTTAGTGGGATCTTGCCCATGTTTATTGTAAAATGACTGGGCCAGCTGAAGAATGCAAAAGTCACTCCGCACAGCAGCAGAGATGTCATCGTCTTTCATCACAGTTAGCAGTTTCCAAACACCTTGTGATATTTGTTGGCAGAGGGCTGCATTAGACATTGTTGCCAAAGACAAGACCCTAGTTCTTCCTGGCTCTGCCTGATCTTCCACTGGTTTGGAAAGACAATTTCGAACGTGTCTCCAGAGATCCCTTCGGAGAAACATTGCATGGCAATACATACAGTGCACATAATCTTTTGAATCATATCTTTTCTTTGGCTTACGTCTGAGTTTTAACAATCCAGTCCCATTCGCTAAAACATCTGCATTGTGTTCATAGTTTCCTTTGTTCCGCAGTTTGTTCAGAAGTTTTTGACGCTCTTTGGAATGTTTTGGTAGAGCCAAAGCCCGAGCAACATCGACGTTTGAATTCTCATGGACTTTTAAGTGGCGTGTAAATTTTGACTGCGGTTTTCCACAAATGTAGCAGTAATTCTTCTTGCTTACTGAAGAGGATATATTTGAAGATTGTAAAGATGGATCTTCCCCTGTGCCTGTGATATCCTCAACAGTGCTTTCAGTATTGCCATCGCTGTGAACTTTCGATATTTGTACTTGTATGGCTTTCCTACTAGGCATTTCAAGCTGTGCTGTGCAGACTGGAACTTTTGGGAGTGAACCTATGACACTTTCTTGGCATGGTCTGCCATTTTGAATTTCTGCAGTAGATTTGATGCAGAACACTTCAGTATTTTTAATGTTTAAGAGTTTTTCTGGAGGCGCTATGCTTACGTCTGAACCTTCTGAGACAGAATTAGGTACATAGTCCTCATCCGACATGTTCTCACTGGAAAATTCTACTTCGGAATCCTGAAATAGTAAACATATCTTTTGTACATACTCAGAAAGTTTAGTTCTAAGGAAGAAAATTGCTGAAAAATAAAACATATCTGACTATTTAATAAATCATACTTACGGATGTTGAGGGGTCAGGTTTGGGCTTCACATTTTTCTCGTAGCAAGTTTTATGCCAGAAGCGGGAACAAACTAGATTGAGCATATAATAAACAAGGTTGGTTTCATTTGAATAAAAGGTGATTTAAGAAAAGATGCTTTAAAAAGTGATAGATAAAGCAGTGATAGATGATCAGTGTGTTTGAAAGTGTGGCTATAAGATGGAAGAGAACAGAGAAAGGAGAAGACTAATATAAATATGAATCGATTACACAATTACACAGGCAGACAGACTGAGCAAGACAGAAAGAAAGAATGAAAAGTTAACTTTTTCAAGCTAATTTAAAGATGCATTTAGAACGTCAAGATTACACAGTTTTAGGGTTTCAATGGTAAAGCATTTTTAAAAGTATTAAAATTGTCTGAACAAAATACTTACCCTTACATCTCACACCAGCCCACTTAAAAGCGGAATAAGGACCACTACAGCAATCACATTTATTCAAGCTTGATAGTACTGTAGATATTATGACATGTTTACAGTTCTGTTGAAAAAAAAAAGTTATAATTGATTAGAGGAAATTATACTGTATTACTATAGTTAGGTGTTAAAGGCACAATATAATGCATTAATACAATATTTAAATTGGTCTCTGATATCTATACAGAAGGTATGTGGCTTAGGTAAGGGCAAAAATGATTTAGAAACAGTTTTATCTTTCCATATTATTCAACAATGCCAAGGTAAATTTCAAGGTTTTTCATTATATGGCACCTTTAAGACATAGGGCTAAGGTTTGAACAAGTTATTTTAATTTCACAAATAACAAAATGTATATCACAAATGTACTGCACTGTAGTATGACAAAAGCAGTAAGTATGGGGGACTTACGATACACAAACCATTGTGCAGTTTGACAAAACACACACTGAACTTCTACCCATCCCCCACAACATGACAAAAGCAGTAAGTATGGGGGACATACGATACACAAACCATGGTGCAGTTTGACAAAACACACACTGAACTTCTACCCATCCCCCACAACATGACAAAAGCAGTAAGTATGGGGGACATACGATACACAAACCATGGTGCAGTTTGACAAAACACACCCTGAACTTCTACCCATCCCCCACAACATGACAAAAGCAGTAAGTATGGGGACATACGACAAAAGCAGTAAGTATGGGGGACATACGATTCACAAACCATGGTGCAGTTTGACAAAACACACCCTGAACTTCTACCCATCCCCCACAACATGACAAAAGCAGTAAGTATGGGGGACATACGATACACAAACCATGGTGCAGTTTGACAAAACACACCCTGAACTTCTACCCATCCCCCACAACATGACAAAAGCAGTAAGTATGGGGACATACGACAAAAGCAGTAAGTATGGGGGACATACGATACACAAACCATGGTGCAGTTTGACAAAACACACACTGAACTTCTACCCATCCCCCACAACATGACAAAAGCAGTAAGTATGGGGACATACGACAAAAGCAGTAAGTATGGGGGACATACGATACACAAACCATTGTGCAGTTTGACAAAACACACACTGAACTTCTACCCATCCCCCACAACATGACAAAAGCAGTAAGTATGGGGACATACGACAAAAGCAGTAAGTATGGGGGACATACGATACACAAACCATGGTGCAGTTTGACAAAACACACCCTGAACTTCTACCCATCCCCCACAACATGACAAAAGCAGTAAGTATGGGGACATACGACAAAAGCAGTAAGTATGGGGGACATACGATACACAAACCATGGTGCAGTTTGACAAAACACACACTGAACTTCTACCCATCCCCCACAACATGACAAAAGCAGTAAGTATGGGGACATACGACAAAAGCAGTAAGTATGGGGGACATACGATACACAAACCATTGTGCAGTTTGACAAAACACACACTGAACTTCTACCCATCCCCCACAACATGACAAAAGCAGTAAGTATGGGGACATACGACAAAAGCAGTAAGTATGGGGGACATACGATACACAAACCATGGTGCAGTTTGACAAAACACACCCTGAACTTCTACCCATCCCCCACAACATGACAAAAGCAGTAAGTATGGGGACATACGACAAAAGCAGTAAGTATGGGGGACATATGATACACAAACCATTGTGCAGTTTGACAAAACACACCCTGAACTTCTACCCATCCCCCACAACATGACAAAAGCAGTAAGTATGGGGACATACGACAAAAGCAGTAAGTATGGGGGACATACGATACACAAACCATTGTGCAGTTTGACAAAACACACCCTGAACTTCTACCCATCCCCCACAACATGACAAAAGCAGTAAGTATGGGGGACTTACGATACACAAACCATGGTGCAGTTTGACAAAACACACACTGAACTTATACCCATCCCCCACAACATGACAAAAGCAGTAAGTATGGGGGACATACGACACACAAACCATTGTGCAGTTTGACAAAACACACCCTGAACTTCTACCCATCCCCCACAAAATGACAAAAGCAGTAAGTATGGGGACATACAACATATGATACACATGCTAGTTTAGAATGAACCATCATCCATATACCATTGTAAATTAAACAATTCCTATGACTGATGATACATGGGGCAACTTTATGAGCAACGTTGCGGGGCAACTTGGGTTAATGTTGGCATCAGTGGGCAACCAGAAGAGACACAGGTTCCATGACTGATTTAAAGTCTGAAAAATTTTTTTTTTACCCATTCTCAGTTGGGAAAGTGCCCAAGCAACATTGTTCAAAAAAAGTTGCCTGGCAAGATTGCTCAGAATGTTGTCCTGTGTATCATCAGCCTATCACTATCTTTTTTAATTCTTTAAGTTTGTAATTAAAAATCACTGTTGTTGCCAACTAAAGAACATTTAAGAAATAAATGCTTATTAAATGCTCATTTTTAATGGAAAGTACATTACCTGTTGAGTGTTGTCATGACATGTCAGCTGAGAATCAGACGTTGTTGAGATCTGAAAAGGTTTGAGTACTGAACATTAAATTTGGATAACACGGCAGTACATGGTGATGCTTTGAGTATCCAAAACAACTAATGTGAAAATGACATAATACAAGTGAATTCTTAGATCAAACAATCAGGGCATGTGAGAATTCATTGCAGCACACAGTCCTAATCGTCTGTAATGCTAAGGTAATGATTCTACATCATCTTACCAAAGTTGATGGAGATTTAACTACCTGTTGAGCATTAGAAACACACACTTACCTCCTTTGACCCATCTCTTGCTGCACAGCTGACCAAAGCATGCACCTGTTGTTCAATCTCAGAACAAACCTGTGAAATATGAAAGATTTGTGTAATCAGATTGACAAAAGGTCAACTATACTATGCTATAAAACACTTTTTATGGAAATTTTAAAGAAATCAATAGTTTATAAGGATTTTGCATCATCTTACCAAAGTTAATGGAGATTTAACTACCTGTTGAGCATTAGAAACACACACTTACCTCCTTTGACCCATCTCTTGCTGCACAGCTGACCAAAGCATGCACCTGTTGTTCAATCTCAGAACAAACCTGTGAAATATGAAAGATTTGTGTAATCAGATTGACAAAAGGTCAACTATACTACGTTATAAAACACTTTTTATGGAAATTTTAAAGACATCAATAGTTTATAAGGATTTTGCATCATCTTACCAAAGTTAATGGAGATTTAACTACCTGTTGAGCATTAGAAACACACACTTACCTCCTTTGACCCATCTCTTGCTGCACAGCTGACCAAAGCATGCACCTGTTGTTCAATCTCAGAACAAACCTGTGAAATATGAAAGATTTGTGTAATCAGATTGACAAAAGGTCAACTATACTATGCTATAAAACACTTTTTATGGAAATTTTAAAGAAATCAATAGTTTATAAGGATTTTGCATCATCTTACCAAAGTTAATGGAGATTTAACTACCTGTTGAGCATTAGAAACACACACTTACCTCCTTTGACCCATCTCCTGCTGCACAGCTGACCAAAGCATGCACCTGTTGTTCAATCTCAGAACAAACCTGTGAAATATGAAAGATTTGTGTAATCAGATTGACAAAAGGTCAACTATACTACGTTATAAAACACTTTTTATGGAAATTTTAAAGACATCAATAGTTTATAAGGATTTTGCATCATCTTACCAAAGTTAATGGAGATTTAACTACCTGTTGAGCATTAGAAACACACACTTACCTCCTTTGACCCATCTCTTGCTGCACAGCTGACCAAAGCATGCACCTGTTGTTCAATCTCAGAACAAACCTGTGAAATATGAAAGATTTGTGTAATCAGATTGACAAAAGGTCAACTATACTATGCTATAAAACACTTTTTATGGAAATTTTAAAGAAATCAATAGTTTATAAGGATTTTGCATCATCTTACCAAAGTTAATGGAGATTTAACTACCTGTTGAGCATTAGAAACACACACTTACCTCCTTTGACCCATCTCCTGCTGCACAGCTGACCAAAGCATGCACCTGTTGTTCGGTCTCAGAACAAACCTGTGAAATATGAAAGATTTGTGTAATCAGATTGACAAAAGGTCAACTATACTACGTTATAAAACACTTTTTATGAAAATTTTAAAGAAATCAATTTGTACAACCTCAGAACAAACCTGTGTGGGTTCAAAATCAAATACTAACACTTCTCCACATGTAACTGTAAACTGTGTCTTTAAATTAAAGTAAAAGGATTATTTCAATCTGTTAATACCTTTGTTCTCCATGGCCAGTCAGAATCTCCATAGTTATACGTTATCTCTTCCCCAGGACTTATGTCCTTTACTGCAAATAAGCACAGATGGGGCTTTCCGTCCACTCTGATTGTTTTCATTTTGCTGTTGGGGTTCACATGATCATCATTGACGATTCTCCCTAAAGAAGCATCTTCTCTGGCAGCATCAACCCTGAAACAGCAAGAACATAGTGCTATCTCCACGGTGTAATATTGACTGAATCATACAATAGGAAAGTTTCACAGAATAATAATAATAATAATAAAAAGTTAATTCTAGTTTACCACTGCTGCATCAGGAAATGCAAAGTTTATACATACCACAACTGTTTTCCATCACAACGAAATTCAAATAAAAAAACTTCAAGTGCAGCATGGTATACTCTGTGCCTTCTTTCATATTCTTTTTTAGATATGATTTCCCCTCGATATTCAATGAGGAAATCTCCCTTTTGAAAGTGGCGACAGCTGAACACTCCTCGACCTAACCAAGAGCAGATCAGTCAGGGTAGAAGTTAAAACAATACTTAAAACATAGACAATTGTGTTACTCACCTTTAAATGAATTTATGTATTTTATTTCAAATCCATCCTTATCTTTGAGCATGGATGAAAAATATGCAGCTTCATCCTTTGGTTTTAGTTTGGCCCTCCGGGACCTTGTTCCTGCCATTTCCTGCAAAAGCCAGATGATGTATTTGGTCACTTGATGAAATTATAATAATTATATGTTTTTTTTAGACATCACTGACCTAATCAACAATGAGTTTATACTTTTATTTGCTGTAGAGGGCTTAAATATAAACAATAGGGATCATTATGTACTACTTGCAGGTCAGTGAAACAGGAAAGCATCTTAGACCTTACAAATGTGTTTAGTATTTTTAACAATCTGAAACATGCTGCTTTTCTCCTTCTCAACTACACTGTGACTGTCACTAAAGAGAAACATTATGATTATGGCTATCAGACTTTTACAGGTCCTTCTCAAAAAATTAGCATATTGTGATAAAGTTCATTATTTTCCATAATGTAATGATAAAAATTAAACTTTCATATATTTTAGATTCATTGCACACCAACTGAAATATTTCAGGTCTTTTATTGTTTTAATACTGATGATTTTGGCATACAGCTCATGAAAACCAAAATTCCTATCTCAAAAAATTTGCATTTCATGAAAAGGTTCTCTAAACGAGCTATTAACCTAATCATCTGAATCAACTAATTAACTCTAAACACCTGCAAAAGATTCCTGAGGCATTTAAAAACTCTGAGCCTGGTTCATTACTCAAAACCGCAATCATGGGTAAGACTGCCGACCTGACTGCTCTCCAGAAGGCCATCATTGACACCCTCAAGCAAGAGGGTAAGACACAGAAAGAAATTTCTGAACGAACAGGCTGTTCCCAGAGTGCTGTATCAAGGCACCTCAGTGGGAAGTCTGTGGGAAGGAAAAAGTGTGGCAAAAAACGCTGCACAACGAGAAGAGGTGACCGGACCCTGAGGAAGATTGTGGAGAAGGACCGATTCCAGACCTTGGGGGACCTGCGGAAGCAGTGGACTGAGTCTGGAGTAGAAACATCCAGAGCCACCGTGCACAGGCGTGTGCAGGAACTGGGCTACAGGTGCCGCATTCCCCTGGTCAAGCCACTTTTGAACCAGAAACTGCGGCAGAAGCGCCTGACCTGGGCTACAGAGAAGCAGCACTGGACTGTTGCTCAAATTTTGCATGTCATTCGGAAATCAAGGTGCCAGAGTCTGGAGGAAGACTGGGGAGAAGCAAATGCCAAAATGCCTGAAGTCCAGTGTCAAGTACCCAGAGTCAGTGATGGTCTGGGGTGCTATGTCAGCTGCTGGTGTTGGTCCACTGTGTTTTATCAAGGGCAGGGTCAATGCAGCTAGCTATCAGGAGATTTTGGAGCACTTCATGCTTCCATCTGCTGAAAAGCTTTATGGAGATGAAGATTTTGTTTTTCAGCACGACCTGGCACCTGCTCACAGTGCCAAAACCACTGGTAAATGGTTTACTGACCATGGTATTACTGTGCTCAATTGGCCTGCCAACTCTCCTGACCTGAACCCCATAGAGAATCTGTGGGATATTGTGAAGAGAAAGTTGAGAGACGCAAAACCCAACACTCTGGATGAGCTTAAGGCCGCTATCGAAGCATCCTGGGCCTCCATAACACCTCAGCAGTGCCACAGGCTGATTGCCTCCATGCCACGCCGCATTGAAGCAGTCATTTCTGCAAAAGGATTCCCGACCAAGTATTGAGTGCATAACTGAACATAATTATTTGAAGGTTGACTTTTTTTTTTTATTAAAAACACTTTTCTTTTATTGGTCGGATGAAATATGCTAATTTTTTGAGATAGGAATTTTGGGTTTTCATGAGCTGTATGCCAAAATCATCAGTATTAAAACAATAAAAAACCTGAAATATTTCAGTTGGTGTGCAATAAATCAAATATATGAAAGTGTAATTTTTATCATTACATTATGGAAAATAATGAACTTTATCACAATATGCTAATTTTTTGAGAATGACCTGTATACAGTATATGAAACCTCTACAGACACCTACAGCAAGGTTAAAACTAACAGCAGGTCTGATAAAACAACACCGATTACCCTTACTGTACTATTACAGGAATAACCTTCACAAAGAACTGTAAACAATAGAGCTCCGGACGCCACGTGACCTATTCTGTTTACACCGCCATTTTGGCAGTAAAGAGGCCGTACGAGACGAGCGTGAACGGATGACGGCAGCATGAGTTTTAAGGCAACAGAGTTCACTGCGCACTTTAATTAAAAAGATATAGACCTGTACATAGCAAAACTTAATAGATTAAACATAACAGATCCCTATAATGCCCCCGGGGTGCTTTTCATGTGTATTGATAAAGGAACTTATAGCTTTCCTGAACTGCAGTATCCTGATATAACGTTATATAACTAACGTTACTTCATTAACTTTTCCTCGGCCTATTCCGGAGACTCTTTAAAGGCCTACAAAAGCCTGTTTTTTTTTTATGTTTATGGACAGTGTGTGAAAATGTGAGTTTATGTCCAATCATAAACCGGTGGGATAATGTATCTGATTGATATATTATATATATATATATATATATATATATATATATAAACTGATATTAGTTTACACATTATCCCACCGGTCACAATTGTGACTGAACATAAAAAAAAATAATTTCATACACTTTCCATAAGCATTTAAAATGCTTTTAAATGCTTTCCTCCACCTGTTCTGGAATCCAGGCACACAGCAGCTGTCCACCATGTTGAAATAGTAATTGTTTTGAATTATTATTCGACCCGACCGCTATCGATAACGCAAAAGCCGCTCTGGTGCTCTCCTGGTTGACTGCCAAAATGGCGGAGTTTAGATTGCATGACGTCAGCCCCCGGAGCTCTATTAAAAGGATCTGATCAGACACACAAATAGTTTACAACTAAACAGCTGTGTGCCCTGAAAAACCTCAAGTTCACCATTCCCATATGAAAAATACATGTAGTAGACTTCTGTACTATAGTAAACTAGAGTAATAATCCTAGATACAATAGGTTTTTTTAAACTTACCATAGTAAAAATTAAATAATACTATGGTTTATCAATTCACTAATATTACAGGATACTGAAGTGCATTAACAAAGTGTAGTAATCACTATTATACTAACATACTGCAGTAAACTCCAATTTACTACATCAAACACTACAATATTTGTCCATTAGGCCTTTCATAGATTAACCCCATTATCACAACACTGAACTGCCCAGATAGCAAAATAAATATGATCTCAATCTGGCATCATGAGTTATTTAACCATTAGCCATTAACTTTTAAACCCAAAACATACATAATACAAGCGGTTTAGTTATTGCTTGTTTATTTGTCAGACTAACGTTAGAAAGTCAATAGTTAATTCCTTATATATCCTTATACTCCTTATATTTTGTGAGGAAACGCTAGATAAAAGCTTACAAACGTGACCAAAGCTGTTTGTCTGTTTTATAACGTTAACTAATATAATATACTGTTTTATTGTTTATTGAGTTTTATCATCAATCTTACCTTAAGTGTCTTCAGGGTGACTTGCTGATTATCTCAGCCGGAAGAGACTCGGTCGGAGGTGGGGGAGGGTAGGAAAATGATTCCAATGATATTGCTTCTCTGTGTTTTTATTTTTATAGTTGTGGTGTGGACTTTGTTATTCCTTTATATTTAGATCTATTTTACAAACATATCTTTATCGTTATTGTCCTTTGTGTGAATGGCTAAAACACAGTGGTTAGACAAAACCCGAATTTACAAGGACTTCTCACCTTTCAGCCAATCAAAACCCGCGATTCCATTCACAAGTGTGAATATTAATGAGGAGGTGCAGTACCAAGACCCACCTGCAGGAGCGCAGTTCCGATACACACTCTTAACACAAAGTCCGATGATTGTGAACTATAAGGACTTTTGGAGAAAATTTGAATTTGAGCTCCTCCCACATGTAGAAGCACTTCTACGTTGTCTGAATTATGAGGACACTGACACTGTCCTCATAATCCAAAATGTCCTCGTAGTGTGGCGTGTATTCATATAAAATGTCCTCGTAAATCACAAAAACCCACACACACACACACACACACACACACACACATATATATATATATATATATATGGCTTTATGAAAGTCCGATATACCAAAATAATAATAATAATAATAATTTATAAAATAAAATTTTAAAATAATTTTATCTACTGAATTCTTCAGATATTAATACGGATTAGTGAGTCCAGAAATCTGAAAATAAATAAAGAGTACTGGGGGCAGGTAGATTCCCAATTATAATTCACCAAACATCTTTTTTTCTGAATCAAAATATACTTAAATAATAATATAATGTAATAAATAATTTAAACTTTTTTTTTTTAATAAGATCCTTCACTTAAACAAAATATAACAAGTTTATTTCACTACCTGATGGGTTCTACAAGTGGTTACACAGCCAGTGGTGCTGTCACTGTGAAGAAAGCTGAATAAGTGTTAGATGGTTAAAGCTTAATGAAGCAGGATAAGTTTAATTGCAGAAAGCTGTGACGTAGCCTGTGTCCGCATAATCACTGTGTTCAGAGCTCTCTGTGTCACATCCACAAAACAACCGAGTGTGAAGCTTGCTTTCCTTTTTGTAATTGTTGGGTTTATCCGTAGGTCTCTGCTTCAGTGACAAAGTAAGTCTATCACCATTAAACAAATTCTCAGTAATGTTTTGTGAAAGATAAATCTGTGCTGCTGAAGTGATGTTTCATATCGACCTGTTCAAGTGACAGGATGAAGGTTGATGTATATGTATAATTTTTGTATTTCAATTCTAAATTGATTCCTGATTCCCAGAAGCTGTGAAATTGTAAAGTGAATTTGTCTGAATAAAACGTTTACTCGTTTCAGTGAACACCTCAGATAATATAACGGGATCACAGGAGAATTATTGGTCCAAAATTGAGAAGTCTGTGCTGGCTCCCATTCTCACCACTGAGATGGTACTGGGTGTTTTGGGAAATGGATTGGTTTTGGTAGTCAAAGTAGTGGTAAGAATATTATGTTATTTTATAAAATAAGTTTTTGTTGTTTTATATATATATATATATATATATATATATATATATATATATATATATATATATATATATATATATATATAGAGAGAGAGAGAGAGAGAGAGAGAGAGAGAGAGAGAGAGAGAGAGAGAGAGAGAGAGAGAGAGAGAGAGAGATTTTAAAATGTAATAATTCCTACCTCATGTCTTTATTTTATATTATTATTTTTTTGCTTTCTCACAGTGTAAAGACCACTTTCAGTGCCTTTACTGGCTGCCACTTTTCAGTCTCACGCTCTCAGATTTCTTCTGCTCCTTCCTCATCATCTGTGGCTCCCTCTTGGCTGTGCTGAGTGAAGGTCAGATTTCACCGTGGTGTGAGGTGGTGAGCTTGCTCAAGTTCACCTTCATCACCTCTTCCATTGGAAGCATAGGTATGGCTTTGTCACTAAACAATTTACCTCTATAATACATCATCATGAATGTTGCTTTCACTGTAATTAGCACTATTAAGGAACAATAAATAAACACCACTTTGTCCATCTGAATGGGTGCATTGGACTGTATTGTGAGTAAAGAAGAAAAACCCTGCACACTACCATAGCTTAATTGAAATGTAATATTTATTGAGAGAGTGAGAGAGCAATGCAGCTGTCTTCAGAAATGCAGAAAGGTTTATGTTTTAATTAATATTTCTAACAAGTGATGGAAATGTTTAGGATTTGTCCTTCTTTCATTATTAGTTTAGACAACAAAATATATGATTTATACAACAAAGTTATTCTGAGAACTAAACTCCTCTTTTGGTGTCTTAAAACATTTGTCTTTAAAAAAGTGTTATGTTACAATAATACCGTTCTTTTTTTCTGTGTCCTCAGCTGTTCTCTGTGTACAGAGATTTCTGGGAATTCCATCTAAAGGTAAAAGACTGTCTGTTCTCATGGCCGTGGCATGTGTGGCATCATGGTGCACTGGAGCTATATTTGGAGCAGTGCCAGTAGCCTTTGACTGGATAAGGTGAGCCAGAGTTAAGGTGATCAGAGGTGCTCTGAATATATATGCATCTACTGTATTCTGCCTCCTATTATCAGGTATGATCCAGCAGAAATGCTGTGTGCAGTGTTCTGGGAAAGCAGTTACTCTGACATGATGGTCTACATCCTCTGTGCCTTCTCCATCTCCATCTTCGTCCCATTTCTACTCATACTCTCCTGCTCCATCCTGACTCGTGTAGGCTTTGGAAAAGACGTTTCCAGGTTTGTAAAGTTGGAAAGGGTGAACACAGAATATTTAAAGCATTCATATGGAGTTTTACAGATATATACCTATGAACGTATGTACTTATAAAATGAAAATATGCTGAAAATGTACTCACCCTCAGGCCATTAAAGAAGTACAGCGGGTATAGAAAAGAATCACAGATTTCTCTACTTTCCTGTGTAGTTTAAATGTCCACACTTTATCTGTTCATAGCCAGGGTGACCTGTCTTCTATCACGCCACTGCTGGTGATCTTGTATCTGTTCTGCTATGCTCCATTTGCTGCATCAGAGGTGAGAAATGTCTGTTAGTGTGAAATAATTTTCTGGTTTGTCCGTTTATTTGGGGAGTCACTCTCTCAGAGGCTTCATTTTAATGTGTTTTTCCATTTTAACAATTTGTTTTTTTCTTGTCTTGTTAGTTGGTTCTCCTTGGAAGGCTAGATCTATCCCCATCCCCTGAATGGCTGCGATCACTGTCATCAGTAATGGCATATCTGGACTGTGTTTTAAACCCCTTTATCTACTGCACTAATAAAGACTTCAGAAAAGCAGTACTCATACTGTTTTGGAACAAAAGGAGACCCGTTTTCCCCGATCCAGTGTTGACTGGCATTACAAGGCTTGAAATATGAAGATTTAAAATAAAGATGAATAAAAAGTTCCGTTGTGTTTTTTTTTTTTTTTGTAATGCATCTCATCAGGATTTTAATGGGAAGAATTGACACTGTCTTAGGGCTAGATGTGTGCTGAGTTACAAATATTGCAGTGTAGATAAAGGCAGACACGCATCTAAATCTGATAGATGTTTTTGCTCAAAGTTTGATTTTAATTCATCAAGTTAAGGCATATATAACAGGCTGTCCATTTTTTATTTGTCGTCAACTTGAAAACCTGAGAATGAAGCTTAGGACATGACATCATGAACTACACACACACATTAAACTGCATCAAATAGAGAATTTGTACACACACATCTGGTTTACTATCCTTGTTTGGACTCTTCATAGGTGTACATTTTTCTACTATCATTCAAACTATCATCCTACACCAACCCTACCCCTCAAACAAAACTTTCTGAATTTTTAAGTTCTCGAAAAAAATAAAAATAATTCTGTATGATCTGTTTCCCAGTGGGAACCTCAATTTGGGTCCCCAAAGTGACACAAGTCTCCATGAGTCAGTCCCCACTGGGATAGAAAATCATGTACATACATGCACTAAAATGTTTTTTTTTTATATAATACTGCATACTATGAGATGAAATCCAAGTATTTGACATATTTGACGGTTTTCCTGAAAAATCTATTACCAAGTTATTTTATAACACTGTTCTGAACATTAGATATTACATTACATTAAAGGGTTAATCAAGATGAAAGTGGACAAAGAACAGCATCCATTTAGACAAAATAAGAGTTTATGTAACATGTAATGATCATTTTCTTATTATTCAGTTGTATTGTGTTCACAGTACACATTAAATATATTAAATGTGAGTACGTATGAATGTATGAGAAGGCCTAGTATTTCTGAAGAGTGTTTGTGTGCATTTTCATTAAGGAGGGTGAGAAAACAAAAATTGTAATGAAACTGCAGAATGTCGCAAACTTTGGAGCAGAAATGTCCTGTAAGATTTTGTAACACCCAGTACTCTGCGAGAGAATGATCCAGAAGCTTCAGAACCACAAAACCTGCGCAGGACAGCACGGCCAAGCAAAAGTAGTGCACGGATCCCGTATCTCCGTGGCTCAACTGAAGACAGAGCACGATTCGACACCATTAAGGCACAACTGGATGACCAGCCTTTCGTTCCCTCGGAATTATAAGGTTCTATCTGCATTCCGAGTAGTTTTGAGATATTGAGCTTCAAAGTTTTTGCATTCTATTCGACTGTGTAGATGGAACCTTATTGTTTTTTAAATAAAAATCCCATAATGTATACAACATAAAAAAAATCTATCACATAATGTAAATTAGTTGTCACAGAATAACAATATGGGAATGACTAAATTTTGACTAAAATGTCAGAAAGAACCTTATAATTCCAAGGGGACGCTTAGTGATCATAAGCGACATCCACTAAAACTTTGTCAAAAATGTGAGTGTTTGCAAGAGCAATGCAAAGCAAGGGAGGGTATAAGAACGTGGACGACCCCCGACCGGTTCAAATAAAAGAGATACAATCCAAATCAAAACGACAACTGCAAAACACTTGGAATATTGTGTACAATGTACTGAGGTTGGATTCCGTAATCTAGATCATGTGGCGACCACTATAGCCTTTAATTGGTTTAGCATACAACCATTCTGCACATACTAGTTATGTAGTATGTGTACATTGTGCAGATATTATATGGGATAGCCCAGCGTTTCAAAACTGATGTTCCTGTAAAGCCACGGCCCTGCATTGTTCAGCGTTAACCCTTATTAAACGCACCTGATTCTTCAGACTTACTGGAACAACACATCAAGTCTTACTAAAATCAAGTCATTCAGGCTTACTGGAAAACTACATGGTATGTGTGATGGAATCAAACTCTGCAGGGCTTGTGGGCCTCCAGGAAGTTTGACAACCCTGGAATATACATTTGCCAAAATATGCAGCATGCAGAATAGCACACTGCATGGAATACTGTAACTCACAATGCAATGCTACAATATATTCCAGCTATAATTTGACCGGACTGTCAAAAATATGATTTTAAAGGTAATGAGGTCAAACAACATATGTTGAACTGTTTTCTGCTATATATATACAAATGTAAGTACGTAAATGTTTTTTTTTTGCTGGAGTGTGGAGTGCTGGATGTGTGTTTATGTATGTACGCATACAGGGGTCATGAAGGAGTGAAATAATTTGCGATCAAGATTGTAGTCCAAAGATGAAGTGGAAACTCCCAGAAGGAATTATTGAGACGTTCCTGTTTGTCAAGTTTGTCTGACCATTGTGCTTACTTCTAGCTGGCCAGTCCTTTGCACTGCATTGACTAAGTTACTACCTGTTATTGGAGTCCTTAATGTTAATCCAAGAAAATAAAAGAGAGAAAATCATTTGCTGTTCTCAACTGAATTACTTTGTAGTTTTAATAAGAATTATTCTATATTTAATTTATACCGTGAAGACTATGCAATGATATTTGATTATTCTGTTTCTGTACTTGAAAACCTACAAACTTGAAAAAACGTTAACATTATTTAATTTGTATGTTTGTTTTATTTCTGTATTTGTGCTATTTACAGGATTTCAAACAGGGCACACGGGTACAACCTGCATCAGGGCCCCGCAAACCCCTGTTACGGCCCTGAAATTAAAACATATTCACATCTTATTCTCTATGTAAACTGTAGGCAGGTATTATTGACTTTATATTTGACAGTTTCCCTGCCTCTCTGTGTTGCATTCAGCTGGACAATTTGAAATACCAATACTTTATTTCAAAATCATTTGATATAAACATTTAATGATATAAACATTTAATGATATAAACATTTTATTGCAAAGTTATTTAATGTTGATTTAAGGACTTAGTTAATAGGCTACATGGGGAAAGAAAGTGGATTGTGAGATAAGATTTAGAAAACAGGTTTTGCCATTACGGAAATGCTAGACTATACGAGGAAGATAAACAACAGAAAAGGCAGTGACTGAGAGAGGTAGGCACAGAAACAAGGTGCTTTATACAGGTTACACAACTGCTTGGCAAGTGCTGTTGACTGGTTCGAAGAAAAGTGACAAACCAACACTGTATTTGACCTGAAAGATGAATGTAAAGGACCTGTAAAGGATGAAAGAAAATGAGAGGCTATGGAGGAAGAAACAGCAAAGGTATGAAAAATAGATGCTAGATACAATAGATAAGATTCCTTTGCAAAAAAAGGCTTTTAAGTGTTAAAAGACAACAAAAAGGTCATGTATGATAAGATTTTGTAAGATATATAATATATAAGAGCAAATGGTATGTCACTAGTTTTGTAAACAATAAAAAAGTACAAAGTATTATTAGTACTGGTGGATGACATTGGCATCAATTACCACGAAGAACTGTTAACACTCATGGAACCTTTCCATTGCACAAAAGTTGTTTATAGTGTAAAAAGGTTCTTTAGATCAGGGGTTTTCAAACTGTGGGTCGCGACCCACTTGTGGGTCACAGAATGGAACAAGGTGGGTCGCACAAAGTCACTTGGCTGCAGCTAAATTTGCGTTTCAATGACACACACACACACAGTTCAGTCTAGGGCTGCACGAAAGTGACGAGTGGGAACGGTGCGAGGCCGGTGGAGTGATTGGAATTGAGCGACACCTGCTCGACTCACCAGTCTCGAGAACCACGGAGGAGATCGGAAGGATACAAAAGAGGAGCGTCCGTCTCCCCGGCAACTCACTCCAGCCCACCGCCTCGAGCATCCTCCTTCGCCCTACTCGATGGCACTGCGGATTCACCTCAGTGCCGAGGGATCTTCGGCAGCGCGTCCCTCCTTCCTCCCAGGCTTCGGCACCAGTCTAACACATTAAAAACTTCTCAATCACGGGAAGGAGGAGGCGGGAACCGGGAACCCACTCGTCACAATGATATAGCCCACCAACATTAATAAGGACTGCAATATCCTTAGTGTGATTTTCGAATTGCAATTAAGTCCGCGTGCTTTGCGTGTTTTGAAGCGCGGGCGCGCACGAGTTGTAATAACAGTGAAGGTCTCAGAGCAATGTCATTAAAAGGTTCAATCGGTCCGCATTATTAAAAGAGAAAAACTTGCTCACTTCAATACACTATATTCCGCATGAGATTGCATACACCAGAAAACAAATGTTACGAAAACGGTTTCAGGTAGGCCATGTTCATTCATTTCTATCATCCGTTTGAGCTCTGTGCACTTTTTTCGTTCGGGAAACGGTTTGTAAAAAGCATTTCACATGTACAGGGTGAGCAGTGCACAAACGCAGGGTTAATTGTAACACTACAAGATTTAAACATTTCCACATAACAAAATGCACAAAAAAATAATGCAATACTCCTTGACGTATCATCTCTTTTTAGAGAAAAATTTGCCAAAGTTCAGAAATCTTTTGAAGATATTGCTGAACATTAATTTAACCATTGCTAAAATAAATTTCTGCCTGAACTTAATGTCATCCAGTTTTTTTTTTTTTTGTTTATTTAAAACGAGACACATGTTTATTATTATTTTTTACCTATTTCACAATTATTTTAATCTCCAAACAGTTTTAGATAGTTCTGCTTTGCTTCTTATGCTTTTTCTAAAAAAAGTGTTGGATTGTGCTCCGTTCTCACCGACACACACGGAAGGATCGTGAATGCATTTTCTGCAACAAAACACAGCAGCGCAGATTACAGTTCACTGGAGTGAGCCTGTTTAACGTTTTTATGGACACTACATATTCTAAAGTCTGTAAACAAAAATTAAAACTTAAATATTAATAGTGATTTTTTTCAGGTGTAGGCCTACTCTAAAATAAAAAGTTTTTTTTTCTTAAATACTTCATTTCTGTCATCAAACTTTTAAGTAAGATTAGGCTTAAAGTAATATCAACCTTTTTTTTCCTCAAATATTGTGGTGGGTCATGAAATAGATTACACTTGTCTAGGTGGGTCGTGGAATGGAAAAGTTTGGGAACCACTGCTTTAGATTATTAAAAAATCTAATCTACACACACACAAAAAGGTGTATTAGGAACTGTTCACTGAAAGTTTCTTTGGGGAACCAAATATGGTCTCACTGTGAAAACATTTTTTTTAAACCTTTATTTTTAAATGTAAGTTAAAATAGCTATTTCTTAAACAGGAATAATGCCATGAACTCATTTTATAAGAACATAATATGTCTCTTTTCATGCAGAGCGATGTGAGGAATGGTCTGCAGAATGATGTTCCACTACTGCAGTCTATGCTGACAAAACTTAGTCTAAAACGCAAACATTCCTTTTCACACCCAGATAAAAAAGTGTGTAAAAGTGTGTTTTACCATCCTCTGGAGTCTGAAGAATGTTTAACAAATGGAGAAGACAGGAAAGATAGCACAGTCAGATCTGATGGTGATGAGGAGCAAACGAGTTCTGAAACAGAATATGGAAAGGAAGTTTCTGAAGAGGTCAAAGAAACACAAGCTTCAGAATTAAGTCAGCAGCCAAGTAAAAGTGAGTGTTTGGAGGACCAAAGAGACTTGGAGGACCAAACAGACTTGAACCAAGAGACTATCAAGGAAGAGCATGTGGCTGGAGCTGCATTATCGCCTAACAATCCATCTCAAGAAACATCTGCACACACATCTTACCTCTCTGTGTCCTCAAATAAAGTAGAGTCCTCACAGATGGGGTTTAAGCATGAATCACTAGATGAAGCTTGTTGTGGTTCCTCAAATCTAGTCAGTATGGACAGGGTTCTAACCCATCAAACTGCTGTGAACCTTACAAGCAAGACAACAAGGTCTGCTTCAGATCCAGTAAAAAACAAGCCCAAGGAAGAGAGACCCCTCTCAGCTCCAAGTATTTCAAACCTATGGGAATATGAAGAAATTGCAAATGCAATGTCAATGAAAAGCTTCAACAAAGCTGCCAAGAGTTTAGGAAAGGAGGATTCAGGAATGAGCATCGGGGACACAGAACATGACAACCCACTCACCAAAACGCAAAGGAAAGGAGTGAAAAACAAAATGAAGAACCTCACTCAGAAACTGATGGAAAAGCTTAAAGATAAACATGACTGTGAGCACACCGGCAGCAAGAGCACCCAAGACAGTGTGGAGCAAGAAGGACAAAATGTATGTTTACTTCTTCATACTTCTATGACAGATCTCTTACACTATGAATGAACTTTAACAAATGTTGTAACTTATAATTAACTCTTTTTGTTAGCTTTTTTTTAACTATTGAACTTTTCAAACTTAAATCACTATGAATCACCAAGCAGCTGAATTCCATAGAGATGGAAGCCGAGGCTCCAGCGATTCCACCACCACTTCCACCAAAGAAGGGGAAATATGTTTTCTTAGACAGGTGGGATACTTTGTTTTATTTGTTATATTTTCATATTAATTTCAATTAACTACAATAATCTTTAATAGTTTCATTCACATATAGTTTTATTTCATTGTTCGTTGTTTTATTTTCATATCCATTTAAATTAACTAAAATGATTTTGAATAGTTTCAGAAATGTTTTTTATGGAGAGAGTTACTTTTAATAGGACAATTATGCATTTCAGCTGATAAACAACCTAATTATATATTATACAGACACTTGTTTCTGCCATATGCACATTATCTTTTGACCGTTCTTCATTTGAAACATTGTTTTACAAAATCTACAACACTTCCTTGATCGTAACCTATTTATAACTCGGAGATCTTATTTCTAGTCCTGTGACATTCCTTTTATGTGAAGTGATGGAATAAATCAAACACAAACATGCATGTTATAACAGACGTCTGTTAGTCCTTCCCTTCAATGCTGCATGACCACATAAAACAAGATTTCTAAACACAGAAAAGCTGTTAACGTATACGGCAATGATCTGTCAAAAGATTAACAGGGCAAATATGTAGCCTCTGGTGATATCTTGGGTTGAACACTGTTAATCCATTGCTAATTAAAATCACTGTATCAAACATTGAGGGAACAACAAAGGTTTGAATTTACAAAGGCTACATTTAGGGATGAAAATAACAGTTTGCACAGGTTATAACCATTACAAAACAAAACAATTTGAAATTAATTGAATATTTCTTGTCTTTCCAAGCAGAAGATTTACCTTAAAAGACTTCAAACTCGATCTTGAACCGATCAACTTAATGGAGGAAATATTCTCTGGGAGCGAATGGCTCAGTTACCTGCCCAGCAAAGAAAGTCCAACTGAGAAAGACACTAGTGATCAATCAATAACAAATGATGTTCTCCAACCAGAAAAGGACATTCAGCTCAACGTTCCTCTTCCGACACCAGAGCAGGACCAGTCAGAGGACATAAAGGACAATCAAGACAGTGCTAGTGATGTTCAAGAGGACAATGTAGCAAAAGCGAACAGTGACTTGGATGTAAAACATGTGGAACAGGATGCAGACATATTTGCTATACCTAAGGCACTGCTAACAAGTAATGCAATAAAACAAATGGCTGGGATAGACTGTGAGTCAAACAAATCAGAAGACATCTATGACTTTGTGGACATGTATATTATTCCCAGAAATGACTTTCCATTAATGAAAAGAAAGGCATCAGATGCTCCACTGGACTTTTCAGCAGTCAAGGTGGGGAACATTTTTGTACATTGCTTCCTGTAGTGAAATGCTAGATTATGCTAATATGTGAGAGAATGTTATTTATTTTAGTTTTATTTTAACTATAACTTAATGAATAAGTGGAATAAATGATTAAAAAAATACTCTCTCTCTCAGTCAATTGAATTGCTAGACAACTCTGCCCTCAAGAGTCGAATTCGTCTTAGCAAAAAGAGACACCACCGACCGCCCAAAAAGAACAAAAAAGGTGAGACGAAGCTGAGAAGGGTTGGAGTGAATTTAATGAGAGGGAGCAATGAAGATATGCAAAACTCTGACATTTATTGCACTTTTTTTCACTTCCAGTAAAAAGAGAAACGTCGAGTGCCATATTCTACACGATTCCCCCTGTAATCCTGAATGAATCCTGTCAGCGCATCTCAACCACATCATAGCATCCCCTTTTCCACATCTTCTCCTCTGCATTCACCATCACATCAATATCACTCCTGACCAGTTACTCCATGACACCATGGTCATTAATCTATGAAACCCAAAGCACAAACAGAGAAAGACTGTATTGCATAACATCTATTCCATTGTTTAATCAGAATTCACTTTGTGATCACTGTATTAATGGTGTGCCTTGTTTCATACCTCCTTGGCAGATTAAAAGACACTTCGACTGTAAAGTCTCTAAAATTCAAAAGAGAAGTTGAAAGAAACTTACCAGTGTTCAAAAAATTGTCTAGAAAGAATGAACCTTTTCTCACCTAACAATTATTTTCCTAAAAAATCTCAATTCTCAGAAAGTCATAAATATGATGCTCTGTCAATATACACATTTGTTTTTAGTTTGTTAGTTTTAGTTAGTTTTAGTTTTAGTTAGTTTGTTCATTCAGAGCTGTTGATTAACTGTAACGCACAGTTTCTTTTCCTACAATCCTTATTATTATGCAAAAAATAATGTAATATTACATTGTATGTGTCCTTTGCTGTCCTTAGATTCCCCTTGTTGTATTGTAATGAATTATAAATAACCAACATGTATTAAAATGTGTTTTCCTTCTATTGAGTTCTTTATCACACTCTCTGAACTTAGTTTTAGTTTTTTCTAATTCTATCTGATTAAATATTGTATTCAAATATATATATAAATCTGCTCTCCTTAATGTTTATAGTCATTGCAGTGAGTAATCGGACAAACAATAAAAAAAAAAAAATTAATCACCTGGTGATTTTGATTGCAAACATTCTTTATTATAATTTTCTTTTTTTGTAAGGTTTTTTTTTTTTTTGATGCAGAGTAAATAATTTTATTCAGAAAGTTGTATGGAATTATACACAGATAAAATCTACTTCATCTTTTCAGAGCCTGGTTTCAAGATGGCTTTTTGTTTGAAGGCACATAGTACCTTGAAGGGAAGTCGTGGCCTAATGGTTAGAGAGTCGGACTCCCAATCGAAAGGTTGTGAGTTCGAGTCCTGGGCCGGCAGGAATTGTGGGTGGGGGGAGTGCATGTACAGTGCTCTCTCCACCTTCAATACCATGACTTAGGTGCCCTTGAGCAAGGCATCGAACCCCCAACTGCTCCCCGGGCGCCGCAGCATAAATGGCTGCCCACTGCTCCGGGTGTGTGCTCACAGTGTGTGTGTGTGTGTTCACTTCTCTGTGTGTGTGCATTTTGGATGGGTTAAATGCAGAGCACAAATTCTGAGTATGGGTCACCATACTTGGCTGAATGTCACTTCACTTCACTTTTTTTTATATGTAGTTTTTCTTGACACAACAAAAATCATGATTTCATCAGCCAATCTCTGAAAATGTGAGGGACAATGAAATGAAGAGATCATTTTACCTTCTGCAGTGTTTAAAAGTCCTCAAAGCATCAATATCACTGCAAGAAATCATTCTGCATAACATGTAGTTCAAATTGAATGTGATTATTCAATAATTATTCAATTAGTGTGTTCTTACCGTTCCAGTTCATCTCAACACATACCTCCGAGCCAGTGTATACATGTGGTTGGGCTCACCACGTGTCCAAATTTGAAAATCCCAGAAGGATCCATCAAAACCAAAAAATTTACCAGACTGAGAGAATGACAAAGATATTTTAAAGAAGAGAAAATTACAAAAGAAAGACAATGTGTTTGGTATATGAGAAACTATAGTGCATGAATTTAATTGAAAAATAGGAAACAACTCAATCATTTTTCTTTGCTCTCCCTATTTGTAAACGCCTTCACATTTCTGCCTCTTTTTTAACCTTAAAAAATTCAAAGCCTCCGAGCCAGATGAGCAAGTTCTATGGGTTGATTTTTTTCACAATGCTGAGCAAGGAAAAGCAATTTCATAGAAAATGCATGTTTCAGTGGTACAGTCAGGAAGTACTGTATTGTGTTAACAGCCACAGATATGAATGTCCTCATGGGAGCAATATACATCTATTAGATAATGTGGTTTGTGAAATACAGTTTATCAAGTTGCATGAAGTGTAAATATAAGGCCAAAATACTTCTCCTAAGGCAATTATTTGTAATTACTTAAACTTTAGTGTAAACATTTGGACGCTGCTGTCGAGATTTACATTTTTTTTTTTTTACTTCACCTTTACCCTGATATATTTGCATGATATATTATAACTCCTCCTGTTTCTCTCACATATCATTCTCAGCTTTTCATCATTTATTAATATCTTTTCAATGAATCTGTGCACAGTGCACAGACATTTGGGTCTGTTCCTTGCAGTCGTATGGAATCGGAAGATTTGGATTACAGCGCACAAATAATATTGTTTCATTTTGTAATTATGTTGTGTTTTTGGTGTATTTTATAGTTCTATTAATTTGTCAGTCCCAGCATGTCAGAGAAAACACAATTTTGTGCACCCATCCATGGCAAACAAAGTAAACATTACATGACCAGTAACCTAAAGGTTTAACGTTTGCAGAAATATTATTTATTATAAGGTTTTAATGCTGGAATAGGCCTATATCAACTCACTCTGTTACTATGCTTTCTCAGTGAATAAATTGATGAATGGGAGACGATTTATTGAAAAAGAGTTCTCTTACGAGAGCTCTCTCGTACTGCGTCTTAGCTAAGACGCTACGGGAAAAGTCTCTTTTCACGAAATACTGAAGCAAAAAATTATCCTTAATTTTGTATTTTTGTAAAGCGCATTTGCAGCAGTACACAGCCATAGGCGAGACGGCTCGTTCGCTCATTGGCTTGTTCTGCGGCAATTGCACAGCCTATCGAGCGCGGGCTGATGCAACATCAGACCAATAAGGGCGCTTCACGCCCTTCTTGCCACTTCCCGCCGAAACGGGTGTGGCCCAACCTATAAAAGGAGCTCGAAAAGGCTGACTCACCTGATTTTTCATCTCTTCAGCGAAGCTCACGCATCGCTGGATCACGGAGGAAGCAAGCGCCGTCTGAGAAAGCACATCAGCAGGACGAGCCATTCTGAAGCTGCTGGCATCGCCACCTTCCACTGCCGTTCCTGCTGCGCTATCCGGCGCCTATATCCTTTCAATTCTGTTATATCCAAGCTGTTCTTTATGTGTGTGTGTGTGTTCGCCCTGCGACACACACTCGTAAAAGAGCTCGCGTCTCTTTTAAGATGCCTTCCTGCGGCTCGTCAGAGCCCCACTCAGCGAGGGAGACCGGTACGTCATCTGTGTCTCCTGCCTGGGTGAAGATCATGCAGCGCTCGCGCTCGCTGACGGCGGATGCCCCCACTGCGAGCTGTTGCCATGGTGACTCTGAGGACTCGCCTGGCCTTTTTCTCTGAGCCTGCATTCTCCGCTGCGCTGAGGCGCCGTAAAAGCATCGCTTCCAGCGGATTCCGGAACCGTCTTCAGCTCAACCGAGCTCGCCGGTTCGCCCTGCTTCACCGGCCCCCCCTGCATCGTTTCCCGGTGGGCAGCGCCCGCTGTTTGCCGCCGCGTCGTCCGAGGAAGTCGATCTCAGTGCCGCGTCGGAGGAAGAAGACACGCGCTCTCTGCTAGCTTCGGGCAGTGAGGGCTGGGCGAGCTCCGAGGATCTCGCGCCTTCTGCTCAGAAGCCCAGCAGACAAGCTGACATCGAGAAGGAGCCGGGGCGAATGCTCGTGTTGGCCGCGATGAGTCTCGGCCGCGAGTGGTTTGCACCAGCGCCCCCCCTCTCGTTCCCGGCTGGATGCTATTTCCCTTTCGGATGAGCGTACTTCTCAAAGCCCGCCCCATTTCTTCCTGAGCTTCACGAAGAGGTGGCGAAGGCTTGGAACGCTCCATATTCAGCGCGAACTCGTTCCTCTGTCTCACTTGCATTCTCCACACTGATGATGCTAAAAACAGGAACTACCAGTCACTTCCGCCGGTGGAACAGGCGATAGCGACGCATCTTTGTCCGCCCTCTGCTGGACGGCGGCAAAAGCGGTGTTGCCATCTAAAGCCTGCTGTGTGACGCTGCGTCGACACTACTAACGATGGCTGCTTCATCGAAGCGCAGGTGTACGAGTTCCGCTGTGGCCGAGCTCTCACCCAAGCGCGCCGCTGTTTCAGTTCCAGGAATTGTGACTGTCTCAGCGTTTTCTGCAATGCGCAAGCCTGCACAGTTGCCCGCTTGCCTGCACACAAAAGCCGTTATCACAACAGCTTCAGCAACGCAGCTCGAGACCCCCGTTCTCGCTCTACTGGCCGTCGCCCCGCGCCGCGGGGACCGCGGCAGAGGATTACGGTGAGGCCGGGAACCCCGAAGCCATCCTAGGAAAGCCATCTATGCATGCTGCATGACGCTGCGTCGTGCATACGAGTGCTGAATTATTTGGACGACTGGCTGGTTCTGGCCCGATCACGAGCGGAGCTCGTGGACCACAGGGCCGTTTTACTCGATCCCCTCGAGAAGCTCGGCCTCAGTGTCAATTGGGCGAAGAGTTCGCTGAACCCCAGTCAGACGATCCTGTTTCTGGGTATAGTTCTGAACTCGTGTTCCATGACGGCGCGGCTGTCACCACAGCGCGCGATGGGCATTCAGCGCGCAGCGAGTTCTTTCCGCTGCGGCGTGACCGTGTCGCTCAAACTCTGTCAAAAGATGCTGGGTCTCATGGCCTCAGCATCTCCGGTTTTGCGGCTGGGCCTGCTCTGCATGCGCCCCTGCAGTTCTGGCTGAAGGCTCGGGTGCCGCGCAGAGCGTGGGCGTCTGGCCGGCTGCATTTCAAGGTCGATCAGAGCTGTGTTGCGGCTCTAGCACCTTGGACAGCGAACGGCTGGTACCGATCAGGTGTAAGCCTGGGGACTTCCCCGAGTGTGAAAATGGTGTCGACGGATGCCTCCACTTCGGGATGGGGAGCGCTGCTCGAAGGCAGACCGTCCTTTGGCCTATGGTCAGAACGGGAAAAGCTCCATCATATCAACTGCCTGGAAATGCTGGCAGTGGAGAACGGGCTGACGCGCTTTTGTCCCCATATCAAGGATCACCACGTCGTAGTCCGCTGCGGACAACATGTCCGTGGTGTCCTACATAAATCGCCAGGGCGGTCTCGGGTCCCGAAACCTGTGCAGGCTGACGGAACGCCTCCTGGTTTGGGCTCAGCGCAACGTGCGCTCGCTGAGAGCAGTGCATGTGCCTGGACTGCAGAATCTGGATCCAGACAGGCTGTCCAGAGGCAATGTTCCTACGGGCGAATGGTCTCTACACCCGCAAACAGTCCGGCTGTTGTGGGAGAGATTTGGCATGGCGGAGGTGGACCTCTTTGCGTGCCACGAAAACGCTCACTGCCCCGCGTTCTTTTCCAAGAACGAAAGCGCGCTGTCACGGAGATGGCCGTGCTGGCCGCTTTATGCTTTCCCTCCTGTCTCCCTCCGTCCGCAGGTGATAGAACGGGTGAGAGAAACGAGATGTTCAATACTGCTTGTAGCACCTCTTTGGAAGAACCAACCATGGTTCCCAGATTTGATGCAGTTAGCAGATGTCGCCCCGTGGCCGGTATCGTTGAGGAGGGACCTCCTCTCGCAGGCCAGGGGCTCGATTTGGCACCCTCAACCGGAGATGTGGTCCCTCCATGTGTGGGCGCTCAACGGTTACCCGCTGATCTCGCAGTGGGAGTGCTAAATACCATCACTCAGGCTAGAGCTCCGTCGACACGACGTCTGTATGCCTCGAAGTGGTCGGTGTTCTCCAGCTGGTGCACAGCTCGAGGTTATTCACCCCTTAGTTGTGAGGTGACGGAGGTCCTCTCCTTCCTACAGGAGCTGTTGGATAAGGGCAGAGCCCCATCCACGCTCAAAGTTTATGTGGCGGCCATCGCGGCGTTTTCTGAAACGGCGTCCGGTCAGTCAATAGGAAGGAACGATTTAGTCATCCGGTTCCTCAGAGGAGCTAGGAGGGCTGAATCCTCCCAGACCTCCGTCAGTCCCTATGTGGGACCTCGCGGCGGTTTTGGAGGCCTTGAAGGGTCCACCTTTTGAGCCTATCCAATCGGTTAGCCTTCAGCATCTGTCGTTCAAGACAGTATTCTTGTTGGCTCTCGCTTCTGTGAAGCGTGTGGGTGATTTGCACGCGCTCTCGGTGAGCCAGTCGTGCTTGGAGTTCGGGCCCAATGACTCAAGGGTCATACTCAAACCTAGGCACGGTTATGGGCCGAAATCCCTTTCCCGAAGTGAAATCCCGATTCACTTTGGTTCGCTTCGGCGATGAAATAAATCAGGTGAGTCAGCCTTTTCGAGCTCCTTTTATAGGTTGGGCCACACCCGTTTCGGCGGGAAGTGGCAAGAAGGGCGCGAAGCGCCCTTATTGGTCTGATGTTGCATCAGCCCGCGCTCGATAGGCTGTGCAATTGCCGCAGAACAAGCCAATGAGCGAACGAGCCGTCTCGCCTATGGCTGTGTACTGCTGCAAATGCAATTTACAAAAATACAAAATTAAGGATAATTTTTTGCTTCAGTATTTCGTGCAAAGAGACTTTTCCCGTAGCGTCTTAGCTAAGACGCAGTACTCGTTCGCTCTTCTAGAGAGAACCGAGGTTACGTTTAGTAACCGAGTACGTTTTATTGACAACACAACGCAAAGGATAAGAGACCAGTTACATAGATAAAAGCCTATTTTCCACAAATATGTATTTATGCAGTATTTGAAGGCAATCTCTACCAGTACAGTCAAAAACTAACAAAACAGTGCAATACAAAACAACTTTTTTTTAATTACAATGCAGTTTTTAATTTGAAAAACATTATATTTTCACAATTTTAAACAAAGTTTTTAAGTTGAAGGTTTCATTTAATGATTCCCTGATAAAAAAAAAGTTCAGTCTAAACCTACTTAGTCTGAATTTAAAGCTGTCATCACTTTGAAGGCGCACATGTAGTTTCTTCTCACATGACATGGGTAGTCATTCCACTTGCCAACATCTAAAAAAGCAGAAAAAGATCAAACCAACAGAGAATGAATAATCATTATAGATCCTATATGATATTTTCCACCAAGCAAGCAAAAGAAAAAGAAAACTAATCTTTAAATAACGAAATGCTTACGACTCCAGTTCATTTCCACACAGACATCACTGCTGCGGTAGATGCGGACGGGCTCCCCAGGTGACCAAACTTGATAGTTCCAGAAGGAACCATCAGTCCAGATAAATTTACCAGACTGAGAGAGTAAAACAGAGAT
This sequence comes from Carassius carassius, assembly GCF_963082965.1. Taxonomy (NCBI): domain Eukaryota; kingdom Metazoa; phylum Chordata; class Actinopteri; order Cypriniformes; family Cyprinidae; genus Carassius; species Carassius carassius. The sequence goes on from NC_081760.1 coordinate 29,257,880, forward strand.
AAAACATTTAAACGAAAAGGTTACTGACAAATAAAAAAATGGAAATGTCTCAATTACCCGAAAAAGCTCAAAGCCTCCGATCCAGGTGATCAGGTTGTGTGGGTTATGGTAGACCACAATGCAGAGCACATCAGCATTAGCTTTTGAGTTATGCACTGACACCAGATGTCCACCAGGGGCTTGGCTTCTGCAGCTAAACTGTGCAGGAAGAGCAATAATATCAATACTAAAGAAAATGTGGAAAGAATACATTTTAGAATGTGAGAACATGTTCTTTTGATTATCTGTGATGCCTGTTTTGTCCCACTGACACTACTTACCTCAGCTTCAGTGAAGTTGAGAGGGGTGCTGAAATATCTGACACACCTTGACCCCACTCTGTACCAGTGATTATAGCCAGCCACTGGACATGTTTTAGGCAGAACACAGGCTGATGATAGATTTGTATGTCTAGCAGCTTCATCTAAATGACAACATTAAACCCCAAATTTATCCTCTATTCTTAAAAATAAAGGTTCCACCTTTCAGTGAACAGTTCTTAAAATATTGCATTTTTGTATGAAAAAAAAAAACATATCATTGCTTTGTTTAATAACATTTTGTGCAATGGAAAGGTCTAACTATGGATGTTAAAAGCTCTTCATGGAATCATTAATTTGCATTAAAAAACTTTTGTTTTAAAGAGTGGTGTGTTTAAAAAGTCTGTTTGTGTTCGTTTCATAAATTGAAATAAAAGTTTAACATCACCTCTCTCCATTGTTAAGAAGCTACCACTTCCAAACAGGAGAATGATCAATAAAAAGCTAAAAGACTCCATTCCTCCTACACTGTGAAGAAGAGAACATTGTCAGTGGAAGGTTACATGTTTTTTTTTTATTATTAAATAGAATTTTAAAGATTTTTTCCTTTATCATTATTCATTTATTTTGAATAATGTTAAAATAATACAAGGTTACCCAAAGTTATCTATGTGCAAAAAATAAATGACTACATTCTGGAGAAGAGGACTTACCGCTGCAATTCTTTCACTCTTGTTTTCTATGTCTCTTCATAACACCATTAGTCTGTCTTAAATCCATTGCATGCATTCTTTTTCACAACTCCTCCCTTTCTATAACTAGGGTTATAATAGTTAACTAGAACTAAAACTTAAACCATTAAAAATCATTACTAAGAAAAATAAATAAATATATAAATAAATAACTAAAATAAAATAAAACATTTCAGCTCAATTTCAGCTAGTTGCAACATTTCTTTGCATGCATTAAAATAACTCAACCTAACACTTCAAGTGCAATTTAAAATAAAACTGAAGTTATAAAAATGAACCCAAAATATTAATAAATGTATGATAGAATCTCAATGATGCTAAAATAATTCTGTCTCTAATTCAGCCTTCAGTGTGAGTTTAACATGGAAGCTCCATACATTTTCAGTAAAAATGAAGGTATATGATTAATACAAATGATCTGTAGCTTAGTCTAAGTTTAGACATGTGAATGCATTACTTTGTTCATGTTAGACAAACACTTTTAACCTAATATAACTGTTCAACTTAAGAAAAGCCTGTTCTTTTATCACACTAGACGGTTATACCACTGTCCCATGTGGTTACAGACACAGTTGCTGATCTCTTTACATTTTAAACTTCTACTTTTCACATTGCAAACTACAGATGATGGCAATCAGAAGCTGAGTGCCTGCACTGTTGTTCTGACTCAAAATGGTAATGTCATGAAAGTCTGAGATGGTTGTTTCTTAGAAAATGACTGCAGAGCTGATTATTTCTCTTTCAGCTTAGTTAAATCATATTTCTCCTTATGTAAAATACTGTTATGATGTTCAGGTTTTTTACAACTCCTTCTACTTCTCACTTTTTCTTACTGCACGAGCTGTGATACTTATTCAGCAATCTTCACACCACAAACCAAATGCTTTTAGTAATGTTAGCCATTCTAATGGTTACCATGCATCTTTTTTTACTCCAAAATTGAATTCTCAGTTATTGATAGTGGTATATTGTCCTGTTTTTCTGTCATAAATAACAGGTTAAGAGAACAATTTATTTATATTATAAATGACAAGTAAATGTACATTTGTTTTTATTGCCCTGAGCCTCCACATAACCTGCATCAAAGTTTACAAGCAATTTAATGGGAATAGTGGTAGTATAAACAAATTATTAACAACTTCTGAAAAAGAAAAATCTGATCATGCAATGTTACCATACAGACTTGGCCAAAGGTGAGACTGATTCTCTTTAACAACAAGTCTAACAATAAACAACATATTCACACACACACACACACACACACACACACACACACACACACACACACACACACACACACACACACATACACACACAAATTGCTATATAATCACATGAAATATTAAACATTTGTAACTAATTGCTAGTCAAGCCCATGCAAACTCTATGAGCATACATTGCAGAATTTGAGTATTTATTTACTATTTAATACTATTATTTACAAAATATAGTCATATTTTTGATCAGTCAGGCAAGTAATACATTTTGACTGATTGATTTTGATTTTGAAATGTTTAAGATTGGGACCATGGTTATAATCAAAATAATCAAGTTAAATGTAAAATTAGGGGGGAAAGTTCAGTTGACTGAACCATTTTATGTGTGTTTATTGGTCTATATTGTTCTTTGTGGAAGGATCTAGGATTAGTGGCAAAAATTATAAAGATTTTGACTGGAATGAAGAACTTTGAATTATTATTTTTTTTTCAATCCTTCCCCAAGTGCTTTGTGACCAGCGCTATTAACTATAACGATCAATGGAAAATGCTCCGGAGTCTTTGAAGAACTTGTCCTCAGTTTTGATTGAATTCTGGCTTTGGTCTCTGGTCCTGTACAATGAAATATTGCTCTTAATATTTGAATCTGATACCTAGAAACAGAGCAAGAGAGAGACAGAGAGGCAAAGATTATTTTCGTTTTCATCATAACTAAGATACTGTAGGTGTAATGCTGTTGTTGACTTGCTTAAATGCAAACCTCTTCAAATTTCTTGGCCTTGTATTGGTCAGCTCCTTTCAAAAAGTTCAACAGTATGATGTCACAAAGCACTGTACCCTAAAATAATGAAGATTAAGAAAAAGTGTCAGTTTTGTCCACTCAAATTAGTCCTCATACACTTCATTATTCTGAAATGTAATCTTCTGATAATTAGGATAAATTATGAATTATTTTAACTTGTAAATAATTTCAGTATTACACATGAACAATAATAAACAACACATTTATAAGCATCCATACAGTTTATCATGCGTTCATGGAAGTGGATGCTAATGTTTAAAAATATCAGTAAAAAAAAAAAAACTTAATGCATCTCCAAATGCAATTTAATTAATGATAAAAGTTGAGGATGGAGATAAAACTGATGTCATGGAAGTTATAGTTATATAAAAAGATAAATATATATTATACAAAAATACTGGCATGTGGTTCTCTGAGACATTACCTGGTTTCCAAAAAGTGTCTCCATTATGCAAGTAAATGATGTCTATACTGATCGATCTTTCCTAAAGGTCTGGGGCCAGTCGGGCAGCTTCTCACTTGGGTCACATTTCAGATGATTTAACATATTTTCATGAATTGACTTATGCTTAGTAACTGGCAGGACAGATCAGGACTATCACACACATGCATTATTATTATTATTATTATTATTCATTTTTTGCAGACTCTAGTACCATATTTGCTTGATTGATTGATTGATTGAATGACATTTTCATGTTTTCTTAAGAAGGCTGTATGCCAAAAATGTGCACTGAATGAATTAAAAAAACGTGACCAATTTGGATTGTTCTTCATATTTACAATGAATTGTTTATTGATCCCAACATCGACCCCCCCCCCCCCCCGATATTTATTCATATTTCAAATATATAAATATAAATATTTTATGAATATTTATTAAGTATAACATTATTAATTAAAATCTACTTAAATTTATGAAATAATATGGAATGAAATGGTTTTTGAATAACATTATGCTGCAAGTCAGCAGTGCAATATGAAGTGACCAAACTAGATTTCATTCTAACCAATTGAATCTTAAAATAAATCTTAACTTAAACCTTAACTCGAAGCAAATATCAGAATTTTACTAAGCTACTGTTTATGTCTGTGGTACTGGTATCGCACAAAATAACTACTCTGTACTCTGTACCACTTAAAAGTTTAATGTTAATGCACAGAAACAATTTATGAAGACACATACCACACCAACAGAGGTGAAGGCAGCAACCATGTTGATCAGAGTTGGGATCATGTCAAATTTTCCCGCCTTTGAAGAGAAGATGTCATGAGCAATTACAAACACACTTGCACAGAAGTGTGAAACTCAAAAATACACAAACATGTTGATGAACTATTTTTGATAACCTTACATCTCCATTAACCAGCACATCAAATCTGATGACGTAGGCTTTCAGCAGAGTGCGATACTCGGTTCCGTTCTCTGTTTTAAAATACTTAGCATACCTAAGAACAAAGATTTATAATTGTTAGCAAATGAGGATTTCAATAAGGATTATCCGATTCCAACCTGTCAGCCTTTTTGTAATAGTTTCCAGTATGTGGCGACTATAAAAGTTTGGCATGCAATAAATTTGAACGTCAATATTTAGCTTTGTGATAAATATGTGAATGAAGTCATTAGATCATTAGAAGCCCTGAAGATTCAACTTTTAAGGTGGAAAGAAAAGCTTCCAGAACCTGAAGTTGTATCCTGGAGACACACGGGTCTTCTCTGACATGGCGTCCAGGCGAGTGAAGGAGTAGGCTGGCTTACACTCATCATCTGCCTTGTCTAAATCACACACCCATGCTATTTTTATCCCTATCACTCCCCCCTGAGAGAGAGAGAGAAAGAGACAGAGACAGAGAGAGAGAGAGAACTTACACAAATCCAATTTGACATTGCACTTAAGGAGAAATGAAGATAATGCAAGTTTTTCAAATACAACACCTACCAGATTATTTTATAAAACAGTTATTATTTAATACAATATGTATTTCTTTGTCTTCTTTTAAACTATTTCTGTTATAACATTATGAACTAACTGGCCAAATTACTTGTAAAGCATATGTTTATTAAACTTATAGAACTGTTGCATAGAAGCAATTGTATGATATTTCTTACATATGATTACAGTAAGAAAGCAAGGGAGAAATGAAGCAAAAAAATAATATAACAAATCTAAAAATAATTAAATGAACACTCACTTTTTTAGCAAGATTTGTAAAGTTCTGTTGTGCAAATCGGATCACATCTCCCACTTTGAATATTGGACAATACATGTTACTCTCAAAGTCAAAATTACACTTCTTTATGTAGGATGTATTGATGTTAGACAAGAAATTTCCCCTGAAAGGAAAAGAGAAATATTTTATTTAAAAAGTAAACAAACATCAGAAACAGATATTAGTATGATGCAACAATTTGTCTTTGTGTTTGGTTGCCATTACTTTGTGAAGTTAAAACGTGGGAAGCGAATGCTGTTCTTGATGAAGATGGTAAAGTCCTCCACCTCCATCATGGGGTCTCTGAGTAAGAAAAAACTTCCTCAGTCCTTTTACTCAACCATTCACACATCTATTCATTTGTTCATTTACAACTGGACTCACGGCTGAACATCATCAACCTCTGCAGGACACCATCCTTTGATCTCACAGGTGTTGTGGGTAACGTTGAAGTTTACACATCGTCCTGTAAGCAACCCTTGAGAAAAATACAATGGAAAAGAACATAACATATATATAACAGGGCTGCCCAAACTTGTTCCTGGAGGGCCACAGTCCAGGTGACAATGGGATTTTTTTATTTTTTTGGTGAGAAAATTCCAGATTTAATTTAGTATTTAGTGTTGAGATTAAAAAAATATTTAGACAGGTTGTGAACCTTGTTTCATTTTCTGTAAAAAAATAAAATAAAATAAATCCTCTACAGTCTAGATGGTCCCACACAGCTACTAAAAATTTCCAAGCAAGTATATTGGAGCTGGTTGGAGCTAAACACTATAGGATGTTAGCCCTTCAGGAGCAGGATTGGACACCCCTGCCCTGATATAGACCTTAATGTGATGATTTGGAGCTGTGCACAAATAGACCATTAAGGGGGTTGAATTCTACTTGACTATTTCAGGATCACAAAACAATCCACAATGAAATGCCAAGATTAAATCCAACCAATTCACAAGTTTATTTAATTCTGTTATTGTGGTAAAATAATAATTATTTGCTCCTTCAAAAAAATCATAAAATCTACGAAGAAAAAAGAAAATCTTACCATTGCTAGATGGTTTTGACATCCGCTTCTTACAAGTAGTGTCATTCGTACATATGTATGTCCCGTCAGTCTGAAGAGTTACATGTACAAACACGTGAACACTCACAGAGGCAGGAATCTATCAAATTTGTGTACATTCATCTTGACAGATTTCAGTGTCCTCACTCACTTCTGGACAGTATCCTGGAACTTGATTTTCTGTTGTGATGAACTTAGTGATGATGCAGAACACTGATGCCCCCTGACACACACACACACACACACACACACACACACACACACTACTTAGGCTACATAAAAAAACATACAATAAAATAAAGAAGAATAGTAGAAAGAATAGTAGAAAGTACTTGCTGTGTTTATGAACAGATATTCCAAATTATTACACAGCTCTGTGGAATACTTGATTCTGATTGGCCAGTCGCAACATTCGGTAAAACAATCGGTAAAAGCGAATAACAGGCTCATCCGGGTAACAGCAGTCGGCACCTTACTATTTTTTCTTGGTGGAAGCTTTTCTTTTGTTTAGCTAATAAAATATTAAAACTCTAAGAACTAATAAACTGGTAAGATTTTAAAACATTTAATCTTAAATCTAAAGTATTTTGTGGTGAAATGTTGTGTAATAAGTGGTTCGACTGCACCATTTCCCTTAAATGTCCATCTTGCTCGCAACTGCTGTCTTCACGGAAGCTTTGCGTTCAAATCAATATTTCGTGTCGAATTATTTACTCATGTGGCAAGTAGCTGTGTAATAAGCGGGATAATACATTATCCCTTACTTAGAACATCCTCAAATGTCCCCAAAGGGAGATATTGTTATATTTAATTATCTTTTCATGACAATTCTGTCATCAAGCAATGTGATATGTTCTATAAACAAACATAGACTAACATTTACACACACTTAATACATATTGATTACAAAAGTATATATATATATATATATATATATATATATATATATATTATAAAGTATAAAAAAAATTAATAATAAAATAAATAGTGTAGGCATTAAATATATAAATATATATATGTATACATATTTATATATATGTATATGTATGTATATATATATATATATATATATATATATATATATATATATATATATATATATACATATATATATATCATCTAAATATTGTAAAACTGCTTGAAATTTACTTGAGTAGGTGTGACATAATCGGCTACATCCATGATCCGTTTGTTAAACTCTCCAAACCCCTTCACTTTAGTCATGACAGATGACTCGATAGCTGTGTCTCTCACTTGATATGCTTTCTCATACAAAAACACCCAGCTAAGGGAAGGTGGAAATAGAGAGAGGGAGGGGGAAAAAGATACACAGAGCGATTAAATGGCTTTCTTTTTTACTTTCTTTAATGTAAAACACTCACAAATATGACAAAATACTTAATTTAAATAAATAAATATGTAGCCTATGCTTTTATTACTAAGAACAAAAAGATAATTCCTATAATTATACAATTGTCTCTTAATGTACTTTACATCATTTATGTTATTGAAGACTAAAAACCAAGCCATTTAATTGTCCCGTAATGATTAATCTAATTCACTACAATATATTTCTCTTTACAATGTTTTTAAATGTAAACCCGTTTCATTAGATTTTTTATTTGTTTAGGCACAATTTTAAATCTATCAAATACTGACACTATAAAAACAAACTCACCCAATGAAGTATGTGATGATGAGGAGTTGGACGACACGGTTTATGATGCCAATAGTCCAGCTCTTTACCACCACGGACTTGGTCGTCTCATAGGTAAAGAAATCTGTTATGCAGTTCGCCATTTTTTCAGAACACTGCTGCATTCAGAAAAAAATTAGATTCTGGGTGTATTAATGTATTTATGTGAAAGACTAGTTAGAAATATAGTGTAGATGGTTCAGATATATCCGTCCAAATGCTTGATCCTGTGTTTTTATAATCTAAAACCTATGGATTGTCAATAAAAGTCCAAAAAGCTCTTCAATAATCTTCCTTATTTGTTTACCTGATAAAAAGTCTCCACGTCTTGAGAGAAGATGCTTTCATAAAAGACCCCTTCTCTCTCCCTTCTAGTCCCTCCCCTTCTCCTCCCTCTTTCTTCATTCTTCCTCCTTCAGTTATTCTGTCATTTCCTCACATATCAAATTTACACGATACACTCTTAGCAGATGCTTTCTAACCCAGTAACATATAAAAGTGCTAAAAACAAATTACAAAATCAAAACCAAACAAAAATCACAAATCAAAGTTATGCCTTAGTCCCTAAAGAATGTTCCTAATGCCTCTGTACTGTAACATCCATATAGTATCCATAAAAAAACAACCGAATCAGATGCAGGGTTTTAGCAGTGCAGGAATATGCTAGATGTTCAGTGTGTGAGAGGTCTGGAGTAGGTGAATCTTGGCTAGTGTCATGCACATTATATCATGACCATCGTGACAGCCCCATGCACATGAAAAAATCTCTTTAAGCTCAATTAGCGTGACATTAAAGATTTTAAGCAGATTACTTTTCCCATGATGGAATTTTAAAAATAAGTGTATTTCTTAATTAAAGACATCAAGCAGATATATCAACTTCAATGGAGGATGTTTAAAACATATCAAGGTCATATATCTCTCTCTCTCTCTCTATATATATATATATATATATATGAGAGAGAGAAAAAGACCTTCTAACACTGATACATCAAGCTGTTCTTTTACAAAGAGCTGGACGAGAGTGTCACTAACTCTAATTCCAATTATGCAGATGGAAAAAAAACCCATTAGGATGCATCCCACAACAAGCACTAACACATCACACACTTTAACCACAATTGAGAGGTAACATTTCTTGACATGGCTAAGAGAGCAACCATTAACCTGTGGTTACCTCACTCTATAAGTACAATACATCTGGGAGTCGCTTCCCCGAAAAAAAAAAAAAACACACACGATGTAGGAGTAAAACATGATAGAGGACCAAATCAAATGAGAGAGTAAGCTCAAGTACTGCTGGAGTATTTGAAGATGTCTATCAGTCTAGGATAATGTTGAGTGTTAGATGTCTCATGATGATTTGATTGTCTTGAAACAGGATCTTGATATTAAGGGAGGGTACAGAGTGAAAAAGGGGGAGAGAGAAAGAGATAGGAGAGAGTGGGGAAATGGATGGGACTCAATACAAATTGGTGAATAAAGTCATCAATGCACCAAATGATATAATGAGCAAAGTGGTTTGAGAACCATGATTGAGAGAGAGACAAAATGCACAGAAATGTAACCGATACGAATAGCGAGAGTGACGCAAAATAGGCAGTATGTGGAAATGAGAGCAGCAGGGAAGAGGAGGGGAGCGATGCAGAAATTAATGTTAAATGCATATACCAGAAAAAATAAAATAAAATTAGAAATAAACAAACTGGAAAAATGAACACAAAAGAAAGTAATAGAGTCCAAAGAAATATTTAATAGAATGCTTAAACAGCATTGATAATAATAATGGTGGTCCTGAGGTGAGGAATAGCCTACATCATAAGGGATAACAATTTTACTTATTTAGCTATTTTAACATAAAGGCATTAAAGAAATTGGTTCCACTTTTAATATTCCTCTACAAAGAACATTGACGCCATAACGGGTGAAGTTAAGGATTATATCAAGGGCCCGACAAGGGAGAGGGGTCCCAAATGTGATTTCTACCGAGGGGGACACCCCCCAGAAACCATAGGATAGCCAAAAGAACCAAAAAACAAAACCAAAAGAGTTATTCAGTCTAATGAGAAAGGTGTAATAATCAGGGGTGTAAAAAGTCTTCAAAATTTAAACTCATTTAGAAGTACAAGTATCTAGCCAAAAGTATACTTGTTGAGCCATATTCTCAATGCAAAGTGTAACGGCTTAAAATTAAATAACATAACATGTTTTGTCAGACTGACTGTAAAACAAAAAATTTGGAACACAAAAAAATCCTTTACACCCTCATGCCATTCCATGTGTGACTGATTATCTTCAGATAAAGAGATTTAGGGGAAAGAAAATCTCTGTGCAAATAATACAAGTGTACAGGATGTCTATTGGGATATTGCTTAAAAAACTACACAATTACAGTGAAGACAAGAGTGAAGACAAGGCAACTCAAACAACACCTACTGATGAATCAATTTCTTCTTATAAGTGAAATGAAAGGTGTGTGTAAGGAAACATACAAACACTAATATTTTAAACTTTACCATTTTGTTCACTTTGCGTGGTTTCTAAAGTGGTCCAGTACACTTGCATTACATGCACACACTAAAAGTCCTTGTTAGTGTTCATTTGAAGAAAGAAAGTCATACACATCTGGGATGGCATGAGGGTGAGTAAATCATGAGAAAGTTTTCAGTTTTGGATGGACTATTCCTTTAAAGTTTAAAGAGTGTGATTATATATATAATATTTAATGTAATATTTAATGTTATGTTAACAGAAGCAATCAAAAGGGTATGAAGGGTATGTTCAGATAGAATGTATAGAATGTTCAGAAAAGTGCACACTTTTGCACGTGTTTTATGTATGTATTGATAAGCGAAGTTTGATTTAAATCCTACACGGCGCCAAAAAATGTGCATATACACATATAAATTACTCACATATACATGCATACTACTGGATGTTCAAAAATAAATACATAAAATAGGCCTACACGTGAACACTAACATGAAATTGATACAAATACATATAATGTTAGCAATGTATGCATAAACACTTGTGAATAACTTGCGTATACATATAAACTTGACGCGTGCATACACCTACTGTCAGGGTTCTGCCCTGGCAGCTGTGTCTATTTTGTCTTTGTTTAGTGTTTCTCTGTTTTCCCTGTGTATGACCACATGGCTTTGTCTTTGTTTATGTTGGCCATGTGCTCCTTTGTTTCACATTACCACGCCCCCTTGTTTAGTCCTTGTTTGGTGCTCATTAATTGATTGTTTTCACCTTGTGTTTGTGTGCTTTCCTTCCTATTTATTGTGCTCATTTCCCTCATGTGGTTGCTGGTTCGTTTTGTACGTGAGTTAGTGTTTCCTTAGCTTGCTAGCTGATCTATACTAATAGAGTTTTTCCTTGTCTGGTATTTATTAGTTTAAGTTTATCTCATCACTGTTTATTCTAGTCTAGTTTAAGTTTTTCTTTTTGTTTGGATCTCATTTTTAATTTCTCGTGAGTTTGACTTGTTCTTTAAAGTGTTTATTTTCCCCTTTGAGTTATTTTCTTGGTTAGTCTTTCCAGTTATTTCTAGAACTTTATTTTGTATTTGTTTCTTTACCTTTTTAGTTAACTTTAGTTAGTTAGCTTTGGTTAGTTCTCTAGTTCCCCTTTTATCTTGTTTCTAGGTCATAGCATTCTTGTCTGACTTTATGAACTTGATTAATATTATTATTATTATTACTATTATTATTATTATTGTTCTCTTATTATCTTAAGTCTTGTATAGTGTTTTGTGAGTTCTGTCTGTTCCTGTCTTGCCTGCTATTTTCTCCCTGGCCACTGGGTCTCCCCGCTGGAGGTCTGACGTGTGTGGCTTCACCTCCATAGCCAAGTGCCCTTGGTTCCTGGTGCTGTGGTCTGGTCCCTTGCACAACCTCCTCTACAGTCCTGCACTCGGTTTTCACCCAGGGCCCCCCTCAGCGGTCAATGCTCATGCTCAGGACAGACTGGCCCGCCAGCAAGGCCTGGGTGCACTTCGGCAGCAGGGGCAAGAGGTGAGGGCCTTTGCCCAATTCTTTTGGACTATGTCCAGGGGCCTTGAGTACCAAGATGCAGCCCTTAAGGATGTCTTCAACCTCTGTTTGGACGATCCACTGCCTCAGTGGGAGATGGAGCAATTGAGGATCTTGGACTTTAAGAACTCTTCCAATTATTTGCACCACCACAAGGATTGGCAGATACTTGCACCTGAATGAAGTCCCTGATCATCTTTTGACTCCCACTGAGAAAAGGAGAGCGAGAAGAATGAGGGTGACCAAAGCTGCTGCATCTGTCATGGAGGTCTCTGTGCTGGTTCCAGCCTCCAAATCGGCTGAATCCCTCACCGTCTCATCGGAGTCAACCAAGTGCTCTGAAGCAGTCAGGCTCAAGGAAGCTGTGAGGGAGGTTCCCCTGTTAGCCCCTGCTCCTGTGTCAGTCAAGCCTGTTCTAGTTCATTCAAAGCCAGTCCAGTCCAGAAAATTGTGTCAATGCCTGTTCAAGTAAGTCAAGATGTACAGTAGGTGATGTGACCGCTTACAGGCCCGAGAGGCGAAGGGGTAGGAGGGCCCGCGCCAGGAGTGCTAGAGACCTTAGTCTGGAGATCCCTCCTGCAGTTTCCCTGGAAGATCTCAAGTGGTCTGCTGCTTCAGTCATGACCCTGGAGTCCAGTGGTGAGCAGCCAGCCCCAGAGCTCGCTCCAGTGTCGGCTCCAGCCCCTGTGTATAGCCCAGAGAGGACTCTAATCTCGGTGGCCCCAGCGGGCAATTCCACAGCCCCCAAGGGCGGTCAAGAGTCCACTCCTGAGTCTGTTCCAGTAGCCCAAGAGGGCAGCTCAGCAGCACCTGAGGGCGGTCAAGAATCCACTCACGAGTCAGTTTCAGTAGCCCCGGAGGGCAGTCCAGAACCTATTCCGGAGTCCATTCCAGAGGTCCTGGAGGGTAGTTCTGCAGCTCCTGTGGAAGGTCAAGAGTCTGCCCCTGAACCCGCTCCATTGTCGGCTCAAGCTCCCGAGTCTGCTTCATTCGGGAGTCTGTAAAAGTCTGCTACAGATTCAATCCAAGAGCCCTCAGAGCCAGTCCCAGCACTCATTCCTGATCCAGTCCAACTTCAGGAAGGGGTACCTTACCATACTCCAACCTCCAAATCTCCAGAACTCTCCACTTCACCTACCACTTTCAAGCCATCACTTGTTAAGCCTGTCAGTACTTCTACTTATGCCACCACCTGTATCCCTATGGCCCCGTCTTCTCTGCAGCGAGGCTTTAACCATACTCAAACCATGCCTACTGCCTTCAGTTCTACCCTGTCAGGCTACACCCCTGGACTTACTCCCACCCCCTCTCATGTGCTGCCTGGTTGCTTTGGTCCTGCGACATTTGCACCCCCCTGGACTTGTTTGCCTGATTTGGATGCCTGGAGGCGTCCTTTGGGAGAGGGGTACTGTCAGGGTTCTGCCCTGGCAGCTGTGTTTATTTTGTCTTTGTTTAGTGTTTCTCTGTTTTCCCTGTGTATGACCACATGGCTTTGTCTTTATGTTGGCCATGTGCTCCTTTCATCCTGCCACCTTGTTTCACATTACCACGCCCCCTTGTTTAGTCCTTGTTTGGTGCTCATTCATTTTTTTTTATTTTTTTTTCACCTCATGTTTGTGTGCTTTCCTTGCTATTTATTGTGCTCCTTTCCCTCATGTGGTTGCTGGTTCGTTTTGTACGCGAGTTAGTGTTTGCTTAGCTTGCTAGCTGATCTATACTAATAGAATTTTTCCTTGTCTGGTATTTATAAGTTTAAGTTTATATCGTCACTGTTTATTCTAGTCTAGTTTAAGTTTTTCTTTTTTTTGGATCTCATTTTTAATTTCTTGTGAGTTTGACTTGTTCTTTAAAGTATTTATTTTCCCCTTTGAGTTATTTTCTTGGTTAGTCTTTCAAGTTGTTTCTAGAACTTTATTTTGTATTTGTTTCTTTACCTTTTTAGTTAACTTTAGTTAGTTAGCTTTGGTTATTTCTCTAGTTCCCCTTTTTATCTTGTTTCTAGGTCATAGCATTCTTTTCTGACTTTTTGCCCTTGATTATTATTATTATTATTATTATTATTATTCTCTTCTTATCTTAAGTCTTGTCTAGTGTTTTGTGAGTTCTGTCTGTTCCTGTCTTGCCTGCTGCTTTCTCCCTGGCCAAGCTGCTTACATATTGCAGATTCAGTCTTCCCAGCCTGGTGCAGGTCTACAATTTTGTTTCTGGTGTCCTTTGACAGCTCTTTGGTCTCGGCCATAGTGGAGTTTGGAGTGTGACTGTTTGAGGTTGTGGACCGGTGTCTTTTATACTGATAACCAGTGGAGGACAGAGGAGCCTCTTAAAGAACTTGTTACAGGTCTGTGAGAGCCAGAAATCTTGCTTGTTTGTAGGTGACCAAATACTTATTATCCACCATAATTTGCAAATTCATAAATCCTACAATTTGATTTTCTGGATTCATTTATACATTTTGTCTCCCATAGTTGAAGTGTACCTATGACGAAAATTATAGGCCTCATCTTTTTAAATGGGAGAACTTGCACAATTGGTGGCTGACTAAATACTTATTTTCACCACCGTATATATGCAAGTGTTTTCATATGTGGATGTGCGTGAATTTTCGGTGTAAACTGAAGGCATTTCAGTGTAAAAGGAAGTTGTTTAAGCGTGAACGTAAGTTCGAAAGCTGAATGGTTTTTTTTTTTTTTTTTTTTTTATATGCACATGAACCGGAATCAGAGGTGGGTAGTAACGAGTTACATTTACTTCGTTACATTTACTTGAGTAATTTTTTGGAGTAACTAATACTTTTCGGAGTATATTGAAAGATGGGTACTTTATACTCTTACTTGAGTAAATTTTTTGGGAAAAATCTGTACTTTTACTTCGTTACTGTGGGCGACGCTCCTCTCGTTACTTTATCTTAATGCAATAAATGTTATAAATGCTTCAGTTTATTCCAAACGCGCCGTCTACTTTTCTCTGGGCAATGAACGATGCCCATTCGCGAATGATTCATTCTTTTGAGTCAATTCTGTTCAAAGGCTTGATCAAACCCATTGGCTAACGAGTGAATTGGTTCATGAATCAGTTTGAGTGAGTCGTTCAGTTCCCTGCCGCACGCGCTGAGCGTCTGAAGTGGTTCACTCGGAGTTGTAACGTTTAAGAACATCAGCAGCGTTGAAAACGGGGCTATGGAACTGCACTGAATTGAAAGCAAATCTGCAAAGGCTATTATTTGCTTGCGATGGAGATCCTTATTAGATGAACACCGCGTGTGCTGTCTACTGTTTAACAGGTAATAACTTGGGCTACATTCGATTACAGTACAAGATACCACTGTGACATTAGTTTGTTGTACGTTTGTGGCTTATAAGAGGGGAGTCAAGTTGAATGCAGCTTCTAAAAGACAAAAAATAGCCGATTAAGATTTTATTAATTTTAATACAATCACACCTGTGCCAGTAGGCTACGTTCAGCAAGTCATAACATAGCTCTGCTAAATTCAGATCTGTGATTGCTTGCTGGCGCTGAGCCAGAGATAGATGCGTTTATACAGCGCTGCGCATTATAACAAATCACACATGATTCTTTTGAGCTTATTAAAGCATTGGCCAATCAGAGGTGTTCCGATGAGTCATCGCTAAAATTCCGGTTCTTCCTTCACTCGCTCACTGACTGAATACCTCTTTCTGGCGAATTCTCTCGTCAGAAACAACAAAGTGCAGATGTGTGTACGAATCTTTAATTAAGATATTGATTTCACAGTGTTAACAGTTTCAGTGATTTTAATGGGAGTTTCTGAGAGTGATTGAACTCTAGACTGTGAGTGAAAATGATCTTTAATAATATAAATGTTATTTGCTCTCTTTCTGAACAATGAAAGATTAGTAGCAATATTTATATCACATTAACTTTCAATGTTAAATTCACATTTAATATAAAGTCAGTCGTATTAAAAATATGTTATGGCATGGCACCTATATCTGTTACTTAAGTAAACAGACTGGGTTTTATAATAAATTACATAAATTGGAGTAAAGGCTGATGAAATATATACATTTATACACACACACACATACATAACATACATTTTATCTATATATCTAAATAAAAATAGTCTCAGTATATATGACCCAAAGTAACTAGTAACTAACTACTTGAGTAGATTTTTTTCCCGATACTCTTTTACTCTTACTCAAGTAACTATTCAAGACTAGTACTTTTACTTTTACTTGAGTAAATATTTCTAGAAGTACTTTTACTTGAGTACAGTTTTTGGGTACTCTACCCACCTCTGACTGGAATAAAGAATCTTAATCTTTTTTTTTTTTTTTTTTTTTTTTTTTTTGCCCCAAAATGATACATTTAGTAGATAAAATGTACTATATGGTTATAAAAAGGTTGTAAAATGTCTTTATACACTTTATTTTTGTCTTTAATCATATACTCCATTGTGGTGCACTTTGAGATGAATTATCCACGGACCATGCTATCACCAGAATATCCACCAACATGATCTTTTTTTTACTAAACCCTTTATCCACGAAACATGATTTTTTTTTTTAGGTTGTGCTTGGTTTGATTTACCTTTGATTATCTTGATTTCAAAAGTGTGGATTTCAGGAACAAAATGCAGTAAAACTTTAAAACTGGTTAATAATACAACATTTGTATCAAATATAGGCTACAAGGTTTTTTTTTTATTTATTTTTTATTGGCATATGATGTTTAACTATTACACTGATAAAGATCCACCATCCCCTGCATCAGATAAAAAAAAGAGTTAATTCTGAGAATGTTTACCATGTCTTCATGTGTGCAATAGTGGCTCATATATAACTTGAGAAAATGTAAGTCTCCCCCAATTAGAAGAGCTCCTGCAAACTAGGAAAAAAATAACAGGCAAAAGTGCAAGTATCAAACTCTGCTGATTTGTAACATATACATTAATTACAAACAAACAGCTTCTCCACATGAACTGTAGGCTCTCATGCACTTCCATGTGACACCTTTTTTAAGGAGAAAAAAAGTTAAATAGTAGTTACTGCAGACAAGTCTTAATATATAGTTCTTTATTCTCAATGACACCAAATATTTCACATTTCAATTCTATGCAATCTTCACGAAATACCTTCCAAAAAGCTATACAAATTACACAGAGAGAGAGAGAGAGAGAGTAAAATGTCCTGCCTCTAGTTAAAAAATATAAAATGTGTTCCCAACTAATGCCCCGTTTCCACCGCAGGAACTTTACCCAGGAACTAGGGACTTTGGCCTGGTACTCGGTGTGTTTCCACCGCAGGAACCAGGAACTAAATAAAGTTCCGGGTAAAAAAATGCCCCTCAGAAAGTCCCTGCTGGCCAGGTGGTACTTTTTCAAAGTTCCGGAAGTTTCGGGGGCGGGACTTGGGCGCTAAACATGCTGATTGGTTGAGTTCACGCTAGTGATGTGTCGTTCATGAACGAATCGTTCTTTTTGAACGAATCTTTTAGGTGAATGAATCGTTCTCGTTCACGTAATCCACTGACTCTTATTTCTCGTTCAGTGAAGTTCCTCCCTTCACAGCAGCGCGGCGCTATTAGCAGCGCGGCGCTATTAGCAGCGCATGCGCAGCTCAGTGAACCGGGTAACAACAACCATTTCATCCTGTCAAAGAATTACTCAACCTCGAGCCAATAGCCTTCGTGTATGAGATGTGACCAAGTATGTGATTTGTTGAATGTAGTGAACGAATACGCCCTTAATGAACGAGTTTCATATGAGTCTGAACTAGATCTGGAGATCTTATCGTTCGTGAACGAAATGACTGAACTGGTACCCATGTCGTTCGTGAATGAGTTGAATGAGCTGATACATGTCGTTCGTGAATGAAATGACTGAACTGATACACATGTCATTCGTGAATGAGTTGAATGAGCTGATACATGTCGTTCGTGAATGAAATGACTGAACTGATACACATGTCATTCGTGAATGAGTTGAATGAGCTGATACATGTCGTTCGTGAATGAAATGACTGAACTGATACACATGTCGTTCGTGAATGAGTTGAATGAGCTGATACATGTCGTTCGTGAATGAAATGACTGAACTGATACACATGTCGTTCGTGAATGAGTTGAATGAGCTGATACATGTCGTTCGTGAATGAAATGAACTGGCACATAGCTTATCTCGTTCGTGAACGAAATGAATGAGAGTAAACCGGGTTAGTCTGCCATTTATAGCATGTCAATCTCGCAAAAATGCAAAGCGCAGTTAAGTACTGTACTGTGCACACACGCTTGTTTTGATATTTAGCAACTCCACGTTTAATCCCCGATTTATGAATGTGAATATATAATATACAAACTGTCTGACCAAACAATTAAAATGCTAATTAGGCAAGAAAACCTTGTGCTTTGTTCATCTGAAAAACTTAATTAGACTTTATATATTGAATGTGATTATACACACATTTTAATAAAGCCAGATCAGTTTTTGTAACAAGTGAATACGTTCGTTGACTTAAGACATAACACATAATACACTCTTTTTTGCCATCTGCTGGCTTATTTTGTGTAATACGAAGAAATGGTCACTGAACGAATCAGTGAACTATTCTGAACTAATCATTTTGGTGAACGAACTGAAAATGAACGAATCTCTAAAAAGAATCATAATTTCCACCACTAGTTCACGCAGCATTGGTTGAGTTCAACCACCATTTATTCGTATCATGTTCAAAATATTACTGTTTTATTGTGTCATGAAATGTAATTTTAAAAGTATTTCAGGCGAGAATGTAGTTGTTTAAAACTCAAATCTGTGGTTTATTTATAAAGACAGCGCCTATTTAAAAATGTGTTTCGCTGATCTCAGAGACGGTGAGCTCCACACGATCAGCGGGAGCTCAGTGATCATGTATCCGCCGAGAAGCAGCCTCACCTCGGCTAGACCTTCTGATATGTGCCGCTGGCTCTGATGTCTCTTTAGTGGTTAAACATAAAATATAATTCGTTTTGGGTAAATCTAACAGGTTATCTTTGGTCTGTATTCAATTTATCTATATGTTAAAATGAAAATAAAAAAGGCGAATCTATATAATATTTCGTTTCATTGTAATGGCTGTATATACACATATCCCTGAACTAAGTACATTTCTGCAGCTGTTATTATGCTTAAATGAAAACGAAAGGAGGCAGTGGTATTTGATATCCGATTTCGTTTTATTGTAAATATACTGAGAGGAAAATTGCAGTAGCCTTGGTCAGCTGACTGAAGTTATCAAGTACACTGCTGTTTACAGATTTACCGGACTTGCTCGTCGCGGACATCACACTCCCGAGATGAATGCACAAAGTCTGAACTACCGAGGAGGATGCACATCCAAAATCAGCGTACTTTGTATTGAGAAACGCGCGCAGAGCTACGTCACCAGTCTATTTGCCAAATCTTCCCGGTACTTTACACCGTGGTGAAAACGCAGAAAGCAACAGGTCTGGGGGGAAAAAAGTTCCTGGGAAAAAAAGTTCCTGGTAAAAAATGTTCCGGGTAATTTCGGTGGAAACGCGGCATAAGTCCCAGTCCCACTTGAGCTTAGCCATTTTCAGAAATAAAACCCTTTCGCACGAGTTTAAAATATTCTAGCTGAGCCCCAGCATGAGTTTCTTTAGGCGACCATTATTTTAAAATGTACCGCCTTATTGTTTCCATGGCGACGAGTCATGCTTGTCATGTGACACAACACAGCCTCTGTATGACACATGGATCGCTTTTATTTTATTTTTCCTGTTTTATTCAAAATATTTGAAAACATACTCACTATATTATGAAATCTATGATATTCCGATTCTGAAATATGTGCAAATAGCTTAAACACTTAAAGGGATAGTTCACCCAAAAATTCAAATTATGTCATTAATAACTCACACTCATGTCGTTCCAAACCTGTGAGACATCCGTTTATCTTTGGAACGCAGTTTAAGATATTTTAGATTTAGTCCGAGAGCTCTCAGTCCCTCCATTGAAACTGTGTGTACGGTATACTGTCCATGTCCAGAAAGGTAAGAAAAACATCTTCAAAGTAGTCCATGTGACATCAGAGGGTCAGTTAGAATTTTAATTTCTAATTTTAACTTAATTAATTTTTTTTTATTTAAATTTTTAATTTTGGAGTTTAATTTTCAGTAAAGGAGTAATCGAATTAATTACTTTTCTGATTGTTGCAACGCCGTTATCTTTAATGAGAATGTAAAGTGTGGCGTTACTACAATTTGGTTGAATAAAGCGTGAGGTGTCATGCTTTGGCTAGTGGCTGCTACACATCAGCTGCCTGACACCAGCAGGTGCCCTGCTCACACTAGGTGTGTTCGACATCGGCTGCGGCTGGATGCAACCGATCGGCGAGAGTAGCCGCGTGCAGGTGGGGAGGAGCTGCAAACGGAGATATGAAGCCGGACAAGTTGTGGCTCCCGTAGTTTGCTGCAATTACGTTAGTCATGGCAGATCACGTGGCGTTTGCTTACTTGATCGCGTTTAAGATGTGTGTATAAGTGGTGTTTTGGAAGGGTGTCTTCCAAAACAAGATAACATATTGGATATATACTTTAGCAGTATGACATGGGTATTTCTGCTAATACAAAATGATAAAAGTAACCTATAAAAAAATTCCCTGGTGGGTATGTGTTTTTTAAGAAGGTTTCAGCAACAAAATTTACAGTACCCTCCTGCTGAGCTCTTTTTAACATTTTAAACATAACACCACTGATTTTCATATACAGAAAAGCACAATTCTGTTGGATTTATATTGTGATTTAGACCAACTATTTGAAAGTGAACAGAATATTGTCAAGTTGTTAAGTTGAAGTTACAGCAAGTTGTTAGCAGTTTGCTAACCACATGCAGGTGAAGTATAAATACAGCAAAATAAACTAGACAATATGAAGAAACCAAACAAATGGAGGAACATAATGTATTATGTATAATTTGTATAGGAGCATACATTTATGACCACATTAGATTGTATGTTTTTAAGATTAACATTTTAGTTATTAAAAATGCTCATTTGAATAGGTTATGCTGCTGAATACTGTAAAAGGTCTGTATAAAAAAGAAAGTCATGCAAAATAAATATACACAAACTCTATATTAACAATAAGGTAAATACAGTAAAACAATATTTAATAAATATGATTTATAAGATTAAGACGACATAAAAACGTATTGAACTGTTAAAAAAGTCCATATGAGAATTTCTGAAACTGAAGTCGACTCGCAATAAACTTGAAACGCACGTCATCTGTGTCATCAGTGAATCCAGCCAATCGTGGATCAGTTGTGTCGTCATCAGAACCTGTGCAGCCGCTCTTTAAAAGCTGCGCTGGCTGAGTTCTCCGGCTACTCTCGAATCGCTCTCGCGGTACTTTGATGGCACACGTCACAGTCACGTGGCGTCAGCGCTGTATCAAGTTGGACAAAATTTCTAACCGGCATGCACTGCTTCAAGTCAGCCGACGATCGGTTTGCGCAGAGCTTCATGAAGTCGAACAAGCCTACTGTCTCACTGCACGCTCTGACAACCACTAAACACAAGACGGCGTCAGCGATAATGACGTTCTCGAACTGGAAGTACCGGGAATTAAAGGCAAGAATTTCTGTAACATGCACGCTATGCCCAGGAAAAAAGACTTTATCCACGTCTGCCTGAAGCAACTCAAATCTTATGAACCACCTCACATCAACACATGCTAACATGTTACTGTACTGAATATTTAATGCTGTGTTCAAACCAGACGCGACTTGAGCGAATAAATCGCGCTATTCGCGCGTAGTTGGATGCTTAAACATTTTGAGTTCATATGCTTCATTCGCGCGTGAAATTAACTTCACAACAGACGCGAATTCGTGTCATGGGGGGGGGGCTTCTGCCAGTTGAGTTCACGCAGCATTTTCAACCAGCATTTTTATTCAGATAATTTTCTAAATATTACTGTTATTGTGTCATGAAATGCAGTTTTAAAAGTATTTCATGCGAGAATGTAGTTGTTTTAAACTCAAATATGCGGTTTATTTAAAAATGTGTTTTGCCGATTTTCGGAGGTTGTCTATTTGCGTCTTTGAAATGACTTAACATTGAAATCACTTGCGCCTTAACGCACCATAAGAGTTGGATAGTGTTCTGTTTGTTGTGCAGTAACTTTAGGCCTAATATACAGTTTCAGAGATTTGCACTAATGGCCAGGTTTCCCTTTGTTTCTTTTTACCCAAGTTTAAATTTTTTTGTCTTAATTTTGTACTTGAATTTTATTTTCAATATTTCTTTTTTATATGTTTTTATTCTATGCATATCAAATGGCAGGCTGCAATCTATTGAGTTCAAATAAATACAACATCTTCTAAAATACTTAGTGTTTTTATTCTTTAATCAGTTAATATAAACATCTTATATATTAAAGATGTTATAGGACGTAATAGCGTTATAGAGCATAAAAACATAAAGTCACAGTTACTTTGCTGAGTAACTAATTGCTTTTACAATGTGGTAACTGAGTTACTAACTCAATACATTTTGGGAGAAGTAATTTGTAACTGTAACTAAATACTTTTTTCAAGTAAGATGACCAACACTGCTCACAACAGACACAGAAGAGAAGACAATGCTGAATAAAGTCATAGTTTTTGCTATTTTTGGACCAAAATGTTCAATTCAATTCAATTCAAGTTTATTTGTATAGCGCTTTTTACAATACAAATCGTTACAAAGCAACTTTACAGAAAATTATGTTTCTACAATATTTAGTAGTAGCTAGTAGTTTGTGCACGTTTGACAGGATTTTAGAAAAATAAAAATAATAATAATACAAGACGTAGTCAGCTAGATGATGAACTATCAATATTATTAATTAATAGTAATTATAGGATGCAGTCACACATGTAGCAATAATTGTTAGTTCTGTTTGTTGATTCAAGGTTAGCATCATCTGGGGTCCTCTGAGGGTCAGCATCATCTCATCTCAGGTGTTCTGGATCCAGACTGGAGCTTGTGTAAATCCTAGTTACCACGGGATGTAAATCATGCAAAACATAGAAACAAAATAGAGACATCATTAGCATAGCTCCTGATCCAACAAAGTAAAATTAGTTTAACCCAAGCTAAAGAATAAAAATGCAGATGCAACTACACTCACAATTTAAGAGATACATTATTCGAATGCTTGGCGAAAGAGATGCGTTTTTAATCTAGATTTAAACAGAGAGAGTGTGTCTGAACCCCGAACATTATCAGGAAGGCTATTCCAGAGTTTGGGAGCCAAATGTGAAAAAGCTCTACCTCCTTTAGTGGACTTTGCTATCCTAGGAACTACCAAAAGTCCAGCGTTTTGTGACCTTAGGGTGCGTGATGGGATGTAGCGTGGTAGAAGGCTAGTTAGGTACGCAGGAGCTAAACCATTTAGGGCCTTATAGGTAAGTAATGATAATTTGTAACCGATACGGAACTTAATAGGTAGCCAGTGCAGAGACTGTAAAATTGGGGTAATATGATCATATTTTCTTGACCTGGTAAGGACTCTAGCTGCTGCATTTTGGACTACCTGTAGCTTGTTTATTGACGAAGCAGGACAACCACCTAGAAGTCCATTACAACAGTCCAGTCTAGAGGTCATGAAAGCATGAACTAGCTTTTCTGCATCAGAAACAGATAACATGTTTCGTAGCTTGGCAATGTTTCTAAGATGGAAGAATGCAGTTTTTGTAGCATTGGAAATATGATTTTCAAAAGACAAATTGCTGTCTAATATAACACCCAGATTTCTGACTGTAGAGGAAGTAACAGTACATCCGTCTAGTTGCAGATTGTAATCTACAAGATTCTGTGTGGTGTTTTTTGGTCCAATAATTAATATCTCTGTCTTATCCGAATTTAATTGGAGAAAATTATTTGTCATCCAATCTTTTACATTTTTAACACACTCTGTTAGCTTAGATAATTGGGAAGTTTCATCTGGTCTCGTTGAAATATATAGCTGAGTATCATCAGCATAACAGTGGAAGCTAATTCCGTATTTTCTAATAATATTACCAAGGGGCAACATGTATATTGAAAATAGAAGGGGACCTAGGACGGATCCTTGTGGCACTCCATATTTTACTGATGATAAATGAGATGACACCCCATTTAAGTAAACAAAATGGTAGCGATCGGACAGGTAGGATCTAAACCATCTTAGAGCCTGCCCTTGAATACCTGTATAGTTTTGTAATCGATCTAGGAGTATGTCATGATCTATGGTGTCGAACGCAGCACTTAAGATCAAGTAAGACTAGATATGAGATGCAGCCTTGATCTGACGCAAGAAGCAGGTCATTTGTAATTTCAACAAGTGCAGTTTCTGTGCTATGGTGGGGCCTAAAACCTGACTGAAATTCTTCATACAGATCATTTTTATGCAGGAAGGTGCTCAATTGAGCAGACACAACTTTTTCAAAAATTTTAGACATAAATGGAAGATTTGAAATAGGCCTATAATTTGCCAGTACACTAGGATCTAGTTTTGGTTTCTTAATAAGAGGCTTGATAACCGCCAGCTTGAATGGTTTTGGGACGTGACCTAAAGATAACGACGAGTTAATGATATTGAGAAGCGGTTCTTCGGCTACAGGTAACAGCTCTTTTAGTAATTTAGTGGGTACAGGATCTAATAAACATGTTGTTGGTTTAGATACAGTGATAAGTTTATTTAGCTCTTCCTGTCCTATATTTGTAAAGCACTGCAGTTTATCTTTGGGTGCGATGGATGAAACTGAAGTGTTAGACGCTGTAGAATCTACATTTGCTATTGTATTTCTAATGTTATCTATTTTATCAGTGAAGAAATTCATAAAGTCATTACTATTTAACGTTGGTGGAATATTTGAATCAGGTGGCGTCTGGTAATTTGTTAATTTAGCCACTGTGCTAAATAAAAACCTTGGATTGTTTTGGTTATTTTCAATGAGTTTGTGGATATGCTCTGCCCTAGCAGTTTTTAGAGCCTGTCTATACCTGGACATACTGTTTTTCCATGCAATTTTAAAAACTTCCAAGTTAGTTTTTCTCCATTTGCGTTCAAGACTACGAGTTACTTTCTTGAGAGAGTGAGTATTACTGTTATACCATGGCACAGTACGTTTTTCTCTAACCTTTTTCAATTTGATGGGGGCAACAGCTTCTAATGTATTAGAGAAAATAGTGCCCATGTTGTCAGTAATTTCGTCTAATTCATGTGTATTTTTGGGTACAAATAGCAGTTGAGATAGATCAGGCAGGTTATTTGCGAATCTGTCTTTGGTGGCTGGAACAATAGTTCTGCCCAGACGGTAACGCTGAGACATATAGTTAATATAAGTTATACGCAGCATGCACGATACAAGGAAATGGTCTGTAATATCATCACATTGGGGTACAATATCTATAGCAGTAAGATCGATTCCATGCGATATAATTAGATCTAGTGTATGATTAAAACGATGAGTGGGCCTGGTGACATTTTGCTTGACTCCAAAGGAGTTTATTAGGTCAGTAAACGCAAGTCCTAATGTATCATTTGCATTATCAACGTGAATATTAAAATCTCCCATGATAAGCGCCTTATCAACTGTAACTAGAAGGTCTGAGAGGAAATCTGCAAATTCTTTTAGGAATTCTGTATAAGGCCCTGGTGGTCTATACACAGTAGCCAGAGCAAGAGATACATTAGATTTCTTTTGCATGTCTGACAGTGTAACATTTAGCAGAAGTATTTCAAAAGAGTTAAACCTGTATCCTGTTTTCTGGGTAACATTGAGAATATCACTATATATTGTTGCAACACCTCCTCCACGACCAGTCTGACGGGGCTCATGCTTATAACAGTAGTTTGGTGGAGTAGACTCATTTAGACCAAAATAATCATTTGGTTTTAGCCAGGTTTCAGTCAAGCAGAGTACATCAAAACTATTTTCTGTGATCATTTCATTTACAATAACTGCTCTGGGTGTGAGTGATCTAATATTTATGAGCCCAAACTTTAAAAATTGTTTTTGTTCATTTACTTTACATTTTTCTGGTTTAATTACGATAAGATTTTTTCTAGATCCTACATTATATTTTGACCTCACTATTCGGGGAACAGACACATTCTTAATAGTTTTTACAGCACAAGTACTTTTATCATTTAAGCGGGTGGAACAAAACTCATCATAATAGTTATTAGAGAATTGTCTTACTAGTCACATGGAGCGAAGTGTCCTGGAGAAGTTGTCAGAGAGCAGCTCCGCTCCGATTCTGCTGGGGTGTAATCCATCAGCGCGAAACAGCCTAGGACGCTCCCAGAAAAGATTCCAGTTATTAACAAATAGCAGTTTCTGTTTTTTACACCATGACAACAACCATTCATTTAAAGCAAAAAGTCTACTGAACCTTTCGTGTCCTCGTCGATATGTGGGCAGTGGTCCTGACACGACGATCGTCGCCGCGGGCGTCGTGCTGCGAACCGTCTCGATCAGGCTGCTGAAGTCCCTCTTCAGCGTCTCCGTCTGCCGCAGCGTGGTGTCGTTAACCCCTGCGTGAAGCACGACCTCTCTGGGGCTCTCCTCGGCCTTCAGGATCGCGGGTATCTGCGCAGAAACATCGAGAACACGAGCACCAGGCAAACAATGAGTGTGCACTTTACCTTCGGCTAACGTAGCACTTACGTGTCGGACGATGGAGTCTCCGATGATCACAGCGTCGCATCCTGTCTCGCGGAGGGGAGCGAAGCGGTTCCGGATGGAGATGTCGAAGGCAGGGGGGGGAGAAGTCGTCGCCCGGGACCCGGCTCGCGTCCTCCGCTGTGGATGCACCCAGGGTCCGTGGTGTCCCGGCGTCGCAGTGAAGGACATCTGGGAAGATCGCGTCCTGGGTGCACCGGGCCTGTGCAGAGAAACACACGGAGTAGACGTGGTGGGACTGTTAGCAGATCGCTGTATACTTACCCCGGACTTGTGAGCGTCAGCCCGGGATGATTCCAGCGTGGTTCTCCGCTCTCTCAGCTGGGCCTGCCTCACCTCCAGGTCGCGAATCTGCTTTCCCACGGCCTCGAGCTCGAGCTGCACAGAGTGGAGACATTCATCCGCCATTAAAGCAAGTAACAGTGAGTACAGCAGTGGTAATGTGTGTGAATAGAGTATTAGCAATGTTAGCGCAGTTAGCTGTATGTTAGCTGTAAAATGTATTTTCGATGCTTCAAAAAAATTCTAACTGACCCTCTGATGTCACATGGACTACTTTGATTATGTTTTTCTTACCTTTCTGGACATGGACAGTATACCGTACACACAGTTTCAATGGAGGGACTGAGAGCTCTCGGACTAAATCTAAAATATCTTAAACTGTGTTCTTTAGATACACAGAGGTCTCACGGGTTTGGAACGACGAGTTATTAATGACTGTTTTGGAGAATTCTTGCAAATCGGTACGATCTTGGGATAGCCACAATTCTGTACTGGTGGATCTTGCTTCTATCGGCAGGTGGTCTACCACATTTGGATCAGTACTTGCCCACTGGTGAAGTTCAAAACCACCGCTGGCAAAAAGGGAACAGAGTTTGTCTACAAGCTACCTTGCCTCTTGAGGTGATGTGAGGCTCTTCAAGCAATTGTCCACGTAAAAATTCCTTTCTACAGTGGTTCTGATACTGTCTTCAGGAGTGCTGTGGTCTATAACATGTCTTTGGACAGCATAAATGGCACAACAAGGACTACATGTAGTGCCGAAAGGTAGCACTTGCCATTCATAAATGTCTGGTGGTCTAGTTTTGTCCAAATCTCGCCATATAAAGCGGAGAAGATGACGGTCATCTGGGAGGAGATGAAACTGATGGAACTTTAATGTCGCCGCTTATTGCCACTGGGTGTTCATGAAAGCGTAGGAATACACCTAACAGGGATGGATCC
This sequence comes from Carassius carassius, assembly GCF_963082965.1. Taxonomy (NCBI): domain Eukaryota; kingdom Metazoa; phylum Chordata; class Actinopteri; order Cypriniformes; family Cyprinidae; genus Carassius; species Carassius carassius. The sequence goes on from NC_081760.1 coordinate 29,285,882, forward strand.
AAGGCTGGTCCTGGCAGCAAATAGTCGTTCAGGTTATGGCCTTCAAAGTCAAACGAAAAATTAAAAACCACTCTGTTTCTTCGATTATGCTGCACAAGGTAGTGAGGGATGAACCATGACTCACTGTGTAAATGAATTGTTTCAGGTGGGAGTTTGACGACATAACCCAAAGTTTCTAGTTTCTTCATCTCCTGTTGGTAGGTGGCCGCTTTGATGGGGTCTTTCTCCAGGCGTTTCTCTGTGTTCCTAAGATTACAAAGCATTGCCTCCATGGGAGCTTGAAGAATAGGCATATATTTCTTACGCAAGAGAGGAGTGGCATAACGACTCACGTCATCTATCATTACTCTGACAGTCTTCGACTGGAGCAAGGTAAGGGCTTCTTTGTCCTGCTTAGACCGAGTAACAGATTTCTCTGATCTGTCGGGAATCACGTCTGCTTGCCAGAATCTCTCAACATTCCGGAACAACTCTGTCATGGAGGGATTAACTACAATGTGCAGACACTGATGGGAGGTGACATTATCTCTGAAGACTGTGGTTGGACCTTGTAAGGACCAACCCAGTCTGGTCCTGACTGCTGCTAGACCTCCAGGTGGCCCAAGTCGTACTGGCTCGATCGGAGTAATAAGGTGAGGATGATCCGCTACGATCAGTAACAGGGGACAGGCTTTGTGTACAGGCTTTAATGGTAAACCTCTCAGATGTCTGTAACGTTGCTGAAGCTCTGCAACAGGGTAAGTATGTTCAGTCAAGCTCAGCCGTTCTGCAGTGAAGGCTCCTGTTATGTTGTAGCTCCTGCCTGGCTGGGATGGAGTTAAAATCTGAAAGGACACTGAGGCACCATGAAGTTTAGTGATGTCTAGCCGTATAGTTTGTAAGGCTAAGTCCTCTGCCTGGCCTATGAGTCCCAGCTTTCTGGCTGCCGTTGGTAATAGCATAGTTCGTTCAGAACCATCATCAATCACAGCGTAAGTATTTAGGCTCTGCCCCTTATGCTTCAGAATGACTCTGACCACTTTCAGAAGTACGCAACTGAATCCTTGAGGGCGGTCTAAGTATAGCCTTTTGTTGAACTAACTAAACATGTCCCTTCATTTACTGGCTTAATGTTGACCTCATGGAGAATCTGGAGGTGTGTTCCATTACACAAATGGCAGAGTTTCTTAAGAGTGCACTGTGCAGCTTGATGGTTGCGTCCACACTTCCAGCATCTGTTATTAGTCTTAATCCAGTCAATCACTTGGGATTTGGTTAGGGACTGGAATGTGGGGCCCTGACTCAGGTAGTGTTCTTTACTGTCACAATATGGACAGAAGGCAGAGATCTTAACTTGACTCTTGGTTGACGCTGATGGAATTGAGGAAAATGGTTCATTTGAGCCATGGAGGATTGTAGTCTGTCTAGTCTTGGCTTGAGTTTCCTTCTGTTGATCCACTCGGGAATGGCCTCGAGCTTTCTGGGGCTTATATCCACCAAAGTTCTCTGAATCTTGGCACCAAGATTCGAACTTAAGCCATTTTGCTAGGTCAAGGAGAGTGTATACTGGTTCATAACTCATGTGTCTGCGGAAGGATGCTCTTTGTTCTGGAGGGAGTTTGGGCAAAAGTCAAGCCACATGAGATCCACAGTGTAGCTCAACATCTCCTTCATCCCCTACTGTCTTAAGAAACCATACTAAGGCTTGTATCTGAAGAGCAAAACGTTCAAAGCCTACAGTGTCACCTGACTGAACATCTGATGCATCCATAATGGCAGCAATTTTGCTCAACGCAAGCTGTTGAGGTCGACCAAACTGTTCAGTAAGGGCTGCTAGGGTACCTGAGTAGGGTAGGAAGTGGTTGAATTTAGAAAGGAATCAGCAATGAGGCGAGCATCTGCTAACTTCAGGTGATCTATCAAAACTTGGTACTTGAATAGCTCTGAAGCTTCGTCAGGTAGTAGGTTAGTCAAAGCAAGTTTGAGATGCGCAAATTCAGCAGGGTCTCGGCGGGTAAAATCTGGAATGGTTGGCTGTGGACCTCTATAAATTATCTCTTGTCTTGCAGTATTAGCCTGTATTCTTGGAAAATTAGCTGGTGTGATGTGTGGCTGACTGTAGCATGAAGAAGGAGGTGTGGATGTAACCGAAGCTCTCCTTCCTGTCATTGGCTGCCTTGTGTCCTGAGTAACTCTATGAGTGTCAACAGTACCGGAGTAAATCTGAGCAGCTATGTTATCTGGAGCAGAGACATTTGTATAAGGCTGCACTGAAGGAGGCACATGTTGTGAATAGCTGATTAAAGATCCATAAGGATCTGGATTCTTAATTGTAGAAAGGCAGCGCGGTGCAGGCACTGGAAAGGTTCTGGGGGCTGGTGTAGGTGCGGGAGACTCTGACTGTTTGCTTGCAATTCTAGGCAAAGGAATTGGAGGGGTTAGTACTTGGGGCTGTGGTTGAGGTGTAGGATCTGACTTTTTACTTTGCGGCTGGTTAATCAGAATCTCCTGCATGCTTTTCTGGATCTCTATCAGTCAGCTGATCTCCTCCCTCATGAATGACTGATCGGCACGGAGGCGTCTATTCTCTTGTTCTAAATCATGCACTGCACTTTGGACATCAGGAAGCGGTGAATGTGCAGTCCTGCGATGGTTGTGTTCTTCTCTCTCACTCCAATAATCTGTGGTAAGGTACCAGGGCTCCAGTGTCAAGCGTGATGATTCTAAAGAATCAGGTCATCAGACAACCTATTCTCTTTGATCATGATGAATACTGGAGGCACGCAAATGTGCCATACGACCATCTCTATCATAATCATTCTGTTGCATGTCATCTGACCCTTGTGGCAGGAGGACATTAGCTCTAGGCAGCCCAGTATAATGTAACTCAAAATCTTGTAAGTAGGTTGGTTGACGAACTGTACATCTAGGGCGTGTTCCTTGAACTTGATACTCTGCATTCTGATCCTCTGACATCATTAGTCCAATGTAGACACAGCTATCCGGCTCGAAGGACCAAATTGTTTTGGAGAATTAGGTAAGGACTGTATTTGTGCTGTCATAGGTGATTCTGTATCCGCACTGGTGTGTTGGTAAGAACACATAAGACTCAGTTGAATCAAAGTTAGGAGTTTACTGTTGATCAGGTAGAGTGGTAACAGTGAGTGGTCTGAAAATATCAAAGAATAATAAGAAATATTAGGTATACAGCAGATTAAATAGCATTCACACAAGCAATAATACAGGTTACATTATTAAAGTTGTTGCAGTACACAGTTGTCCACAAGGTGGTGTCGCGAGCTTACTAATGGCATTAGATATGACAGATGTCATTGCAACATGTCAGGGAAACTGCGCGTCACATAATATATACACAAATATAAACAGATAAAACTATAAATAGCCATTCAGAGATGTTATTCATATTATAGTGGCACTCAGGCTTAGTTATACATATTGTAACAGACAAACTTTGCCGCTTAGGCGCTAACGCGGATTGCCGCAATAAAGTAAACAAGCTTGTAATGCAAAGAAGCAACGCTGCTTTCAAACACACTGAAATGATCATATGATAACTGGATATAAACAACCTACTTTCTACGCATTAACTCGCTCATATAAGAACACTAATAAAGGCAATGGAGAGATTAGTTAGGTGTAGGAGAATTCACAGTTCGTCTCTAGCTGAGTACGAGGCACTGACTGACGTCACTTAATAAACTGCACTCTGATTGGATGAATCCTTCGTGACAATGACATAATTTTGATTTTTGGGTGAACTATCCTTTTAATTCCCAAAATGGCTAAGCTCATGGGACTGGTACTTAGTTGGAAACACATTTTATATTCTTTTTTTTAACTAGAGACAGTTAAACTCTCTCTCTCTCTCTCTCTCTCTCTCTCTCTGTGTGTGTGTAGCATTTGGAAGGTATTTCGTGAAGATTGCACAGAAGTGAAATTGTAACCTTTTTTCTAGATCGAAACTGCCAGTTACCTTACTCCTGGCGAGTGCGATATCATGGTCCATGAACTCGCCGGTGTTCTGAAATGTTCAGTGTCTGAGATATTTGGTGTCATTGAGAATAAAGAACTATATATAAAGACTCGTATGCAGTAAAAACTATTTAACTTTTTTTCTCCTTAAAAAAGGTGTCACATGGAAGTGCATGAGAGCCTACAGTTCATGTGGAGAAGCTGTTTGTTTGTAATTAATGTATATGTTACAAATCAGCAGAGTTTGATACTTGCAATTCTGCCTGTTATTTTTTTCCTAGTTTGCAGGAGCTCTTCTAGGGAGACTTACATTTTCTCAAGTTATATATGAGCCACTATTGCACACATGAAGACATGGTAAACATTCTCAGAATTAACTCTTGGTTTTTTTATCCGATGCAGGGGATGGTGGATGGTGGATCTTTATCAGTGTAATAGTTAAACATCATATGCCAATAAAAAAATAAATAATAAAAAAACTTGTATAGCCTATATTTGATACAAATGTTGTATTATTAACCAGTTTTAAAGTTTTACTGCATTCTGTTCCTGAAATCCAAACTTTTCAAATCAAGATAATCAAAGGTAATCAAATCAAGCACAACCTAAAAAAAAATCATGTTTCGTGGATAAAGGGTTTAGTAAAAAAGATCATGTTGGTGGATATTCTGGTGATGGTCCTTGGATAATTAATCTCAAAGTGCACCACAATGCAGTGTATGATTAAAGACAAAAACAAAGCGTATAAAGACATTTTACAAACTTTTTATAACTATATAGTACATTTTATCTTCTAAAAGTATTATTTTGGGGCAAAAAATAAAAAAATAAAAAAATAGAGAGATTAAGAATCTCTAAAAAAAAATCATTCAGCTTTCGCTTTGTTATTAAACCTTTTTTTTTTTTGAATGATTAAGCAAACGATTAGGAATCAAGCGGCAACATTCTGATCTGAAAAATGAAGCCTACCCGGAAGTGCGAAAAACTGCAATACATCGAAAATCCGCCAGGGGAAGGTCCCAAAAGGGAGCGAATGTCCATAGCCCCCATGTTAAAATGTCCGTTTTCACAGCATAAATTCATGTTTTTACAAGTTGGTCCAATGGACTTTTATTGTATTTTCCGATAGCTTCCGATTGCCTGACAACTGTGAGGGGGGTGATTTTTTTTCTAACTCGTTAGTTTAGATCGTATTTAGATATAAAATATATGACAATAAGGGTGTGGTTAACTTTGAGTGACAGCTTGATTGACAGCTGACAAGGCAGCGCCACGGAGAATGACAACAAGAAGCGCCATTTTTTAATACAGTTGACATATAATACTACTGTTTCTGTATCATGAAATGTAGTTTTAAGAGGTTTTCAGGCGAGAATGTAGTTGTTTAAAGCTCAAATCTGTGGTTTATTTAAAGATTTATGAAAATTTTATCCAGTTGATCCAGCGATGACCGGCCGCTCGGCGTTCATGTACCCCGCCTGAAGCAGTCTTTCCTCGGCTAGACCTTCTAAAGTTTGCCGCCAATGCAGCGGACTCTGGCGTCTCTGTAGTGGTTAAACATGAGATATAATTCATCTTGTGTATATCTAATGGGCGATTTTTGGTCTCGTAAATCTATAATTTTTTTCCCTGGGCAATCGTTTTGGCTGAAGGGAAGTTTCATAACTTTATAAGCTATTTAACTTTACCGATGTATGGTTAGACTAGAGCGCTGACTTTGTATGTTTAACTGAATTGTTTGCTTTATTTGTATAGCTTCTTATACCTTTTACTTATACTTTTATAATGGCTAATATTGATAAAACTGAAATTTAACAAAAAGAGACTGGGTTGAGTTTTGTCATTTTAAATTTTAATACAACGCTGTTGTTTAGTACAAATGCACATATTGCCTTGACCATAAAATGTTTAATATTTTTATATTATATTTAAAATGAAAAGAGGCAGGTTTGTGTTTTATATTTTGTTTTTTCATAAATAGGCAAACGTTATGAGCTGAGTGAAGCGCGCTGCGTCAGAAGGTGGGCGGGGTTAGGATTTCCCAAGATTTTCCAAGATGGCGCAGCCCATACCCCCCATAAACGGCTTCAAACCCGTTTTTCAGAAAGTCTATGGGTGACGTCACAGACGCTTTGTCCATATTTTTTACAGTCTATGTTAGGGGGGGCCAAGATGGCGTCCTTCTAATCAGACATGCATTATCTCCGTCCTTGGTAGACGCGGAGTTTGGAGCTGGAAATTACGTCCCAGCTTCTATTTAACTTTATTTAATACGAAGATACCTCTTACGTCTCAATGGTATTGAAGGAATAAACGTTTTGGATGGGCAAAAGGAGAAGTAGGAAACACTCCTCTCATCACAACGCTGTTGCAAACGAGATGGAACTTCCTTGTGAGTCTGTTATGGAGACCTGTTGCCTGGCCGATTTTCCTAGTCTGCCTGAAACACCCCAAAAAAATGATTCTCCGGCCAAAAAAAGGAATCGAGTTGGTGCAAAACCTGATTTTGAGAACACTTCGGAAGTGCTTGAAGCTATTCATGCACTTGGCTTGAAACTTGATCAAATGCACTTAAAGGTTTCGGCGATTGAGAAAACCACGGAGCTCACTTCAACCAAGGTGGACAGTTCAGCAACCTCTGTGCAAAAACTCATCGTCGAAGTTAACTCTCACGACGAACGGTTATCCCTGATGGAGAAAGAAATGCAAACTTTAAAGGACGAAAACGCGACTTTGAAGTCTAATATAGCAGAGGCTCAACGTTACACTCGACGATGGTCTCTCAAATTGCATGGCTTGAAGGAGGCTGATGGTGAAAATGTCAGACAGATAACTATTGATGCTCTTGCGAAGGTTGCTCCAGATGTTCAAGACCAGCTTGATCGGGTGGTGGATGTAGTTCATCGTGTTGGTCGCAAATCAGCGCCACCAAATAAGCGACCCATTATCGTTCTCTTCTCGATGCGCCGTTACCGGGACGAGATTTGGAGGGCAGCCAAAAACTCCAGATATTTACTGGACAACGCGCTACGCATCTCTGAGTTGCTATCGCCTGAAGACAAAGCGGCAAGAGAAAAACTGTGCCCGAGGGTGAAGAAGGCTAGAGAGGAAGGCAAAAGGGCTATATTTCGTGGTCCACATGCATACATCGAGGGGAAAAGGATTGACACTAATGACTGATTGATTTCTGATTGAAAACCCATTAAAGGCATCTTCAAATTTTCTTACATGCCGGGCGAATTTATTTTTTTTTTTTCCAATAATTGTTTACAGCCTGTTGCATCTCCGGGGCTTCTAATTTAAATAGTACATTTAAGCTTGGGAATTTGTGAATAAAATTTTTCTTTCTTTTTTCTTTTTCTTGTTCTAGTTCTTTCGGAATGGACTTTAAGTTTAATTCTCTGAGCATAGCATCACTGAATGTAAGGGGCGTTCGTGAAATTACGAAGCGAAAGGCTTTATTTCTTTTTTTAAAACGGACAGATGCTGACATTATTTTTTGTCAAGAAACACATTCGACAGACTTGGATGAAAAATTTTGGAAATCTCAATGGGGAAAATCTATTTTTTTCAGTCACAGCACTTCGCATTCAGCGGGAGTTTTGGTTTTGATGAACAGATTTAAAGGAGACGTTCTGAACTCTGTGGCGTGTGAAAACGGAAGATGGGTTATTTTGACTGTGAAATTAGACAATAGTATATTTATACTTTGTAATATTTATGGTCACAATTCCAATACGTTGAATAAGTCCTTATTTGCAAAGGTTTCTGATATTATTCAATGCAAACTTGATGCATTCCAAGCTTCATATGTTATATTTTCAGGCGACTTTAATGAATGCGTGGATAATCTGTGTGATAGATATCCACCTCGTTCTTCTCAACGTGATGCACAATCAAATTTAGCTTCTCTATGTGCCAATTTATCTCTTACTGATGCTTGGCGATTCTACAACCCTGGAATATCCGAATATACTTGGTCTAACAAAGACAAATCTTTGCAATCTAGAATTGATATGTTTTTTATTTCTACATCTGCTTTGCAATATGTCAAGGAAATCGATCAAAAGTATGCCCCTTTAACTGATCATAAGCTTATTTCTTTAACGCTTAGCTATAGGCACAAAAGAGAATTCTAGTCTTAGAGGGTACTGGAAATTTAATAATAATCTTCTTAAGGATGAATACTTTAATAATAGTGTTAAAAATGCAAATGACATTTTGGGAGGTGTAAAGGCAGGATTTAAATGTAAATGGGAATTTTTTAAATATAACGTCAGAAAGATTGCAGTTAAACGTAGTAAAGAATTAAAAAGAATTAATAGACAAAATGAGTTAGAGTTAATTAATAAATTAGGGATACTGGAACAGAAGCACAATTTTACTAAGGAGGAAGAAGCTGAACTGGTTGCAATTCAATCCCAGTTAGATTTGATCTATTTAGACCTGGCTAAAGGTGCTTTTATTCGTTCTAGGGCGAAATGGCTTGAAGAGGGGAAAAAAAATTTCAAGTTATTTTTTCGCACTTGAGAAAAGAAATGTTAAAAGAAATGCTTTAACTGCTTTAAATATTAACGGGAATCATTGTATGGATCAGAAAACAATTTCTGACTTTGTTTACTCTTTTTATAAAGAACTATATGATTCCAAATTTGATTTATATAATTGTGAAGAATTCATTCAAATAGTCCATCAACATACTCCTATTATTGATAAAGATTTTCATGATTTTTGTGAATCCAATATAACTTCTTCTGAGATCAAAGATGCCCTGTTAAGAATGAAAAAAGGGAAAGCACCATGTATAGACGGGTTGACAGTAGAATTTTACTTACATTTTTGGGAACTGATCAAAATACCTCTTTATAATATGTATAATGAATGTATTAACAGTGGTGAAATGACTAATACTATGAAACAAGGTATAATTTCATTAATTGCTAAACCGGATAAAGATCCAAATTTGATAGAAAATTGGAGACCAATATCTCTTCTAACAATTGATTATAAATTAATTACTTTAGTATTTGCTAACAGATTACGAGAAGGTTTAAATAAAATTATTAGTGAATGCCAATCAGGTTTTTTGAAAGGACGACATATAACTAACAATATTAGACTTGTGCTTGACCTTTTGGATTATGCTGAGAATGTTGATGAAGGAGCCGTTATTTTCTTTTTAGACTTTTATAAGGCATTCGATACAATTGAACATGCATTTTTATTTAAAACTATAAGACTTTTTGGATTCGGAAATTCAATTCAATTCAATTCAAGTTTATTTGTATAGCGCTTTTTACAATACAAATCATTACAAAGCAACTTTACAGAAAATTATGTTTCTACAATATTTAGTAGTAGCTAGTAGTTTGTGCACGTTTGACAGGATTTTAGAAAAAAAAATAATAATAATAATACAAGACGTAGTCAGCTAGACGATGAACTATCAATATTATTAATTAATAGTAATTATATGATGCAGTCACACATGTAGCAATAATTGTTAGTTCTGTTTGTTGATTCAAGGTTAGGATCACCTGGGGTCCTCTGAGGGTCAGCATCATCTCTTCTCAGATGTTCTGGATCCAGACTGGAGCTTGTGTAAATCCTAGTTACCCCGTGGCAAAACATAGAAACAAAATAGAGACATCATTAGCATAGCTGCTGATCCAACAAAGTAAAATTAGTTTAACCCAAGCTAAAGAATAAAAATGCAGATGCAACTACACTCACAATTTAAGAGATACATTATTCGAATGCTTGGCGAAAGAGATGCGTTTTTAATCTAGATTTAAACAGAGAGAGTGTGCCTGAACCCCGAACATTATCAGGAAGGCTATTCCAGAGTTTGGGAGCCAAATGTGAAAAAGCTCTACCTCCTTTAGTGGACTTTGCTATCCTAGGAACTACCAAAAGTCCAGCGTTTTGTGACCTTAGGGTGCGTGATGGGTTGTAGCGTGGTAGAAGGCTAGTTAGGTACGCAGGAGCTAAACCATTTAGGGCCTCATAGGTAAGTAATGATAATTTGTAACTGATACGGAACTTAATAGGTAGCCAGTGCAGAGACTGTAAAATTGGGGTAATATGATCATATTTTCTTGACCTCGTAAGGACTCTAGCTGCTGCATTTTGGACTACCTGTAGCTTGTTTATTGATGAAGCAGGACAACCACCTAGAAGTGCATTACAATAGTCCAGTCTAGAGGTCATAAATGCATGAACTAGCTTTTCTGCATCAGAAACAGATAACATGTTTCGTAGCTTGGCAATGTTTCTAAGATGGAAGAATGCAGTTTTTGTAACATTGGAAATATGATTTTCAAAAGACAATTTGCTGTCCAATATAACACCCAGATTTCTGACTGTAGAGGAAGTAACAGTACATCCGTCTAGCTGCAGATTGTAATCTACAAGATTCTGTGTGGTGTTTTTTGGTCCAATAATTAATATCTCTGTCTTATCCGAATTTAATTGGAGAAAATTATTTGTCATCCAATCTTTTACATTTTTAACACAATCTGTTAGCTTAGATAATTGGGAAGTTTCATCTGGTCTTGTTGAGATATATAGCTGAGTATCATCAGCATAACAGTGGAAGCTAATTCCGTATTTTCTAATAATATTACCAAGGGGCAACATGTATATTGAAAATAGAAGGGGACCTAGGACGGATCCTTGTGGCACTCCATATTTTACTGATGATAAATGAGATGACACCCCATTTAAATAAACAAAATGGTAGCGATCGGACAGGTAGGATCTAAACCATCTTAGAGCCTGCCCTTGAATACCTGTATAGTTTTGTAAGCGATCTATGAGTATGTCATGATCTATGGTGTCGAACGCTGCACTAAGATCAAGTAAGACTAGAAATGAGATGCAGCCTTGATCTGACGCAAGGAGCAGGTCATTTGTAATTTTAACAAGTGCAGTTTCTGTGCTATGGTGGGGCCTAAAACCTGACTGAAATTCTTCATACAGATCATTTTTATGCAGGAAGGTGCTCAATTGAGCAGACACAACTTTTTCTAAAATTTTAGACATAAATGGAAGATTTGAAATAGGCCTATAATTTGCCAGTACACTAGGATCTAGTTTTGGTTTCTTAATAAGAGGCTTGATAACCGCCAGCTTGAATGGTTTTGGGACGTGACCTAAAGATAACGACGAGTTAATGATATTGAGAAGCGGTTCTTCGGCTACAGGTAACAGCTCTTTTAGTAATTTAGTGGGTACAGGATCTAATAAACATGTTGTTGGTTTAGATACAGTGATAAGTTTATTTAGCTCTTCCTGTCCTATATTTGTAAAGCACTGCAGTTTATCTTTGGGTGCGATGGATGAAACTGAAGTGTTAGACGTTGTAGAATCTACATTCGCTATTGTATTTCTAATGTTATCTATTTTATCAGTGAAGAAATTCATAAAGTCATTACTATTTAACGTTGGTGGAATATTTGAATCAGGTGGCGTCTGGTAATTTGTTAATTTAGCCACTGTGATTAATAAAAACCTTGGATTGTTTTGGTTATTTTCAATGAGTTTGTGGATATGCTCTGCCCTAGCAGTTTTTAGAGCCTGTCTATAGCTGCACATACTGTTTTTCCATGCAATTCTAAAAACGTCCAAGTTAGTTTTTCTCAATTTGCGTTCAAGACTACGAGTTACTTTCTTGAGAGAGTGAGTATTACTGTTATACCATGGCACAGTACGTTTTTCTCTAACCTTTTTCAATTTGATGGGGGCAACAGCTTCTAATGTATTAGAGAAAATAGTGCCCATGTTGTCAGTAATTTCGTCTAATTCATGTGTATTTTTGGGTACAAATAGCAGTTGAGATAGATCAGGCAGGTTATTTGCGAATCTTTCTTTGGTGGCTGGAACAATAGTTCTGCCCAGACGGTAACGCTGAGACATATAGTTAATATCAGTTATACCCAGCATGCACGATACAAGGAAATGGTCTGTAATATCATCACTTTGGGGTAAAACATCTATAGCAGTAAGATCGATTCCATGCGATATAATTAGATCTAGTGTATGATTAAAACGATGAGTGGGCCCGGTGACATTTTGCTTGACTCCAAAGGAGTTTATTAGGTCAGTAAACGCAAGTCCTAATGTATCATTTGCATTATCAACGTGAATATTAAAATCTCCCATGATTAGCGCCTTATCAACTGTAACTAGAAGGTCTGAGAGGAAATCTGCAAATTCTTTTAGGAATTCTGTATACGGCCCTGGTGGTCTATACACAGTAGCCAGAGCAAGAGATACATTAGATTTATTTTGCATGTCTGACAGTGTAACATTTAGCAGAAGTATTTCAAAAGAGTTAAACCTGTATCCTGTTGTCTGGGTAACATTGAGAATATCACTATATATTGTTGCAACACCTCCGCCACGACCAGTCTGACGGGGCTCATGCTTATAACAGTAGTTTGGTGGAGTAGACTCATTTAGACCAAAATAATAATTTGGTTTTAGCCAGGTTTCAGTCAAGCAGAGTACATCAAAACTATTTTCTGTGATCATTTCATTTACAATAACTGCTTTGGGTGTGAGTGATCTAATATTTATGAGCCCCAACTTTAAAAACTGTTTTTGTTCATTTACTTTACATTTTTCTGGTTTAATTACGATAAGATTTTTTCTAGATCCTACATTATATTTTGACCTCACTATTCGAGGAACAGACACAGTCTTAATAGTTTTTACAGCGCAAGTACTTTTATCATTTAAGCGGGTGGAACAAAAGTCATCATAATAGTTATTTGAGAATTGTCTTACTAGTCACATGGAGCGAAGTGTCCTGGAGATGTTGTCAGAGAGCAGCTCCGCTCCGATTCTGCTGGGGTGTAATCCATCAGCGCGAAACAGCCTAGGACGCTCCCAGAAAAGATTCCAGTTATTAACAAATAGCAGTTTCTGTTCTTTACACCATGATAACAACCATTCATTTAAAGCAAAAAGTCTACTGAACCTTTCGTGTCCTCGTCGATACGTGGGCAGTGGTCCTGCCACGACGATCGTCGCCGCGGGCGTCGTGCTGTGAACCGTCTCGATCAGGCTGCCGAAGTCCCTCTTCAGCATCTCCGTCTGCCGCAGCGTGGTGTCGTTAACCCCGGCGTGAAGCACGACCGCTCTGGGGCTCTCGTCGACCTTCAGGATCGCGGGTATCTGCGCAGAAACATCGAGAACACGAGCACCAGGCAAACAATGAGTGTGCACTTTACCTTCGGCTAACGTAGCACTTACGTGTCGGACGATGGAGTCTCCGATGATCACAGCGATGCTAACGGGCTAAAAGCTAATAGCGGACCCGGGAGATCAAAATAAAACTAGTGATAGCGAGGCGCTCTGATTGTTTTTGTTGCAGAATACAATAGAGGATATATTCACACGTTATATAAACGGAAACGATGATGTATAAAATTGATTTTTGAGTTAAAAATAGTCAATGAAAAGAATATAGTGACGGAGCTCAAACGCAGTACAGCCGCCAACAACAAACGGCTGTCATTTACAAAAAAAAATACATTTTTGAATGTAGTTAAAATGTTTTACAATGATATTAATAGTTCTGTTATACTTAATACTTCCACCTATAAAAGATTTAACCTTAACCGAGGAGTACGTCAAGGTTGTCCAATTTCCCCCTTTTTATTTTTGTTGGTTGTCGAGTTATTATCCATTGGTATTGCTAATAATAAACAAATTCAAGGTCTCCAAATTTTTGGTAAAGAAATTAAAATTTCACAATTGGCGGATGACACAACCTTATTTTTAAAGAGCTCATCTCTTATTCCTACTGCTATCTCTTTCATCAACATTTTCTCTAAGGCTTCTGGCCTAATTCTAAATTTATCCAAATGTGAAATCCTTCCTTTACACAATTTAAATGATAAAGTTATAAGTGATATTCCAGTGAAATCCTCTGTCAAATACCTAGGAATTCTTGCAACAAAGGATGTTACAAAAAGACAAAGCTTAAATTTCTCCTCTAGATTAAAAAAGACCAAAGCATTATTAAACTGTTGGTTACAACGTGATCTCTCTGTTTATGGTCGTGTCCTAGTATGTAAAGCAGAAGGCTTATCTCGATTTGTCTATCCAGCCTTATCTTTATATGTTAAAGATTCTTATTCTAAAGATATCAATAATCTGTTCTTTTATTTGGAAAAACAAATCCCAAAGACTGAAGAAAAGGGTTCTTACTAACAAGAAAGCTGAAGGGGGTCTGGAAATACTCTATTTTGAAGATGTTAATAGAACTTTTAAAATCAATTTGATTAAAAAATGTTTGATTAATCGTTTCTCCCTTTGGAACCACATCCCACAGTCTCTTTGACCAAATAGGTGGCTTAGAATTTCTGTTAACTTGTGACTTTAATATTTCTAAACTCCCTCTTAAATTGTCAAAATTCCACCAGCAAGTGCTTTTAGCATGGAAAATTTGCTACTCACACAATTTCTCTCCTCACACTGCCTACATATGGAATAATGTGGAAGTCGACTTCTCTCCGAAATTAGGAAGTCGTGGCCTAATGGTTAGAGAGTCGGACTCCCAATCGAAAGGTTGTGAGTTCGAGTCCCAGGCTGGCAGGAATTGTGGGTGGGGGGAGTGCATGTACAGTTCTCTCTCCACCTTCAATACCATGACTTAGGTGCCCTTGAGCAAGGCATCGAACCCCCAACTGCTCCCCGGGCGCCGCAGCATAAATGGCTGCCCACTGCTCCGGGTGTGTGCTCACAGTGTGTGTGTGTGTTCACTGCTCTGTGTGTGTGCATTTTGGATGGGTTAAATGCAGAGCACAAATTCTGAGTATGGGTCACCATACTTGGCTGAATGTCACCTCACTTTCCTCACTTTCAATATCAATATAACTAGTGCCAATAGATCTTTATTTTTAAGGAATTGGTTTAACAGGGATATTAATCATCTGATTAATATGTTTGATAATTTTGGAAATCTTTTAACTTATGAACAATTTATGCGAATCCACAATTTCCCTGTGCATTTTAAGGAATTTAATTTGGTCATTAAAGCTATTCCTCCTACTCTTGTACATCTGGTTAAAAGTCATATTCATTACAACTCTATAGTAAGGACAAAACCAAAATTAATTTTAAACGGTCTTGAACTGATTGGTAAAAAATGCAATAACAAGCATATTTACAGTATTTTCCAAAAACAAAATAAAATAACACCTAGAGGAAAATGTTTCTGGAACTATATTATTGATAATATTAATTGGAAGACTGCTTGGTTAATCCCATTTAAATATTGTATTAATAACAAAACTAAAGAAATACATTTTAAAATTTTGCATACCATCTACCCTGTTAAATCAATAATTTTAAGATACTCTGATATTGATGATTTATGTTCTTTTTGTAAAAAAGAGAAAGAGGTGTTAACACATTTGTTTTTTGATTGTAAAATTTCCCAAAAGTTTTGGAAGGAATTGGCAGATTTCATTTTTTCTCTTGTAAAGGATAAATACTATTTTTCTTTAAAGGATATTATTATGTACTATGAAAATAATGTAAACAAAGGTCTTGAATACATTGTTAATTTATTCATATTGCTGGCGAAATTCTATATACACAAACAAAAATGTTTAAACTCATCCCCTATATTTAAAGTATTTTTAATTGAATTTGATTTTTTTATATCTTCATTGAAATTGATAAAAAACAAAAAGTCATTAACATGTTTAAAATATTATGAAATTTTCTTTAGATCCCCTGTAACTAATTAATGTCAATTTATATTACACTGAATGTCCTATGTTATGCTCTGTACTATGTATGTTATTTGTTCTGTGTTCAATAAAAAAAAAATAAAAATACAGTCTATGTTAGGAATGACACAGATCTCTGTCCATGATGCAAATGCGGTTACTTCCGTTCACGCTTAAATGACTTCCTTTTACACCACAATTTCCGTTTACACTGCAAATTCACGCACATCCACATATGAAATCACTTGCATATATATATGTGTGTACACAAATAATGCATATGTTTTTCTCATCTTAACTGTATACGTTAGTAAATGTTATTTTTTGTGTATGAGCGAGTGTTTTATGGATGTGTATGCGGCATCGAGTTTATATGTTATGTGCGAGTGTTTAGGTGTGTATGCACGGATCAAGTTTATATGTATTTGCGAGTATGTGCAGGTGTGTTTGTATGGAGCGAGCTTATACAGTATGTATGTGCCAGTGTTTAATAGATGTGTATGTACGGATCAAGTTTATATATATGTGCGAGTGTCTGTAGGTGTATGCATGCGTCAAGTTTATATGTTTACGCAAGTTATTCACAAGTGTGTATGCATACATTGCTAACATTATATGTATTGGTATCAATTTCATATTAGGGTTCACGTGTATTTTATATATGTATTTTTGAACATACAGTAGTATGCATGTATATGTGAGTAATTTATATGTGTATATGCACGTGTTTTATGTATGTATTGATAAGCGAAGTTTGATTTAAAACACGGCGCCTCGGATAAAATTATTTTTCGTAAGGGTCTAGAAAAACCTGGGGGGGGGGGGGGGCAATGATTTAATGGTGGTGGTGCCCAGAGTGAAACTGGCTTTGTAAATTTGTCCCAACAAAGTCGAGAGGGTCCCCTTATAAGAATGGTCATTAATCAATCGGTTGTTTTCTTTTTGCTCCATAACATCACTAAAAGAATGAATGAACATTAAAATGTTGTGCTGATGTTGATATTCTACACACTAATTCATATCCTTTACAGCTGAAAGTTAAAGGCCATTACACTTTCCAGAACTTTCTACATCCATTAGCTAATACAGACAGTCAGTTGTTGGGTTTGTTGGTTTTTACTACGCTTTTACTTTTGCTGCAAACACATTAACTTAAAAACCACACTACATTTCATAGTACATTCCAAATTAAAACTGATGAGCATGCAAACAAGTAAGGGTTGTGAAATGCCGAGTTGCTGTTTTCGTGACATGAATATTCACTTGAGTCATAAATTAAAGATTACTTTTAATTAGCTGAATAATAACAAGAAAAATGTTAAAATCTAAATTTTTTATGTTACAACAAATGTGTACAATTAATGTGTGTGAAACAAAATAATGTATGAAATAAATGGTGAGCTCAGAACAAACTCAAAAATGATGCATACAAGATGAATACAAATGTGAAAAAGATTTGTATATTTAAGAGATTTTTTAAATAACTTATTCAAATGGAAATACATTTAATTTTATTTTATTTTAATTTAATTTAAATACATATAGAGCAAGCTCAATAACTCTAAGATACAGTTTCTGTTGTGTTTGGCAAGCATTACTGTAAAAAAATCTCTGTACAAGCAGGTAAACACAGAAATCCGAACAAGGACAGGAAAACATAAAATACACATTTTGTTCTAAAAGTCTCTTCCACACAACTACAACGAATAGGGAAATTACATACATTTGCTGCATAAAACCTTCAGAAAGAACGAAAAAGCAGCCAGAAGTATCATAAAAAAATTGGCTGATAAATGAATGAAACATTCAGACCTATTTTGTGAAAAGGTGGATGAGAGTGCTGTACATTAACTCCCCCCACCTCACTCCCTGCCGGTACCAAGACTCAAACCCACAACCTTTGGGTTACAAGTCCAACTCTAACCATTAAGCCATGGCCATTATAGAATACAGTGTTCTAGAAGTATGGTATAATATTTTGTGATACTGTCACGTCTGCGATTAAGGACAGGAGGTAAATGCGAGTACTGGATATTTATTAGGATGAGTAATGGTGAGGAGATGATGGTGGGTGACGCAGGGACCTCGACGGCAGCACAGACAGGTGAGGAGGAGTTTGAGTGCGCTGGTGGAGGTGGTGGTGGTGGTAATCCGTGATGATGACTGGTAATCCAAGGTTGACCGAACTGGAACAAGACACGATGAAGCGGAACAGGAGGAAGAACAGACATGAAGCACGGAGGACCTCAAACAACGATCTGACAAACAAGAGACAAGTAGGCTAGGTGGAATGAGCTGCAGCTCGACAATCGACACCCACATGAAACAATCAACATGACATAACAAGAGACGAGCAGGAGACGGTGCATTCATAAACTGTGACAGTACCCCTCCTCCTAAGGACGCCTCCTGGCGTCCCCAGACTCCCTTAACTGTTGATTGTAATCATCGATAAGAGAAAACGCGCATGGGGGCACCTTGTCGTCTGAGGGAGAATGTTGAGATAACACCGCCCCTACCCCCACCTCCGACGCGTCGACCTCCACCACAAACTGACGTGATGGATCAGGAGCAGCTCTTCAGTTTGGCAAACACAGCCTCGGCTGTGTCTGACCACCTGAACGTAGTCTTGGGAGAGGTCAAGGCAGTCAGAAGTGCGGCTAGTTGGCTGAAGTTGCGAATAAAATGCCGGTAGAAGTTGGCGAACCCCAGAAACCTCTGTAGGGCCTTACAGGAATCTGGACTTGGCCACTCTACCACAGCCTTAACTTTCTCGGGATCCATGCGTATTCCCTCAGTCGATTCTCTAGCAACCTCTGAAGCACTCGTCGAACGTGCTGCACTTGTTCCTGGAGAGAAGAGGAAAAAATCAATATGTCGTCTAGGTAGACGTATATGAATTGATCAATCATATCTCGCAGCACGTCGTTGACGAATGCCTGGAAGACCGCTGGGGAGTTGGAGAGCCCAAAGGGCATGACCAAGTATTCAAGGTGCCCCCTGGGGGTGTTAAAAGCGGTCTTCCATTCATCCCCCTCCCTGATGCGGACCAAATGATAAGCATTACGCAAGTCCAATTTCGTGAAAATCGACACTCCCTGCAACCTCTCGAAGGCTGAAGACATCAACGGCAAAGGATAAGTATTCTTTACCGTGATGTTTTTCAGTCTCCGGTAATCAATTCAAGGTCGGAGCGATCCGTCTTTTTTCCCACAAAAAAGAACCCCGCCCCCGCTGGAGAAGAGGAAGTGTGGATGAACTTAGAAGCTAGAGAATCAGAAATATATTTTTTCCATAGCCTCCCTTTCTGGAACAGAAAGTGAATATAACTTGCCTTTAGGCTTACCAGACTTACCTGACAGTAAATCTATGGCACAGTCATAGGGACGATGCGGAGGGAGAGAAGCAGCACGAGACTTACTGAACACTTCCTTCAGGTGGAGGTACTCCGCGGGCACGTTAGACAAATCCACTGCCTCCTCCTGAAACACAGACATAGAAACAGAAGGACAAGCAGACACTAGACAAGACTCATGACATTTGTTACTCCAGGTCAGGATGGAATTTAGTTGGGGTTGTGTAAGATGAGCCAGGGGTGACCGAGGACTATGGGTGCCATAGGAGAGTCAAGGATGTAGAAGGAGATGGTTTCTGAGTGGTTGCCTGATGTGATGAGGGTGATGTCTTCAGTGATGTGAGAGATGACCGGTAGTCTCTGTCCATTAAGGGCGTGAACTGTGATGTGGTGCGTGAGGGGTCTGAGGGGAATGTAAAGTCTGTGTGCTAGTGTGTTGTCCATGAAATTACCTTCAGCCCCTGAGTTCAGTAGTGCTTGACAGTCGTGAATCTGTGCTGACCATCTTAGTCTTACCGGGAGGAGCGTAGATGATGATGAGGTCTTCTCGGCGGAGATCCCACCCGATAGTAGCCTCATACTTACTACCGGGCTTGGCCTTTTACCGGACAGATGTAAGCGTGATGACCGGTCCCCCCGCAGTAGAGCGGGCGGTGTGAGCGGCGCAGTGGAACTCGTAGAAGCTGTAGTTGTTGGGTGAGCTCGGACACCTGCGCCACCAAAGCCTGAACTGCGCGACCAGTGTCGTTAAGATTCCTCTCCTGGGAGTCCATCCTCCGAGCACTGGCGCTAAGAAATTCCTCCAAGGCAGATGACGGGTTACTCGCTGCCTCCATTGTTGGTCAGATCGTTCTGTCACGTCTGCAATTAAGGACAGGTGGCAAATGCGAGTACTGGATATTTATTAGGATCAGATGGTATCATCGGTAACACCCACATGAAACAATCAACATGACGTAACAAGAGACGAGCAGGAGACGGTGCATTCATGAACCGTGACAGATACCTTTATGGTGCCTTAAAAAGCTATAGTCCTCATTCATTGTAATTGCATGGAATAAATTAATTTCTGTCAAAATATGTCCATTTATATTCCACAGAAGAAAAAGTCCTATGGGTTTGGAACAACATGATGGTGAGTAAACAATGACAGTATTTTCATTTCCTGGCAAACTATTTCATTGAGGTCAACACTACCAAAGGTATGTACATGTGTTTATGAAAGTCTTTACAAACTAAAACAAAGCTTTTGAGATCTTATGCTGTAATATGTATTGTATCAGGATTTCTTCAGGTACACCACAATGATGAAAGTGAAATAGCGTTTTCTTCCACTCCTCTTTTAATGTGTCTGTCATTAGTGTCTGTTAGTGTAAACCAGACTCTTTGGAGCTAGGCGGTGAACAGACCACTTCCTCTTCATCATTAGACCTCTGTATAAAAAAATAACAGGAACAGAGAATGACAGGGAGACAACTAATACAATGAACATATTTTCATCATCATCAAAAAAAAGATAAAAAAAGGTTACAAAAGATTTTTAAAAAGTCTTTAAAAAAAGACTTAAATTGTCACAATTTTTTTTTTAAAGATTACACGTGTTTCATATTAAGGCTATAAAATTAAAACTTGTTTTAATTATTAAAGAAGAATCTACATTTGTAATATTTTTTAATCTAAATGTGAACTAATTAATTTCATTTTATTACATTTATTAAACTGCACTTTTTTTTTAAATTCCTGTTGAGGTAAATCTTGGAATAATTCATTAGTTGTGTACCTAAATTTGGAATTTCACATTTTGCTTTATTTTACATTCAATATAGTAACATATAGGCAACATGTGTCAGAAAAGAAAATTACTGCTTGACAAGATGCGGTCATACTACTTTGAAAATACAAAATTTCTTTGCACATTGCATCAGTTGTGACATGAATTTGCAGTTTAGAGTTCACCAAACTTGGACTTGGGAATGCAGAGAAATGTGAATCTTCTTTGCCTGAGCATGCATTCCCCATCCCACGCTCCTTGTACTCTCTCACCGCTCTTTCATACTCTTTCTTTGCATCTTCTGCTTTTGCTACCCACTCCTGGTGGAAAAATTTGTATCAGTTCAAGTTCAAAACAAGACCATTAGAAGGAGAAACAATCTCCTTCTAATCTGAACCATTAACTGTTGAAATGTCTGTTTGTCACCTCTTTCTTCTCTTTGCTAAGCTGTTTCCACATTTCCCCAGCCTTTTTGGAGATTTCTGTGACAGAGATGCCTGGGTTCTGATTTAATGCGGTCTCTGCTCAAGTTCAGCCAGAGCATGTAGGCACTCATTGGCCTCTTGAGGGCACTGCTGTCCTTTTCCTTTTCTACACACAAAAACACACAAAGTAGCATTGAATTTGAGAGTAAAAAAGCAAACAGAGTTAAAAAAAAAACTTGCCTTTGCTAGCACCACTAATTAAAATTGTGTCATATCAACACAAAGCCTCTTACTCCTCTGCGATTTCATCATCATCTTCTCCAGGACTAAAAGACTCATCTAAAAAAAAAAAAAACAAGTTAAATGTTAATTTCTCACACAAAACATTTTCCTATCAGTTATTATTCATGACATTTAAACACCTGCACCTAGGGGTGGGCGATATGGCCAAAATTTTGTGTCACAATAAGAATAATAGGTAACAATATAGGTCATTTTATTTCACGATAACAATATATATCACAATATAGTGATTTCTGCTGAAAATAAGATTGTAACAAAACCATCATTTTAGATACCACTAACATTGCACAATTCTAAAACGAAATATCTCCCTTTGGAGTGGACTTTGAGATTTGTATCTTTGTAGAACTTTTTATGCTTAAACATACATACTACAAACTGACTAAAATTCAAAAAGTTAAAAAGCATAATAGGAGCCCTTTAACTTGTAAGATGTGCTAATTTTACACAGAGTACGTGTGATCATGAAATCCAAAGTGACAGTGAACAGTGAGCACTCATTCAAAAGCCAAAAGCGGCTCCCTGATATGCAAAAATAATTTTCAGTATTAAATGTTTGCAGGAGCAGGTGGGGCAGGAACACACGTCACAGGAGCAGGATTAAGAAAACAGTCCCGCGCAGGGCTCTACACTTGTCCTCTAAACACATAATCATATTTAGCGTGCTGACAGATTGGCTCAGAGAGTTGACACCAAGCAGCAACATTCTAACTTGTGAAACCAACACCAAAGTGACTAAAACTGAAATTCATTGCCTGGCCGCTAGATGCTGGCTCCAAAAGGGAGTCGGTCCCATAGACTCCCCATGTTAAAAATGAGGAAAAAAATTATTACTATTACTCAATAATTATTATTATTACTCATCCGTTTCCATTATTTTAAGCCTTAAAGTTCCGAACTTTTAAGGGTGTGGCCACATGTGGATTGCCTACTGTAACCACTGTCAAGCTAGGTGGGCGTGGTTTTAGCAACCAGCTCCATCCACGTCCCTCATCTTTGCCCATTTATGATTATCCGGGAGTTAAATGCTACCAAGATGGTGACGGCTGGCTCTGCCAACTTTGAGCTTCAGAAACACTCTTCAGAAACCTATGGGTGAC
This sequence comes from Carassius carassius, assembly GCF_963082965.1. Classification (NCBI taxonomy): domain Eukaryota; kingdom Metazoa; phylum Chordata; class Actinopteri; order Cypriniformes; family Cyprinidae; genus Carassius; species Carassius carassius. The sequence continues at coordinate 29,308,555 of NC_081760.1, forward strand.
ATCACGGACACTACGTCCATGTTTTTATACAGTCTATGGTTGCCACTCACTACTTACGCCCTCTGTGTCGTCACTGCCATTGGCCTCCTCACGGATCTTGCCCTCTTCTTTCATGCGCTCCAGGTATGCATCATGCTTGTCATCGTCTGAGTCACTGTACATGTCATCATTACCTTTCATGCCCTGACAGAGTTCAAATTAAAATTATTTTAATGCAATATCAAAATGCCATTGCAAAGTTAGGATTTGTAAAAAAAAGCAGACAGAGAAAAGCGTTTTCTAAGAAAAAGATTTTAAACCCACTCATTTCCTCATCCCAGCCTTTCTCTCTCACTCTCTCTCTCACACACACACATACACACACACATACACACACACACACACACACACATTCATATAAGCAATAAGTGTTAACTCATTCAAAAGCACTCCCTTGTGCAACGCTGTCTTCATAGCACTCAGAAATATCTAGCATACAAAAGGTTTTCTCGTACAGTAACATAATACTGTTGTGGTCTTAATGAAAGTCTGTGTGATCTGAACACAGCATTAAGCTGATCAAATCATAACCAGCAGTGAGCCACCTTTTACCACCTTTTTGTGGATGAGACATCTGCTTGAAGCCATCAAAGATAAAAGAGTACACATTTGACACTCGGTTCTGATTATTTTGAGTGTGTGCTGTGGTTTTGTCATCTAAAATGCTTGAGCTCTTTAAAGTTGTGGATTCTGACTGGCTGTCAATGTTAAAAATAATTAAGAACTTTTGAGATTAACTATCCCCTTTAATTTTGCATAAAGTGTTGTTTCTCACACAGTAGTGTGATGTGATTAACTGATGCCTTGGTGAATTAAGTTATAATGTGTGTCAAACTGAAAACACTGGAATGTGCATAAAGTAGCTTTGACTTTTTCCCTTTAACATCTAATGTAGAAGGAGTCAGGTCACTAAAAGAGAGGGTCTCTTTTGCCCCAGTATAAGACATAAACAAATACTGTATTTTCCGCACTATAAGGCACACCTGATGATAAAGTGCACGTTCAATGAATGGCCTATTTTAGAACTTTTTTCATATATAGGGCGCACCAGATTATAAGGCGCATAGAATAGAAGCACTGTTGTTTTTTGACAAAATTTAAGGCTTTAAAGTGTGCATTATAATGCAGAAAATATGGTAGAATCATGGGTACCTCTCGATGCTGCTGAAGGTGTATTGATTTCCCTGCTTGGTCTCAATCTTGAAGTCAAAGGAGCGGGTGGTGGTGGTACCACGAGCAAAGTTCACGCAGGAGATCTCCTCAGAGCGCAGGTGCACTGGGGGCTTGTGCAGATAGATTAAACCTCTTTCCAGAGGGTACAACAGCCCTGAACTGGCCTTATATGAACATGTTATACACTGAGCACCTGAGTGACTATAGAGAAAAGAGGGAGAGAAAAAGACATTGAGGTGTTCTCACAAAAATACTTTTCTTTTCCAGACTTTTACTGCAACTTTTTTTTGCAATGTTAAATATGTTTTACCCTTGGAAATTCCCAAGCACTGTGATCTTCCCGTTGACCAGGGCCTTCATGACTCTGCTGACCATCTCATAGAGAAAGCCAGACATGTTTTTATTAAGTTTCCCTTCAAAACGTCTCTCCACCTCATCCCTGCAGAATATAAGAGAGTGGGGTGACATATAGTAAAACTACACAGAATATATCTTAACATAAATGCAACTACAAAATACATTTTTGGTATCTGCCTTTATTCTTGGCAGCAAAAGTAAACAGTTTATTTTTGACATTCATCTCATCCTTCACCGGTGTACCTTATTCTCTGTCTCTCTCGCTTTAACTCACTCATTCCTGTTGAGAGTGAGGCTGATATCCTCGTCCTTGGAAAACAGAAGAATGAGAAAATGATAGCGGGTTTGACCTTGTTTAATGGGCGGGTCCAGACTGATCTGAAACAGACAAAAGGTCACAAATATTAACATTAACATAGACGTCTTATTTCAGCACAATTCTCAAATTAATACACAGCAAAAGTAGATCAATGGAATAGACAAAGGCCATTAATACTAGCCCTAAAGATGGATCCAGATAGAGAGAATAGATAATTTCACAGACTGATGCCATTCTCACCACAAAGAACATCTGCCACTGGTCCTTATGAGACAACAGGAAAAGGTGGAGCACTGTGGTCTATGTCTTACGTCTCACCATGCAGATGGAGGAACGTCAGATAAATACGAATATCGTACCTTCAGAGAGCAAAAACCATTAAACGTGGCTAGTTCACACCATATTCTAAGGAGAAAACAAAAAGGTGTTATGTTATGTGTCTGTATGTGTACCTGCCCCAGGTGTGAGGCACTGTAACTCTCTGAAGATACACACAGCATCTCCTGTAGCCTGGATGACATCTACCTTTGACAGAATGTTCTGAGCAAATGCCTGAAACAGCAGTGAATAGTACTGGGAGCTTATTATTTTCCAGTTTAAGTGGGCTTTACGGATCCAAAAGATTTTACTTTAGGCTTGAACTGGTGTCTGTGCAAAATCAGTAAAATTCTAAAATAAGATTAAACTGAACAACCAAATAAAAAATAAGCTGATTAAAATAATATTATAAATAAATATTTTAATAAATGATACATCTAACAGTACAGTACTATAAAAATCAATGTGACAAGTATTTTTTAAATAATGTTTTACACATTTATAATATTAATTGTTCAAATTAAATTCAGTTACATTGGCTTTTAAAATTAAATTTGATAGCTTAATATCAGGATGGGTGTCCCTTGCATGAGGATGATCATATTTGGGGTAATCTGAAAGATTTAAAGCCCAGGCTTTATAGGCAATTAAACATGTAATTATAATTACTTTGTAAACTCTGCCATCTGTTGGTCACTGTCAGGTAGTGGCGCACACACACCCTCGTCTCCTGTGGTGGCTGGGACATAGAAGCGCACCTCCATGAGGAACAGCTCTGTGTCATCATTCTGATGAAACTCCACAGAGACCTCATTCTTTCCAGTCGCACACTGGGATACACTGGCGAGTGGAGTCTCAAACGCAGGACTGTCATTCACCTCAAATGAAAGCAATGGCCCTGAAAAGAAGGGCAACATGTTTTCTACTTGGATATGGCAGTGAAAATACATTTTAGGCTAAGTTTATCAAAATGCACAGCTGGTTAGCTATTAACAGTCTCCTATTATTTCTAATAAATATCATGCATGGATTTATTACTAGTGGTCTAGTTTATTAATGGCAGATAGCGATGTATTAGGCTGATAACCTATATAAAGCCAATTTGTGATATCATAGTATTTACTTAAAGATTGTAAATAACACAGTTATAACAATTGCTCTAAGTATATTTTTATTTATTTTACAAATGTACTAAATTAGATTAAAAAATGGAAATGAATCAGTATGAAAAGAAATATTTGAAATTGATATAAAATCTAAAACATTTAAGTAGCTATGCTTGATTCTGTAATCCAACTATAGTATTTTTGCACAAGTAAATAAATTGTTGAATATATATATTCAACAATATGAATAAAAAAGGAAGTAAATACTAATTTTCCAAATAAAAACCTGGTTGTTCTAACTCTACATACAGTACAGTAGGTAAATATGACATATTACAGTGATTTGATAATTAAAAATGCCAAATATTGGCAGACACATCAACCATAGCAATATAATCTCTCAACAACTGATTATTTCTACTATTACTGATACAGTGTCAAAAGTCCTCTTCTAATATTGAACTTCTCATCCTACAAACCATATAAACTTTAAATAAGGGCACTATAAAAATGTTATACTGTACATATCTCAGACATGGTGTTGTATCATGAATGCACTGACCATTAAATTTAGCAGTGCCCCAGTTCCAGCCCTTCACACACATATCTTTCTCAATCAGCTCCATTTTTTAGTTGGCTTTGAAGTACTCTGAGATCTTCTCAAGGTCCTGTGCATAAAGAGATGGGGGAAAATGTAAAAGATGGAACGAAACTGTGGAGGGTGGAGCAAATTGATCTATTTTATTGAATTAATTTTGTATCTCTGACGCACAGTGTCTTTGAAGCCATAATATTTGTAGATGTTTCCGGTGCTGGTGCACAGTTTGATGCCGTGACCCAGACAGACTCACCTCCACCTCCACAGTGAGCTCAGGCACCAGAATGCTGTCCACCTTCCCAGTCTTACTGTTTTTATACACCACTGTCTACTTACTGAAGCGAAGACGCCCATCATTCTGTAGAGAAAGGTCAGTCAGACATTTTCTAGAATAACATCTCAGAAACCAGACTTGCAGCATCTGCACCCAGAGGTGCCCTTGAGCTCCTGATAAATATCACTGAATTTCAGCGTGTCATTCATGTCAGCCACTACAGCTTAGACAAGAGTGGACCTGTGATGTTCAAAAGCTGAGACTGTAGAGGTAAAATCATAAATATTACATAAAACAGTATTCAAATAGATTTTTGACATGAAATCTGTTATATTTCAACAGTATTGGTAGAAGTCTCCTAATTGGTTGTGAGGTGGCACACTTTGTTGCAGGTTGGTGTGTGATGTCATTTAGCTTTGCGCTATAAAATAAGTCTTTGCGAATCTTAATATCTTGCAGAGGCACTTTAAATGCTTTTTCTAAATTTAAACAAATACATGGAACAAGCAAAGCTGCCATATTCGGCTATTGTTTTTCTATTTTTGTGACGAGCTACACATTTTGAACTGACAGTAAATTTCCAACAGGACTAGTTTATTTCGAACACTTTTATTGCATAGAAAATGAAATACGTGAGATGTCTCAATCAACATTACTGTTATTCGGCGAGAGGATAAAGGCGGTTTCGTACTCATATAGACAGTAAAAGAAAGCGCGTACTGCGTAGATTTGCGGAGCGCAGCGCAGTGTTTTTGTTGCGCGTTCGTCATGACGCCATCACGCTCTGTGCGTAGCCCCGCCCTTCATATCGAATGTCCGTATGTTTTGTAAACGATCGAACCTCAAAGCGAAAGTTGAAAAGTTTTATTGATGAAGACTGCTGTCATCGTTCGCAAATAATTTATCGTCCGACAACATTCTAGCAGCATTCAGGTATGCCGTGAATTTCATACATTTCTAAGGGGATTCACGTGCAATTTTGCAAACGGTTTAACGTTAGTCGGAAGCAGCGATGTACAATCGATCGATTGATAAATAAAGATTGCCATAACTGGTCGGTTTAACACAATTTATTTTGAACTCTACACAAAAACGAATTGTTTGTTCTTTGTTACATACGTGAGCTTCTTTTCTAATGTTGGATAGCATCTTTGACCAAAAATGTTCTTTACTGTGCGATGCTGTGATATGTCCTATTGACAGAATGTATAAAACACGAGTGTCGATTAATATGTATATGTATATATAAACATTATGAACATAATGATGACGAGTCATTAACTTATCCTCTTGTTGGAAACCTGTATGACTTGTTAGCTACGTTTGTTAACATGAACTAACAATGAAAAAATAAATAAAGTCCTTTAATTTAAGATATGACACAAAAGCGTGGCCTCATAACCGACACCTTCAAGGTTGTAAATAAGGCAAGGAGAGGTGGCAAGAGAGACAAGTGTCCTTCACCGCCAATCGCAGGTGGGATAGTATGTTTGTCTTTGTGTATGTGCATATTTCATTGAAATCAGATATCTGCAATATGTCATCATATTCCTAAATGGTGCAAATTATTCAAAGGTGATTCAGCAGCATTTATAACAATGTTATAACTTATCAGAGCCTGAGCCCCCACAACTGAGTGAAAGAGAAGTAGATCTTCAAGAACTTAAGAAGTTTGATCAGGAGTGGAAATTCGGACCATGCACAGGTGCGTCATTAATTGTATTAACCAATCTCTTTTCATTGTATTAACCGATCTCTCTCTCTGTAAAATAATGAAACCATGAAAATATCATCTGCATCACTTCGAGGTATTGAATTTTTTTTAAAAATACAAATATTATATAATAATAATAGTGTTTGTGTGTGTGTATGTGTGTGTGTGTGTGTGTTAGGGATCAGTCGACTGCAGAGATGGGAGAGGGCAGCACTGCATGGGCTGAATCCCCCGCAGGAGATTAAAGACATTTTACTGAAGCAGAGCACTGACCAAGAGTACACACAGAGGTATTACAAACATACACTCACATATTCTCTCTCTCCCACATGCAGATACAATCAAAAACCAGCCGAAACCTGTCACTATAATGCTCACTTTCTTGCTCCGTTTCAGTCTCTGGTGTGACTATCCCCTCTGAAAAACTGATGGAGAAAAGACAGAAAGATGAGAAATTTTGTAGTGTTTGATATGTTCTACTATGTTTGCTTTGTTGTTTATTTCACTACATTTTATTAAACATTTTATACACAAAAGCTATTGTTGAGTCTCAGGTATTTATAAATCAGGATTTACTCTCTGTGGACCTGCTCCATATGCATAACTATATCAGTAACACAGATCCTTATATGCTTTTTTTTATTTAATCCATCTTATTAGTATATTCTGTCACGTTGACTATTCTGTCATTTTATAAGTACTTTTTTTTAAACTTAAACCACAAAGTAAACATTAAAAGGCCTATTTTGAACAATATGCACAAATAAGTCATGATCTGAGAACATTTTAGCAGCATTCAGTATTTACTCAGGTATTCACTGAGTTGGAGGCATTGTTGTTAAACCAATCGATTAATAATGACCACCTTTACTAGTGATTTTAATACTAATTATTTGAAATTTAAAATGGATTTGCTACACAGAAATGCAGTTTTATTCTATATTATAATACTACATCCACTTGTTTGTGTAATTTACAGCCACGGAGTGCATGTTTTATGACTAAAGATCCTTAGTGCTGTAATATTTCCTAATTACCAATATATGTATATAATCCACTTTGATGTCACTTCACTGATACAAATTATCGACCACTCAATAGACAAGTGCATTTTAAGATTGATTTTGCATCTATAGCTGTTAAGATAGCTTTTAAAGTAAATCATAAGCACAGTACATGTAACATATAACGTTTCAGGAATTACAGCAGCCCCTCTGGAGAATGATATTAATTAGGGGCAGATAATTATGGCAACAGCTGAAATAGGTCAGATCCCTTTCCACCCCATCAACCTGCATGTTTGACTGGAATTCATTATAATATCTTCAAGTCGACGTAGATTATGGTTTTGAACACATTTGCTGGTTCGGCACAATGACCTTGAACACTCAAGGACGTTGTCCTGACATTTTACCCTACCCGTCAGATTTTACTACCAGGGTTTACTGCGCGTGCGCAAAATTGCGTCTTTTTTCTCATGCTGAACAACATTTAATGTGTCTCCATTACTGTTAAGGGTAGGTTTAAGGTTGGTGTAGATGTAGACTTAAAACACAATCTAACATTATTTATTGTTAGTTTCCTGCGGCTGTATCTCTTCTTGATTCAACCGCGAATACAAGACGTGATTACTGCACTTGTATTACTGTAAGGGTAGGTTTATGGTTGTGGTAGGTGTAGATGTTAATAAACCATACATTTACAGGTAGTATTTTTATGTAGTCGAATTGTACTTTCCACTGTCAGGGTAGGAATAATAGACAGAACACCGTCATTAGCTCCAATAGCAATATACCTTCCTTGAGCGACAGATGGATTCGGGGGAGGGGCTGGATTATTGACGTACACGAAGTTGTCACGCCTCTTCGGTCAGAGTTGTTTCTCATTGGTTCATAATAGCGTCACTTAACATTTACGTATCCTGCGTCATTATTTTAAATGTAAATTTTATGACGTATACTGTCGCACACATCGGTCACTGGTTAAACCGAGAGGCACGGTGCGTGTGGAAGCCCCGCCCTCCTGCAGCAAGAACGAGTGGGCGGGACTATCAGAGGAGGAATGAAGATGATTTGTCCAGTCCATCCGTCAGGATGATGTTTTGACAGCTCATTGGTTGCAGCTCTGCCCATCGATGCTGCGACTGAAGCGCTTTCGGTAATAATGTCGCCTAGTGACCTAGTATTAAATAAAGCGACGGTTATGTAGCGGTGGATTACAGCATCGGCTTGGACATTTTGAATACTACCCGTACATTCAGGAAGACTTGACAGCGTCGAAAATCTACAAAAAAAAAAGGAAATAATTCATCTCGCTGCGATTTTGTTTTTGTATAATTTTCCGGATCATGCTGGAACGCATAGCATAAAATCATCGTTTGCCTTGAGCAGCGCTGCAGTGCGATCTCTGCCTCTCTGTCCTGGAGGATTTCAGCAGCACATCGATCTAAAAAACCACACCGCATTGACTTATCACTGGGATATTCTCTTCTGTCGCGGTTTAGTGTAAAGGTTTGGTAGGACGGAAGTTATTGGTTCGCAGAGGACTGAATTACAGTTAAACTGGTGAGTAGCGTTAAGGTGTTGTCGGCATCATGCTGTTTCTGATAATACAGTAGCTTGGGGGGGGGGGGGTGTCGATCACAGTGTCTGCAGGGTCAGTCATTTAGAGGGAATCTGATCAGCAGTGTGTGCTCTTATTATGCTCAGTCAGATGAAGGCCACACTTGACAAGAAGATAAACAATTCACAGCTTATAAATTATTGCATCGTCATTTGACTTAGGCCATAGAATGAACCGAAACATTTAATCTCGGATATTTTTGTGTGAAATTTATAGTGGTGAATACTATCTTGAATGGTTTTATTCAAAAATCGCCATAATAACTGAAGCTGCAGTTACAGTAACAGGTGCGCAGTAGTTTCGCGTCTTAATAGAGTCAAATGAAAATATAATATCCTGGGTCTTTTAGGTAGATACAGAACTCGTGCAGGTGTTTATTGTCGTTACGTTTACGTTAGGATAATATATATATATATATATATATATATATATATACTTTGAAAAGTAAATATATATAATCCACATAAAAATGAAAAATCTTTCATCATTTATTTCTCATGTTGGTCCAAACCTGAAGATGTTAGAACAGAGAGACTTGGTCACCATTCGCTTTCATTGTTTCTTTTGTTCATACAGTCAAAGTGGACGATGACTGTGACTGACATTTGTGATTTTTTTTTTGACCAGAGAATATTTTATATGGTAACAGATGAGGTTGAGTAAATGATGACGGAATTAGATTTTGGGATGGTGTTCGTTAAAGATACATGCATTCTTCTCTTGCAGGGATGGACAATGCCCATACAAAGACGGTTGAGGAGGTCCTGGGACATTTCGGTGTCAATGAGACAACAGGACTCAGCTCTGAACAATTAAGAAAGAGCAGAGAAAGATGGGGTCCCAATGGTACTACATACTTTGCAAAAAAAAAAATTAATTTTGTTCAAAAACAATAAAAAATGTCATTATGAGATTATTAACTTTTTTTTTCTTCTTCCCATTTTTCTTTTATTTTGCTATAACCTGTGCCACAGAGTTACCTGCAGAAGAAGGTGAGCTGCTCCCTTGGGTTTGTGTAATTATTAGCAGATCTTTCATCATGTACTCTAAGCTAAAAGTCTCTCTGATCTTACCTTTGTGGCTTGGGAGATGCTGGTTGTGAAGATAATTAGTTATTATTGGATTCCCTTGAGGAGACTGTATAAGGTTTGCATTCTGTTTGTAGCTGAATAGATCTTGACTGAATGTTTCTTAAAGACTTATTTGTAAAGGTTTTAAATTTTTTTACATGTTTCAGGTTTTAGTGTTCTGAAAGCTCTTTTTCACTTGATGGAAAGTCATCTTTGTCAAACTTTGTGACCACTGTAGGTCTTTATAATCTTTGTTGTGTTTACAGGTAAGTCACTATGGGAACTTGTTCTGGAGCAGTTTGAGGATCTGCTAGTTCGGATTCTCCTCCTTGCTGCCTGTATTTCCTTTGTAAGTATAAATCAAAGACTGTTTTTACTCACAATGTTAAGCAAGAGTAGCGCTGGCACAGAACAATAGCACAAGCTATTCACATTCATAGATACCAAACACAAATGCATTAATTCTACAAAACTAGCAATCTTCATCCATCCACAAATACTACTGCCAAATGTATAGATAGATAGATTGATAAATTGGGGACAATTAATTATGTAAAAAATAATGTTAAAATTATTAACGTATTTAACGCACCTTGGCCCGGCCCAGAGCTGTACGTGATTTTACATTGCTTGCAACAGTTGTTGATGAACATGATGCAGGACGATGACTGACTGCATGATGTAGACCAGGGATAAGCAACATCTGTCCGCTGCCCTGCAAAGTGTAGCTCCAGCCCTAATCAAACACACCTGAACAAGCTAATCAATGTCTTCAATATTACTACGGCTGCAGGCAGGTGAGTTTTTTTTCAGGGTTGGAGCTAAACTCTGCAGGACACTGGCAATCTAGGACCGACGTTGCCTATCCCTGATGTAGCCTATTAGAATGCAGTGTTACATGCCCCTAAAATTCGAGATATTTATATTTTCTATTTATATCCTATGACAGGGGTCATCAACTGTATTTGTCAAAGGGCCAAAATTTTTCTCTGCAGACACTGTAAGGGCCAGATACTCGTAATATAAAATAAAATTTGAATTGTATCCTAATATGTTATTATTTGATATACTAATTCTAATTCCAAATTTATGTTATTTTTTTTACATATTACCTGTACTGCAGCGAGCCACCAGGGGGCGATAGCGATATTTTATGCTTCATATTTGTGAGGCTGTCAAGCTGTCCATCACTGTCACATGAAGGTCGTAGTTTGTGGAGAACACTAGAAGAAAGGCCTTCTTAATATATTTAAATGAAAAAATGGCACTCTCAAAGAGCCTTAAGCGAAAAGTTGATTCAGAGAACCGTAGTTTTAATGAATAATGGACTGATAAGTACGTATTCATAGTGCCTACTGTTAGAAATGCTGTACCTGTGTGCCTCATTTGCTTTTTTTCTCGTTAGATTTAAAAATAAATAAATATGGAACGGACCCGAATATTCATTCGGTGGGTTGGTATTCGATTTGAAAATTTGACATTTGAATATTATTATTTTTATTTTAAATTTTTTTGCACACCTGGGATCCCCCGCAAAACTGTTCTCATTCCCCCTTGAATAAGGCCGGCGACACACTGGCTGCGTGAGCGTCTCGGCTGCGTGGCGTGTCCGTTTTTATTTCGGCTCCCATTTAACAGGTTGGAGTTTGCACACTGAAACACGCGTCTCAGGCGCGCTCGAGCCACGCGGAAAATGCGTGCATGCTAGAAATAGAACCGACGCGTGTTCCAGCAACGGCAGTGTTCTCTGGCTAGAGCGCAGAACAGTGGAGTTTGTATGGACCAAAGTGCATGTCTGAGCTTCTGTTTTGTTGTTTTGACATTGTGGAAAATAGAATAATAGAAACAAAATGTATTAGCATTTTTACCCGTTATTATTAATCTAAATTAATATAGTTTTTAATTTAACTTAATTTCATTTTTTCTTTATTTAAATTTATTTTTTTCTTTAGTTTTTTCTTTAATTTGAATTTCGTTTTTTCTTTGATTTGAATTTCGTTTTTTCTTTAATTTAAATTTAGTTTTTTCTTAAATTTAAATTTCGTTTTTTCTTTAATTTAAATTTTGTTTTTTCTTTATTTAAATTTCCTTTTTCTTTATTTAAATTTCGTTTTAAATTTCGTTTTTTCTTTATTTAAATTTCGTTTTTTCTTTATTTAAATTTCCTTTTTCTTTATTTAAATCTACCCTTACTGTGGCAATTTGTTAGTCAGAAAAATATTAGACTACCTTAAAAGTATTCCTTAATTTAATAGACCTGTGTGTGTGCGTTTTATATCACTAGTGCAGTGTCCGTTCTTGGAGCATAATAAGCCCTGCCCGCGTGAGATGCGCCGCTTCCCGCTCGCGCTGTTCTGACTGTAGTTTACTAAAAGTTAATTAATTCTGAATGTGTCATGTCTCGCGTGTCCATATTGCACCAAATGCAACACTCCCTTGTGAAGTCGATTGGATGAACGGTTCTCGAAATAATAAAAATGCAAACGGACATACAGACACAGATTCCTGCCTTTATTAGAGAGAAAAATATGTTAATTGCTACCGAAGCTTCGAAGCTCAAAAAATGGTATTCGGACCAGCCCTAAACTTTTTCCTCTTACAAGGCTATTCCTTAATTCAGTATTATTCTGGGGGCCGGATGGAAATCTCTGGCGGGCCGGATTTGGCCCGTGGGCCGCCAGTTGACGTTGCATGTCCTATGATATAGTTAAGCATATCACCTGAGCAAGAGTTTGTTCTTTTCTCGAATATCTGCATGATTGCAAATATAATATTGATTTTAGTGAACAGTGCAATAAACAATAAGTTAAAGGTGCAGTAAGCGAATTTTACCAAACAATGTTGATTTAAAAAAAAACAAAAAAAAAAACACGCCCATACCCCAACAGAACCTCGCCCCTATTTTGCTAACTCCGCCCCACATGTACGTACATAACCATGGCAGCGATGAGAGAATCTGCTATGCCTGCCGGCTGTTTGCATATTCAAGAAAAGCCAACACATATTTGTTGTGTGAAACAAAATCAAAATGAATGTGACTCACCTATCAAGAAACAATCAAAGCAACCTCCGCATCGGATTCCAGGCCTTCCCGCTCCTTGAGTTCTCTCCACCGCTGAAAAGCATTTTTCACATATTGCTTAGTGCACCTTTAATATTGTGCTACATTTAAGACACAATATTGTCAGTATCTTCTGTTATTGCTCAATTTTGCTTACAAAACTGTTCCAAAATACGCCACAACACACTGCCTTGGAGCAAAACAGAGGTGTTTCATTAATGAATCAATTAATATTTTAAACAAACTGAGTGAGCTGATAATTCAGCGAGCCAATCATAAACATGGTCACTTGCTTTATTTCTGAATAAATCAGTCATTTGAATGAAGTGGTTGAATGAATCATTGAATGACTCACTTGACTTAAAAACAATGATATGGTCACACTGTAGCTAATTTAATACTTTATCTAATTAATCAGTTACTTGGGTGAAAAATTCATATAAACTTCAAAGTAACTCATTAATGCCCATTTCTTTTTAAGCATATCTTTTTTTTTTTTTTTTTTTTTTGAGTTCAATAAAGATATTTGTGTATAATCATTAGTTTAGCTTAATCTTTGCACACGCACACACAAATGGTTTGCAGGCACAAGTTTTGCATATACAAATGTTCAGACAAAAATTGTTTGCACTGAATTTAAGATAAAGTTTAGAACCAAGTCAAAGTTTCATTTAGAATCATTTTGATCTTTAAATGGAAATGTATGTGTCTATAACATTACAGTCCACTGTAGGCGAGTTGTGATGATACCCAGGTTGGCCACATGAAATGAACTAGAAATGAACTAGAATTTGAACCTGAACATAAAACATGACACTCACCAATAGCGCTTAGAGGAAACAAAGCTAAACAAGGGGGAATGGCAACATGAGGGATATATATTTATCACGGTTCGGTTCATGCAGTCAGACGATGAATACAGTCAGTAGCTATGTTTACATCACCCTATTTTAATGTGCATTTTGAAGTATCACATGAAATACGAGTGATGGAAACGTAAATATTCAAATAAAAATCCCTTAATTTGTATATATATAAATAATTAAATAATATATATATATATATATATATATATATATATATATTCCATTTAGTTTGTTGAAATATTAAAATAACTAGGCCTCTATTAAGAGGCATGAAATGAGAAATATTTTTGTGTAAATCATAAAGAAAAATTTCTTTAAGTGCCTACATCATTAAAATCCACTTGATCACAAAGTCCACAGAAGTCCTCCACATCATCCTCAATAGCACAATGGCCTTGGTTGATATTTTGGTTTATCATTCTGTAACGGGGGAACCATTGAAGCCGAGAGTAGTGAAACAAAATGTAATTTATTGATATCCAGAAGTGTCGAGGCATGACTTGATAATTCTTGTCTTGACAAAGAAACATGAAATGAACTAGAACTTGAACCTGAACATTAAACATGACACTCACCAACAGCACTTACAAGAAACAAATCTAAACAAGGGACAATGGCAACATGAGGGATATATATACAGTAGGTGCGTTCGGTTTCATGCAGCGCCGCGCAAACCGTTCACAATCTGACTTAAAGCAGTGCCGGTTAGAAATTTTCAGACTTGAGACTGCGCCGACGACACATGATTGTCACATGTGGCATCAAAGTACCGTGAGAGCGTTTCGAGAGCAGCCGGCTGACTCAGCCGCCGCAGTTTCTCCAGAGCGACTGCAGGAGCGCTGATGACGACACAGCTGTTCCACGATTGGCCAGATTCACCAAATGACAATGATCACATTTGTTTTGGGTTATTTGAACTTTTTCACTGATAAAACTGACTGATAAAAGCATATATAACCCCACTTTATTAGTATTTAAATAGTATATGATTGTTGAACTTTATTCTTGAAAAGATGGAGCTGTATTAAGCAGTATATAAAAAGTGTTTCTGTTGCTTATGGAAATGTTTCAGAAATATCTGTGTATTTGACAAATATTGCATTTAATTCACTTCATCTGTGATTAAGTATGCAAACACCGCGTGAGGGTCACTAACGGGAGCAGAAAGAGTCCAGCTTGGTGGTTCCGTTTTCAACTCTGCCCCCGACTGCAAGCAGCTACTCTCGCCGATCGCCATCTGTAGCAGTGCTTCAAGTCGAACGCACCTAATGAGAACACGACACATGACAGGGTCAGGGAAACATATGACAAGGAACCAAGACAAGAAAATACACAATAAAAGAAAAGAAAAACCTAAACAAGGAACAAAAACCAGTGTGACTGTCTTTGCAGCCTTTTTTTCTACTTTATTGTTACCATAGCTTTGACAAAATTTGCACTGCCCATGTTTTGCATTACATTACTCTCTCTTTCAGACTCTGGCCTGGTTCGAGGAAGGTGAAGGAACGATCACAGCTTTCGTAGAGCCATTTGTCATCCTCCTCATTCTTATTGCCAATGCCATTGTTGGAGTGTGGCAGGTACAGCCTGTTTAAATTATAAAATACATCTTAAATAAGTTAATATAAAATATTTCAAGCCTGTGGATTAGACATTAATGCAATGCTAGATTTTACTAGATGCTAGAATACTAGTTTTACTAGAAATTGCAGCTCACTGTGTGTATTTTTCTGTAGGAGCGAAATGCAGAAAATGCCATCGAAGCCCTAAAAGAATATGAGCCTGAAATGGGGAAGGTCTACAGACATGACAGGAAGAGTGTACAGAGGATCAGAGCCAGGGAGATTGTGCCTGGAGACATTGTGGAGGTGGCTGGTAAGAATGAGAACTAGATTTCTTCATCTATTTTTTTAATTTTCCAAAATAAAATGCATTTAATGAGAGCATTTCTGTCATTTATGTCCCAGTTTCCTTTCATAATTTTTGTTAAACTAATAAGTTTCTCAGAGGCTGGAGTAAGAGTTGATAGAAAATAATGGTGGATGTAGTAGTTTTTTTCTGTAAAGCAAAAAAGAGATATTCACTCTCAAAGGACATGTCTGGAGATAATTTTAGGACATTGCTGAATAGAGATGGCTATGATCTGATTGGTTGTAGAAGCCAACAAAAACCGCCTAGCATGGTCTGTCTCAGATGTATTAAGGATGTTTCTCAACAAAATAGCCAGCTGTTCCCACAGTTAAGCAAAGTATTTGTTAAATGCATGTTTGGAGAAGGTTTGATTCATTCCAAATACCATGCACATTGATTATCCAATGCAATGACTCCCGTGAGACTGCTGCCCAAAACATCAAAGCTCCCCACCATATTTAAAATTTGGCAAGAATATGTGGGTTTCTCCAAACTTTATGAAAAATTACTCATCAGTCCATTTAACTTTTTCATTGATTAGGGATTCAGCCTCTTTAACCAGGACTCTTTAACCCTCTGTATCCTTTGTGCATCAATAAAACACTTCCATTTTGAAAGCATTGCCAGAAATGCCAGTTTTATGAAGTTTATTTTAATTACTGTTTACATTTTTGAAATTGTGCTTGGGCTTCAGGCCAGTTATGCAGTTAATTGTTCTATCATTATTGTTGGTGAGCTGTGACTTGCAGCCACAGTTCCTTTTGCATCAGTGAAGTTTTTCAGTATGTTATTTTTAAGTTACTATTTCCCTGGATGCATTAAATTGTGCCGCATTCTGTATATCTGACGCACCTGAAACTAATTTGAGTATTCAAAATCGAATTTAAACTTAAAAAAAAAGATTGTTATAATATTTTAATCATTCATCCATCCATCTATCAATTTTTCTCCTATGAGGGTCACAGGGAGGATTTTAAACAGTCTAAAAGAAATGTAATTATGTCACTAATCAAATTAGCAACATTGACAATGTGAACTCTTTTTAGTTCAGTCATTTACTCAAATTATTATGCCGATAATGCATAATTTATTTGATTTGTGTGTGTGTGTGTGTGTGTGTGTGTGTGTGTGTGTGTGTCTGTGTCTGTATGTGTGTGTGTGTGTGTGTGTGTGTGTGTGTGTGTGTGTGTGTGTGTGTGTGTGTGTGTGTGTGTGTGTGTGTGTGTGTGTGTGGTTTTTAGTATGAGATTTGCCAGAAAGGGTTAAGACCCAGTCTCAGAATTTTCTTGGCCCGTCACTCAAAGTTCTATTCTTAGAATCCCAAAGTGAATTAATAAAAATAAGGTTGATGTCTTTTTTGCATCAATCTGTATCTTGACTGAAATTGGTTTCTAAACATAGACCGTAAAGTATGGGGTGCTAATCAGCAGTATTGTAGTTTAAACCTCAGAGTCCCACTGTAGCAAAATGACATTAGTTATTTAAAGCAATTAAATAATACTTTTTGTCTATATTCCCAACATTTAGTGATAGAAAAACATCCCAATATAAACCAAAAAAAAACCAAAAGCTCAGAAATGCTACAGTTCCTTTTGTATGTAATTAACACATCAGGGCACAGTACATAATTTACGTATTTGATGTCTTTACTGCGTAAGTTGTTCTTATCGTATAATGTGCCTGATAAAAAAAATGACACAAGTCCCTCTTTTTTTTTTTTTTAACACCTGCTTTTCTCCAGTTGGTGATAAAGTCCCAGCAGACATCCGGCTGACCTCCATACGCTCTACTACTTTGAGAGTGGACCAGTCCATCCTGACGGGGGAGTCTGTATCCATCATAAAACACACAGACCCAGTGCCTGACCCTCGTGCCGTCAACCAGGATAAGAAAAACATGCTCTTTTCTGTAAGATTTTCTGGAGTGATTATGTTAGTTATCTGTTTATCTGCAGCGCTATCTTTATGAATTTTGCGTTTTGTTTTTGTTGCCTGTGGTAATTAGGTATTGGATTAAACGTGGCCAGATGCGGATGTGTATTATTGTTTGTGTACTGTAGTGGATTATGTCCGGCAGTCGAGTCTGTGTGTTGAATAAAACATCACTCATATTGTTTGCTCCCACATGGATATAGACTGACTCAACACATCACACAGGCTTTGAGCTCTCAGATGGATAATGACCAGAGAGTACCAGCCTCAAAGACTCCACACACACAAACACACACACACACACACACACACACACACACACACACACACACACACACACACACACTAAAGCCTCCATTACTTCTGTCCCACTGAGAAAGTCTAATGGACATCTAGCCATGACAGGAACATAAACCATGACTTGGAGGATCCATTCAAAATGGATAATTTACTATTTGTCTCAGCTGACATTAATATGTGTGTTATAAAAGTACTTAAGTAATACCTATTATTTGAAGTACTATGAAGAACTATGATAGCTGTATTTTATTCATCAAAATTATTCAAATACAGCTTGTAATTATTTTATACAGGCATGTAATTATTTTAATTACATCATTTATTATTTAGAATGTAGATAATGTATTATGTAACAATTCTTGTCCAACTGGCCAGTAACCGTTTTATTAATTTATGTTATTCAAGTACTAATTTTGTACCCTGGATCATTTCTAAGCTTGTTAAAAGTACTGTAGGTGATTATTAATCCATACTGGAATTCAAATATGCTCATGGTAATTAAGCTATGGGACAGTTCTTCTCCCCTTCACCCATGTAAATGTGTGTTTATGTAGGGGACAAACATTGCAGCAGGGCGTGCGATAGGTGTTGTGGTGGCCACAGGTGTGTACACCGAAATCGGGAAGATCAGAGATGAGATGGCAGCCACCGATCCAGAGAGAACCCCTCTACAGCAGAAACTAGACCAGTTTGGAGAGCAGCTCTCTAAGGTAGGAAACTCCATTTTCTGTGCTCTCTCTTTTTTTATTTTTACCTTCACTCCATTTGTTGAGTAACTATGCTATGTCTGTTTTCTGTGCATGTTATGTAATTTTTTTGTTTATATTTCCCTATTACATTTGTCGCATTGTAAAGCAGTCAATGTGATTCTTCATTTCCAGTTTGACGAATGAACTGAAAGTGTGATTTAAAAAAACATTTTTTTCTTGATTAATTAGTGGAATGAATTGCCAAGCTACATGTGATTAAAAATCTAAATATTCATATTTATTTCTGAAATATGCAACATAATAAGGTCAACAATTTAGCAAATATTTATTCTTACATGCATCTTTTTAAAAACTAGTTGGCTTTTAAAATATACTGTGCAGCATTGAGAAATGATGTTCTTTTCAGCTCTCAGTCTACTAAACTATAAACCCAAATGCAAACCATTTCAACGAGTAAAAAATAACACGAAAATCTGTTGCATATTTCATATTCTGCTGTTTTGCATAATTTTGCTATTTCCTGGTATGCTTGAACTCAATGCACCTTGAGTTTTTTTTAGCGTACATTATTTGCACTGCGATGGTAATTTGCCATTTTTGTTCCTCATTATTGTACCTCATTATGTTTACTATTTCATTCCTTTTTGCCCATTTTTACTATTCATGGACTCACTGCACCTTTTTTATTTATACACATTGCCATTTAGACTATAACTGTCATCTGCCATTTATACGTCAGTATCACTGTTCCTGCACCCTCGCTTATTTTTATACTTTGTCATTTGCATTTAACTTACCTCTTGCCATCTATACCTCATAACATTTGCACTTGCACTATTATTTGAATAATATTTAACTGTATTTTATTGGCTGTGTACTTATACTTTGCCCAATGATATTGAATGTAATCTAATCTGATCTAGTATTCCACTCTAGTAAAAGCCTGCATGTTAAAAGAACCAAAAAATACATTTACCTTCAGAATGAAAATGTTTTCTAGCAGTATTTAATTGTCAGATCCTGTCATTTTCTACATAACAGTTTGCCTTCATTCTTTAGCAATTTGTCAGCATTATCGAGCTCCAGAAGTTGAGTAGGAAGTAGCTGTTTGAATGTGAGCCATTCACTCTCTCTCTTTCTCTGTCTGAAGGTGATCACCGTGATCTGTGTGGCGGTTTGGGGTATTAACATTGGTCACTTCAATGACCCAGTGCACGGAGGAAGCTGGCTGCGTGGAGCTGTGTACTATTTTAAGATCGCTGTGGCTCTGGCTGTAGCCGCCATCCCTGAGGGTGCGCAAATCTTAACCGATTTCTTTCCTTCTGCCATAGCCAAATTATCAAAATTTCCTTTTCTCAGGAACACTTGCAATCCAACTACTGTATATGGTGGGAAATGAACAGAATGTTTTTAGGATTTTGAAAAATGTAAAACATAAGGAAAAATGTAAAGTAATTACAAAGTGAAGATAAGGATTTTGCATTTTTTTGATGGTTATGGACCCCTTTCACACTCCTAGGTTCTTAGAATTGGAACTTGTGATAGTTTAGTATACTTCTGTAGTAGTGAATGGATACTGTAACAACAACATTTTATGACTTTACAAAAGAGGAAAACATTTTTGATTAAGTTTTAAATATATATTTTTTCAAATGTCTATATTATTTTTATTAATTTTTATGTTAGTTTTTAGTTACTTCAGTACATAAAGTCAAACTTAACTATAATAACCCAGGCATGGCATTAACAATTTCTCTGTGGAATAACTGTGGAAACACATCATATCTGTGAAAAGGGTCCATTAATCAAATCTGTGACATGATCATGTGAGCTCTCTCTAATAAAAGGTCAGATGCATTTTCTTTCATTTTGAAATCATTATTGCGAACACAAACATCAGGTTTTACTAGCAGCTTGAGTGCTACTTTAATCAAAGCCAAAAAAATTTGTATGTTCGTGTTTGCTGATAAAATATCTTGTATTGAAACATTAGAAAAAAGTGCACAATAGAAAGTGTTATAAAGCTTTTTGAAATGGCAATATATTTAAATTCACAGCATTTAAATCTGCAAGTGTTGATTTTCATAAAAAATTTAGAAAGGATTTAGAGAAATATTGTTAAATATCTCATTGTAAAATGGTACACTCCTCTTCCTTTTCTCTTAACTTACTCACTGATGTCTTTGTTCTTTCTCCCAGGTCTTCCTGCTGTCATCACCACATGCCTGGCGCTTGGCACACGCCGCATGGCGCGCAAAAATGCTATAGTCCGTTCTCTCCCATCTGTAGAGACACTTGGCTGTACCTCCGTCATCTGCTCTGACAAAACAGGCACTCTAACCACCAACCAGATGTCTGTCTGCAGGGTGAGAGAGACTTGTGTCCAGTGCAACAATTTTACTCTAATACTTAAGAAATGGTAGATTATGTAGAAGTAATAATAAAGAAGATCTAATACTGTATAATAATTCTAACATATGCATAGTGGGATTTTATTATTCTATGGTAGCTTAAAAATTAATAACATGGAATGATGCTCGAAAACCACAGGTCAAACTTACTAATCATGTATGTATGTGTGTGTGTGTTGTGAATGCATGGCTGTGCATGTGTGTTCGTCTGGGTGCAGTTGTTTATTGTGGACAGCGTCGCAAGTGAGAGGTGTTTACTGAACGAATTTACAGTAACTGGATCTACTTATGCCCCTGAAGGAGAAGTGTGAGTTTATTTCACATCTAACAACACAGACACACACACACACACTTCTCTTCTGAACTAACTTGTGGTTTGCGTATCTATGTGATGTCTTTCACAACACTTGCTCTCTTTTCCTAATCGATCCCTTTTTCTCACTTACCATTATTCTCTCTATTTTCAGTCCTCAATTCTCTATTTGCAGTCCTCCTTCTAATCCCTCCCATCCTTTTTTTGTCTCTTGTTTCAGGTATAAGGATGGTGTACCGATACGCTGCAGTCAGTATGAAGGGCTGGTGGAAATGGCCTCGATCTGTGCGCTGTGTAACGACTCTTCGCTGGATTACAGTGAGGTGCGTGTGCACATCTAAATACTCTCTCTGTTATCATGAAGCTGTAGAAACCGAATTTTCTTTTTATTTTCTCTCCAAAAATCCCAGAGTAAAGGTGTGTTTGAGAAAGTGGGAGAAGCAACTGAGACAGCTCTCTGTTGTCTGGTGGAGAAGATGAACGTGTTTGACACAGACCTGAGAGGCCTCTCACCTGCTGAAAGAGCCACTGCCTGCTGTTCAGTGAGTGCTCATATTATTACTGTATATGTTGGCCCGCATAGAATCAGCAGTATGATATGGTATATTACATGTAAAACTATTATAAACATACTTTTTCTAATTTTATATTGTTTATAGAATCTATATGATGATTATACATTTATTTTTATTAAATAAATATATGAATATTATGTGTTTTTCATTATATGTTATTTGTCAGCAACTCTGGCATTGAAAATATTCTCTTTATTCTGTATAGTTTATTTGTCAAGAGTAGATGAATACACAATTTTGTGTGATATATATATTTTTTAATGTTGGTAAAACATTATTCTCTCAGGTTATAAAGCAGTTAATGAGGAAAGAGCTGACTTTGGAGTTTTCTCGAGACAGGAAGTCCATGTCTGTTTTCTGCTCTCCAAATAAGCTCACTCGCTCTGCTTCAGGTGCCAAGATGTTTGTCAAGGTCTGGTTTTCTTCTTTCTTTGAAGGGTTCTCTTTTTCCATTCTTGTAATTTTGTTGGAGGATCACTGAATTATTTTTATTTTTTTTATATAACCATTCCACTATTTGTCACTCTTCCAGTCTGCTGTGTCACATGATCCTTCAGAAATCATTCTCATGCTGATGCTTGATCTGATTTTATCAATGTTGACAACAGTTCTGCTGCTTAATATTTTAGTGAAAATTTATTTTTCAGGATTATTTGATAAATAGAAAGTGTAAAAGAACAGCATTTGAAATAGAAATCTTCACATTAAAAATGTTTTTACAGTCACTTTTGATCTATTTTGAAAAAATGGCAATATTAAAGGTGCAATAGGAGATCTTGGAAAATGCTAACATTAGCCTGATAGCACTGAAAGCGAACATCCCACCCTCCCTGCAATCGCCATCCAAAGCCACGCCCCCTGAACGCATTTGTGCTCACAGACCAGATACCAGAGACAACATCAATACAATAGGCTACATCAGCGGTTTCCAATTCCAGTCCATGTTCTGAAGTGAAGTAAATCCCTGCTCTGGGAGTAGGGAGCAATGAACACGGTGTAGGGATCATATCGATTAGAACACAGTTCATTCATGTAGCTCGAGTTGGTCATCGGAATCGGGTGTGTTAAGTAAGCGAGACATGCAAAATATGTGCGTGAGCACTGGAATTGGGAACCTCTGGGCTACATCATGTGTCATTAACCAGCGAGAAAACTTTAAAAGTACTACAATACCAGGAAGGAAGACCGGGTTGTTGATGTTTTGTCTGCCATTCTAGTTCTGTCTCCACAGCGTGCGTGAATGCGCTGATGATGTATTCTGTCTGTACGAACAGGGTGCACAAAGGTATGCAGAATGTAGGAAAGCTATAACACTCAGACCGAGCTTAACCTAATGATTGCTCTCGGGATGTGAAGAGACTTTCAACCAGTATAACAAAAAAATGTTTCTGAAGACAATCACCTTTTGCACATTTAATTGGTTCTTGATTCGTGAAATGTATCATTGTCCAACCATCTACAATTCTACATGCATTTTATCTCTTGATATTCATTTATTTAATTCCCTTCTTAATATTAATTGGTTCTTGATTCTTAAACTTTATCCTCACCTTCCTCACAATTCTGCATGCATTTCATCTCTTAATCCCAACTCCACAGGGGGCGCCAGAGGGTGTGCTGGAGCGCTGCAGATGGATACGGGTCAGAGGTGGTACACGAGTGCCTCTGACCTCTGACCTAAAGGAGCAGCTCTTAAGCACAGTAAGAGAGTGGGGCTCAGGACGTGACACACTACGCTGCCTCTCCATGGCAACCAGGGATTCACCCCCTGACCCTCGAACCCTGAATTTAGAGAACTCTGCGGCCTTCACAGAATATGAGGTCAGCAAATTAGATGGGATAAATGATTTGAAATCAAGAGAATAAGTTTAAGACAAATTAATTTGAAATGAAATTGAAAGTACTGTAATACACTGTAACGTTCAAACTTTTTTTTTCTACTTCTCTCAGTCGGATTTGACATTCATTGGTTGTGTGGGAATGTTAGATCCACCCAGGAAAGAAGTTCTGAGTGCAGTGCGCATGTGCAGACAGGCTGGTATACGGGTCATTATGATCACAGGTGGGTTAAACTCACACATAGAGCTGATTTTATAGGGATAGTTCACCCATCATTTACTGACCCTTATGTTGTTCCAAACCTATATGAGTTTGGTTAATTCTGACCTTTTGGATCTTCTGTTCTGAGTTCTGATTACTAGGATTTCAATGTATTAACAATATCTGAACCTCTCAGGTTTCATAAAAAAATTTCTAGTTTTAAAGATTAACCAAAGTCTTATGGGTTTGGAATGGGATAAGTGTGTGAGTAAACGCTGACAGACTTTTCATTTTAAATCAAAAAGCGCAACTTAAGTGACAAATTTAAGTCTAAATCCTAGGCATAGTAAACACAAACTAATATGCCTGTCAATTTCAATCTAAGGTCTTCTTCCTGTGTTGGTTTGTGTAGGTGACAATAAGGCCACTGCCCTGTCTATCTGTCGTCGAGTGGGCATCATCACTGAGCATGAGGAAGAGGAAGCTGAAGGTGGGCCGTTTGGCAGTGGCCTCACAGGACGGGAGTTTGATGAGCTGCCTCCCCACCTGCAGCGCCAGGCCTGCCGCACCACCCGCTGTTTCGCCCGCGTCGAGCCAACGCACAAGAGCCGCATTGTAGAATATTTGCAAAGCCTCAGTGATATCACAGCGATGGTAAGTGTAACTAGACCCATGAGAGTGCAAAAGTGCAGAAAACTTGATCTAATGAAAACGAACACTTGCGGTCTCTGTCCAGACGGGCGATGGTGTGAATGATGCCCCTGCTTTGAAGAAAGCTGAGATTGGTATTGCTATGGGCTCAGGCACGGCTGTGGCTAAATCTGCTTCCGAGATGATTTTGGCAGACGATAACTTTTCAACCATCGTAGCTGCAGTGGAGGAGGGACGAGCCATTTACAACAACATGAAACAGTTCATCCGTTACCTCATTTCTTCTAACATTGGAGAGGTAGTCTGGTAAGTACAGACAGAAATCACTGTAAAGCCATGGTCACAATATACTTTGAGCATGCAACATTTCTGTGGACACTGCACCTGCTCTGGGTGTGTGTTCACGGTGTGTGTTTGTGTGTTCACTACTCACTGCTGTGTGTGCACTTGGATGGATTAAATTCAAAGCACAAATACCTAGTATGGGACACAGTACTTGGCTGCATGTCATGTCACTTTTACTTTCACTAACAGTTGAAATATGACATGACACTGTGTGGCATCTTTTCAAAAATCTAGAAGGAAATGAAATGCCTCCAAAATATGTGTGAAGGAAATTGTTCACTCTCACATGAAATTCCTGAAAAGGCCCTAAAAGTGATGGTGAATAATTGAAAGTTTCTTGGGGGATTTCAATACTTTTGCAAGAGAACACCAAAAACATTTTCTCATATTTTCTTCATATTTTTTACATCACCATGTCCCCAATTACATAGATTCCCAGTGAAATGACTGGATTTCACCTGCAAAAATGTTGCACATTTTAAGCATTGCATGTCTCTTTCTGTCTCTCAGTATTTTTCTCACTGCTGCTTTGGGAATGCCTGAGGCTCTGATCCCAGTCCAGTTGCTGTGGGTCAATCTAGTGACGGATGGTTTCCCAGCTACTGCTCTTGGATTCAATCCCCCAGACCTGGACATCATGTCCAGACCCCCACGCTCACCTAAAGAACCACTCATTTCGGGATGGCTCTTTTGCAGATACCTCATCATTGGCTGTGAGTCATTTACACATGCCACTCCTTGTTATTAATATTAAAACCTTTCATTACTGCATATAGAAAGAATAATGTCATTGATAAGGTAAGATCAGATTATATAATACACAAGTGTAGACATTGTTTTCAATTCACTTAATGATGCAAAAAAAAACAACAACAACTCTTCTTAGCCATAATATTTGGGTATCCACTAAAAAGCATGCTTTTTTTTTCTTAAATTTAAAATGTGGTATAAATTTGAAATAGATCCATTTTATCCACAGGTTTCTTAACAAACAGCTTTGTGTGAGGTGTGCTTAGTGATTAGATTTGTTCTGAGCTATCTGGTACATTCTTATCCAAGCATGATCAGCGATCTCACCGATATTTGTGTCATCTTTCATGGCTATTTTGTTCAAAACTAAATACCTACGAGCATTTAAAAAAAATTCAAATCAGCGAAAAGACCAATGAAAAGCTAAAAATGTTTGCACTCCAATTAAGTATTGAAATACAAACTGTCATAAAAATTTGTTTTAATTTTAATGTGTGATTTTTTTTCAAACAAACAATAAATGAGACATTGCGAACAGTTTAAGTAAGAACATAATGAATATGTAATATAATGCGTATCTTTCACACCACATTAAAGAGTGGCTATTTAGCGATCTTGGATTTCCAAAATCGATGCTGGTTCATTACAATAAAGATCGATTATAATCAGTATTATCAACCCAGCGCTAGTAAACACAAGAGAGCATTCAACAAGCTGAACTTTCATACACTTTCCTTCAGAGCACAGATTCAATTTAAAGAGCCAGTGAACTCGCTTTGAAAATGTTGATTTGATAAGTTGCATTTCTTTCTCTTTCTCTCTCTGTTTTGTAGGTTATGTAGGGGCAGCAACAGTTGGAGCTGCTGCCTGGTGGTTCATGGCAGCTCATGATGGACCAAAGCTAACTTTCTACCAGCTGGTAATAAAAACAAAGACAAAATCATTTACTGCAGTTTCAAAGAGTATAGTTTTGAGTCTTGTTTTGTCTTAAACCTTGATAAAACCTTGTCTTTTTGTTGTTGTTGTTAAATTATCATTTTTCTCTGTTGTTTCTTCTATAGTCTCACTATCTGCAGTGCAGTGAAGGTCATGCTGAGTTTGCAGGAGTGCAGTGCTCAGTCTTCGAGTCTCCATACCCCATGACTATGGCGCTGTCTGTGTTGGTCACTATAGAGATGTGCAATGCTCTCAACAGGTATGTGATTTTTGTTTTATCCTGTGAATGAAAGAAAGTCACTGCTGAATGTGAAAAAAATCAAAAAGTAGCTCTCTATCTGAATATATTTTAAAATGTAATTCATTCCTGTGATGCTAAGCTGCATTTTCAGCATCATTACTCCAGTCTTCAGTGTCACATGATTTTTCAGAAATCATTTTAATAGGCTGATTTACTGCTCAAGAAACATTTTGTATCATCAGCAATGCTGCAGTGCTGCTTTTTTTTTTTTTTCGAAACCGTGATACATTGTCTGAACAGTGAACTGCTCTTATTCTCTTCATGTATTTATGCTTCAGTTTGTCTGAAAATCAGTCTCTACTCAAAATGCCACCGTGGTCAAACCCCTGGCTGGTGGGAGCCATCTGTCTCTCCATGACCCTACACTTCATCATCTTATATGTGGACCCTCTTCCAGTAAGTATGCATCTGTGTGCCTGAGAATTAGGAGAGCTGATGCAGGACAATCTCAGACAGATGCTTGGGCATTATGAGGAATGTAAGAAAAGTGTGTGATTAATAGGGGTTGCACGACTACTGATTTCCACTAGTTGATGTTTTATTAAAAAAATACTCGAGTTACTCGACTACTAGTGGTTCATGCTACTGTAAATGAAAAGACATTACATAGTTTTTATCAATAAACGATAATTAATTCATAGCCTAATGCAACAATTACATATGTAAATTATCAAAACTTTATAATTATGACATTACATATTTAAATGTTCATGTAACAGACAGTATTTCTATCTGTACTTGTATATGTAATGATCACAAATTGTTTCGTTTCTGCATTCGGATACAACGTCGTACAATTACTTGATAAGATCTTTTTTTTCATAGTTATCACTGAACAAGTATGCTGTGTTAAACTAAAATAATTATTCATTTCTAAAATAAATCTTTATCATGCAAGCAGAGAGATGTCATGACAAACGTTTAGTGATCATTTGAACACGACTGAATCAATTCAATGCGCACATTTTCATTATGCAGAAAGCGAGTTATAACTATAAGGTGCACTTAAAAGCCTTTAATTTTCTCACAAAACGACAGTGCGTGTGCCGAGCAAACCAGCAAATGATAAAGATGCAAACATGTAGGCCAAATAGAAAATATATCTGTATCTAAGTTGATTATTAGCCTACTCTCGAGAGCGAGAACTGGTTTGGCTTTTGAGAGTCTGAGATGCATAACGCGGCTTATTATTAATAAGTGCTTATTCCATTCATTCTTATCATATAGTAGCCTAAAGTCTAGATCATTGCCTTTTAAATATTTACAAATAATATAATGTGTATGATGTATTATTAAAGGTGATATTACTCTTTTTACTGATTACTGAGAGACGCACAGCGAGGCAACAGCAATGCTGTGTTTGATTTGCCCTCTTTTCACTCATAAAGTTTACATTCATTCACTTCACACTCGTTACTTTTGAGGTCTCTGTATAATATTGCGCTGATCCCCTGGCTCAACGGTTCCCTATCAAACTCCGGACTGTGTCCGCTTAAGTCGAGTATTCAGGCAGAATTATTACTTGTCTGTTATTCGTTTTTGAAGCCATTATTCTTGCCATTCCGAATAAGGTATTCGGCTTCAGGCACACCCCTAATTATTACATTACATATTTTAATTTTACATGTAAAATAGGTAAGGTCATAGAAAGTAACAGCTACACGCAATATTGTAATCCTAAAATTCACGTCGTACTTGCAATCTCTTTGTATGCATGCTGGAGTAGTTGATTGTTTCCGACAGCGCCCACTAGTGGTTGAGGTAGTCAATCACTCGACTACTCGACTAGTCTATGCAAGCCCTAGTGTTTAATAGGCTAGACTTGTGCATGCCTGTCTGTCTTAAACCATACTCAAAGTGGTTGCCTAATAAATCTAGGAAATTATCTGCTATTAATTGCATCACTGATGATGAAAGGCTTCCCGAAAAAATGAAGGAAATGAGGTAATACAGGAAATCAAAACCCCCTCATAACTTATGTAGAATTTCTGACTTTATCAATATAATTGTGTGATGCTAAGGAAATTATGTAATCTTTAAGAATGAAAAATGTTGCCAATATTTATAGTGCTGGTGTTTTGCGATTTGCTTGTTTTTATTGAATTTCTAACTGCATTAGTGGCAGATGCCAGGCATCCTTTCTTCAATACTTAATTTTAGGTGATTTCTATAGAGTTATCTTAATGAGAAAAATGTCACTCGCAAGCGGATTTTCTTTCGTTATCACACAAAACTGGACATGCACATGTAAATAGACAGTGCTCTCTTATGAATCGGCTCTGCTCTCGCTCAGATATTGTTTGTGCATGCTCA
Source organism: Carassius carassius (assembly GCF_963082965.1). Taxonomy (NCBI): domain Eukaryota; kingdom Metazoa; phylum Chordata; class Actinopteri; order Cypriniformes; family Cyprinidae; genus Carassius; species Carassius carassius. Next base: position 29,337,559 of record NC_081760.1, read on the forward strand.
AAATTTGTCCTTGCATCATTGAAGACCAGAAAAGTTTTATTAACTCAAGAACAGGCTTAATCCCACTAGATTAAAGGAAACTGATAATACTCAGCTCTCTCTAGTTATTTATTATTGTTTATTATTTAATACTTATTTAATTGTGTATATGCGTAAAAAAATTATATTTGAGTGCGTTTGTTGTTTTTCTATATAGTTCTACAATAAAAGAGGATAAACCAGGACTGGTTTAATTTCGTCACCTCCATTATCACTATTTCAATCTCTGCTATGTGAAGAACAGAGAATCGGGAATTAGTCAAAAAGTGACTGACACAAAGCTATTGTTTCACTTTAGTAGCTTTCAGTGGCACAGAAAAAAATGTGCTGGCTCATTTAACTGCTTTATGTTCTGTGGAAGAAAGTCATTCAGACGGTTTGGAATGATCTGCGTGTGAGTAAATGATGACAGCACTTTTGTTTTTAAGTGAATTATTCCAGTAAATCACAGCTATGTCTGTTACTGTTTTTCCTCTGTAGGTCATATTTCAGATCAGGCCATTGTCTTGGCGCCAGTGGGTCACTGTTCTCAAGCTGTCTCTGCCTGTTATTTTGATGGACGAAGCCCTGAAGTTCTTGGCCAGAAACTACATTGAGCCTGGCAGCGATCTGCTGCTGGAGGAGGATGGAAATGCAGCCAGAGGGGTGATTGGGAAGCTGCGACGGGTATTTAATGGTGTGTCCTGGTCATTTGTGCTCATCTCTGGCCCATTGCTGGTCTGGATCTTCAGCCTGGACTCAGATATTACCAATATCTTCTGGGATTAGAAAGGAGGAGTGTGTGAGTGTGTGTGAGTGTGTGTGAGTGTGTGTGAGTGTGTGTGTGTGTGTGTGTGTCTGGGTCAGAGAGAGAGAGGCAGACAGAAAAGTGGCTGACATACAAAAGCAGTTTACACATCCAGTGTAGAACGAATTTGGTGCTCAGTTGGAAAAAACAGAGCAGTATGAATGAAATGTAGAGCAGGACCAGGACAATCACAGATAAAGGAATGCTAGGGACAGATAAAGGAAGGGAAATTGAATTCAGTCTTATAAAAGGACAAGTTTTGTGCTCATGACCATCTTCTTCAGCTTAACTACGAGTCACTGGTTTTGCATTGTTTTTTTGTTTTTTTTCAAAGGCTATGTGTGTAATTTCTGTATTACTAGCGACACCAAATGCCTTATATTTGTTTAAGGACCAGATGAGACGTAACAACATTGGCTCAACCGTTGGCATGAATTTAGCAGGACTATCATTTTAACAGACCTATGAAAGATCGTGGGACTGCTTGGTACTGCTGTTGGCACAGAAATGACACACTTCCCTTTTAGGCAATGTCGCTGTAACACCCCAAAAGCATTGCAATTGTCTGTCACATATCCCTAATTTCATTCTTTTTTCACGTACATGTCTTCTTTGTACTTAAGACAAATTTTGTTGGGGCCTAAACATTTTAATGAAATGTTTAAGGATGTTGTTTTTTAGTCAAAGCGAGTTCAAAAAAGTAAATTCACCATGAAGAGGGTAAAAAAAAAATTATTTAAATCACCCCTGAAGTATAATAGCATAATACCAAGTTCCATTAGTTCCATTTGTTTGACGTTACTTCACTTAGTGCTTGGGATAAAACGCACATCTTTTTTTTTTTTTAGCAGCAACATTCAGTACTCTTGTTTTTTGAGGTTTTATATTAATTTTTTTGCTTCGTACCCAAAGCAATTGTTTTTTCTTTTTTAATCGAGTCACAATGTCTGTCATCTTTATTTTGTCATACCCGTTTTTTTAATTTCCTCAAATGCCCACAGTCCATGTCATGTGACAGTACAAAAAACAAAACATTTCAGCCTCTTACCTGGAATGCTTCCTTGTAATTGTGTTACATTTCTGAAAACGGTCACTCTCTTATATGCCTACTACTCCGCAATGCTTCAAATTGTAAGTTATGAAATACTATTTACATTCTTCAACCCTGTGGCTTGTGATCTTTTATTCTGGTATGCCAGCGATACTGTGCTTCATTAGAGCTGGTCATACAAGTCACGCTGCATGTGCTGTCACATCTCTCATTCCCTGTTTTGGGACCCCCATGCTCGCGTTGAATCATTACTTTCTAAATGAAAATGGGATTTTCTGAAATATTTTCAATGTGACTGTTTTAGTTTTATTGCTGTGCCTGTATGGTGAGGGAAGTTGTTGCCTGCCTTTTCTCTTATAAAAGGACCCTCGTTTGACAAGGTCAAATTAATTTTTATTAAGATCAGGTGTCAGGAGTCCATTCATTAAATTCTTTAAAGTTCATTTAATCCCATTGTTTCCCCCATAGATCTCTGAATCTTATTTCATTGATTGTTTTTTCATTGGAAACCATTCCACAGAAACGAGCTTTATAATATAGTGAAAGCCCTGTTCTTTCTATTTGTGTCTTTTTAGATTCTATTTATTTCCTATTTCTTGAAAAAAATACATTTTGAATATTTGTAGTATTTTGTCATTCATACAGTTGATACCATAACTGTCATTGAATCGCTGTCTCATTAACAGGGAAATGGAAACCGGTTCATGAAATGGAAAATAAACTCTTGATTTGAAAGTCATTACCTGTGTGTTTTGTTTTGTTATTTTGAAACAAAAAGCAGATTTTTTTTTCTTTTTTTTTTCTTTATTGAAAAATATATTTATCACAATAAAACAAAGCATATTTCCAAATTATACCGGAGGAAATGTCAGATGCACAAAACAAGGTCTAAAGCATATCAGATAATATAAAAAAATACATTAAATGATAAATAAAAATAAATAAATATAAAAATGTCAGGATGTTCCCATGCATTACTTTTTAGCTCTTTAAGACAATTTAGGACACACATGTTGCATTGCATGTAAACACGCTCCAATGACCTCCTCCACAAATTTTTCAGTTTTGCTCCAATAAGAATGTTTAGTTTCCAAGGGGCACAAGGGATTTGATAAGTTGCATGTTTTTTCTTCATCTGAGCACTTGAGCATCTGCAAATACAAAGAAACATTGTAACTCATCATGTGTAATATTTGCAAATGTACGGCATCCATCTATAACACTTTTCATTACCTGTAAGTTATGAATTAGGCCCAGAATTTCCTTGATGGGGTTATTGCCACCATTATGGAATGTCATGTTACAGTGATGATAATCACGAAGTTTCTGTAAAACTGCACACTTTGCCTGAGAAGAGAATAAATACATATCTTATTAGATACAGTACAGTAGCTAAGAATTTCCAATAAGCCAATCCATACAGTACTTAAAGGGAACTGTTAAAAGTAAAATGTCAACGAGTAACTTACCGCTCTACAGTTGTTTTCAGAAGAGATGGTACTGCTTTGAGAAGGTGTGAACTAAATATACAATTGGAATTGGCATTAGATTAGAAACCAACCAAAAACAGACTAATATTAATAACAAACATGCACCTACATTTTCATTATTTAGCATTTCTATTATCATGTCAGCCTGTATCCTTATATTTTGGCATGTTTTTGAACTGCTGCTGTCCAAAGTGTGGGTCCCATGCGGTGCACATCTTCCAGTTCTCCCACACAGCATCAGGAGGAAGATGAGAATCATAGAAATCACTGCAAAACAAAATGTATCATGCATGTTGATCAAAAGAAAGCTGATTTCCTGGCAAACCAAAGAAATGCCAAACAAATTGTAATTCAGTCATGTACTTAATCTTATGAAGACTTACTTGTATCTCTGTTGGTTTGTGTCTAAGGTCTTCTAAGGCAGTGTTTTAGAGTCAAGTACTCTTGGTCTTCCTCTGTGCCACAACTTCTGCAAATGTTCCTGATTCTCCATCTTATATATCATGAGGTCCTGTCCCCTTTCAACATAAACCTCCAGCAGGGGCCTCAAAAGTTTCATAGAAAACTTCTGAAGTCATTAGCCGTCAGAGTATCTGAATTTGTGGGTGTGTGAGATTGGACATGTCTCAACGCTGTTACTTCGTTAGAAATTCCTTCAAACTAAGCTTTGCTGTTATGCTCACTGCTTGTCACTTCCTTTAGGGAAACCTTCAGTCGTGTTGAAATTCTGGGATAGTTTTCCCTGAAATGGTAACTGTTTCAGGTTGACATGAAACTGCTCAAACAGGTTAGTGGATGACACCATATCTCTGGCACTGCATATTGTGGAAGAACATTTAGATGGTTAGTCGGCTTTGTTAAGATTCTTCCCAATAAATCAGGAAATTGGACTGTATTTCTAAGATTTCTTGACAAATTTCTACATTCTACATCAGGTTCCTTTCAGATTTTCCTCCTGCCCTTCAAGAAATGTGGCATCAGGATGCAGCCTAATGGATTTCTGCTACAGCACTATATGAATAGTTCTACAGCAATGCACTAAATTTGTTATTGTACATTTGTATAATGCTCTTTGCTCAGTTCAGTATCTGAACATACTTTACAGACATGCTTGTGTGTTTTTTACTTTTCATATTTCTATGTAGGGGAGATATTAGCCTATACACTGAAAGCAAAAGGCAGAAAACAAGACCAATATTCTTGATTTATCAACCTGTTAACACAGTATACTCCCATTTCCCCATGATATGTACGTGCAAGTTATTTGCCCACCGGCAACTATAGTTGTCGCTTGGACATTTGACTAAGTGTACAAATAACGAAAGATCTCCTGGAAGATTTGTTTTGTTTGGATGATTCGAAAGAAAGACCTTCATGATTATATATATATATATATATATATATATATATATATATATATATAGAGTACAGACCAAAAGTTTGGACACACCCTCTCATTCAAAGAGTTTTCTTTATTTTCATGACAGTCACACTGAAGGCATCAAGGGCTATTTGAGCAAGAAGGAGAGTGATGGGGTGCTGCGCCAGATGACCTGGCCTCCAGTCACCGGACCTGAACCCAATCGAGATGGTTTAGGGGTGAGCTGGACCGCAGACAGAAGGGAAAAGGGCCAACAAGTGCTAAGCATCTCTCGGGGAACTCCTTCAAGACTGTTGGAAGACCATTTCAGGTGACTACCTCTTGAAGCTCATCAAGAGAATGTCAAGAGTGTGCAAAGCAGTAATCAAAGCAAAAGGTGGCTACTTTGAAGAACCTAGAATATGACATTTTCAGTTGTTTCACACTTTTTTGTTATGTATATAATTCCATATATAATTCCACATGTGTTAATTCATAGTTTTGATGCCTTCAGTGTGAATCTACAATTTTCATAGTCATGAAAATAAAGAAAACTCTTTGAATGAGAAGGTGTGTCCAAACTTTTGGTCTGCACTATATATATATATATATATATATATATATGTCAACAAAAAATACTTATCAGTAATATGAAAATTACATTTCATTGGGAGGGTTTGCCTTCGCCATGCTTCCAGGAAGTAGGGGTAGGAACTTGACAGCCTCATGTGACAGGACGGAAGTAAATAGAGGAGAAACAATTATGTACATTATGTGGAAAGTAATGTTTTTTTTTTTTTTTTTACATTTAACCGCAAAAACTTAAAGACTGTTGAACAACAAACATTAAATAAAATTAATGTTTTATTTTATAGTTTTCCCTGTATTTCACACTAACCAGCTAACTTGTTTTTCTATTTCAAATGTGACTAAGTTCATCTGTTTCTTCCTGTAAATGATATCAGTTAGTAGCTGTGTCACATGGAAAGTACAGCGCTGCCAACTGTCACATATTCCATTAGCACATCATGCAGGCTTTTTCAGACTCTCATGCTCTCATGTCTCATGTGCATTTAATATTATCTTATCTTATTATTATTATCTTATCTTATATTACCTTGCCATTAGCATGAGCCTTAATTAAAATATATTCTCCAATGAACTCGTCTAAAGCAGCATTGTCCTGTCCTAATGAATGATGTCACTGCTGTTGAAAAAGGTTTTTTATTGTTTCGTTTTTTTTTTTTTTTAACATGAGGCCACAGCTGCTGTGAGGCCTTAAGAGCCAGGGTGGCATTGTCTACATAGATTGTTGTATAGTCCAGCCCATCAATGTTTTGTGAAGTGTTTTTATTCAAATATAGCCTAAATGCTTATTCTGCTATTATCTGGGTCATTCTTGATGTAGAATTTCTAATAGATAATCTGTTAGGGGAATATATTTTCCTTTATAGATTTATATTACAACTGTGGCATGTTGTAACTGTTGTTTCTATAACAAATTCTATATAAGTAGATTAATAATATTAATAATAATAATAAAGTCATTATTTGTCTGCTAATGAAGGAGTATGAAATAAACAATATTAATAAAAGAAATATAAGAAAATTTTATTTTACTGTTGGATTGACTTCCAATGGCATGTTGAATTAGAACAGTCTGTCAATCTATGAGTGCTTAAATCATATAAAATAAGCTACATCACTTATCCTATGTAAACAAGTAATTGTTAACTAAGCTATTTACTTTATTGCAGTTATGTTATTAACCAACTTTGCATCTATGAATTCAGCAGGTTTGGCACCGTTGTTAATTATCAGCAGTTTTGCAGTTTAGTCTCACTTTTAAAGTGATTACTAGAAAACACAGTGAAAGAAATGAAACCGAGCGCTGTTGCCACATTCAACACAGAAACTCACCTGCTTGGAAAAAAAAGAGGTTTTCCAGTAAAATCTAAGCCTACCTTTTCCAAACATCAATGATGAAGCGCAATTATCGCTGTTGTTTTTAAAAAGTTTGAATGTAGTTTGACAACATTTTCAAAGTAGGCCTACATGTAGCTTTAAAAAGGGCAATGTCCAGCCTATCCACTCAGGTCCATCCACTTGGAGATTTCTACAGGCTCGCCATTTGTAGTACAGCATTTATTATATGCCTATTTTGCAGTAGGACTATCAAAATCTCATTTAATAGAAAAAAAACTAAACAGATCTCATTACAGCCAGGTAACCTAAGTTCCCAAGTAGGTTCTGGCGGTTATGGCCACACGAGGGCGCCGCTGACACTGTGAATGATCTTACTGTACAGGCTTCTACAGTCGCGTGTGCTCTTTGGGAGACGTCCATAAATTGAGTTTGGTTTGGAGAGGTGGGTAAGTGCCGAGAGCCATTTATAGGCAAAACGAGCAGGGAGAGAGAAAGAGCATACAAAACGTAACATATCCTTTTTTTTTTTTTTTTTTTTTACAAACGTGCAACCTGGAGTGCGCAAACAGAAAAAGGCTAAATTAAAGCACCATTGACTCGTTGGACAGAATAAGTAACACTTAGGAAACCCAGACACATGCCATTGCTATAATAGTACATAAGGCAGTGGTAAGTTTACGCTCTCCATGCTTCCAAGAATTTGGAAACTTGTTTAAAGAGCAAAGTTAGGGTTAAATGAAAGTTCTCTCTCTCTCTCTGTGTGTGTGTGTGTGTGTGTGTGTGTGTGTGTGTGTGTGTGTGTGTGTGTGTGTTTTAAACTATTTGTTGCCTAAATGCATACCTGGCAACATTCTTTTTTAAATCACTTTATTTTTCTACAACGAATGCACTTTTGTGGCATAAGGAAACATATTTTGTAAATGAGGAAGTAAAAGCTGTGACTGCGTTAGGTTTTTGAGCTTGAATTGTACGTTTGAAATTTTATTTTTATAATCAGATTGTGCTTGGCGCGTGCGTTTTAGAGCTTTCTCATTTTGTGACATTAATTTACAATAACATGTCAGATTCCAACTTCCAATGCAACAATGAACATTAACAATTAAATTACCTTACAACTGATGCAATGGTGTTATGCGCGGGCGGAGTGAAACTGGAGCGGCACCTGTTTTTATACAGTCTGGTGAGCACGCGGCACTTCCACTGAGCTGCTGAGAACGTCTCCGGTTACTATCGTAACCTCGGTTCCCTGAGAGGCGCGGGAACGAGACATTACGTCAGCTAAGACGTATATGGGAACTCTTCCCTTCTCCACTTTCACTGAAATCTTATTGGCTAACGCCAGCTGGGGACAGCTGGCCAATTGACGCGAAGCATGCAAATACTGACAGGTCAGCGGGCAGTATAAAATGCATGGGCGCGAAAATTACGTCAGAATCACGACTCAATGCTAGCACAGCTGATCAAACAGCGACCACGGCGGCTAACGTAATGTCTCGTTCCCGCCTCTCAGGGAACCGAGTTTACGATAGTAACCGGAGACGTTCCATCTCGAAGCGGTAACTCAACATTACGTCAGCTAAGACGAATATGGGAACTGTATAAAATCCCGCCGTGAGAGCAGTGAAGATAAGCCCTGAACGGAGTCAATCACCCCCACACATAAGCAGGACAGTTCTAGCCAATGGCCGTGTCGCTAAGAGGGCTTGCATCTGATAGGCGGAACTAGGCCAATGAGACATCTGCTCCGACCCTAACAAAATTTGCATAACTTCAAGCAATAAATCGAAGTCTGCACTAACCAGGGCAGACACAACGCAATTAGTGATGGGATTTATGGCTCTTTGAGGGGATCCGGATCTTCGCGATCCGTTCCTTTCAAAGAGCCGTTCAAAAGAACGGCTCTTTTGGCTCTTAAATATTTAGTCAGTTTTAAGAAGCCAGCTTGGTGCCATCTCAATTTATCCTGGAAATAATCACTGGGAAGAATGATGAGGTGAGATTTGTAGTCAAATAATTAAAACTCAGATATCACACACCAATATCTGAGTTTGAATTATTCTGAAATATTGATTATTACCTAATTTGTCATGTGTGGACTATATTCCATAGGGTTGCACAAATCCCTCTGCTTAGACAGTGACATCACTATTTTGGATTTACCTTTAGTACAAAGTGTGTGTGTGTAAAGCTACGTTGACTTATGTTATTCATACAATACCTACTCACGAATAAACATCAAAAAGAAAGCCGGCTGCAATGAATTTATGTGCAAAACAGCTTTTACTACAAACACTTCCACACAAGAACATTGTTTTCACACAAGAACATTTTGATAGAAAACAAAAAATATTTAAAGTTAGAATAAATAAAATGGAAATGTCTACATACAATTACTACTGTAAACTTTGCAAACATCAGCCCCTTCAAGTCAATGAACAATAACAAAGTGGGCTGCAATAAATGTCTGTGCAAAACAGCTTTTTTTTCAACGCTCCTACCCAATGACAGAGGCACGCAGGATGTGAAGGACGTGGTTATGTTGGTCCCCGGGTCAACATAAATGTCCTCGCACCATTTTGTGAAAACTCCCCACTTCTGCGCATAGCAGCGAATGTTTGATGGTGCTCGCGTCTCTGTAAGTGTGTTTAGCACTCGTGAGAGCAGAGCGTCCCGCTTATTATGGTCCACGCAGCGGCCACACATGAAGGTTCCACAGCTCGGGGCTGGGGTGCCATATTGTGCCGTTCGCCTGAGACAGCAGGTCCTGCCTGAGGGGGATTCACCATGGGGGAGCCATCACTAACTCTCTCAGGTCCGCGAACTAGGGCTGATTCGTCCCGCTTATTATGGTCCACGCAGCGGCCACACATGAAGGTTCCACAGCTCGGGGCTGGGGTGCCATATTGTGCCGTTCGCCTGAGACAGCAGGTCCTGCCTGAGGGGGATTCACCATGGGGGAGCCATCACTAACTCTCTCAGGTCCGCGAACTAGGGCTGATTCGGCCAGTTCGGGGCCATGAGTATAACTGACGCTCTCTCCTCCCTGACTTTGCACAACACAGGCAGAATCTTCACCGGAGGGAACGTGTAAGCCTGGCTTCCGGCCAACGCGATGTCAGAGCATCTCCCGGCAGGGGGGAGTGAGATAGCGAGAAGAACGTCTTACAGTGTGTGTTCTTGCTCGTGGCAAACAAATCCACTTCCTCCCTCCCAAATCATTAGATCTGATCCTGGGTGAAGCCTCCATCTCCTTGAGGAATCCCGTTCCTCGAAAGCATGCTCACTCCACGGTTCAAAGTACCGGGGATGTGCGACGCTCTTATGGAGATTAAGTCTCGGTCCGCCCACAACAGGAGACTCGCTGCCTGTTTGAATAGAGCTCTGGAGCGCACGCCGCCCTGGCGATTTATGTACGAGACCACAGACATGTTGTCGGTTTGAATCAGTACAAGTTGCCGCTCCAATTTCGACCGAAAGGTGTATTCCAAACGGTGTATGTGCCACCTTCTCTGTGACTCCAACCACAGGCCTGAGGCAGGTACGCCCAGACGCACTGCTCCCCAGCCTTAAATAGACGCGTTCGTAGAGAAAAGAGCTCCTGGGCTGAACATATTCGGGCTGTTCCACGGTCTCAGAGTGCTGACGCAGCTGTGAATGACCGTATGTGCTTGTGGACTTGAAGACCACGCTCTCGGCGGAACTCGAGTTACAGCCAAAACAGTAGCGGCCGCAATGTAGCAGACCCAGATGGCGCACTGAAGAGGCCGCCGCCATCAGTCCCAGAAGCCTCTGAAATTCCCTCAGTGTAAACGACCTGCCCGGTCTGAAACAGCGCATGAAATGAGTCGATGAAATGCTCTAGAGAGAGATGGGCTCGAATCGCCATCGAGTACAAACATATTCCCAGATATGTTACAGTCTGACTCGTAAAAACACACTCTTCTGCTTATTCACACGCAGTCCCAGCGTATCCAAACGGCGAAGCATTGTTTTCACGTGACTGATAGCACATCTCTTGAGTGGGCTAAAATCAGCCAATCATCCAGATAATTCAACATGCGCATTCCGCTCGATCTGAGGGGAAATTTCGCTCTATCGCTCCCTCTTGAGGAGACTGAGAACTTCCTGTCGCAGAACAGGACGGTTCTGGGGCAAAGTCAGTGACGGGACCACGCCATTGAAGCGGGGAGGTCTGCATTTGAATTAGAGAGAATATCCATCGTGAATATTCCCAGTATCCACGGTGAAACGCCCGGGATAGCCTTCCTACCGTCCATGAAGGCCACGCTCCATCGCGAGGCCATTATAATCATGGGTTGTGGCTCAGCGCTGCTATGAGACAGGGCGAGTGACACAGTGTTGAGTGTAAGAGAAAGAAAAAGCTCTTTTTTTTTGATTGTGTACATGCTTCTATTGTGGAACTCACACAAACAGCATTTAAACACACATAGCAATCGTCGCCCGAAGGAAATGGGGGGCATGATGCATTTGAACATGGCACTTGGGGGCGGGGCCTCCCGCGCACTCACTCTTTCACTTTATCGGTCAGTCAGGGAGACGGCTCGATGGCGTGCTGGCTCTCTCGCCGCGCAGGGTCCTTAACCGACCCTGACTTTTCCTCCAAGGTTCTTACCACTGCTGGTTTCAGCCGAAACGAGCGTCCGGTTCAGAGCGGGGTGTCACGGCGGGCTATTTTAGCTGGTCTTAGAGCCTGACGAGGTGCATAAGAGCGGAACCTCGCAGATGAAGACTGGAGTGAGCGACGGGGTATCACATGGCTCATCGCCTTGGCGCGCTTTCTGCGTCTCTGAGAAAAGCTCCATGACGTCACCAAAGAGGCCGGAGGGAGCAACTGGAACGTTTAGGAGCGTCCTACGGTCCGCGTCTTCCAGGACAGCTAGGGTAAGCCATAGGTGCCTGTAAGGACGACCATGAGCCCCATGAAACGGCTGAGCAGAGCGCTTAGTAACCATCAGCGCGAGATCAGTTGCCGCGCGCAGATCCTTGATGACGTCAGCGCTACTGTGCCGCCGTCTGCCTGAAACACCTTGAGTATTGCCCTGGCATGAAGAGTAGAAGCTGCCTTCCCTCAGAAGTATAGGCTTTGTCCGTCTAAGGGCCGTGAACCGCACGGCTTGGAAGGCAGGCTGTGGTCCGAACCAAAGGCAGAGGGAGACGGGCACAGGTGCACAGTCTCCTCGACGGGGGGAGGGTTTCCGCCCCGTCCACGTGCGTGAACATGGCCTGCGTAGCAGAGTGGGTGTGCGCCGATTGGGGTGCAGCCCACGACTTCACCACGAGCTCTTGCATGCCTCAATGCCGTCTGGTAGCAGCTCGACTGGAGGAGCCACGAGTCCAGTTACCTTTCACAGGCTTGTCAGGTGCGTTGCAAGCGAGACCCAGCTCCGTGACGGCCTTTCCAAAAACCCTGACGAGCTCCTCCTGGAGGTCTGCAGGGCCCTCTTGGTCAGGCGATCCCTCTTTACTGAGAGGTCCAAGCCTTTTCTGATGTCGAAAGCGACATGGAGTCGTTTTCCTCGCCAGCTCCGAAGAGGACGAATTTCGCGGGGCAGAAGCTATCGTCCACCACACCGAAGTCAAACTCGTCTTCGGGCGGGGGAGGGCCCACCAACAATTGGATGTGGAGAGGAAAGAGATTCTGACGTAATTTTCGCGCCCATGCATTTTATACTGCTCGCTGACCTGTCAGTATTTGCATGCTTCGCGTCAATTGGCCAGCTGTCCCCAGCTGGCGTTAGCCAATAAGATTTCAGTGAAAGTGGAGAAGGGAAGAGTTCCCATATACGTCTAAGCTGACGTAATGTTGAGTTACCACCTCGAGAGGGAACCAGAGCCATTAAATATGAGAGTTGCGACACTCTTTGATCTTGCCGCCATGCTGTCACGTGGTTCATGTAGCTCTCAATAGTTCCAAACAACTCTGCGCTATCAGCCAGTTTGAATGGTTTTAAGCGGGACAGACAGCTGCAACTATATTTGCAGCAATTATCGGTAAATATTGACGCATAATATACATTGATTATTACATTGACACTAGCATTACATACATATAATAGCATTATTTTCTGGGGAGTGGCGGAAACACGGCATTAATCAGTTTTTGTGTTTGATTTTGAAGGGGAGATCGGGCTGCTCCTATAGCGTAAAATACATTTACAGCAACGACTATATATGACAGCATTTTTTTCGGCAAATATTAACGCGTATGCATTGATTACTATGAGTACTACACTTACAGTGTGTTCTCTTTTCCTAAATACGATCCATAACTTACCGTTACTGTTAACGGGATTAATTTCAGTATGGTTAACCCATTATGGTTAACCCAGTTTTCTGCAGCTCTGAGCTGATGGTACTGCTGGACATCTTCCGATTGCGAGGCAAGTAAGCATCAGGTGCGTTGCAAGCGAGACCCAGCTCCGTGACGGCCTTTCCAAAAACCCTGACGAGCTCCTCCTGGAGGTCTGCAGGGCCCTCTTGGTCAGGCGATCCCTCTTTACTGAGAGGTCCAAGCCTTTTCTGATGTCGAAAGCGACATGGAGTCGTTTTCCTCGCCAGCTCCGAAGAGGACGAATTTCGCGGGGCAGAAGCTATCGTCCACCACACCGAAGTCAAACTCGTCTTCGGGCGGGGGAGGGCCCACCAACAATTGGATGTGGAGAGGAAAAACAGGGTGAGTAGTCCTCTATTGCAACTTCCACGATGACTTAGATAAGACTTCTAGCGTGAAGAAAGAGATTCTGACGTAATTTTCGCGCCCATGCATTTTATACTGCTCGCTGACCTGTCAGTATTTGCATGCTTCGCGTCAATTGGCCAGCTGTCCCCAGCTGGCGTTAGCCAATAAGATTTCAGTGAAAGTGGAGAAGGGAAGAGTTCCCATATACGTCTAAGCTGACGTAATGTTGAGTTACCACCTCGAGAGGGAACCAGAGCCGTTAAATATGAGAGTTGCGACACTCTTTGATCTTGCCGCCATGCTGTCACGTGGTTCATGTAGCTCTCAATAGTTCCAAACAACTCCGCGCTATCAGCCAGTTTGAATGGTTTTAAGCGGGACAGACAGCTGCAACTATATTTGCAGCAATTATCGGTAAATATTGACGCATAATATACATTGATTATTACATTGACACTAGCATTACATACATATAATAGCATTATTTTCTGGGGAGTGGCGGAAACACGGCATTAATCAGTTTTTGTGTTTGATTTTGAAGGGGAGATCGGGCTGCTCCTATAGCGTAAAATACATTTACAGCAACGACTATATATGACAGCATTTTTTTCGGCAAATATTAACGCGTATGCATTGATTACTATGAGTACTACACTTACAGTGTGTTCTCTTTTCCTAAATACGATCCATAACTTACCGTTACTGTTAACGGGATTAATTTCAGTATGGTTAACCCATTATGGTTAACCCAGTTTTCTGCAGCTCTGAGCTGATGGTACTGCTGGACATCTTCCGATTGCGAGGCAAGTAAGCATCAGGTGCGTTGCAAGCGAGACCCAGCTCCGTGACGGCCTTTCCAAAAACCCTGACGAGCTCCTCCTGGAGGTCTGCAGGGCCCTCTTGGTCAGGCGATCCCTCTTTACTGAGAGGTCCAAGCCTTTTCTGATGTCGAAAGCGACATGGAGTCGTTTTCCTCGCCAGCTCCGAAGAGGACGAATTTCGCGGGGCAGAAGCTATCGTCCACCACACCGAAGTCAAACTCGTCTTCGGGCGGGGGAGGGCCCACCAACAATCGGATGTGGAGAGGAAAAACAGGGTGAGTAGTCCTCTATTGCAACTTCCACGATGACTTAGATAAGACTTCTAGCGTGAAGAAAGAGATTCTGACGTAATTTTCGCGCCCATGCATTTTATACTGCTCGCTGACCTGTCAGTATTTGCATGCTTCGCGTCAATTGGCCAGCTGTCCCCAGCTGGCGTTAGCCAATAAGATTTCAGTGAAAGTGGAGAAGGGAAGAGTTCCCATATACGTCTAAGCTGACGTAATGTTGAGTTACCACCTCGAGAGGGAACCAGAGCCGTTAAATATGAGAGTTGCGAAAACTCTTTGATCTTGCCGCCATGCTGTCACGTGGTTCATGTAGCTCTCAATAGTTCCAAACAACTCCGCGCTATCAGCCAGTTTGAATGGTTTTAAGCGGGACAGACAGCTGCAACTATATTTGCAGCAATTATCGGTAAATATTGACGCATAATATACATTGATTATTACATTGACACTAGCATTACATACATATAATAGCATTATTTTCTGGGGAGTGGCGGAAACACGGCATTAATCAGTTTTTGTGTTTGATTTTGAAGGGGAGATCGGGCTGCTCCTATAGCGTAAAATACATTTACAGCAACGACTATATATGACAGCATTTTTTTCGGCAAATATTAACGCGTATGCATTGATTACTATGAGTACTACACTTACAGTGTGTTCTCTTTTCCTAAATACGATCCATAACATTACCGTTACTGTTAACGGGATTAATTTCAGTATGGTTAACCCATTATGGTTAACCCAGTTTTCTGCAGCTCTGAGCTGATGGTACTGCTGGACATCTTCCGATTGCGAGGCAAGTAAGCATGATGTGCCTTTCATCTGCTGCAGTAAGTGTGACACTGCTGACCAGTCCTCAATTTCTTTGTGCTTCTTCAACAGAGCTTGGGCAGCACATCTGCCTTGTGCCTTGTTGCTGCGTCTTGCCGTGGTATATGTTTTTTACACAGTAAACTGTCTTCAGCAACCTTGTTAGCCGAGTTTCGCTGTTCCTCACCCAGTTGTGTTAATGTTAATATTACTGTATATATTGCTAAGACACATTCACATAAATATATACATGCACAACAAGTGAATATCAATGAATGCCAGAAGCTGCTCAGTTTTAAGTCAAGAAAGATAAAAGGCAAAAAAATATACAAGGCAACCAATTGCATTCAACAAAACATTTAATTAAACATTACATCCTGTGAGAGGGTAAGTAAACCAGCTTCATCATCACTCCATTGCTTACAGGAGCCATAAGCTCCCCAGCCTGGCCACTGCTACACTCCCCACCGATAATCCATCCTGTTGAAAACAAACAAGGCAACTCACACATACAGTGATGGCTTACATTGTATGGCTTTGCAAATTAAATCCCACCTGTTCGACAGCTGGAACTTAAATTACTGAGTCACTTTATCTAGGTATAAGTCTTGGTTTAGACTTATTTTTCACCTCCTAAAAGAGAGAAAAAAGTGAAATATTGTAAAAATTAAAATGTCATCAAAAAATACTTAATATTTACAAAGATGTATTCTGGTTTCATGTTTATTCATTCCATTACACACACGGGACTGTTAGATTAAAGAGCCATGAACATGAGTTATGCAGCTGAAATACTTCACTCTATTCTAAATAACAACTATTAAAATCATGACTTCAGTTTTTTGGTCAAAAGTCAGTCTCAAATGGTTTCACATGTCAGCCTCTTCAATTTAAAAATAGATTAATAATCTTTTTTTTTGCAATTACACTTTTTATTTGCTGGGATAATCCACATTTATACTACTTATCATATAATCACAATGCACTGTCTAACAAACGGTCTGTGTAACTTCAATGACTAAATTAACCAAGGAACAACCTTGCTAGATACAAGCTACCCATATTATCTAGTTGAGCTAGCTAAAAAAAATTAATACTAATAATTCTAGCTAAACTGGCTAAAGTTAATTGTAATCAGGTGTACTAATACGGTCGCATACAAGTGTAAATCACTTTAACAACAAATCTAATAACCGACGATAAACGTTGTCAGCCAACGAACTTGAAGAAAATTTGAGGTAAGTTAAATGTAGCCCAACATCAGATTTTGGTAGCTAATATTAGTTAAGTGTTTGTTACTTAAGATAGCAGTGATTAAGATAAAGCTGGCTACATAAAATACAACTATTATATAGATTCATGAGAGGTAGGCTAATGCGTTTAAATGTCGAAAATACAGTAATTTCATCAACTTACCAGCGAGCGTACTTCAGAAACATTGAAAATGTGTGGAGTTCAGCGCTGGAACTATCAGTGTTTGGAACTATTGGCTGCTCCATGACACGCGCTACTTCCGCATTCCAAAGTTCCTATGGCAGTCTATGGGAGTGTCGCAAGTCTGTTTTTCAACGGCTCTGCTGAGAACGCGGTAGCAGCTGCAGTCAGTGTGAAGGTGTCACGCTGTCTGGTCTCTGTTTCCCTGGGTGGCCACTAGTGGTCTCACTTCCCCATAGGCACCTCACCGAAGGCACTACATTTCCCACAAAGCCTTGTCCCTTCATAACAGTAATTGCACTCCTGGTAATTGCACTCAGGTGTCTTCACTTGATAGTCATTAGCCTGCCTATATATCCGGTTCTGTTTCCATTTGTTTTCATGGAGTCCTTTCTTTCCGTCACCCAGTTTCCTCGCCTTCCGAGTTCCTGTTCCCGTTCCTGTTCCTTCCTTGTTTGTTTATTTGTTGGATGGATTTATGGTTTTGACCCCTGCTTGTTGATTTCTCTTTGGATTACCCATTAAAACCCATACTGCGATTGGATCTCTCATCTCCTGCATTCACTGGGTCTCCGATCGTAACAGAAGGACTCCATCAATGTCGAGATCCAGCGGTGTGGGACTTCATACCCGTTCCCCAGCCAGTATGGTGGAACGAAGGGCACGCTACGTCAAATTGACCACCGTCCGCCAAGAGGGGATTGAGGTGGGTGCTATGGCACAAATGTTCTGGACCCTAGCTGAGGGTATGGGGTATAATGATGCGGCCCTAAAGGACACTTTCAACACCGGGCTGGATGACCCAGTTCTTCGAAATGAAATTGAGCAGTTGGACGCTTATAATTTCTGGGAGTTTGTATTCTATTTCCGACATCAGTCTCCGTGGAATACCCCAGCCACACCTGTCTCTCCCGGTGGGATGGCCGATTCTAGACCGGGGTCTACAAACAGGAGGACCGCCAGCCCAGCGCCACAGCACAAGGTGGTCGCCAGCCCAGCGCCACGATGCAAGATGGCCACCAGCCCAGCGCCACAGCACAAGGTGGTCGCCAGCCCAGCGCCACGGCAAAAGATGGCCACCGGCCCAGCGCCACTGCCCAAGATGGCCGCCGGCCCAGCGCCACTGCCCAAGATGGCCGCCGGCCCAGCGCCACTGCGCAAGATGGCCGCCGGCTCAGTGCCACTGCCCAAGATGGCCGCCGGCCCAGCGCCACTGCCCAAGATGGCCGCCGACCCTCCAGAGTCGAGTCAGGTCACCACTGACCCTCCAGAGTCGAGTCAGGTCACCGTTGACCCTCCAGAGTCGGGGCTAGTCACCGGTGTTCTTCATGGGCAAAGGCAAGTCACCATTGATATTCATGGGCAAAGTCCAGTCACCAGTGTTCTTCATGTGCAAAGGCAAGTCACCATTGATCTTCATAAGCAGAGTCATGTCACCATTGATCTTCATGAGCAGAGTCATGTCACCATTGATCTTCATGAACAAATGCAAGTCACCAATGATCTTCATGAGCAGAGTCAAGTTAAATTGATCTTCCTGAATCCAGTCTAAACACCACGGAATTACCAGAGTCTCTCCGCATCGCTGCTGAACTACCAGAGATTCCCCGCGTCTCTGCTGAACTACCAGAGCCTCCCCTCGTCTCGGCTGAACTACCAGAGCCTCTCCTCGTCTCGGCTGAACTACCAAAGCCTCTCCTCATTTCTGTGGAACTTCCAGAGCCTCGTCACGTCTCAGCCGAACTCTCTGAGTGCTTGACTGATCCTGTCGTGGTCACGGAGGCCACCCTTAACTTGTCCATGTTCTCTGTTTCAGACTTGCCTAACCAGACTTGCTCTTCTGTCTCGACCGCATGGATGTTGTGGTCTTCTGCCCCGCCCGGGTGGGCTTCTGTCTTGACCGCACGGAGGTGGTGGTCTTCTGCGTCGCCCGGGTGGGCTTCTGTCTCGACCGCACGGATGTGGTGGTCTTCTGCGCCGCCCTGGTGGGCTTCTGTCTCGACCGCACGGACGTGGTGGTCTTAAGCGCCGCCCTGGTGGGCTTCTGTCTCGACCGCACGGATGTGGTGGTCTTCTGCGGCGCCCGGGTGGGCTTCTGTCTCTACCGCACAGATGTGGTGGTCTTTTTGCGCCGCCTGGGTGGGCGTCTGTCTCTACCGCACGGATGCGGTGGTCTTCTGCGCCGCCCTGGTGGGCTTCTGTCTCGACCGCAGGGCTCCAATTCCACCTTGCTCCTCTCTGGATTCCTGCCCTGTTGGTTCGGCCCTGGGACAATGAACGTTATGTCCTTCCTGGACTTGTGTTTTGTTGAAGTTTTGTTTTAGTTTTTTGTTTTTGCTCCTCTTCTCTCTGTTTCCATCTATGGACCTGGCCCTCCGTCCCTCCTCCTGATCCTCCGCCGGTCCACCTCCCTCCTGGGCTCCTTGTTTTTGTTTTTCTCTCTGTTTCCCTCTATGGACCTGGCCCTCCGTCCCTCCCCCTGATCCTCCGCCGGTCCACCTCCCTCCTGGGCTCCTTGTTTTTGTTTTGCTCTCTGTTTCCCTCTATGGACCTGGCCCTCCGTCCCTCCCCCTGATCTTCCGCCGGTCCACCTCCCTCCTGGGTTCCTTGTTTTTGTTTTTCTCTCTGTTTCCCTCTATGGACCTGGCCCTCCGTCCCTCCCTCTGATCCTCCACCGGTCCACCTCCCTCCTGGGCTCCTTGTTTTAGTTTTTTGCACTTCTTGTCTCTGTTTCCCCATTTTACCTGGCCCTCCGTCCCTCCCCCTGGTCCTCCGCCGCTCCACCTCCCTCCTGGTCTCTGTGTTCCTTGGTCTCTTCTTGGGTTCGGGTGGACCGTCTGGTAGCTGCTCCGTGGAGGAGGGGGTAAAGTCACGCTGTCTGGTCTCTGTTTCCCTGGGTATCCACTAGTGGTCTCACTTCCCCATAGGCACCTCACCGCAGGCACTACATTTCCCACAAAGCCTTGTCCCTTCATCACAGTAATTGCACTCCTGTTAATTGCACTCAGGTGTCTTCACTTGATAGTCATTACCCTGCCTATATATCCGGTTCTGTTTCCATTTGTTTTCATGGAGTCCTTTCTTTCCGTCACCCAGTTTCCTCACCTTCCGAGTTCCTCGTCTTCCGAGTTCCTGTTCCCATTCCTGTTCCCATTCCTGTTCCTTCTCTGTTTGTTTATTTGTTGGATGGATTTATGGTTTTGACCCCTGCTTGTTGATTTCTCTTTGGATTACCCATTAAAACCAATACTGCGATTGGATCTCTCGTCTCCTGCGTTTCACTGGGTCTCCGATCGTAACAGAAGGAAACAGCTGTGTGTGTGTACCTACTGACAAAACCTGACAAAATCTCCAAAAGACACCCTTTGGGTACATCTTCATTTGTTGAACTGGTATATATATATATATATATATATATATATGTGTGTGTGTGTGTGTGTGTGTGTGTATATTTTACATGATATGTAAAAATTGATAGCCTGAATGCACTGTAAGTCGCTTTGGATAAAACCGTTTGCTAAATGCATAAATTTCTTTTAATTTAAATATATATATATATATATATATATATATATTTTTGTAATTTAGTTTTTTTATTTATTTTGAAAAAGTTTACAAAATATTTGCAATAAAGTAAAGAAAACTTATACGACTACTAATTTACCTATAAAGCCCTCATCCCGCCCCATATATATATATATATATATATATATATATATATATTATAAAAATGCAGAATATTTTTATTTAAGGGGTAGGGTGTGGGTTAGGATTAGCTTATAAAATGTATAACTATCTGTATATAAAAACTATAGAAGTCTATGTAATGTCCCCATTAAGATAAATGTGTGTGTGTGTGTGTGTGTGGAGGCTTTTGACCTTTTAAATTCAGTTTATCTAATCTTGAGTGGAAGCACCATTTCAACAGTAGCCTACAAGTCATTGCATAATTAGTTAAAAAAAAAAATTCTTAAATAGGTAAACGTTTGTACAGAGCCCATAAAGGGAAACAGTGATGAAAGAAAATATGAGTTGGGTGGGGAAATCTCAACCTTTTGCATTCCCCTGCGTTCCCTGATATGCTTTCGTTCCCTCTCAAGCATTTTTTTTTTTTTTTTTTGGCGGTCAAATGCCAAGCTTCTCTTATATTACAGTCCTGTACAAAATGTTGTGTTAAAAGAATGTTTTTTGTATTTTTAACAATCTCAGAGGAAGCAAGAAATATCTGATAAACACCTGCAGTACTACAATGAGGAAATATGGTGTATTGGGGTTAAGTTGCACCAGGCAAATAAAATGTTGTTGAGACATAAATTTCAACAAAAAATTCAGAAGTTGTTCTTCTCATCAACACTTATGTGTGTAAGTTATGAAAAATATTTTGCATAATGGCTTTTAAGTAGCTTTTATGTGTGTCTGGTGGTCCATGGTTGCAGTTCAGTAAGTGATGGACAGTATTGGTGTAAGAAAAGAATCTCTGATAGATTCAATGAGTATCCTTCAGTAAAAGATTCATCAGACTGATTCAAGCAGTTAACTGCTGAATTTGTGAGTATTTTTGAATGATTCATTAAAACAACAGACTCTAGGGTGCTTTCACACTAGCACTTTTGGTGCGCACACGGGTTCGATTGACGTCAGAGTTCGGTTCATTTGGATGATGTGAACGCTGTCTTCCATACTCGGATGCGCACCCGCGAACCGTACCCGAGTCCACTTAAAAACAGTGGCCTGGGGTACGCTTCATGTGAACTCTGGTACGGTTCGCTGCTTATGTGAACGCAATCGTACCAAATCGTGGAAGTGAACCGCTTTTAATGACAAATTATTTAATGAAAATGTGTGTTTGTGTGTATGTTTCACTCACTTACCTGATGAGCGTGACTGACGCGCTGCAAGCAGAGAGCTGTAAATCTCATTTATGTTCACCTTCAACGTTCTTTAGAGCATTTTCAGTACATTTGTAAGACATTTGTTATGCATTTGCCGCCTTCTCCTGCGCTGTCATTACTAAGCAACGGGGTAAACAGCTGCTGGCTTGATGACGCAAGCGAACCGCGGTTCTGACTCAAATATTATAATATGAAAACAGTCCAGCGGGGGCAGGGGGAGGGGGGAGCAACCGAACTCGGGTTCGGACCAGGCAAGTGAACCAAGTGTGAAAGCACCCTTATACTTGCTTGTTCATTAATCAGACTAAATCAATGCTTGGATCTGCAACATATTTGTGGTGTCATATATGTTCATGTCAGAAATATGTAAATATAAGTTACATCATTCAAAAACTTAATGTGCTTTTAACTAAAGCAGTTGAAATGGCTGCCTATTGCGGATCTTCTGTATATCAGAAAAAAAAGTTCATGCTTGCTTAAAAAGGTGTAAACCAACAGGAAACTCTTTGAATGGAACTCTATTTTTCTGTTTGAATAGGAAAAAACTCTCAGTATACTGTATAAACTTTTCTTGCAGAAACAGTTAATAAATTGAATGCCTTTCTTCTATTCTTCAATATACATGTAGTTATTTAGCAGGCGCTTTTATCCAAATCAACCTACAAATGAGGGCAATTTAAGTAATCAAAATTAACAAGAGAGCAATGATATGCAAGTCTTATAACAAGTCTCAGTTAGCTTAACGCAGTACACGTAGCAAGTTTTTTATTATTGTTATTATTATATAATAAAAACCATACAATAGAAAAAGAATAGAGCACACTTTTTTAAAGAAAACAAGCAGTCAGTAAATGAATAGAGTGCAAGTCTAAAAGGGGCATGTTTTTTAAAGAATAGAATTAGAATAGAGAGTCCTAGAGTTAGAGGGTCAAATAAAGATGGAAGAGATGTGTTTTTAGTCGATTCAGTAAGCTGCTTGGATTGAGTTGGGCAGGTCATTCCACCAGGAGGGAACAGTTAATCTAAAAGTCAGGGTAAGTGATTTTGTGCTTCTTTGGGATGGCACAATAAAGTGACATTCACTTGCAGAATGCAAGCTTCTAGAGGGCACATAAGTCTGAAGTAATGAATTTAGGTAAAGGGGTGCAGAGCCTGTGGTAGTTTTGTATGCAAACATCAATGCCTTTAATTTAATGCGATAATATGTCTGTGGAAAATATTCAGTTAGGAGTTTGTAGTTAGATTGGGAAGTTGAAGTACATGAATTACAGCATTGAAAAACATGAAATCAGTCAAACCAGTGATGCTCATGGTGTGTCATGAGGGTCTGTGACTACTTCTGGTGTCAGCAGGTTAGAGGGAGGGTGTGTGGACATGTGCTCTCCGTGTAATAAAAATAGTTCGGCCTGCATTATGTGATGAGAACACGTATAAAAAGCTGCGTTCAAAACATGAACATGTATATAAACATGTAAACACTTTTTTGAAGAAACATACTTAAGCAATCATTTGGGAGATGACGCTTGCACTCTGTTTTAATTCACATTAAACTCCCATTTCATTTTGCAACATAGACATGATGTTCAAGTCAAAAATGTGCTGAACAAAGAGGACAAGTCTTGGCAAATTTGTAGCAGACCTCTTTCCTGCATTTCCTCCTGGATACTTCACATTTCATTTGTTCTCACACAAGCAATAGATTAATGAATCTTGGTGTCCTAAATGAGTGCAGGTTAATATGAAAAGAAAGTGTCTATTCATACCTGCTTACCTTCACATTTGTGGTCTTCGGTACACATTCAAGAATGAATGAGTTTTTTTAATTATTCTTTTTTTTTTTTGTGTGTGTGTGTGTATAAAACTTTGGGCA
This sequence comes from Carassius carassius, assembly GCF_963082965.1. NCBI lineage: Eukaryota > Metazoa > Chordata > Actinopteri > Cypriniformes > Cyprinidae > Carassius > Carassius carassius. The sequence goes on from NC_081760.1 coordinate 29,361,029, forward strand.
AGTAATCTGAAAGTAGACCACCAAAGACTTGATGGACAAGAGCGTCAAATTTTATGTTTTTCGTTAAAATTGAATTAAGTGTTCAAATGTTTTATGTGTTGCATTGTATTTTACCAAATCAAACAAAGAAAGATGTCCCTTCCTCTTCTGATATAATTTTGTGTTTGCATTAAGAAGCCCTATTCTGATTGACTGTACAACATTATATGTACCCTTTCTTGTGGTTTCTTTCATTCTTAAAGGGTGAAGGGTTAATAGTTTTTGCTATTTTTGGACCAAAATGTTTTTTCGATGCTTCAAAAAATTCTGATGTCACATGGACTACTTTGATGATGTTTTTCTTACCTTTCTGGACATGGACAGTATACCGTACACACAGCTTCAATGGAGGGACTGAGAGCTATCGGACTAAATCTAAAATATCTTAAACTGTGTTCCGAAGATAAACGGAGGTCTCACTGGTTTGGAATGACATGAGGGTGAGGCATTAATGACATAATTTTCATTTTTGGGTGAACTAACGCTTTAAGTGCAATGGCTGTATCGCTCTCGCAGGCCTACAGGAGGCGCTGGTGGATGGCTGTCACATCAATCATAGAAAACCTGCTCTTCTCTGCTGTATTGTTGGGTTGGGGCTCCCTTTTTATTATGCTGAAGAATGAGGGCTTCTACTCACACCTGTGTACAAGTACATGGTTGGTAGGCATGCACACTGGCAGGGAAAGTCTTATTCGGAGCAGTTTTATAAAACAGCGGTATGACGCAAGGCTTTAAAGTATTTTGACTAATTCTTCCTGTGATACTATTAGAGAATGTCACAGAGGCTGACACTAATGTGAGTTTAACGGAACAGACGGTTTGGCCGAGCTGTATTGAGCAAGAGGAGATTCTGAATCTGGGCTTTACGATTGGCTCGTTCATCATCAGCGCAGCCACTTTGCTGCTAGGTGTCCTGATGGACAAGTTTGTGAACGTCCAGTCAGATTGTTTGTCAGGTGAGAAACACACAGCTATCCGTATAAAATTAGACAAGCACAATTCCAACTGATGTTGAATGTTGGCTTGACAAAGTCTTGCCTGAAAGTTTTCAATACGATCTACTTGCAACCCACATCTTGGTCACTTCCAGCAACTCTCTGTTTTATGAATTTCGTAGTTCATGCTTTGCATTCTCCATGGTTTTGATTGCAGTAGCATCTTATGATCCAAAAGGTCAGTATTAGTATATACTGCTAAGTAATTCCATAGGTCAGCAATTAGTTAATCTGCATATTTAAAATTTTTTTTAAAGAAATGAAGGCATTGTTTCTTCTTTTCTTGCACAGTATTATCAGCTCTCATATTTATTGCTGTGTCCATGAATGGGTTTGGAGGAATCTGTCTAACCTTCACTTCACTAACAGTAAGACATGTGTACTCAAACACGTACACACAAATATAAAAAAACACATTAAAAGTAGACTGACTTGCATCAGCATTTTCCTTAGATATATGGTGCTTATGTCAACTCTTCTTATATATATATATATATATATATATATATATATATATATATATATATATATACAGGTCCTTCTAAAAAAATTAGCATATTGTGATAAAGTTCATTATTTTCCATAATGTAATGATAAAAATTAAACTTTCATATATTTTAGATTCATTGCAACTGAAATATTTCAGGTCTTTTATTCTTTTAATACTGATGATTTTGGCATACAGCTCATGAAAACCCAAAATTCCTGTCTCAAAAAATTTGCATATCATGAAAAGGTTCTCTAAACAAGCTATTAACCTAATCATCTGAATCAACTAATTAACTCTAAACACCTGCAAAAGATTCCTGAGGCTTTTAAAAACTCCCAGCCTGGTTCATTACTCAAAACCGCAATCATGGGTAAGACTGCTGTCCAGAAGGCCATCATTGACACCCTCAAGCAAGAGGGTAAGACACAGAAAGAAATTTCTGAACGAACAGGCTGTTCCCAGAGTGCTGTATCAAGGCAACTCAGTGGGAAGTCTGTGGGAAGGAAAAAGTGTGGCAAAAAACGCTGCACAATGCACAACGAGAAGAGGTGACCGGACCCTGAGGAAGATTGTGGAGAAGGACCGATTCCAGCCCTGGGGGGACCTGCGGAAGCAGTGGACTGAGTCTGGAGTAGAAACATCCAGAGCCACCGTGCACAGGCGTGTGCAGGAAATGGGCTACAGGTGCCGCATTCCCCAGGTCAAGCCACTTTTGAACCAGAAACAGCGGCAGAAGCGCCTGACCTGGGTTACAGAGAAGCAGCACTGGACTTTTGGACAAATTTTGCATGTCATTCGGAAATCAAGGTGCCAGAGTCTGGAGGAAGACTGGGGAGAAGGAAATGCCAAAATGCCTAAAGTCCAGTGTCAAGTACCCACAGTCAGTGATGGTCTGGGGTGCCATGTCAGCTGCTGGTGTTGGTCCACTGTGTTTTATCAAGGGCAGGGTCAATGCAGCTAGCTATCAGGAGATTTTGGAGCACTTCGTGCTTCCATCTGCTGAAAAGCTTTATGGAGATGAAGATTTCGTTTTTCGGCATGACCTGGCACCTGCTCACAGTGCCAAAACCACTGGCAAATGGTTTACTGACCATGGTATTACTGTGCTCAATTGGCCTGCCAACTCTCCTGACCTGAACCCCATAGAGAATCTGTGGGATATTGTGAAGAGAAAGTTGAGAGACGCAAGACCCAACACTCTGGATGAGCTTAAGGCCGCTATCGAAGCATCCTGGGCCTCCATAACACCTCAGCAGTGCCACAGGCTGATTGCCTCCATGCCACGCCGCATTGAAGCAGTCATTTCTGCAAAAGGATTCCCGACCAAGTATTGAGTGCATAACTCAACATAATTAGTTGAAGGTTGACTTTTTTGTATTAAAAACACTTTTCCTTTATTGGTCGGATGAAATATGCTAATTATTTGAGACAGGCATTTTGGGTTTTCATGAGCTGTATGCCAAAATCATCAGTATTAAAACAATAAAAGACCTGAAATATTTTAGTTGGTGTGCAATGAATCTAAAATATATGAAAGTTTAATTTTTATCATTACATTATGGAAAATAATGAACTTTATCACAATATGCTAATTTTTTGAGAAGGACCTGTATATATATATATATATATATATATATATATATATATATATATATATATATATATATATATATATATATATATATATATCCAAGATAACTACAAACCCGATTCCAAAAAAGTTGGGACACTGTACAAATTGTGAATAAAAACAGAATGCAATAATGTGGAAGTTTCAAATTTCAATATTTTATTCAGAATACAACATAGATGAGATATCAAATGTTTAAGCTGAGTAAATGTATCATTTTAAGGGGGGAAAAGTTGATTTTAAATTTCATGGGATCAACACATCTCAAAAACAGTCTGCAAACGTCTGGGGACTGAGGAGACAAGTTGCTTAAGTTTAGGAATAGGAATGTTGTCCCATTCTTGTCTAATACAGGCTTCTAGTTGCTCAACTGTCTTCGGTCTTTTTTGTCGCATCTTCCTCTTTATGATGCGCCAAATGTTTTCTATGGGTGAAAGATCTGGACTGCAGGCTGGCCATTTCAGTACCCAGATCCTTACACAGCCATGATGTTGTAATAATTGACCCTTACGCACAGAGATTGTTCCAGATTCTCTGAATCTTTGGATGATATTATGCACTGTAGATGATGATAACTTCAAATTCTTTGCAAATTTTCACTGAGAAACTCCTTTTTGATATTGCTCCACTATTTTTCACCACAGCATTGGGGGAATTCAATCCAATCATGTTCCCAATTGACCTAATAAGTTGCAAATTGGTCCTCCAGCTGTTCCTTATATGTACATTTAACTTTTCCTGCCTCTTATTGCTACCTGTCCCAACTTTTTTGGAATGTGTAGCTCTCATGAAATCCAAAATGAGCCAATATTTGGCATGACATTTCAAAATTTCTCACTTTCAACCAGGGCCGTCGCAAGTGGGGTGAAAGGTGGTGATGATTATAGGGGCCCACGGATGAGTGGGGGCCCCCGGCGATCAACCGACTGGCTGAGGCTAGCCTAAAAAGATGATCAGGACAGTTGACAGGCCACTGCTGCATGTCGTCACGAAAGCTTATCATTTGCATATTTTTTTAAGCCTGGCCACTTTCCAATTTAAACGTTCAAAAGAGTTTAAATCATTCAAACACAAGACGCGGAAAAGCTGAACTGGTTACTCGCACGCTGTGTTCGGTGCGCACGCATCTCACAGTCTCAGAGCCGCATCTCACAGACAGCGACACTGAACCGAGCTCTCCTTTGCGAAGTTCTCCTCGAACTTCCTCCTGCACCTGGACGAACAATTACAAACCGCAGTTTAAACAAACAGAAAAGGATGTGAAAATGCCCAATTCAGCACCGTGGTGTTCTGGCGTTTAGAGCTCAAGCAGAGAAAGGCATCTCAAAACACTTGAACACATAATTTGCCTCTTTTTGCTCTTTTGCCGACTAATACAGATATGTCAAAATACCCGTCTTGGAAAGTATGTTCTAAAAAACTGTTGGTTATGTCTTAAGTGAAAGTAAACAGTTGAGGAAAAAATCGGATGTGTATTATATTGGATGCTTTCATTGTCTCTTAAAGTGACCGCACCTTATTTAGCTTCTAGCTGCTGTAATGTTAATCCAAGAAAATTAAATTAAGAAAATCACTCACTGCTCTTGACTGAATTACTCCGTAGTTTTAACAAGAATGAGTGCACAGTCAAACCAGAAATTATTCAGACACCATATATTATATATAATAAATTGCAGGACACTATAATTAATTTAGGTAAGTGAGTATAGCAAAGTAAAGCGAACTGTGACATATTATACCCCCCAAAAAACTTCATACAGTGGACAACTAGTGAAATTGATAGAAAAAAATGTATATATATAAATATTCATATATGTATATATAAAAAGGTATATATATAAAATGTATATAAATATTCAGACACTTTGACCTCATGGTTTGCTAAGGGTTTTTTTTTTCTTTAATTGCTAATGCAACCTTTTCACATCACAGACTAAACAGAATTAAGCATTGCTTGGTAATTGTTCAACAAAGTATCGATAGTGTAAATATTGCCATACTAACAGTTGTCTGAAGTTTGGTTTGATTGTTATCCATTACATATCTTTCTATCAAAGTTATCTGATATTATCAAGATGAATTTGTTCTGACAGTTCAACTCTGATTTCTTATCATATTTTATTACCATTTTATAAACTAGAGCAAATAAACTGTGATAATGTAAGAAATGTTGAAGGTGTCTGAATACATTTTGGTTTGACAGTTAATTTAATTTTTACAGTGAAGACTATGCAGTGCTATTTTATATTTAATTATTTGTTTTCTGTACCTGTACACCTACAAACATGAAACAACTTAAACATTGTGCAATTAGAACAAATAAATAAATAGAATGAACATATAAATTAAACAATTTCAAACAGGGCCCACTGATACAACCTGCACCGGGGCCCCGCAAACCCCAGCTACGGCCCTGCTTTCAACATTTGATATGTTATCTATATTTCATTGTGAATAAAATATAAGTTTATGAGATTTGTAAATTATTCCATTCCTTTCTTACTCACAATTTGTACAGTGTCCCAACTTTTTTGAAATTGGGTTTGTATAATAATGATAACTTTGCAACGTTTCCATTTGACCTATTCTATATTCTGAGGTCCTATTGAGGACGTGTAAGGTGAAATGTATGGCGCCTTTAGGCTATGTTTATTTTACCTTAATTGCTATTTGAATACTGCTCCTCAATATGTAATATCAAAACACGTGATTGTTGCATTTCTTTTTGTGCATAAGATGCCAATTTCTGTACTTGCATGAGAGCTACTGCTTTTGTCTGTTGCTGATCACTTGAGTGCTGCACATGTTCCCTTTCGAGAGTACTCTCGTACTGCGTAAGCTAGCTTACGCTATGGGAAAAGGTCCCCTTTTCTCGAGAATATGAAGCCAAAAATTATCCTTAATTTTTAAATAATGTAAAACGCAGTGCTGCAGCACAGCAGACCCAAGCGAAGCGGCTCGCGCGCTTATTGGCTGTGCTGCGGCAACTGCAGCAACCTATGGTGAGGCGGCGGAGAGTAACGAACCAATGGGGGCGCTTCGCGCCCATTGGACGTCAGAGCGCGCCAAAATAGGCGTGGCTGGAACTATATAAGCCACCGCTTCACCATAGGGATCAGATTTCATCTCCTTCAGCGATCTCACCTGCACTTCGCTGTCTTCTCCGGAGAAGCCTGGGGGCAGAGACCCTGCGGGCTCGATTAGCTCAAACCAGCCACGATGCTCCACCCGCTCCGCCTCTTCTCTCTCAAGTGCCGCGTAAGAAACGCCGCGATCAGAGAATGCCTGAGCATACTGTTACATGCGAGCTCACGCCGGAATACTCCCCGCGTGCCTCGCCCGCTCTCGCTCCTTCGCCTGTCCTCTTCGTGGACGAGCAGCGCCAGTCCCTGCTCACCAGCGCCCCCTTCTCCTTCGGAGCGCCTGAGGCGGAAGAGGACAGACACGACAGCCTTTCTCTCGCCGCGTCCAGTAGTGAGGAATGGTCGGGCTCCATTGCGGACCCCCCCCCCCCTCTACAGCACCCAGCTGCACCGGACAACGCGCCGATATCGACGCGGAGCTTACTCGCGTGCTTACAAGGGCTGTCAGCGACCTTCAGCTCGACTGGTCTCCTCCAGACGAGCCCGCTAAAAGCAGGCTGGATGAATGGTTCCTGCAGGGGCGCCCTTCGGCCCCTCCGCAAAGAAACGCCCCCTTCTTCCCGGAAGTTCACAATGAACTCACGAAGTCGTGGAAAGCCCCATTCTCCGCACGCTTGAAGACTTCTGTCTCGTCAGCGCTCTCCTCTGTCGACGGCGCCCGAGACCACGGTTACGAGAGCCTCCCCCCTCTCGAGGAGGCTATTGCTGCACACCTCTGCCCGCCCTCAGCCGCTGGATGGCGGTCGAAGCCTGTGCATCCATCCAAGCCGTGCCGCACCACCTCAGCTCTCGCTGGCCGAGCTTACACCTCCGCTGGTCAAGCTGCTTCGGCTCTACACACCATGGCTGTGCTGCAGGTTTTTCAGGCCAGACTTCTCCGTAACCTGGACGAGTCTGCCCCAGATACCTATGACTTTAAAGATCTCCGCAGCGCTACTGATCTAGCCCTGCGTGCGACAAAGACCACAGCACAAGCGATCGGCCGAAGCATGGCAAGCCTCGCTGTTTTAGAGCGACACCTCTGGCTCACGCTCACGGAGATGAAAGACGCCGACAAATCCGCCTTTCTCGACTCTCCTATCTCGCCTTCCGGCCTCTTTGGCCAGTCGGTTAAGGGTTTCGCTGAACGCTTCACTGAGGCTCAGAAAACGTCGCAGGCAATGAGACACTTCCTGCCGAAACGCTCTAGCTCTGCTGCGGGACGCCGTAGAAATGCGCCGCCCCCTCAGACCTCGAAGCCATCGCAGCCAGACTTACAGTCTCGCCCAGCGACCAAAACCCAGCACCGCTCTCGCTCTACGAGCCGCAAACCGCCAGAGAGACGGGGACCTCGGCCCAGGATTGTGCTGAACCCCGAGCCTCCGAAGACCTCCTGACCTTCGGGCTGAAAAGACCGTGGTTAAGTCCCGCTGCGGCCGGACCACCACACAAGAAACCTCACATGCTTCCTCCAATCCCCTCACTAAAGGCGGTTGGAGATGTCTATACTGCAGTAAACGAGCCTGTTACAATGCACGCACGCTTGCACACAAACACCGTTTTCACGGCGACCTCAATAAAGCACAAAAAGAGCTTTTTCTATGTAGGCAGTGTGCCCACTACACAGTACGCACCCCTACATGTATACACACTCCCCCAAGTGTCACAAAGACTCACTCGGGTCTCCTTTCATGCCCACCTTCCCGCTCGCGCCGGAGGTGCTCTAAATGTAGCGCGCGTGCCCACTTCTCAGTGCGCAACCCTACAAATAAGCGCTGTCACCACAGTGTCACAAGCACAGCATACTCGAGCTACTGGTCCCCTCATAACAGGCGGCCAGTGCCCGAAACACATTCAACCCATAGCCGCACGAGCCGCTGCATGGCAGGCCATCCCCGGCATATCAGATTGGGTTTTGAATATAATAAAACGAGGTTACTCGCTCCAGTTCGCTCGCAGACCGCTGCGCTTTCGCGCCGTGGTCGAAACGAAAGTGAAAAGCGAAATGACACACGTCCTTCGCGCCGAACTGATAAACCTTCTTGCAAAAGGGGCGATAGAAACTGTCCCCCCTGCGCAGCGCGAGTCAGGCTTTTACAGCCGCTACTTCCTCGTACCAAAAAAGGATGGCGGTCTCAGACCCATCCTAGATCTCAGACGTTTGAACAAAGCGCTTATGACGCGATCGTTCAAAATGTTAACTACCAAACAAATACTCGCGCAAATTCGCCCGAGGGATTGGTTTTTCTCAGTGGATCTGAAAGACGCTTACTTTCACATTCAAATAGCACCCCATCACAGGCCACTCTTGAGATTCGCCTTCGAGGGGCAGACTTATCAGTACATGGTTCTTCCATTCGGCCTCTCCGTAGCGCCCCGTATGTTTACACGGTGCATGGATGCCGCTCTCGCACCCCTGAGAATGCGGGGAGTGCGAGTATTGAACTACCTCGACGACTGGCTAGTTTTAGCCCATTCCGAGGAACTACTGATGACACACAGATCCTGGATCCTCAGCCATTTAGAATGCCTGGGTCTCACGATCAACACTGTCAAGAGCGCTCTGTCTCCCAGCCAGAGGATTTCCTTTTTGGGGATAGACATAGACTCTGTGACATGTACAGCGCGTCTGACGTCACAGCGCGCTCTCACTATTCAGCATTTAGCCGTGTCGTTCAAAGCCGGGTCTCTTTACCCGCTCAAACGATTTCAGGAAATGCTATCCCTGAAAGCTTTCCTCCCATTTTTAAAGGGCCACCACGTTCTGGTCAGATCAGACAGCATTTCAGTGGTGGCCTACATAAATCGCCAGGGTGGTGTCAGGTCAGAAACCTTGCACACCCTGACCGAGCGTCTTCTGACATGGGCACATTACAATCTGCGCTCGCTAAAGGCAGCGCATGTACCTGGCATCCTGAACCGGGGCCCGGACATGCTTTCCAGGGCGAATGTTCCCCCTGGGGAGTGGTCTCTTCACCCACAGACGGTTCAGTTGATGTGGAGCATCTTCGGCAGGGCAGAGGTCGACCTCTTCGCCTCAGAAGACAACGCTCATTGCCCAATATATTTTTCAAAGAGCAGGGACGCGCTGGCCCTCGATTGGCCCAGACGCCCGCTTTATGCCTTCCCACCGGTCGCGATGCTACCGCAGGTCATCGACCGGGTCAGGAAGAGCAGATGTGCTATGCTGCTAGTAGCCCCACTCTGGACGACCCAACCTTGGTTCTCCGAGCTGATGCAGCTGTCCAGTACAGCCCCATGGCCAATACCGCTGCGGAAAGATCTCCTCACGCAGCTGAGGGGCGCGCTCTGGCATCCCCACCCCGAACTTTGGGCCCTTCATGTATGGCCCCTCAACGGGTACCCGGGAACCTCCCTGAGGGAGTGTTAAAGACCATTACGGAAGCCAGAGCGCCCTCAACCAGGCGCCTATACGCGCAGAAATGGTCAGTGTTCTCCACCTGGTGCGGGACACGGAACCTAGACCCTCACTTATGTGACGTGTCGGAGATACTCTCCTTCCTACAGGAGCGTTTAGATGCGGGCAGATCCCCGTCTACGCTCAAAGTGTATGTGGCAGCCATTGCAGCTTCTCATGCTCCGGTGGCCGGCCTATCACTGGGAAAAAACGAACTGGTCATTCGTTTCCTTAAGGGAGCTCGTCGGATGAACCCTCCCCGACCCCCTTCAATCCCTTCCTGGGACCTGTCTACGGTCCTAGAGGCCCCTGAAGCTTCTTTCGTTCAAAACCGCTTTTCTACTGGCTCTGGCCTCAGTCAAGCGAGTGGGGGATTTACATGCGCTATCTGTAAGCGCTGACTGTCTCGAGTTTGGGCCTAATGACTCCAGAGTCATTCTCAGACCAAGACACGGCTATGTCCCCAAGGTGCTCTCAACACCGTTCAGAGCGCAGGTCATCTCGCTGTCAGCCCTTTCCTCGCAAAGCGACGAAAGCAACGCGAGCTTCATCTGCCCCGTCAGGGCTCTTAAAACCTATATTGCGCGCTCCGCCTTATTCAGGAGGTCGGACCAGCTCTTCATATGCTTTGGTGGGCGCACCCGAGGTCTCGCCACCACGAAGCAAAGCCTATCGCGATGGATAGTAGACACTATCTCGCTGGCTTACAAATCTAAGGGCCTTCACTGCCCGTTCGGCATCAGGGCCCATTCCATCCGAGGTATGGCCTCGTCATGGGCGTGGTCCTGCGGGATACCACTGGATGATATCTGTGCGGCGGCAGGCTGGGCCTCTCCGTCCACATTTATTAGATTCTATAATCTGCAAGTCCCTGCCCTGCAGGCCAGGGTACTTTCTATATAGACGTGCTAAGCCTTATCACGTCCCCCTTTTTTCGTTCCCTATATAAAGCTCACTAAGGTTGGCTGTTGGGACTGGGATTTCTCCTGCTATAAAGCCCCGAGCTCTCGCCTCGGGCTGTGACAGGTCGAAGTTCCCGAGCACGCACGGCGTTTTACATTGTGTTCCCATAGCGTAAGCTAGCTTACGCAGTACGAGAGTACTCTCGAAAGGGAACGTACTCGGTTACTAACGTAACCTCGGTTCCCTGAGATGAGGGAACGAGTACTGCGTAACCTGCCGTGCTATGTGCTCGGACCGGGTGATCGCTTCAGTCGATTTAAAACCTGATCCCTATGGTGAAGCGGTGGCTTATATAGTTCCAGCCATGCCTATTTTGGCTCGCTCTGACGTCCAATGGGCGCGAAGCGCCCCCATTGGTTCGTTACTCTCCGCCGCCTCACCATAGGTTGCTGCAGTTGCCGCAGCACAGCCAATAAGCGCGCGAGCCGCTTCGCTTGGGTCTGCTGTGCTGCAGCACTGCGTTTTACATTATTTAAAAATTAAGGATAATTTTTGGCTTCATATTCTCGAGAAAAGGGGACCTTTTCCCATAGCGTAAGCTAGCTTACGCAGTACTCGTTCCCTCATCTCAGGGAACCGAGGTTACGTTAGTAACCGAGTACGTTTTCCATCCCCTCACTCTACAGTTTGGCATGCTGATCTCAGCCAATCACAGCACAGATCAGTCTTCACGCCCTCTACTCCACCAAGTCTCCAACACAGCGCACATTAACATGCACTTTCCTGGCTTTCCCTCACATGCTCCTGTTTTTACACAACCAGAAATGTACCATCAATTTATTATTAGGATGAATTTAAATGGGGATTATATTTTGTAATTCACTTCATTTATGCATTTGGGTATTTGTGCCATCACAAAGTCCACAACCCATTTTACTTTTGATTTTAATTTTAAAAATACCATTTTACTATAATCCATATTCAACAAGAAAAATGTGGATGTTATGAAACTTGAAGATGTGATACATTATTTTTTTCTAGTTAGATCATTTTGTCTTAAAGACATGCAAACATTGCCACAATGTTCCCTTTTTACTTTACCAACCGCACTGAACTCTTCCACTCTCCTCTTTCTGTCCCATTTCTTCTCTCTGTTTCTGTGATCTGTGTGTTTACTGTCCTGCCCGTCAAATTTAATAGTCCCAGACTGGCACACACACACACACACACACACACACACACACACACACACACACACACACACACACACACACAAACACACACACACACAAACACACATGCTCTGAGTTGAACTAAGATAAAAAACCTGTTTTTATATGAGCTTCGCATGTATACTGTATGAACTGCATGTATATAATATAAACAAAATGGCAAACTGCTCTTTAAAAATTTCTAAATGGAGTATCGTATGTCACACTGAATGACATTTCAGCTTCCTGAAAGTATTTCATTTCAGCAGCCTATTTATATACTAAAATAGTAGGTTTGAATAGAGTAGAGTAGAGCTTGAAATGAACTGTTTGTGTTTGCATCAGTCTGAATAGGGATATCTGTGTCTCTGTTTGTTTTTGAGTTCTGTTTGGCATGTGTGTGTGTGTTTATCTGCTAGGAAATGGTAGAGCATTGTTGGCACAGCAGCACATGCCTAGCTCAGCGTTTTATCATACCCACAAATATATTATTCTATGCTAAATGTTTCAAGTAAATCAGAGGCAATTTTACACTCAGAAAAAAGTACAAAAGTGCCACTGGTGCAGTTCACTTTCAAAAGGTACTATATGTATTTTTAAAGTACTAATATGTACCATTTATGGTTAAATAAGGTGACCCAGTGACAGGTTTGTACTTCTTTTTCTAAAGAGTGTATGGAACATTTGGATTTAGATTCAGAGGAAAAAAAAGATGGGCAGTAACCCGAGTGCTACACTTGCAGGATTATATGCCTGTTTTTTTTTTGCTTAATCTCTCTAGTATCACTCAGCCTGTGTGTGTGTGTGTGTGTGTGTGTGTGTGTGTGTGTGTATGTATGCATTGAAATATAATTATATATAATTTACTCATTTTCAAGAAACATATTAAGACTCATCTTTTTCGCCAGCACTTAACCAACTAATACTAGGACTTTTATTGTCTTTCATATACATATATAAAAAAATAAAATAAAAAAAACCCTGGCTATGTGTTCTGTACTAGACTAACTGAGACTTGTCATGGCACTTGTAAACTGTTGTTGTTCTCTTGTTGGTCTGACTGCTTCTATTGTTCTCATTTGTAAGTCGCTTTGGATAAAAGCGTCTGCTAAATGATTAAATGTAAATGTTAATGTAAATTATATATCACATAATAAATATAATTACATATTAAACTAAAATAAAAATAAATCCTAAAACATTTATGTATTTATTTCATGTGATACATATATAATTATATATAAAACAAATAAATACAATTATATAAATCAATTAATTCATATAATTTTATTTGTTTTTGTATATAATTTATTTGATAAACTACATAAAAGCGATTATGTATAATAATTATATTTAATTATGATTAAATAAAATAGCACCATAAAATGATGCATTTATTTATTGACGAACATATCATCATCAAACTTTTGAATCAGTAGCAAACACCCACATTGCTGATGTTGTGTGGCTGAGGGTTGTTTCCAACTTCAAGCTCATACTGCTTTCTAGTGGCAATAGACAAACGTTACAGTTTGAATACATTAGTATGTTAATTTATGATTCTTTTCTTCATGATTGATTTTCTCAGTTGCCAAATAGGTTTGGAAATGTGCGGTCTACGATTCTTTCACTGATGATTGGCTCATACGCCTCCTCGGCTGTCACTTTTCCAGGAGTCAAGGTAGAGATTTATTTAAATACATACAACAACAAACACTGTAAGCAACACCGATGCAAAGTATTTGGACAAATGCTTTTGTCTTACAGTGTGGCATTTGAACATGACTCTTTCTGTCTTGTCCTCTAGCTGATCTACGATGTGGACGTCTCTTTTTCTGTTATATTCTGGTTATGGGCAGGGTTTGCCTGCCTCGTCTTCCTCAACTGCTTTTAATTATTTTATTAATTGGCCAGGAGAATCTTTTCCTGACCCTGAGGATGTCAGATACAAGTAGGTAAATGCTAAATACACTATAAGTCCAAAAATATCACAACATGCACTGTACTTATTATTTTTTACATTTAATTTCAAAACGATATATAATAAAATAATACTTATTTAGCAAGGGTGGATTAAGTTAAGCAAATTTGACAAGTAAAGACTTTTATAATATCACAAAAGATTTATATTTCAAATAAAAGCTATTCTTTTGAACGTTCAATCCATGAGAATATCCCAAAAAATATAATGCAGCACAACTATTTTCAACATTGATAACAATATGAAATGTTTCTTGAGTCGCACATCAGCATATTAGAGTGATTTCTGTAGGATCGTGTGATACTGAAGACAGGAATAAAGAAAACAGTTAAAGTCATATTTCACAATATTACTGTTTTACTGCATTTTTGATCAAATAAATGCAGTCTTGGTGAGTGTAGGAGGTTTTTTAAATAATTAAAAATCTTACTAAGCCCAAACTTTTGAACAGCAATATCAGAAGAATATAACAATACAAATAGACAGTGTTACACAATATATACACAAATAGCTGTGTCTATTATTGTAAAACTGTACATGAATTTTTGTTTCTCTGTATTTCATAGTACAGTTGTGAAGTTGAGAGGTGTTCTGGTACATTACATATACTCTTACACATATATACACACATCTGCCATCTGACCCACTGTAACATTAAATCTGTGAGGTCCCAGAAAAGGCCCAATTATCCAGCTTGTTTTTCATCTAGTTTTTCCTGCCACCGAGGCAGTTCTCATCTCAAGCTGCTGCTGGGCTGAGCCCCAGTCATGCCTGGCTGATCAGGGCTATGGCGATTCTGCAAATGTAGAAATAACAATACTGTATACATTTTACTGTATTTGTATCAGTGATATCAGGTGTACTATTTACCGACTATTTACTAATGTATGATAATGTATAAAACAAATGAAAAAGAAATCCTCTACAGTGAAAAGCTTTATAGTCAGTGTGACTTTAAAAGAAAGGAATATTTTCATGTTTCTTGAGCAGCAGTTCAGCATATTATAAAAATGATTTCTGAAGGATCACGTGACACTGAAGACTGAAGTAATGATGCTGAAAATGCAGCTGTGCCATCATACATATAAACAACATATTTTAAAATAGAAAACATTTACTTTAAATTGTAATAATATTTCACAATGTTTTTACTGTATTTTGATCAAATAATTGCAGCCTTGGTGAGCATAAGAAACATAGAAACCTACTGACCCCAAACTTTTAAACAATAGCGTAGATTAATTAATGTGTAATCTGTACAGTGATATAAAGGCCATAATAACTCCAATTTACCTTCTTCTTCTTCTTATCTTTCTTCTTTTTCTTTCTGTCTGGGTCATCGTCCTTCTTCTTCTTCTTCTTCTTATGGTCTGAATCTGATGGCATTTCTGTGGTGAAGATGTGAGATTGACGGTTAAGATTTAAAGCATACCTTGATTTCTTTGTGTGCTTGTGTTTGACTGTCACCTGGTGGTAAGGGATCCTGAGGCCGATGATGTTTATGCTTGTGCTTGTTCTTCTTCTTCTGTGGTTGAATATGCATCAGTCTGTACTGCTCTGGTAACTTTGTCAGGACAGAGATAGTCACATAAATCATGCATGCAAAACAACAACAAACATCTGACAAAGCAGAGGCAGCATCAGTTACACTTGCCTCCCTAAAAGGCGATCCTTCTTTTGTCTCTCTCATGCGCACACACACACACACACACTTACAGGGCCGGTGTGTAGCCTGAAGCCAGTCAGCATAGCCCCAGTGAGAGGACTGAACGAGTTGTTGCACACTGGTGGCTTCTCAATGAGAGATCGCATAGAGCTGTTGTCCTGAATGCTTGGGCTGTCGATCATACCTGGAGTACAGAAGAATCAAACATGGTGTACTTTCAATACAGGTACAATGGGCAATTTTTTTTGTGTGCACAAGGCTTAAAGGGATAGATCACCTAAAAATGAAAATAAAGAATGTTGGTAACCAAAATTGACTTCCATAATATTATTATACTATGGAAGTCAATAGCTACCGTCAACTTGGTTACCCACATTCTTCAAAATATCTTCTTTTGTATTCATAAGAACAAAGAAACAAGTAACAAGAAACATTTTTAGGTTTACTACACCTTTAAGATTCTAGAACCGCTGTCAAATCGGCAGTGAAAGGTAAAAGTTTGCATACACACCAGGAAGCTCAGGGAGAAAGTTGCTGAGTTTCTCCTTCACCTTCTTCCCGCAGAACTTGTTATAAGCGTGCTCCAGGTTGTAGTGTGTGATGAGATTCGTGTCTCCCGTCAGCTCATTCTCCACTGTGAAGAAGACATGAGAGGGTTAACAGGTCCACGAAGGTGACCAAAACAGCTCTTTTAACTCTAAAATAACCCTCTTCCAAAATTTAACACGATATAACTAAAGTTTCTCAATCTTTTTGACTCCAAGGCTAATGTTTCCTCTGGTACATCTGCTGTAATGAATGACAATGTTTTGTTTTCAAAAGTTTATTATCACAGATTACAAGTATCAAACAAAAATTTTAATTAATTATATATTTTAGAATCCCTGAAGTTATAAATGTAACATTTTCTTTACGGATCTCACTCTTTTCAATCAATATAAAAGAACGGTTTGTAATGCATATTTAATGGTCAAATAATTGTAAGACTTTCATTAATAATTATAATTATGCATTATTAAATTATGCCAAGTGACTTTTCCACTCCCAGATATCACCCCGGCTCCCAGGTTAAAAACCACAGCATAAAATACAATGAATATTGTTAATAAAAACAAACTGTATTTATTTATTTATTTTTAGTTTTTGAATAACTGTGATGCTGTTATTGGGTAATCTTAGTAATGTCTTACATGATGTGACATATATTGTATGCCATGGTATGGTTTTGTTGTTACCAGGATACAGTAAAGTACCATGGTTATTTGGACATAGTACCATGGTATTCTCATGTAAATACCTGGGTACATACTATACAAGCACTCAAGAATGGCACCGACTCGGACGCAGCCCTTTATTATAAGTTACATTATTACGACAAAATCAATAATATCCTTAATATTAAATACACAAAAGAGGAGCTCACTGGGCAGTTCTTGCAGCATGTAGAAAGGCTCGTTCATCGCGGCGGGTGTTCTGATCGGACCCCTTTCATCCACCATCTGATGAGGGAAACACATCGGACCCATGTTTTGGGATAACGTTACCCGAGGCTTCCCAGATCCAAAGGCGAGCGCAGATGGCCCTGCTGGACCCTGTGAGTCAGGCTGACCATACAGCGAGGACAACATCTCTGTCATGACAACAAAAATAACCTACACTACGACCTTATCATTTTGTGGACGGTTGTCTTCGCTTTACTACCGCACGACTTCCCTGACGATGTTGACAATTGTTTCCGGTTGTTTGAAGAAATTTACCGTAATTTATCAAGTACGTGATCGTATTGTGCACAGTTTCTAAATTTGACCAAACATCAGACTTAGATAATGCGTCCTAAAAATGCATCATATTGTGTAACACTGTACTTTATTTGCATAAATAATTATATAAGATGAGACAAATATGTAATGTTTGTTTATCACAAATTCATGTTAAAATCGTCGACGGAAGTTTATTTATTACGGTAAATGAAAAAAATGACATACTTCCTCTCGTCCTTCACTTTATGTGACATCATGACCAATAAGCGACGTCGTTTCAGAAAAGTGACCAATCAACGGGCGTGTTTCAAAGAGGCGGGGCGAATTTTTCCTTCGTCCGCGGTGACCTCTGTCCCTTTAAATCCTTTAATTCATTTGCCGACGAATATTGTCTCGCATTGATGCAGACCCTGCTGTCTCGGATCACCTCAGCACTCATTCTCTAAAAGAAATAAAATAAAAACAAAGAATGGCTTTATTAACACCTCTCTTCGCGTTTCTGTATCATTTGCCGCAGGTTTACAAATGGCTCCTAAAGCCATACTACATCGCCTCGTTATTTATGTCTGTCGCGTTCCTGCTTGTCCGCAAAACACCTGGGATCTGCGAACACCTTTCGACGCAGCGCGAGGACGGCAATTCATGCGATTTTGACTGGGTATGTATAAAGCAGACCTTTGGGGGTTTTAACAAATGTTTGCTGAATGATAACGGATACAGTTAATGGGGACTGGGCAGTGGCCAGCAGAATTTGGGGGTTGCTATTTAACTGGCAAGAATTTGGACTACCATGCATATAAATGATGCATGTGGAAATAAGAAACACGGCATGGTCCCACGTATGGTGCATCTGTGCCATTCACTGTTGTCTTATATATATATAATTTTTTTTCTTATATAAACATGGCACACAATGAGGTCCAACAGCCTGAACAATACAGCAGAAACAGGCACTGTTAAATACACAATAATGTGTAAAAAAAAAAAGCATATTAAAACTGTACTCTCTCTCTCTCTTTATATATATATATATATATATATATATATATATATATATATATATATATATATATATAACGCTATATTATTTTCGTTTTATATTATTAAGTGTCTTTACTATGCACTAACATTTAAATGAATGATAGCCTTGGTTCATTCACTTTTTTTCAGAGAGAGGTGGAGATACTGATGTTCTTAAGCGCTATAGTCATGATGAAGAACAGAAGAGCAAGTAAGAGTTTCTCCCTCTTAAAATACTCTTTTTCATCTTTATGTTTTATTTTCTTTACAGCATGCATTATTAACATTGAAATTTCAGCAGATAATCCCCATGTGTACTGAATCTGACCATGCTAAGGTTGGATTTGAAGGTTTTGTTTATACACTAAACGTTGGGGCACCTGTGAGTCTTTGTGCTCTCAGTGACGGTTGACGTTGTGTTTGTTGTTGAATCAGTTTCTCTTGTCATTCAGTGTTTCTGTTACCCTCTGTCCCCCTCCTCCAGCTTTGCTGTTCAACTCGACCCCTTTGCGTGAGTGTTTTTGAATCACAAAACATTGCAATATGAAAATATGTTCTTTTTTTATATCTTTGCTCCCCAGTTACCATTGAGCAGCACTTGGGGAACATCATCCTCTTTAGTAAAGTAGCCAATGTGATTCTGTTCTTCAGACTGGACATACGTTTGGGGCTTCTCTACTTGACATTGTGTATTGGTCAGTATTTTTTTAATCTTTTCACAAGATTGCAAACAGTCACTCGATGGAAACATGTAAATGGAGTCCTCTTCCTTCGAAAGAACTCTAGACTACAACCAAATATAAGGGAAACGTAGTACAGGTTTATTATTTATTAACTAAATCTAAAAAAATAAAAAATAAACATTATCTGAAATAAAATATCAAAAACTTTAAAATTATTTTATTTCAGCTAGTTGTCAAGGCAGCACTTCTCATTTTTGTTAAGCTAAAATACTAAAATAAATAATAATAATAAAACTACTTAGACACATTAAAAAAAACATGACTATAAAAAATACAAAAAGTTGAACTAAAATTAAAATGAAAACTGAAAATATATCAATAAAGTCTAATTAAAATATGAACACAAACTATAATAGTATATAACTGATCCTTAAATGACACTGATGTTTTCTCTTATCATTGACGCAGTTTTCCTGATGACCTGCAAACCTCCTCTCTACATGGGCCCTGAATACATCAAGTACTTCAGTGATAAAACCATTGATGTGAGTATGAGCTCATATTAGCCAGTCTGCTTTAGAAACAAGCACTTGATGATTTGCACAGAATGGAAAAAGAAGAGCGGAACGATATGAAGAGAATGATTGGGGAGATGTATAGTAGAAGAGCACCAGTGATGGGGCGTCTCATGGCATACTAATGGCTGACTTAAAACATCAAAGGGAACCTGCCCGAGTGTGCTTGACTTATTAGTAACAGAAATTCAAAGGCCATAAATGCTTATCACTATTGCAGCCCAATATTCTTTGCAAATAAGCCTTTGGGTGTTTAAAAACAATCATTCATTCAAAGAGAGTTTTAAACCAATGGTAATATACGCTCAAACTTCAGCCACATTCATAGTTGAACTTTAACTTCAGCAGCCTGAGGGGAAGATCGTATTCAGATATATGTTTGAAACTGTTCAGTTTATGCTAGTGAGTGCAGATGATCACTTTTCTTCTGTCTTTAGGACGAGTTGGAGAAGGATAACAGAGTGACCTGGATCGTGGAGTTTTTTGCTAACTGGTCACCAGAGTGTCAGTCTTTCGCCTCGGTTTACGCTGATCTGTCCTTGAAGTACGTACACTGCTCTTCACTATGGTTTAAAAGTAAAAAAAAAAAAAAATTCAGCAGACACATTCAATGGATCAAAAGCGACAGTAAAACAATAATTTGTCCAAATATTTCCGTTTCATATATCTTACCGACCTCGATCTTTCGAGTGTTACATTCAGCTGCTCATCTGAATTTCTGAAATATTCTGAATAGAAACAATTCACTTCTCTCTAACGCAGGTACAACTGTGCAGGGCTGAAATTTGGCAAGGTGGACATCGGTCGTTACAGCGAAGTATCCAAAAAGTAAATTCAGCTCTGCTGTGTCTCACTGTTTCTCTGAGCTAATTCCATCTGACTGGGACAATATGCAACGCTGTGTTATTTTGGTTTTTGTTTCCCTTCAGGTACAGGGTCAGCACTTCTCCTCTCTCGAAGCAGCTGCCCTCTCTGGTGCTCTTCCAGGGAGGAAAGGAAGTTATGAGGCGCCCTCAGGTGGACAAAAAGGGACGGGCAGTGTCTTGGACCTTCACAGAGGTCAGGCTTAAAGGGATACTCGACCCAAAAATGAAAATTACCATTAATTACTCACCCTTATGTCATTCCAAACCTGTAAAGCCTTCATTCATCTTCAAACCACAAATGAAGTTATTTTAAATTTAATCCAAGAGCTTTCTTTTTTTCTTTTTCTGCATAGACAGCAACGTAACTGAAACGTTTTATTTTATGGCCCAAAAAAGTTACATCAAATGTGACATTGGTGGTTCAGCCTTAATTTAATGAAGCTATGAGAATATTTTTTTGTGCATAATTATCCGTTTAATCAGACCTTCAGAGTGACAAACTTTGTCAGAAACAACCTTCAAACACTTCAGCGGTTTTTACTCTTTGTATACGTTTCTGTACTATACAGATAAATGTGGTGTGATTTATTATTATTATTTTTGTTTCCAGGAAAACATCATCCGCGAGTTTAACCTCAACGAATTGTATCAGAAATCGAAGAAGCTTGACAAGACTAAAGGAGAGAAGTTTGAGAGGCCCACTGAATCTGCGTTTGCCCCTGTGCCTGAAGAGGAGGAACCGGAGGCCGAGACCATCGCTGCGATGGACACAGAGAGCAAGAAGGACAAATAGAAAGAGCACTGGGGATCGCTATGGGACTGGAGCGGAGAATGCAGAGAAAGAGTCTTTATGAAGTTATCAACGGAATGATTGTGTTATTGTTTCTTTTTGTATAATGTATTAGTTAAGTGCAAAATCAGTCCAATAATATAGTAAATCCATATATTAATACATATTTAGATTTCATAATCATTGATATGCTGGACACAGTATGCACAGGCAAAACTTGGTATTTGGGACATTGATATTCAATCTCGGTTTTAATTTAAACAAGTTAAACCATGAAACATTGGACATCTACCTCGAATATGGTTGATCATTGTGAAGTGATCATTAGTAAGGGGTTATTTGTGATGCATATGCATCACTATTGGGGAACAAAAATTTTATCAGTTCTTTTTCTGTTGTACTGTTAATCCTCCCATTCCATCGTCACTCCTAGGGTTTTTTAATATATTTCTGAAACGTAGCTTGATTGGGTAATGGTACTGACTATTAGACTGAATTCAGTGGTCCAAAAAGAGAGGGTCTTTTATGCCAAAAGTTCAGATTCGGTTACCTTTGACATTGAGACCCAGTTACACATTTCATTTTAGAGAGAGTATACTGCAGTATACTGAAGTCTTAAATGTTTTGTATATTAAATGTATTATTTTAATTTTCTTTATGCCGAATGATATAAGCTTTTATTTTTTATGTTAAACTGACAGGCACGGAAGAAAGCTGCAGGCAGTCTTCACGATTAAACCTTTTCTAGTCATTACATTGACAGTTGGAAGCTTTTATTGTCAATTTGTTCATGTAGAACAGTGTCATTAATTCCCCCACAAAAAAAGCAATATTGTTTTAGTTCCCTATCGAGTAAACAATTCTTGATTTTTCACTAATATTTGATGAATTGATGTCTGAAAGATGTGCTAAGTGCTTTGAATGTTTTTTTTTTTTGCTATTTCAATAAAACACTTTGTTCTTCACCTCCTGTTTTTTTGAAGTTGTGCATTTTATCGGTTTGCTCCAAATTTAGAGTAACCAAGCAGATGTTTGTCAAATTATTGTGCTTATTTCAGCTGATCTAAATCACTCATTAAAGCATTCTTCAATTAGCATTTGAAATTTGCACTTAAACAATCTACACATTCTTCACAATGACATACCATGTGCAGTGGCTACCAAAAAGAAAAATCTTATGTTAAATAAAACCTTTTCTTGGTAGACCTTTCAGAACTATCTTCACTAATTTCATAGTAACCACAGGTTCGTCACATTAATAGGCCGTTTCAAAACCATAAATTATCCAAGTACCAAATACATTCTTTCATAAACTTGCAATTATTTATATACATTTATATAAATCTAAAAATGAAAAGCTTAATTTTAAGACTAATTACAAAAGCTTACAAAAAAATATTAAAATGTAAAAACGACAAAAAAAAGTTATATATTGTCTCAGCATCAAAAAATTCTCTGAGCTGAGATTCATGAAACAAACAAGGGAGCACATCGAACATTTTCAGTATTTCTAGGTACACCAGGTTATTTTCCAATGCTGCAACAAATTAATAAGGTGCCAAAATATCTTTTGTCTACACTGACAACAGGGATTCACAGATTTGCGGATGGACAGAATTTAGTTTTTTGGGTGTGTAGTTTTCTGAAGATTTTGTCTATTAAAACAGAAGCAATGCATAAAGAGACAAATAAAGCCAAAAGCACAACTGATTTATAAAGAGTTTATTACCAATGCTCAAACACACACGCACGCATACACATTCACAACCATGTTCACTCACACTGAACTACACAGTACACATTCTTTTCTTTCTTTCCCTCTCCGCAGTCCATCTTTTGATCCAAAATATTCCTATAAGTGTACTCATTGGCTTTTGTATCAGTCAGCAAATACATTCTGTCCCCTGATTGGCCAGCTCTGATCTAAATATTGATCAATACCCCTGACAAGACAGACGATGACTGAAATGAGTCTCAATCTTCTCGAATGCAATAGGTAGGAATTGAATCATTAAAAATAAAAGGCTTTCACGGATTCATAATGACAGCTAACTTCCATTGATTGGTTCAACTGGTGTCCAATCAGAGGGAACCGAATTGGTTACCCAGCATTCTGTGGCATTGTGAACAGGAAGCTTTAAATCCTATATGGCTGGCTAGTCAAGGCCACCGGTGAGATTTGGCTCTCACATATTCATAAAAAAAAAAAAAAAAAAAACAACAACATCTAAGAGGCAGCCAATCAATGTTTTTTCCTGTATAAAAATTGAAAAACGTCCCAGCTTGAGATGCATTTTTATGCTACGATTAACCCTTTGATTACCAGCTGATCTCTCTGGCTGGAGTGGCCATTAGCTCTTTATCCCTCCGATTAGATAAAAGTCCACAACGGATACCGACAAAACGTTGTCGCATGCCAATCACAGTGGTCTGAAATGGATACTGAATACCACAGGTCCCCTATTGTAAAATTCAATTCCACCCGGTGAAAAAAGAAAACAATTACCTTTTTTTCTCTATACAGGAAAATTTACACCTTTATGTTGGATAAAAATCTTTTTTTGTTGTTGTATTGTACTGAAATGTTTTGAAGGCAAACTGGTCCTTTGCAGTCACACCGATTCTGTGTTCCAGCTCCTTACTGGTGAGGAGTCCTGAAGTTCACTATGTCAGGGCTTGAACTGCTCCTCCTCCTCCTCCAAAAAAAAACTGCTGGTCACCATTACATCTGTTTTAAAAAATAACAGCAGAGGTCTGCTTCAATTTTGAAGAGGTTTTCAGATCTTTCCAGTAGGCACCAATAATTGTCCGCCAAACAGAGTGAAGAAAATAATTCCACGGCTCAGAACAGTGACTCGAGATCTCACACCGATATCTCGTAAGTGGTCCCTCCAACGCCCGTCACCTTCTTCACTCCGCCTCCAGGCTTGTGGGCGGGGCTCTGAGAAGAGCCAGCACTGGAATACGCCTGTCCTGGCCGAGTGGACACGCTGACAGGATTAGAGGGGGACAAGGGGGTGGAAAAAGGTTTTGGCTGCCCATTTGTCCGACTATACGCCTTCATCTGAATCTCGTCCCTAAACCAGAAAAACAGAGAGAAAAATTTACATTAGTATAAACACTTGTATAGTACTTACAATACTGTTCAAAAGTATAGGGTCAAAGTGTAAAACTGGAAACTGGAGTAATGGCTAATGAAAATTTAGCTTTAACATCACAGGGATATTAAAATAGTAAACTAGTTATTAGTTGAATTATTATTAGTTAAATAAATGCAGACAAAAAAAAAACCCACCCCAAACTTTAAAACAGCAGTGTGTGAGAGTAAAGGTATGATCTAGAGCTGAAGATCTTTGTCCGAACCCAATTGGAACCCGACGGGTCTTAATTTAGATCATTTAACACAGGCTCGGGCTTGTGCTCCGGTTTGCGAGGTAAACGAGCGGTCATGTGATGTTTCAATTAGCGCGAGAAAGATGCGAAAATGGATGTTGTGTAGGTGAAACGGAGGCTTGCCTCTGGTGATTACGTTTTGGTTGCACCAGCAATTAAAGCAAAGTCTGAGGTGTGGAAAAGTTTTGACCATGTTTATAATGAGAATAATAAGTGAATAATGACGCACCATTGAAAACAGTTAAACCACAGTGGCATATTCAGCCTTGGCTGCTAGTCAATTTCATTTCTCTGCCACACAATTTGGAAAGAAAACGTTCTCTTAAGCACTGAAGCATGACAGGTTTATTACAACCATCAGCAGGCAACTGAAATGACTGTTAATGATGAGAGATCATTGTTTGGTCCTTGGTTTGCTTCCAAATAACAATGTTTCCGGTAAAGAAAAGATTTATTCTTTGCTTCTTGGTAGACACCATGTTGATTTTTTGTTGCTTTTAAAATGCTGAATAATAACTCAGGCCAAAGCAGGCTTTCCAGACTTCTGAATGAGAACAGTGATGAAGCTTTCTGTCTGTCTCAGATCTACCCATTTAGCCATTCTGCCAGTTATTAAACTGGATCGGTTTATTCTGAAGTACACAATATCCAGTTTATCTACGTAGGTCACCATGGTAAAAACTTAAGTGGCAGCATGATGTCAAAAGATTTTTAAAATTTTTCCATCTTGTCTCTCCACACAGACAAGTGCTTTATTTAATTCTATTCATGTTTACTATGACATCATGATATGGCACTGAGACAACTAAGGCACATGATACATAAGAGGCATTACTAAATGTTATGCATTCACGCAAAAGTCTGATGCTGTCCTAAATTGCAAGAAAAACAACCTGAAAACTGACCTGATTGTTGAGATTAAACGAAAAGCCAAGTTAAAAGTTTTTTTTTTTTTTCGTTCAAAACAAAAGACATAAAAGAAATTACAGTGCTTGTGTGAACAAAGTCTTTGATTTCTTTAAAACCTGTAATGGTTGACCAGATATTTAATATTAAAAGGTTGTGATGTTGAAAAGATGATGTTTTAAGTTGAATTAGTAATACCTTTAACAATCTTATTTAGAGATTTATAGAACTTTTTAACTAATAAAGTAACAATAGTAACAACAACCATAATGGAGCTTATAATCTAAATAATTATAAAACTGGACATTTTAAATTCAATGGTTAATGAATGTATTCAATTAAATTTCATTATTATTATTATTTATTTATTTTTTTAATGTCTAGGCAATTTGTTTTAACCCTCTCAGGCTCAAATTAAGTTTTAGTAACTTAGTAACTTTAGTAAAGTTTTTAGTACTCCAGATACATAAAATATGTATCTGGAGTAATAAGGTTTTTAGTTTTTAACTGTTGCAAATCAGCAACGCCTGCCTTGAGAGGGTTAATGAGAAAAAATGGAATTTAATTTACAACGTCTTTTAATCAACAATTAATCAAACAAGATAACTGATTTTATGCCATTTTAATTTGGTAAGAATGATTCACAAAAGTTCAACATGATGACACCAAGTAGCACAGAGCAACAGATGATCACTACTGAAAGTGTAATATTACTGGAGAGTTGCCCAGACAGAATGAGTTAAGACTGGTATGGACAAAGCAGCAGGAAGAAGTGAAAGAGATACACTCACAGGAGTCTGGGAGGAGGAGGAGGAGGAAGAGTAGAAGGAAGGAGGCAGCAGGCTGCGCAGAGCGTCGTAAGGTTGATGGGGAGTTACTCACTTTGGCCCCTGTATGCCCCCTCCCCCGACCGAGGCCGAGGCTTTGCGGACCAGGCGGTACTGCATCTCTGCAGCAGCAGCGCTAGAGTAAGACAGAGACTTCCCCAGCGGCGGGGGGTGGGGCGAGTGTAGAGGGTGGGTGGTGTTCGGCAGAGGCGTGTCAGTGGAGCGAGTGCGGTACGGATATGAGGGCTGAGATGGGCCCGAGTCAGAGAGCAGAGGGGGTCGAGAGAAGCGGGGCGGCCGATGGTGATGGTGATGATGGTGGTGGTGATGATGATGATGGTGGTGGGGTGGTTGAGAGTCATGCAGCTGTCGTTCCCGCTCTCGTTCAGGTGGAGCGGGAGGAGAGGAGGTGAAGCCACGTAGATAGCCGGCGTGTTGCGGGGAGGCAAGGAGGGCGGTGCTGGAGGCACACGGCTGGTGGAGCTCTGCCTCCCGCTGCTGGGCGATCTGTGCCGACAGGAAAGGCGAACTGTATCCAACAGGTGTGCGCGGGCGCCCTGGTGACACCTCTGGCACTGCAGACTCAAAATCTGGGCTTTCGGAAGGTGTAAGTAGACTATCATATGACAGACTGCCGTTCCTAGGAGCCGGTGGTGGCGTCTGATTGGCTAAGCTCTTGTAGCTGGTGGAGGTGGTAGCCTCAGATGGTGGGGCATTGTGAGAAGAGCGAACACTAGAGGACCGCGAGGCCCCTCCGGCAAGAACTG
The DNA here is from genome assembly GCF_963082965.1 of Carassius carassius. Taxonomy (NCBI): domain Eukaryota; kingdom Metazoa; phylum Chordata; class Actinopteri; order Cypriniformes; family Cyprinidae; genus Carassius; species Carassius carassius. The sequence goes on from NC_081760.1 coordinate 29,388,071, forward strand.
GGGGATCAGAGAAGGAGGGATATGAACGCCCTCCTAGAGAGTATCCTGTGATCCCTGAGCCTGGAGGTCCTCCGGGACCCCCACCTGTTCGCTCTGGCCCGCTTCGTTCAACTCCACCCCCCTCGTGCCCATCCAGACTGGGCTCAGAGCGATAGCCTGGCTGCTGACTGGACTGGAGGAGAGAGGAGGAGGACTCTTTAAGACTGTCCCCACGACTCATCTACAGAGAGAGAGAGAGCGAGAGAGAGACAGCAAGCAGAAGAGTTTATAAAGTTACAAAGGAAATCTGAAAGCTAAATTCAAAGGGAGGTCAAGGACAAACCCCTGGGTACTGATCGTGTGGGCCACTGGGGACACATGATTTAGGAAAGCATTTTCTCTAGCTATGATAAAGAGGCAGCATTATGACAGACAGAGAGGCTAAGCTTGGAAAGGCAGGGGAACAAACTTAGATGCACCGAAGGCAGAGCGTTTTCCACAGGAGTCTGAATGCATGTCATTTTTGCTTTTGTTTCAGTATAGCACACCACATCGCATGAGCGACGTTAAAAGACCACAGTAGGCACCAATTTAAAGACCACATCATCTCACTTTTTTTTGTTTTGTGGTCTTTTTTGGTAGGAGGTAAAAAGCCCTGGTACCTCATGTATAAACAGTAAGCTACAAGCAAGCTTGACATTTATCCCGTTAGCCTAACATTTTTGATTTGATTGTAGCCAACTGTTGTCAACCTGTAGACTTTATTAACACTACTAGAGTATAATTAAACAAAAGGAAGAGATTTTATTTATGCTTTTGTTTCATAAACAACCAATTTTTTCCTTTGTACAAGTGGCTGTCGTTTTGAGAAAGCATCAGAGACAACATCTTTATATAATAACCTTTACTTAAGATAAAGATACAAAATAACTACTATAGTGGAAAACTAAATAGTGGGAAATTCATAAAACAATGACAATATAATAGAAACTCAGTAGCATTAACAAGCTGCATTTAAAATGAATGCATATGCATAAACATATTAGAGTAAGGAGAGGACCATTGGCACATAATTAAACAATAACGCACACAGAGACACAGAAAAAGTAGTAGTGTAAACTTACTGATACTGTTCAACTGAAAGCCACTGAGTCAATCAAATTGGAGGGGGAAAACAATTGAATGGATAGAAAAAAATGTTAGAGAAAAAAAAAAAGACTTAATGTGTGGTACAAAGGAAATAATAATTACAGTCATGCAAAAGAACATGATGGACGTCAAATTAAATTTAGTGAATCATCACCATAGATGTGAATGAATACACAGACCTCTTTACCGTGGATAAGCAACACATACTGTACATCAACAGAGAAAAGTTACCTGGTTGGCGTAGGCATGTGTGAGGGCAGTGTGGTTCTTGGCCGGACTGCTGTATGTGGGCCTGTACTTGAACATGGTGGGGGTGGGAGGGGCTTTATTCAACAGACTACTCTCTGCAAACAAACAATAATGAAAGATCAGATTTAGAGCTGTAAACACATTTTAGTAATGTGTTAAGTGAATTACGTTGACACAACAGCTTTGCAACAGGTAATTAATTACAAGCACATTAACAACAATCACAACTATAAAGTTTTAATTATAGTTCTTATTCTACAAGAATAGAGAAGTTCACATCACAACTATAACAATAATGACCCAGAGGAACACTATCATTCAAATCACTTTGCAAATGATTTTTCTCTAACTGATGAACATTAAATACACTGACAGACAATAAGAATTGTCCAGATCTTAAAGAGCTTGAGGATTAAAGTGGCACACAACATTACTGCAGCGCCTGCTTATAATAAACTAATCATGCTTTAGTGTGACTGCTAATATAGTTCTCATTTAGTTGTTCATTTATAGTTATTCTTGGTATGATCAGGCCTTAATACCTTATTCAAGGGCTCTCTCTAATGATTATTTCGTTAATCGAGTAATCAGTTGATTATTCTGATCTTTAATCAGATAATTATAATAATTTTTTTGTGGTGATAAAAATAGACCAAAGCAAACAATAGCATTTAAAGTAACTTAAAATACATATACTGTATAATAGCAATAATAATTAGTTCAAATAAAGTATCAAAGACAATCATAGGGTTTTATTGAACAGAACTGGAATTAAATTCATAATTTAACCGAGCTAATGTACATTACGCATTATAACAAATGCCTGACAACAACGGCCTAACAATAATTTTTTCACTTTACAGTGTGATCTAATCCTTGTTTAATATTGATTCAACATTTAGTTGATTCAAATGTCCATTTAATCTTTAATATTTCTTTATGACAGAAATGCTACAGCTACTGTAATTTCTTGAATATGCTGACATCAAAAACTCAAAGTGAGGGTTTAAACGTATATTTAGAAAACACGATGAACAGTTAACATATTGAGAAGGATATTGATGTATTCCCCCTTGATTGTATTCTCTAGTCTGATAATGCGTTTCATGGATTCTCGTCCGATATTTCCAACATTTTGCCGGTTTTTCAACACCGGGAAAATACAGTGGAGGATTTTCTTTAAATCGAGTACTCGAATTCCAATCCTGCTCCACTCCAAATATTAATATTAGTTTCATAAATGGCTAAATATATGCAAGAAAGACAAGAAGCATCATGTGACATTACTGCTGTTACATTTTGAAAGCTTGACTCAACACTATTCAATGCAAGTCATATCTTAAAGGTAAAGTAAATCTTAAAAAAATAAAAATAAATACTGCACAAATAAGGCAGTAATGATCTATGAACATTTGAGAGATATTAATCAATTAAAATGCTGGTGTAATTTGTCATGTTTGTTTGCTCTAACCCTCAGAGTGTCCGGCAGGTCCTCGGGACAGCCCAGGGTATCTGAGCTCTGGTTTGGGTGGAGGCGGAGGCTCGGCGTCCGCAGACTGACTCTCCATCAAACTGCTCTTAGACTGAAATATTGCACAAAAAAGAGAGGATAAAACAGAAGGTCAATTAAATAAAGGAAGAGACAAAACAGCTGAATAAGGGTATTTATCAGAGTGTCAAGATTGGAAAAACATTCAAAGTCTGACTCCTTTCTCCCCAATGCCAAAGTCACTGAAAAAATTAAGGTTGTCTAAATCTAAATTGAATATTAAACAAATGGAACAAGTGAAACGTGATTCTGAAGGTTTATATATGAAAAAAAAAGGAGTGTGTGTGTATACGAGAGTCCTGCAAGGGTCCTGTTTGATAAACCCACACCAGCAGTGATTAAAAGAAATCGCCCAACCTGTTATCCGACAGCAACACTAATTTAATTCCGTACCTGACCCTTTTCACATAAAAACTATGACCCGTAACACACCCGCATTAAAATCTCCTACATGAGGTAAACAAAACTCCTACATGAGGTAAACATTTATTTTCTCATGTAACATAAGCAATAAACCATTAGGCATTCTGAGTTAATGTATTAAAGAAAAAAATAACAGACACGCAGGCCAAACTGTTAACAAAAAAACATCCATCCGACATCCTGTAAACGATATAAAAATACGGAGTGTCTATTTAGACTAAGTGCAAATAGCCCGCCTTGTTGGCGAACGTGGGATTCAGCTAGTCCAGGGGTTTTCAAACTGTGGGTCGCGACCCACTTGTGGGTCACAGAATGGAACAAGGTGGGTCGCACAAAGTCACTTGGCTGCAGCTAAATTTGCGTTTCAATGACACACACACACACAGTTCAGTCTAGGGCTGCACGAAAGTGACGAGTGGGAACGGTGCGAGGCCGGTGGAGTGATTGGAATTGAGCGACACCTGCTCGACTCACCAGTCTCGAGAACCACGGAGGAGATCGGAAGGATACAAAAGAGGAGCGTCCGTCTCCCCGGCAACTCACTCCAGCCCACCGCCTCGAGCATCCTCCTTCGCCCTACTCGATGGCACTGCGGATTCACCTCAGTGCCGAGGGATCTTCGGCAGCGCGTCCCTCCTTCCTCCCAGGCTTCGGCACCAGTCTAACACATTAAAAACTTCTCAATCACGGGAAGGAGGAGGCGGGAACCGGGAACCCACTCGTCACAATGATATAGCCCACCAACATTAATAAGGACTGCAATATCCTTAGTGTGATTTTCGAATTGCAATTAAGTCCGCGTGCTTTGCGTGTTTTGAAGCGCGGGCGCGCACGAGTTGTAATAACAGTGAAGGTCTCAGAGCAATGTCATTAAAAGGTTCAATCGGTCCGCATTATTAAAAGAGAAAAACTTGCTCACTTCAATACACTATATTCCGCATGAGATTGCATACACCAGAAAACAAATGTTACGAAAACGGTTTCAGGTAGGCCATGTTCATTCATTTCTATCGTCCGTTTGAGCTCTGTGCACTTTTTTCGTTCGGGAAACGGTTTGTAAAAAGCATTTCACATGTACAGGGTGAGCAGTGCACAAACGCAGGGTTAATTGTAACACTACAAGATTTAAACATTTCCACATAACAAAATGCACAAAAAAATAATGCAATACTCCTTGACGTATCATCTCTTTTTAGAGAAAAATTTGCCAAAGTTCAGAAATCTTTTGAAGATATTGCTGAACATTAATTTAACCATTGCTAAAATAAATTTCTGCCTGAACTTAATGTCATCCAGTTTTTTTTTTTTTTGTTTATTTAAAACGAGACACATGTTTATTATTATTTTTTACCTATTTCACAATTATTTTAATCTCCAAACAGTTTTAGATAGTTCTGCTTTGCTTCTTATGCTTTTTCTAAAAAAAGTGTTGGATTGTGCTCCGTTCTCACCGACACACACGGAAGGATCGTGAATGCATTTTCTGCAACAAAACACAGCAGCGCAGATTACAGTTCACTGGAGTGAGCCTGTTTAACGTTTTTATGGACACTACATATTCTAAAGTCTGTAAACAAAAATTAAAACTTAAATATTAATAGTGATTTTTTTCAGGTGTAGGCCTACTCTAAAATAAAAAGTTTTTTTTTCTTAAATACTTCATTTCTGTCATCAAACTTTTAAGTAAGATTAGGCTTAAAGTAATATCAACCTTTTTTTTCCTCAAATATTGTGGTGGGTCATGAAATAGATTACACTTGTCTAGGTGGGTCGTGGAATGGAAAAGTTTGGGAACCACTGAGCTAGTCAACATTACGAAAGACTGTCGACAGTTGTCAGCTTCAGTGATGCAGATGATGCAATGTGTGTCGTAACCATTTTTAACCTATCAACCAGGGTTTGAATCTGCCTTTTGGCTAACTTTTTCTCGCTATTCAAATTTCAAGTAACATCAGAAAAGCATTTATTTTCAATGAAAATGAAGGAAATAATAAAAAAGTTGAAAATGAAGTATAGGGTAGGGTTAGGGTAGGTGTGGGGAGGGCTGTATTGTCCCAATAAGGTGGCATCCATTTGATAATTTGAATAAAATTTACAGTCAATAAGTTTTTGCATACTGTTTTAGAATTGTATTATCTACTACAATACTGAGGTGCAGATAATTGGTACTATTTGCAAAAAAAAAAAGTATAAATAGCAGAAAATCCTGATAAAATCTTACATAGTGTAGTGTAAGAAGAATCGATATCTATTTGCACAGTGTAAATAGCATCCATCGCTGTTTGCATAGTGTAAATAACATCCATTGCAAAGAAAATATGCTATTTTCACTAAGTCTAAATAGCATCTAATTGCTATTTACACAGTGCAAATAGAAAAATTGCCATAAAAATATTGTGTACATCATGTGAACAATCTATTTTGAAAAAATTGTGCATTCTCTGCAGTGTATACGTGACCATTTGTCCTGAAAAGTAGTCTAAAACTTTTGTGAAAGTGATGTGTCATGTGGACAAGTTTGGATATACTCGGAACTTGTGCTCTGCATTTAACCCATCTTAAGTGCACACACAAACACACACACACCAGTGAATACACACACAGCATGAACACACACCCGGAGCAGTGGGCAGCCATTTATGCTGGGGGCCCGGGGAGCAGTTGGGGGTTCAGTGCCTTGGGCATGTCAGTTGTGGTATTGAAGGTGGGAGAAAGAGCTGTACATACACTACCCCCAACCTACATTCCCTGCCGGCACGAGACTCGAACCCGCAACCTTTGGGTTACAAGTCTGACACTATAACAATTAGGCCACGACTTCCCTTTATTTACTTTGTGAATAGTTGCTTTTAACAGTCTTCAAACAGAGCGTGAACACAAGCATGGGACTGTTTGAAAGCAGCTGTCTATCAGCTTCCACTGGAGTGAGTCAAAATAGTCTTGGCTATTGGACCCACACCCTGTCCGCCTGTCGCCCATCCAACCTGTACCCGCTCAACACATACATTTATTTTTCCCTCCGTTACATCCAATATTAGCAGTTTACCCATCAGGTAAGCTCCCGCGTGCAGGACTCTGATCTGTGTGAGTGTGTGTTTGTGTGTGTTTGTACAGTTTTCATGTGTTGTTTTTAATTATATGATTTATAGAACACATCAGGAATCTGGATAAGATAATATAAACCTTGCGAATTGGCATTCTCTTGATTGGTAATTTGTAATGAATACTTTATTAGCATTTATTATTAATCGTGATTATGATTTGAGCAAAGAAATTGTGATTACCAGTTTAACCATCATCGTGGAAGCACAATACCATGCAAGCCTATTTATCACAGACCAACAAGTTCAGGGTGAGGCAACTTGTGGACACTTTAGGCCCTTTCTCAGGTTCTGGAACATTTGGTGTGCCAACTTTCCATGAGTAATCGCAGGTTGCAGCAGGCACACCTCTGTAATATTTGGGACTAGTGCAATGGTATTACATTAGAGGATGCCAAAAGATTCAGCAACCTTATTAGAGCGATAAGACCGGGAATTCTGAAGCTAATGGAGGAAAAGTGTATGAACATTTCCAATAATCAGTTCCTTCCATTTCTGCACAGTGGTGCACATTTATCAAGCAGCTCTCTCTGGCATTCTGCACCTCCTTCCTCCCTCTTGCTATCCGCGCTTACAACTCAGCAAGCTACAAGCTGACTGAGCCTTTCATTTTATAAACCATTAATACAAAAATCCATGCCATCCCAAAAAGCATAACTCCAGGCTGCAATGTTGAAAAATGTCAAACATTTAATGAAGTGCTCCAAATTGATAGAAAGTTCCTGTATTCTTAAAGAACAAAAATCAAGTGACATTTCAGAACGCAACCTTTCATTATGGAATAAGAAAGAATGTTTGACAGTTTAAAAACCAGTCTACATTTCAGCCATATTAAAGGGTTAGTTCACTCGAAAATGAAAATTATGTCATTAATGACTCACCCTCATGTCGTTCCAAACCTGTTGTAAGTGCATTCACGACGCTGCTGACGTGTTTTCTGGTGCGCCCAATAGTGTTACTGCAGTGCAACTCTCACAACAGACCCGGAATAGAAGACAATCATGAATAAAGTCGTAGATTTTGCTATTTTTGGACCAAAATGTATTCTCGATGCTTCAACATATTCTAACTGACCCTCTGATGTCACATGGACTACTTTGATGATGTTTTTCTTACCTTTCTGGACATGGACAGTATACCCTACACACAGCTTCAATGGAGGGACTGAGAGCTCTCGGACTAAATCTAAAATATCTTAAACTGTGTTCCAAAGATAAACGGAGGTCTTACGGGTTTGAAACAACATGAGGGTGAAAAATTAATGACATAATTTTCATTTTTGGGTGAACTAACCCTTTAATGCAAGCCTGTCTGTGCTAGCTGTCCTCAATCAGATGGTAAATGGCACAAACAGATATTTTCTGAGCTTCGTCTGCCAGAGAGGGGAATTGGAGCTTGTTTGTAAAGGGATTTTGGCTTCAGCAGGAACATCTGCATCAAGTGGCAGAGGTAACAGTCATGGCCACATTCAAACATTTAAGTTATATATTTCCATGGCCATCTAAATAACTGATCTTTTTTTTTTTAATCATTCAAATTCAGACTTCCTAATTAATCGTTTAGAACAATTAGTGATTTGTGAATCAATCTATTAAAAAAGACCAGACTCTAAAGGTACAACTTGCTCACAAAAAAAAGAGCAATATCTACAATTTTATTCATTTCTATGGCTTTCTGAGGTCTAGAAAATACAATTTAAATATTTGCAGATATTTCATCCCAATTGAGAGACTTCTTGTCCAAAAGCAGATGGCTGGACAGAAGCCGTGAGAGCACTGAAGCAAATAAGTACGAAGACATTATTTCCTTACCCGGTGAAGGTCTCCTTGGATTCCGTTGTCGAGCACCTTGGCTGCCAGCTGAGCCTCAGTAAGCTGTGGTCGGAGGAAAGGAGGCTGAATAGACACTGTCTCAGCCTTCCTCTTTCTACCCAGATACCTAAGAGATCAGAATACAACACACTGAGTTAAAACTTCAATGAGAAAATAAAACATATAGGTCAAAGTTATAAATGCAGGAGAAAACATACCTGGGTGCCTGTGAGCTACACAGAACGTGCGAGACGTTCCTCAAGCAGCCGTTTGTGAAGGGGTTCACACCTCCTCTGAACTTCCCTGTTACCTACAAACAGTTGACCATTAAACAATAACCTTATTAGCTACTTTATTAGTTATTTGTCAATTCAAATTATAATTTTTTAAAAAATAGTAAAAAATTAAAGTGAAAAGTAACATTTAAACATAAAAAAGGGATGAAAAGAGGCAGTAGAGAAAACTAGTGAGACTCATGTAGTCAACACATAAAGAGGAGGAGAGATGGGAAAAAAAGAAGGCAGGAAACTGGTTTGGGAAAAGGATTAAGATGAGATAATCTAAAGAAGGAGGGCTGAGAGAAAGTCATATTTTGTAGGATAATAAAACTGCTTGATAGGGATTTGAATCCCAGTTCACCACCACCAACAACAACATGGTTATTGACAGGAACACAAACACCACAACAGAAGATTATGGTTGCGCATATAACAACCTGCTCATTGGTGGTCCTGCCTCTTGCCACCAGAACGACATGGAAACCAGTGAGACCTGCTACTGGGATGAAAAAAAGCCCAGCGACACACATGACAGCCATACTGATAAAGGGTCAAGGAAGAGACAGCACATCGTAATACAAGTCAGTCAAGTTCAGCTCTCACTCAAAGACACTGCAGAGATTGTTGCACAGTCACACTCTGAATTTTGGACAGAAACTTTGGGTTTGAGCACACATAAAATGTAACAATTGTTTGAGGATACGTGACAGCCGAATGCACTCTGTCCAGCTGCTGGGTGTGGTAGAGAATATACAGCAGGCCGAAGCCAAACACTCCCATTATGTGAGCCGTCAAAGAGAGCAGGAACAGGAAGAAGTAGCGGTAGTTCCTCCGGCCGATACAGTTGTTGACCCACGGACAGTGATGATCAAAATCCTGCAAGGAGAGAAGAGGCAAGTTGAGTGTATGGGAATCATAATGATGAAAGAGAGAGAGAAAAGCTTAAGGCTGTCCAAAGCAAACACACTTCTCTAATTAACACAAATCAATCATTTAGTCTGCAAAGCATTATTCAGAGCAAGAGTGGACAGACTGATTAACGACAAAGATACATCCTTACATAGACAAGATAGTAAAAATAAATACAAATGTTATGATAATTGCTATGTACTGTAACGTCATGTTTTTTTTAAGGGACATACTAGGGTCACTGCTGAACACAATCACTGGAATAAGGTGTGTGTATGTGTTTACCTCCACACAGTTGTCGCACACAGAGCAGTGTGAGCAACGTGGAGGTCTATAGAAACGGCAGGTGGAGCACCACTTCATCCGGACTTGAATGCCTCTAATCTCCACAGTCTTGTAAAGAGGAGCCCGGAAATCATCCTCTTTATCCTCATCTTCCTCAGCTGCAACATCAAATTACACTTGTATTTTATTAACCTCCTGCTTAAAAGTCAACATGGAATCCAAACCCTGTTTACTTTATGACCTTTGTGTTTCTTAGCACACATCTTCTGCACAATTCATCAGTACAACGCTACTCCAAATGAATAAAAACGGTCTTCATAGTTTTTCCATAAAATTAATACACATATTCAAGTGACATCACTAATAGCCAATTAATATACAGATTTTTTTATTTTTTTTTGTAGATTGATTATTCCATTCCCCCTTTAGGAACATTAGGGACGTAAAATGGACTTTAAATGCAGTGTTATGTTAGTATATACTATTATAGTATTGATTAACATTTAATATTACATTTTATTTTTTGTTTTATTTGTAATAATTTGAGTGCTTCAACCAGAGATCGGACCAAGTCACACATGTGCAAGTCTCAAGTAAGTCTCAAGTCTTGACCTTCAAGTCTCAAGTAAGTCCCAAGTATTTTTTTCTTGGGCAAGTCAAGTCAAGTCAAGTCACAAGTTATGTCAAGTCAAGTCAAGTCAAGTCTTGTAGTAAGTCAAGTCAAGTCCAAGTCAAGTCACCTTATTATTGTAATTTTACCTGCAGAATCTGATCTTAATAAAGTTAAAGACAAGATATAAGTAACAGTAAATTAAAATAATTTGGATTTGCATTGTAAATACTCATGTTCAGTAAAATACATCATGGAATCAAACAAAATTGTAACTTCATAAAATTATTTATTTTTCACTTCTGCCAACAGAAATGTTTTACATTATCAATATTGAGTCCATAAAACAAATAACAGCTAAACATCCAACAGACTCCTCTCTGAACACCCCCCCTCCCCTCTCCTCTCTTGCTCAAGGGCACCTAAGTCATGGTATTGAGGGTGGAGAGAGAACTGTACATGCACTGCCCCCACCCACAATTCCTGCCGGCCCGGGACTCAAACTCACAACCCTTTGATTTCAAGTCCGACCCTCTAACCATTAGGCCACAACTTCCCCTCAAACACAGTTTACATACAACATTAAACTTTCTTACATTTCTCCTCTCTCTCAAGTTCAAGTTCAAGTTGCTTTATTGGCATGACATTTGAGTTACAGTATTGCCAAATTTAGCATTTAGATACAGAATAAAATATGATTACAATAAAATACAATAAAAATAGCAGCAGCAGATAATATTTCTAATATTAATAATAGTAATTATATACAATTAAGAATATCAAATAAAACAGTTAAATACAATAAATTATCCCTTTTGTATGGTGTGTATGGTGTATAAATATTTAGCAGCTATTGTGACTGCCGTCTCATTCTCTCCAAGTATATGGAGTAGTTTCTCCGAGTCATTTAGAGACAAGAATGAATGATTCAAAGCTTCAAACTGTGGGAAGAATGTTTCTCTTGTAGTGCTGTATTTGGGACAGACAAGAAGGAAGTGTTTCTCATCCTCTGTTTGATTCAGCTCACAGTGTTTGCCTCTCTTCTCTCGGTAGCCAGGATCTTTTATGTCTACCAATCTCTATTTCCAAATCATGATCACTGAGTCGATATTTTGAAAGGATTTGTCTTTCTTTTAATTGCTTGAGTGATAAGTACTTTGCCAGTTTTGTGGTTCTGTTTAGGGCCGAATAACACTGGAGTTTGGTTTGGAGCTCAAATTTATTTTTTCATTTTTCATCTTAATTATACTTCAGATTTTTGTCAATTAGTTTCTGAATGTTGGGGTTGTGATTGGAGTCAGACTCAGTTTGGATTTCCTTCATCAGGTGAAGCACGAGTGTGTTTCTCTCTCACTCTCTCTCTCTCTCTCACACACACACACAATCTCTCTCTCAGAGTACATCCGTAAGTCATTACCTCTATTACAAGGTATTGCACTTGCAAAATATAAGATTCGAGAGTCTTGTCTGCAAGCCGAGCACGATGTGGCCTATCCCACCATGTATGCGCCACCGGTATGCGCGCTCACAATGGAAGCAACGCGGTCGCGACGCGCACGCGGTGCGACACGCTCGACGCCTCAGGGGCGCAACTGCCCGAGCGCTTTGGAAACAAGGAGACAGCGGCGCGACTAGCGATTTCCACGCGTTTTTAGGCGCGAATTATTGACGACAAAAGCGATGACCCTCAGTACCCCTCAAGCTGAGATATTGATGTGATGTGATATCTGATCTAAGTGGGCGTGGTCTGCGTAAGGTAGAGAGGGCATGACTGATGATGTCATGACATGACAACGCGATTCTCAGCCTGCGCTCCAGCTGAGTAATCAATTTTATTTTTTAAAAATAATTTATATATTTTATATTCAAACTGAAAACATAATGTGATTAACACTCAAGTCATTCAAGTCATCCTGTCTCAAGTCAAGTCAAGTCCCGAGTCTTTAACTTCCAAGTCCGAGTCAAGTCTCAAGTATTTTATTTTTTGTCAAGTCAAGTCACAAGTCATAAAAATAGCGACTCGAGTCGACTCGAGTCCAAGTCACCAAGTCACAAGTCCCCATGTCTGGCTTCAACTTATTTTTTAGTTTAGGCAACATTTCTAATCTTTGTTTAGTTTTATCAAGTTATCAAGTTTATCAACAAGTTTTATCTAATATTTATATTTTAGTTTATTTCAATTAAAAACATTAAAAATAATTTTTGTTAGTTAACAATAAGAACACTGCTTTAAGGTTGATTTAGCTGACGTTGTATACTCTCACACACAGAAGCATCATATCAAAGATGGCTTCACTACCTCTAGGGAAGATGCCAGGATCCATAAAGGTGGCCATACAGAAATTGGCCAGAACAAACAGAAATATAATGCCATTGTATATCGGCACAGCGGCGGAAAACTGCTCCGAAAGCCAAGGGCACCTGTAAGAGACAGAATGGGACTGAAATCACATGTATGTTTTATGTAATCTTTCTCAAGTGTGCTAGTCTGCTTAACCATCTTAATTTAGGGAAAAAGAACTGGTTGTCAAGGGAACACACTGACTGATAATGTTTTAGCCACTTCCTTACTATAAGCGATACAGATGTACAGATAACCACTCAATTCCTCCTGGGAAACAGAGGGTACCACAAAATATACAATGTGTGAGAACACAAAAACAGGAAGAAGGGAGGAATAAAAAGAAAAAAAAGAGAGAGGAAAGTGGCACTTTATGACAGATGCTGTCCTAATTTTCATTGCCCTTCAGTGATTAATCTGATGGGTTGGTGAGAAGAGAGGGATCAGAGGGGGCAAATGACAAGAATGAACAGACGTGACAAGGCATCTGACTTAAAACCCCCAGATTTCCTCTTCTGTGCCAACTGGAAGGGCTGTTCATTTATTTTTTTGGCATGATGACTATTTCATATTCCTGCTATATTTACAGGTAACGACATACAGAATCCAGGCCACAAGAAGTCAACAGGAAGTTGACATGATTTCTCATCAAAAGAGCTCTGACTGCACTTTTAATGCTGATACTGCATTATCAGTCTGTGTGTGCACAAGCCATTAAGTAGGTCATTAAAGAGCTTAGCATTAAGACCTTTTATTTATGTAAACATGTATTTCATACAAACATTATGTCCATTTCAATGTTAATAGGTCTAGCTATTTTCTTCACAGAGGACTTTGGCGAAGGTGCTGTAAATAACAAATTCCTATGCATGTCTGCCTTGGTATTTTCTTTTTTTTTATGTAACTTTATTTGTACTGTAACATTGGCAGAAAAGTGTCTCCTGAGACCAGACATGCTGTACGGAATTACATCAATGTTAGAGTTAGGGTTACTTTGTCAAAATGCATAATGCATTCCTGACTAGAAAAATCTTTTATATTGCCTCATCTAAGAAATTAAATAGGACACAGAGGCTCATTTAAGTTAGATCAGAATTGTTGAAAGTTGTGAGTCTTTTGAAAATCTAAATCAAGAAAAATCTGTAGAGGATTGATCTTGTTGTCATTCAAAACGTTAATAAAAATGATTAAGCAAAGAGACCTTTTAATACAGCACAGGCAAGGTAGATTCTGATCTTCGAAGCTGTGTGAAAAACCTTTCTGATATTTAAGAGCCTGCTGTATTGAACATTAACTTAAGAACTGAGGATATTATTAGAAGTGAATTCCTTAGATGTAAGCGGTCAAAAATCTCAACAACAAAAAAAGAAAAGACAATACAAAAAGACAATTCCAGTTATTTGAATACTAAGACTATAACACTCTTAGATGTGACTCATTTAATGATAAAAAATGACAACACTGACTGAAATGATGTTAACTATACTGTCCTACTTAGCAACTGCTGCCGTATGATCATCATCAGGCAAGCTATTTTGTAATGTAAAATATTGGAATCATGTGTGTTTGGAGAGTTTTAAAAGGGATTTTTAAAAATATAAAAAATGATAAAAGTTGCATGTTATTTCGTAAAAGAATACAATACACTTTTTGATCACTGTTATTTACTGGTACATGTTTACTCATCCATCATAAATGATTGCAGCAATCAGTGTTGGTAAACGTGTCTGTGTACTCACGTGAAGCAGAAGAAGAGGGTGGTTGCTCCAACCAAGAAGGCCGTTGCGGCAGAGACCGGCACGTAGCGACTAGGCCGGAGAGGTCTGGATGGGACAGTGGGGTGGGGTGGGGAAGTGGGTCCAGACAGGCCCCCACTCATGCTGCCGCTCGGCATCACCCAGGGGGCAGGATGGCAGCGCACCCCAGAAAATTATATATTTGAGTGTTTGTGTTGTTGAGACAGCACAAATGCAAAAAAAGGCTAGAGGAGAAGCCGTTGGTCTTTTAGCATTATAGAAAAAGGCCACATGATGAGCATGGTTTCAACAGTACAAAACAAATTCTCAAAGTTAAAAAGGATTAACAAAGGATAAAAAAATAAAAAAAAAGTGGTAAAATGAATAAATTAGGGCTTTTAACAAACTGATTTAAAGTTTCTGATATTTGGACACTGGCTTATAAATTATTAATCATTTAACAAAAATGGCTGAAAAGCTTTAATGTCTAAATATTTTCTGACTATTTAGGAAAAAAGTTTCAAAAGGACTGTAATATGGGAACTGCTTTAAAAAGAAGAAGAATAAAAATGTGAGGTGCTTTTTTTTATATAATTGTTTTTCTCATGAAAAAGATTTGGTGTTACTGTATAAAATAAGAGGTAGAGGAGAGCAACGGTTATGAGTTTTTTTCCTCTTTTTTTTTTTTTTTGGATGCTGACAAATTAAAAAATATTATATTTGGGTTTGATGTTTTGATAAGCAGGCCTGAAGTCAATTAATGCCCTGGAGTTACCTTCTGCTGTGAAATTGGATAAAAAAAAAAAAATTAATAAAAAAAAAATGAAACCGCAAAAGACACAAAGGATTTTTCTCAGTTTTGGTGTAGTTCACTTTTGAAGGGAGAAATGACAGCGAAGGAATCAGACGGAATCAACCGTTAACAGTTTAACCCCACCATCCACACCATCAGAAAATATAAAAATGTCTTTCCTTCATTTCAACCAATGAGTGCGCTACACTGCACCTTAAGAAATGGAATCTCTAGTGTCTCTCTCCAGAGTCGATGCATTGCTGATCCACAGGTTAGTTTCGAAGGACAGGCCAGTATCTTTACAAGTAAACAGGCTTACACCTGCATGTCTGATTAGATCAAAATTCTTGCTTTTTGAGACAAGAGGCATGAAATGAGAGGAATGCTCCAGCTAAAACACCTCTCTTGATGGAGCTTGCACAGAGACAAAAAACAGGTGAGAAGAGCAGCGCTTAGCTAGCACACATCTCAACATTACTGGGAATTGATCCAGGTCAGTGGAGCGATTCAGAAAAAAAAAGACTTTGGAGCTTTTGAATCCTGGGATCCACAGGTGAGTATGTGAAGATTGATTCAAAAAGAAAACAAACAAGAGTTCAACTTCTCCCCCTTTGGGACATTTCAGAGACTTCTTTAAATGTGTACGTGTGGGTGTATCAGGTCCTGCTGCCATCTATTAGAAGATGAGGCAGCATTACATAAGGACCTCAGGGGGACGCAGCCTCAAGGGAGTGCCTTGAGCCATGCCTACGCCTTCTTCTCTGACTCCGTGGAGTTCTCCTCTTTCAGCTGACCATACGCACATTCACACACACACACACACACACACACACACACAGAGAGAGTAAGCATGCACTCATCCAATGATGGGGTCTTTGAGTGGGTGTGCCGGAGAGAATGGAAATAAACTCCACCTGAAAAGAACAAAAGAGAGAAAAAAAATTAGAATTCTGAGCCAAAAAAGGCTTGAGCAGAAAATTTTAAATGGTAGGGCTGACACAAAACAAAAAATTTGGCAATTAAATTGTCTATTACAGGGCTCCAATTAAAGAGACACTGGCTCCTATAAGACTAAATTTGGCAACAAATTATGTTTTTTTTTTTTAGGTGCAACAGAATAAATGTGTTCTATTTTTTTTTTTTTTACACATACTGTCATGTGTGTCTGTCTCATCTTTTCTTGTCTTTATCAGCATTTTAATCCATCTTGTAGATGTCCTGGAAACTAAGGGTCACTTAAATTAGGAATTAAATGTCTTTTCCAACAGAATTATATACAATCACCAAGAACTTTTTATTACACTGTATCTGTGCCAATATCACGGACCATAATGTCAGCATCACTTGGCCACTGAGTGTAGTTTAACCTTTAGCTCCTTGCATTCTTATGTCAACAGGTTAAGTAAAAATATGAAAATGCAATATAACACAAAATTTAGCAAAATGATTCTATTTATAGTTATTCTTTTCTGGTTGGCTGATGAGCTTATGGACACCGAATAGTTATTCTGAGGTAAACGTATTGTTACATGGCATTGTTTAGGCTACAATTTTTCAAAGATAATTTTTTTTACATCATTTTGTTGTAAAAACTCTAGAGTCCAGATTATTTCAGTGAAATATATATATATATATAGTTTTTTTTTTTTTTATCAAAATGACTGTGCTTTCTCTCTCCAATGTATTTTATGTACAAGCATAAAAAATGTTTGAAGCATAAAGTGCTACATAGTGATGTGTTCGAAGCATCCACAGTGACATTACATAAACTAAACTTATATTATTTGCTTATGTTTTCATTATTGATTTTATCAATGAGTTGTTGCAGCCCAATTATATACACCATCAAGCCACATTCAAATGAATGCTCAAACATCGTAAGCAGAGACATCACAGGCCAGACTGAAGAATAAGCCCTTTTATTGACACTAAACAATAGGGGGGGGGGGACACTGACCTTAATTACAGAGACATCTGTAGGGCAATCTCTAACCAGTTTCTCTTAGTTAACCAAAAACACATTGAAATGACATCACATAAGCTTTCACTATCAAATGTTATGCAAACTAAGGTAATGTCTGGATGTTTGCAAAGCCTCAAGGCTTTCTGAAAGTGTGCACACACATTAGGGCTGGGTATTGCCAACTACATCATGAAACCACACACACATCATGAAACAAGCATGTGTACAGCAATACTATCATGACTAGGGATGGGCATCGTTTACACTTTACAGATACCGATACTTATCGATACTGTTATCAATACTATTTGGTGCAAAAAGATATGAAGTGAAAAGCAGTTGAAAATTTCAAGATATTTTATTACTGCTGTATAACTGTATTAATGTTCTCAAGTTAAGAGCAGTGAGTTTTTTTTCTCAATGTGTTTTATTTTATTAACATTAAAGGAATAGTTCACCCAAAAATGAAAATTGTGTTATTTACTCACTCTCAAGTAGCTTTAAACCTGAATGATTTTCTTCTTCTACAGAATATAAGTTATTATTCTGAAGAATGTTGGAAACTAAACAGTTGCTGGTCCCCAGTGACTTTTTTTTTTTTCTATTATCAAAGTTAGTGGGAACCTGCAACTGTTGTTACCCACATTCTTCAAAATATCTTCTTTTGTGTTCAGCACAAGAAAAAAAAATATGAAAACATGTTTGGTACAACATTTAAGAGATGCACGCACCCATTTCTCTCTTCCTTTTTACTTTCACTTTAGACATCATAAACTGTGTTTATATTTAAACCTTGTATGTTTTTGACACTGCGCTTTGTATCTGCTGATTGCTGATTGAGATTTACATGCTTGACCGACTGACCCTGTATACTCTCATTAATTTCGTTCACGAACGAGATGTATCAGTTCATTCAACTCGTTCACCTACGAGAAGATTGTATTCGTTCACTACATTGAACAAATCACATGCTCCGTCACATCTTGAGTAACTCTTTGACAGGATGAAACCGTTCACAGAGCTGTTCACGAGCTGAACATTCGCTGCTAATAGCGCCGAGCTCGCGCACTGCTGTGGAGGGAGGAACTTCATTGAACAAGAAATATGAGTTTTTTACTGTTTATGGTCAGTGGATTACGTGAACGAGAACGATTCGTTCACCTAAAAGATTTGTTCACGAACGAACCATCATAGTGCAATTACCTATAGCCTATATTAAATATCTGGAATACATATTTTCATATTTTATTATAGTGTTGCACGGTGCACCGATACTACAAAAGTATCGCAATTCTCGGAAATTAAAAACGTCACGATTCCTAAATGTATTAGTATCGATACTTCAAATAATGACTGCGTTCCAGATTTGTAAGATAATTATTTTATGTTGGTGTGTGCAACGCACGCTTCCAGTGCCTCCCTATGGACGTCTGTTTTTTCTCCTCACGCAAGCAAAAAAGCACTACAGCGAGATGGCTGCATTAGTGGCTTTACTAAACTGATTTGGCTTTACTAAAATGTGTGCATAATCGCATTAAATAATTTAAATAAGTTGTTCAGATGAACAAAGCACGTGTTTTTTTTGCATAATTAACATTTTAATTGTTTGGTCAGACAGTTCATATATAATATTCACATTAATCGGGGATTAAACGTGGAGTTATGTTCTGTATACTAAATATGAAAACGAGCATTTCTGCACAGCACCTATAACTGCGCTTAGTATCTGCTGATTGCTGATCGAGATTTACATGCTTGGCTCACTGACCATGTATACTCATTCATTTCATTCACGAACGAGATGTGTCAGTTTATTCAACTCATTCACGAATGAGAAGATCTCTCGATCTCGTTCAGTGAAGGGTGGATTCGTTCACTACATTCAACAAATCACATGCTCCGTCACATCTTGAGTAACTCTTTGACAGGATGAAACAGTTCACAGAGCTGTTCACGAGATGCGCATGCGCTGCTAATAGCGCCGAGCTCGCGCGCTGCTGTGGAGAGAGGAACTTTAGTGAACGAGAAATATAAGTCAGTGGGTTACCTGAACGAGAACGATTCATTCATCTAAAAGATTCGTTTACGGACAAACAATCACAAGTGCAATTTCATATAGCCTATATTAAATATTTGGGAATATATATTTTCATATATATATTTTATTAGGTTCTTTGATAAGGTTACAATACGAAGGTCTAAGTAGCAACGTATCTTCCGTGATGTCCCCAATGCGCGGGTCGGGGTGGGTAAAGAACTTTTACTTTATTTGCGGGGCGGGCCAAATAATTTCATAAAAGCGGGACCCTAGTCACTAGTATGGACACTTCGGGTGTATGTGCTCTGAATAAGCACGTTAGAATAGCACACAAATAAAACGTTTTACCAGCAAAGCCTTAAAGCACATGCAAATAATGTACTTTTGTGATAGCAAATAAGTGCAGTGTCTCGTGAGTGTAACTCCCTGCTGAATTGACATTTGGGGCCCTATTTTAACGATCTAAACGCAAAGTGTAAAGCGCACGGCGCAGGTGCACTTAGGTCTTGTCCAAATCCACTTTTGCTATTTTAACGGCGGAAAAACGGTTGGCACGCCCGGGAGCATGGTCTAAATGGGTTGTACCTATTCTCTTAATGAGTAATGGGTGTTTTTTGGGCATAACGTGCAATAAACCAATCAGAGTCTCATCTTCCATTCCCTTTAATAGCCAGTTGCACAAGTGGCATGATGGATTTGCTATTTACACGGCGAAATTTGACAAAAGCAAAGACAGAATGCGTCTCCAAAATGAAACAGAGCTGCTCGTGTGTGAGCAAATAGCCTAATTCTGATACATGTGATGACTATCCATTATGACATGTAGGCATATTATAATGTGCTGTGGATCCCTGTGTTTAATAAGCAGTGTGTACGCTCTTTAAATAACAAAGAAAAAACATTGCACCAGACTTTAGACCAGGTTCTAGCTGGTCTATGGCACAGTCTATTTTCAGCTCCTTAAAACACACCTCTTTTTTAGACCAGCATGCCCATGGGTGCAAAAATGAGCGCAAACGCATTTGTTAATTGAACGACGTGGCGCTGGACGGGAAAATGCGAACGGCGCCGGACTGAAACTAGCAAACAAACTTGCGCTGCGCTTTGCGTTGCATTGCTCCGTGTGTATTATAGGGTCCTTGATGTGAGTGTCTCACGAATTGCAGTTGGACCTAGAGCCGCGAGACATAATACAGCGCATTCCTTGAGGTAGATGTTAGGTTTTGTTAGTAAATGTTTCATTGTATTACTTGTGTTGACTCCTTCATTCACTATTGCATATATTGCATCGGACACTGGGGTTGCTTAGTTTTGTAACGATAGCCCACACTTTCGAACATTTCACTCTTTGCACACAAACACACACCGCACATGCGCTGGATATCACATGCACGTCAAGCAAACATCGGCCACATCATTCAGTGAAGGGAAATGACAAGCACCACGGTCCAAAAAAATACCGGTTCTCGGTACCCATCCCTAATCATGACTAGTTTGAGCACCTGTACTGTACACATTTTAATCTGATAAAAGTTAATTTTGCCAACTTTCAGGAACACACTAACATAGATGCCATAAGAACACAAAAGCCTTTTGATGTCATGGGGTCTATATTATTTTTTTTGTAAAACCAATTTAACGTAACCAGTCTAAATTATGTATAAAAAAAACACACAATCATAACAAAGTTGATGCTGCAGGTGGAAACAGCTGAAAATAAAGGAAAAGGATCTTAGAGTAACAGCTGGTAGGTGACAGTTGTTCTCATCAATTAATGAATAAAGGGGTGAATGTGCAATTCATAGTAGCAAATCAATATGAACTAACTCATGCAAAAGGAGTCTACAATTACTTTGTCTGATATAAAAAAGAGAGCTAAGAAAAAATATATTCCATCATCAATACTTCTAAAATATCATGTAAGGTCATTTTTATTTTTTGGTTAAAGTACTCTTTTTAGGATATTTATTTTTTAGAATGCCATGACCATGAAAGCAGACAGACTAATAACCTTGAAAAGCTGAAGCAAACAACTGGAAAACAACTAAATAACATGACTTGATCTTTCAATGTGATTACTGAACTGGTATTATGCACAAACCTACATTTTGCAGTTTCAATGACTGATTATAATTTGGGCTGCATGATTAATCGAATGTGCATCTTGTCAGTAAAGCCGGTTCTGTAATCAGTAGTAAATCTTCATAGACAGTACAGTAGACATCATAAATGTCATGAAATCTTAACCCGCTTAATCCAAAATTATGTGTTGGTTTCCACCTTTTATTGCAGTGAACCATATTAGTCATCTATGGAGGGTTCCAAACAGGTGTGTGTGTGTCTATATATATATATATATATATATATATATATATATATATTAGGGGTGGGAATCAGCAGAGGCCTCACGATACGGTATTATCACGATACTTGTCACGATACAATATTATTGCGATTTTAAATATATTGCGATATAACAGTGCAACTTGATTTTATACAAAAATGTTGTGCAGAGCCTTCAGCAATTTAGGCATTTGAAAGTAAATTACTGTTAAATTTTAATTTAATTAATAAAAAAAAAACATTTAGTCTTACATCTAGGGATGCACTGAAAATTCTGGGCAAAAACGGAAACCGAAAATTCTGGATGCAATTGGCCGAAAATGCTTTGTAATGATTATTTATCTTTTTATTAAATAATATAATTTTGTAAGACTTTTTAAAAATGTAACTACATTTTTATGATACTGAATAACAAAATGAATAAAAACAATAAAAATAAAAAAACACAAGCCAATAAAATAACCACACATTGACTGAAACTAACAATAAAACTAGACAGAATTTATATTAATATTGGTAACACTTTACAATAAAGTTCATTAGTTAACTACTTTAGATAACAAACTAAGAATGAATAATAGTTCTTCAGCATTTATTAATCTTAGTTCATTGTGACGAGTGGGGCAGGGCCGAGAGCCGCGGGAATGGAGCGAGGCCGGTGGAGTGATTTGGAAATGAGCGACACCTGCGCCACTCCCCGGTCTCGAGTCCCACAGAGGAGATTGGAAGGATACAAAAGAGGAGCGACGACAGTGAAGGACGAGAGAGGACCAGGCCTGGGATTTATTTTGTGTTTTGGTTTTTTTTTTGTGCGCGGCAGTCGTCCGTGAGGGGCTGTCATGCTGTTTTATGTTAATTATATTATTAAAGTTTTATTTAAATGTCCGCCGGTTCCTGCCTCCTCCTTCCCTTGATTGTGAAGTTTTTACGTCGTTACACTAGTGCCGAAGCCCGGGAGGAAGGAGGGACGCGCCGCTGAAGATCCCTTGCTGCTGGGGTGAATCTGCGGGGGCATCGAGCAGGGCGAAGCAGTCTGGCGCTGTGGACGCTTGAGGTGGTGGAATGGAGAGAGTTGCCAGGGAGACGGACGAACTCGCTGCCGCCGCAAGCAATGTGGAGGGGTGGCTGCCGTTCATGAGGGAGCAGAGGAGTTGGCGCCATTCGCCAGGAGGCCGGAGCCTGCTGCCATCCACCATGATTGGGGAGGAGCATTCCTGCTGGCTGCCCGAAAGCGGAGGAGCCGTCACCGTCCACCGGCCGGTGGAGGAGTGTCGTGCCGCCCACCGAGGGCCATTTAGTGCCACTGCCAGGCACCACGGAAGAGTTCACACAGCTGGTGGGGGGCCGAGCGGCAGTGTGTCTGAGAACCAGAACATTTATCTTTTTTTATCTTTTTTCTCCTCTCCCATCTTTCTCGAGATAAATATCCCGGAGGGATTCTGCGATTACATTCGCATTTTCTGCATTGCAAGCGAGTGAGCTGATATCCAAAATCATCCACTAATCATGCTCAAAGGGATACTCCACCCCAAAAGAAAAAAAGTTTCAATCACTTACCCCCCATGTCGTTCCAAACCTGGAAAAGATTTTGTTCGTCTTCGGAACATAATTTAAGATATTTTGGATGAAAACCTGGAGTCTTGTGACCGTCACTTCAGCTTTGTACATTGAAAATGGGAACTGGAACAATTCTTTCATCCTCCATTACTGGCAGCAAACTATATTAACGCTAATGATAGTGGCGTGCCTTAATGATACTATTTCCTGTCAAGTTCAGAGTTGAAGACCGCTATCTAGCGGTCAGGATATGAATTCAAAATGATTTTTTATGCATTGATACATTTCCAAGTGTTATTACACCCTTAGAAAAGATACCTTATTAAAGGGATACACCACCCTAAAATGAAAATGTTGTCATTAAATCACTTACCCCCGTGTCATTCCAAACCCATAAAAGCTCCGTTCATCTTTGGAAGACAATTTAAGATATTTTGTGATGATACGGTGATAAATTTAAATAGGTTTAAATTGTTGTCGTGAAGACAAGAGCCTGGTCTGTCGGCGGCCTCCCTCTATGTCACCTACAGCAGCAGCAGCGCGCCAGGCAAGATTCTGGTGCCACGCAGCAGAAACACCACGCAGCCAGTGTGTCACTAGCACACACTGAAGCATGTGTGACGCTCGCGGTAATTTCAGCGTCTGCTTTCTCACTAAATAAGAACGTGAACACATGAACAACATCTCCAGAACTGCTCTGACAGTCACTTCATGAGCATTTGACCGTTTGATTTAAGTAAATCTAGCACATCACATACACAGAACTGTAAAGGTACGTCAACCCGTCAAAATAAAAGTCCAGTGTCCAGACATTTTATCCTACCCGTCAGATTTCCCTACCCGGGTTTACTGCGCATGCGCACATCAATATCGGGTCAATATAATTAAGTAAAAACAAATTTTATCCACACATTTATTTTTGGTAGAATACTCGATTACTAAAATATTCGATAGCTACAGCCCTAATGCGCATTAAAGTTTTAGTGGAAAAAAGAGTTTCAAACAGTCTGCCGTGCTAAACACAGCTCAGTTGTGCAGTGTGAGAGAGGCTGAAATGATGGAGACATAAGAAGTGAAAGTGTAGAAAAGCAGAGTCTATTTAAACTACATAAGGTAAAGCTGTCAGCTGTGTGGATATTGGCAATATCGTTAACGATTCTTGTTTATTATCATTAATAATAGCTATAAAGAGGAGCATTTTGCTACATTTAAGCGCTATTGCATTTTAATATTTTTACTTAACCTGTTGTTTACATGATTCAACTCCTCCTATAAAATTGCATTTTACTAATTAACAAAAAAAGACTGAAAGTGTAAAAGACATACACTATTAAAAATAAAGGTGCTTAAAAGGTTCTTCACAGAACCATTTTTGGTTCCACAAAGAAACATTCAGTCAAAGGTTCTTTAAAAAAAAACATATCTTTCTCAACTTTTTATAATCTGAAGTACCTTCTTTCGCTACAAAGAACCTTTTGTGAAACGTAAAGGTTCTTCAGATGTTAAAGGTTCTTTATGAAACCATTTAGACACAAAAGGTTCTTCTATGGCATCATGAAGCACCTTTATTTTTAAGAGTGTATGACAACATTTACAGGATGCATTGAGGAGGAGCGCAAACTGGCCAAGGGATGCTTATGGTACATGATATTGGTACAGATAATGAACAAGTCTTTGTGACTGTATATTTCAAGTCGGAAAAGACATTTAGTTACAAGACAAGATGGATTAAATGCTGATAAGGTTAAGAAAAGAGGAGACACACATGACAGTATAACTGAAATGTAATGTTAAAAATGTAAAAAATAATCATAGTAATACAATAAAATAAAATGAAACACGTTTATTCTGTGGCACATAAAAAAAATTATATGGCACCTATGTTTTTTTCTTATAGGAGCCAATAGCTCCTTACTGAAGTTTTTTTTGTTTGGAGCCCTGTTTGGTTTCGGTTTTATTGGTTACTGAATATGACCTCGTTATACTGTAACACATTTAAACAGACACACACACATATATGGAGATAATACAATTCCTTCACCACGACAACCCTAGAATTCACACTTACTAAAATTAACAGCACTAACAGAGCAATTAAACCAGAATTTCTTTTAATCAAAGCAAACTTGCCAAGTGTGAACACAACCTAAAACTCAGGTTGCATTAGGAATTGTTGACCAGCACATTTCAAAACACAACACAAAATCATGCTTGTGTAGCTATAAGAGTAGGACTGGGCAATTTGACGGTATACATAATTTCCGCAGAATAAATTGTCAACCATAAAAAAAAAAACATTTCCCCATGTATACCGCGAGATGTAAATAGGTGGGCGTGGTTAACTCGCATGCAGTGCACGTGAAACTGAGGTACTGCCATCTGTCAAAGAAATATGGAGAAAGACGAAGAAACAGATCAGGAAGATCCACAAAGGATTGCATTTTCTAAAAGGCTGTTAGTAACATGCTATTGTCGGAACAAAGGAGCAGCAGTCAACCACGAGAGCAGTGGAGCACCCGGACAGTTTAGAGGAGCGAACAGGCTCACAACAGAGGAAGCATTATCAATTAAGCTTATCGGACTACAACAGTTCATATACCAATGTCGTTACGAATAGAAATAGCCTTAAATAATTTATATTAATTGGCATCTTTATACCTCTTGTTGTTAAAAGGGTCATAAGATGTGCTATTTAAAGTGTTCCTTTCTCTTTGGAGTGTTACAAGCTGTTCGTGAATACATAAGGCTCCTAAACTTGTGTGTGAAGATCTGCATAACGCCACCTACATTTTTACGCAAAGAAAAAAGGTGTAACTTTGATTCTTGCTTACTGCAGTCACATACATGCTATGTGTTTTGTTGCGAAAGCGAAAATACTTTGTTTGGCCTTCCAAAAGAGGAAACAACTAGAATTCAATGGTTAAGTTGTATTTACAACACTCTTCCAGAACAGTTCCACGCAAATATTCAGATGTGTACAGTACATTTGACGGAGGACTGTTTCCTCAACCTGGGAGAGTAGCCTACAATCCCGGCTGTTCTGACTCACAGCCTGTGGGTTTTCATATTTAAAGAATATGCCAGTAATGATTCAAACGTGAGTTGAGCAGTGTAGAGTAGCGCTTGTTGTTTGTTGTTTCTCCGATCATAAATGCAGACATGGATTTATGTTTAGGGGGTTATAATGTAAAAAGACAGTACAAGTCATTATAATCAGTGTCCCCACTGGAAGTAACAGATTCCTCATTTATAAGGGTTTTTTTTTTTTTTTTGTCTTGTCGAGCAGGGACCATCGAACCAGCTGATAATAACCTCCTGTGATTTGATACATCTCTCAACTTGATGCTCAAATTAACAGAACACATTTTGAAGATGCAGAAGTCACACAAGCACTGTTATAAACTGAAGTAAAACAATTACATGAGATTTAAAAATAATCCAGAAACACCTTATTTAAAGTTAAACTGCACCCACAAGCTGCATTTAATATCAGTCAGCTAGGGGCAATTAATCTAAAAGATGAGTGTGTTTTAACTATACTAATTTACCAAATAAAAGAAAAATCAACAAGATGAAGTACTTTTCCTTTCTAAAGTATTTGAGTTGATTTATTATATAAAGCCCCTTTTGTCCATTTTCAGAATAACTACATATATAAATAACTATATTGTGAAATAAAATTACTAGTCATACTGTGAAACTGAATTTTGGTCATCCAGCCCTTCTCTATATAGGAGTATGCAATCATGTATTTTGTTTCAGGTCACACACACCACAGTGTGCAATGACTCCTCAACATCAATAGATCCTTTTCATGTGAATTCTCTCTCTTGACTCTTCACCCAACTTTCACAACAGAATGACTGAAACCTTAAGCAATGTGGCATTACACTCCCTCGCAACTGAGGCAACCTGCATTTCCCACAATCCAATAAATGCCTGCCAATTCTACATGGTGACAGTGAAGCAAAGTGTCTCTTTGATTCTCCAAGGAGAGAGAGAGAGAGAGAGAGAGAGAGAGAGAGAGAGAGAGAGAGAGAGAGAGAGAGAGAGAGAGAGAGAGAGAGAGAGATCTGTCACATACCCTAATTTTCCAGACACACCCCTCTTAGGAAAAAAAAGCAAACTACCAGATCTAACCCGGTCCAGCTAGTTATGCGACCTACACTTAATACCTACACGAAGAAAATCACTGGACCACAGCCAGAAACCGTTTTGTTTTCTCCAACATAGCTCATATTATCAAGTTCAGCACGTTTTCTTTCACTCGTGAATCACTGATTGCAGGTAACCTGGCTTTGATTTCATTTTAAAAGAATGATTGCTATTTTTACTCACTGATAAGTTAATTAACAATAGGGCATTAATAAGCAGGTGATCTGATGACAACCAATGACACGTTTATAACACAAAACGTGTGTGAACTCATAAACACGATCTCGTTATGATCAGGTGAGAGGATTAAGGTAAATGGCTAAAAGGAATAGAAAAACAGTGTGTCGTTGTCTTTCTCTGAGGCGCGGTGTATCTATTGGGTGTGTTTCGCTGCAGCTGCACGGTTTGAGGCCCTGACGTGATTCCGCGCGACGCCGATACTGAGGCGAAGGCGTCGCGCGAAGCATAACGGGGCCTCAACTGACTAACTTACCTCAGTGAAACTGCAACAAAAAACGGTATCAGATTCGCATATTTCAGGCTTTTACCTGAAAACTGCAGCGAGTACATGTTAATGCCAAGTATGATCACCCCCCTTAAAACATGATTTATTCTGCTAATTTATATGAGAAATGACAGCAAAGATAGGCCTGGAATAAATGACTCAAATGTTAAAAAAATTGCAATAAATGACTTGATATGGACGCATTGACTAACATATAATCACAGCTTGGCAGGACTATTAGCATGACAGCTAGCAATATATCGCCTCTTTTTCAAAACAGTATTTACGTTAAAAGAAAGTAACGTTAACCCCACCGGTGACCTACCTGTCAGTTAGTTCACTGGCGTCGCTGCTTTAGAGGATTTGTGTTTGTGTGTGAGAGAGAGACACTGGTTATCCTCTTTAATAGATTAACGCTAGGTTATGACTTTAATCTCCGTTTCAATCTTTGGATGGTGGGGTCTAGCCAATGGCTCACTTAGCAAGTTAACGTTAGCCTGCGTCCAAAATATGAATCTTTCCTCTTATTTTTTGCATTCACTCGAACTTAAACAAAGTCAGTCAAGTTTTGGCTCCTCTCGACACTCGATTAAATCTATATTCCGTCGCGCATGACATGCTAAATCTTGTGTAGCTTAACGCTAACGACAGGTTTACCGTATTTTCACCCAGCTCAGAGCAGCGGCACGAGCTCCAGACCAGACAGTCACATCCACGACCCGCCCAGATTGGTCTGACGTATCCACCCTTCTGTGAGCTGATTGGCTGACAGCTGCTGTCAATCCATCCGGCGATACCAATTAAGGGGCGCAAAAGAACGTTTCACGCGACTTGTCAAATTCATTCGAATCTCAGGTGCTGATGAAAGAGAGTAACGGATACCGGAAAGCTCATGTGAAGGACTGCGAATCTGCGATCCACATCGTTCGTATGGTAATACTTTCTAGCCTGTAATGAACTGACAGACATAAACGGCTTAATGAAGGATAAAAAGTGACACAGTGACATTAAATACGCGTGTCTGAGAGGGAGGCAGTCAGACAAGACGCTTGTGTTGCTCTGAGGATTAAACGGACAGCAGGAGTTTCACAGATAAGCGCCCCTCTTCCCCCTAATATCCGCACAAATCTGATCAACATCTGTCACACCACTTCTTTTAGACCAAATAACACAAATCTACTGCTCTGTGTACAACACGCATAAAATACAAGCACCCTGACAGATGTCAGGGTCAAACCAGACTAATTTCCTGTGCAATATACAGGAAACATCAATACTCAATTGAAATGCTTAGATAGATGACAATGAGTGTAAGAATAGAGTAGACAGCTAGAATAGAGAATTTGTGTCTGACAGTGGGATGTGCGTATTAGGCCTGTATCCTACATGATGTGTGACATTCCAAACAATTTCAATTTTATTCCGTGGTCCTTGAGTTGGAACAATAGGGAACCTCTCAGAATCAGAAATGTTGACACATTCTGGATGTTCAGCTAAAAAGAAAAGGCTTATTCATTATTACTTTAAAAACCAGCAAGGAAATAGTAGTCTATTGTCATTTGAAAATATATTGCCTGCATTAGTAACCGTTATAATAGTATGAGACTATGAGCTATTGTAATGCTACATTGAGCAGAGTTAAATAGAGATGAATATTAAAGACTGAATCCAACAAGTCTGATTTATTTCAAGACTGTGATGACGCGTTTAACGGTCATCAGCATCGTAAATCCTCGAAAGTTTTTCATTTGTATTTGTTTTTTTATATGTACATTTATAACACTATTGTTTGTATTATATCACCTTTGCATCAAATTACAAAAAAATAAAAATAAATAAATAAATTACAATTTTATGTGTATTTGTTGTTGTTTTTTCTTTTGGTCACAAATTTCACACTTTGTGTTCCACAGACAAAACAACATCACACTGGGTTGGAACCACGTGTGAACCACATTGGAACCAAATTATCATTTACATTTATTTTAGTTTTTTTCTATCTAAAGCCGTAAGGTAGGGTAATGTTTACACTGTTTTTATATGAAAATATTCCAAACAGTCACACCTGATCTGAACTCAAATTTAAGCAGTTACAGCTGAATAATAAGTATTATTTTCTTGTTTGTATTTGTTTTTTCTCTTGCATGACAAGCAATGTCCTTTAGTGTTTGGTGGTTTGTAACCTATACAAGCTTATTTCTGTTATGGAATGAGATCTTGAATGCATAGACAATTAAATAATTTCCAAAAATCTATGTATTTGCTATAAACAGAGAGCTGAAACAAGTGTGTTTTAAATGTTATAAACTCTGCCCCTTGTGTTTGATCGTTTAAAGACTTGGGAATTAATACTTTGATGATATTTGTACAATGCTGCCGCCTCGTGGCCAGAATGTGTTTATGCTTACATTTGTAGACTTGTGGGCAGAAAGAAGCCTAGTATTTCTGATATCTAATAAAAAATAAGTAAATAAAATGCTATTCATCTGATAAGATTAAAATATGCTTTTATTAATGAAACCAACACTGACATCACTGGTGTGTATAAATATACTGGACCGTTTACACATTGACCAAAACTTTTATGCCTTCAGACTTTAACTGCCTTTATTTGTAGTCATTGGTGTTGTTTTAAAGCACTTTAGTCAATATGCAGCACAATTTTAGGTTATGGAATGAGCAGAGGGATTATAAACAAACAATGCATTCCCATAGACCTAATCAACCAAATTCCAATATGATTAAAAACCATACTGAGCAGCAAAGAAGAATCTGGGTTATTGGATAAGTCTGTTTCAAACTTTCACCTCTTGAGGGCAACGGAAGCTCATGAAACACTAAAAATTATGATCGGCATCAGATAGTGAAGCAAAAGTCTTTAAGATAGCACAGAACATTCCAGATGCCTTCATTCAGCCTAAAAACAATCCTCCCCAACCACAGTTATATGATATGGGTAGTGATATGTGTTTTCTATCTCTCTGTCTGTGTAGGAAAAAGAGAGTTTATTCTTTAATAGAGCACAGGCTGCGAGGCAGATGAATGGAGAGAGGCAGAGGATGACTCATTATTGTCGGCCATCTTGTGAGGGATGATGGGGATCTGTGAGTGTCCCAGGGCACAACTCTGCATCTGTCCTATCTTTGACTCACTGAGATTCTTCTACGCACTGCCTAGACAAGCAGGAGCAAAAAATAGGCTGAGGCGGGAAGTAGAACAAAGAGCCAAAGAGTTTGTAGAGGAGAGATGAGGAAGGGTGGAGAAAGAGAAGAGGCAGGAGTTTGAACAAAAGAGAAATGAACGACGAAAACAGCAGTAGGGAGGACGCAGACAAGATGATGCAGAGAAAGACAGTGTGCGTGAAGTGGAAAATGAGGGACAGAACATTGAAAAGACTTATAAGGAACACAGGAAGGAAGTATAAATGTGGTCGTAGACATATGATTAATAAAAAAGCTTTCAGCTTCAACCAAAGCTTTTAAAACAGTTTTATGACATATAATATAGCATACAGAAAAATCTATTTTTTGAAATGGAACAGTTTATTGTTTTTTTATTCAGCGGTCCAAACTGAGTAAAATTGAGTAATTTTCTGATATTTATATGGCCAAAAGATCGGATGAAATTTGAATAGCTTGTAATATAAATCAAAGTGATGTTTTTAACAGTATAGCAGACTACATAAATAAAATATAAAAAAATTACTTGTCACACTATATAGGCTATTTTAGTAAGATGATATTTAAATGCTTAGTTTTATGATCATACCTCTAATAAGTAAACATTTCTCAAAAGTCTGATTTATCATATTTGATACTCACATTTTGACAAAATTTGTTTGTATACTCAAGTAAACCCAAGTTACTGGAGTCCAGTTAGTACTCATTTTGAAATATTACTAAGAATATAACATTTATTTTTACATTTACTTTATAAAATTCAGTGAAGATTTCACAGCAAAAAGATGTGTACCATAACTTGAAGGTGGACTTTTTTATAATGATTCTAAAAGGACTTTAACTTGATTAAAACAGTATAAACTAGATGACAGAAATAATGTAGAAGATTGTGTACAAGTTTTTCAGCATAACATATTTATAATTTAAAGGCCTTGTATCAAATACGATACAGTAGACTTTATAGGTTTAAGGTGCAGTGATTTCTGAGAAATGCTCTTGAAAGTGGATCAGACTATGCATCAAAGCCGCTTCTAGCCAATCACCAGTAAGGGGTAACCAAACCTTTAAGGACACATAAACGTTAAGACAGTGCTTGGTATAATAAATAACACAGCACAAATAAAAAATATAGGTTTTTGCCCACTTGTAAAAACATTACAAAGCTCTTTTATTGTGATGAAACTAACTCAATAATCTAATAACAGTAAGGACACAAGCAGTGCAGTCTAAAAATCAGATAAAGTGGAGGACAGATATATTTATTATGTCAAGTACAGCCGACAGATGTCAAGCTGCTGTCTGTAACTGTTTACTGTGATGTGAGTCATTGATGTAGACTCTTATGATATTGAACGTTGTGACGCGTCTCAAACGCTGGACATAGCACTAAGTGCAAAATAAATGAATATGTGACTATAGCTTTATCATGGGAAGCTCTGAGCATTCAATTCACAAAAACAAATCTGGGCAGATAATCATGGTATTCGTATGAGTGCATTAGTGGGTGCTTATGACTCTGGATGCAGAATCAAAGCATTGCTAAGAGAAGGAAAAAAGGGATGATGCTTAATTTGTTCATCTGTTTCGTCATCAACTGTCTGGCAAAAATGTATTAATAGTGTAGTGTGGGTCGATGGGAAGCAGAACTGAAATAGTCTTCAAGACTTATACCTTCACAAGACTCACCTAATATAGTTTAGAGCATGCTTGGGGAAAAAACTGAAATATCAAGGTAAATAGAGAATATTTTATTTTAGGTCACTTCCAGTCAACCTTTAATTGTGTTACATTATGCAAGAAGTGTCAAATATATTATTTATTTGTATATATTTGAGATACATACAATGCTAGCTATGAAATGCTATCATGTCAAAGAAAAGCAGTCTGTCATTTTATTTTAATCATGTTAAAAAAAAATTCTAGCACCATCATTTCCACAACAGAAATCAGTTAAACACAATAGATATTTTGTGATGTGATGAAAATTACACATTTTTTTTCAAATTTCTGAAAAGAAAAAAAAAGAATTCTCCTTCGATGCATTCATCTCACTTTTGAATGTAGCTTTGCCATTCATGTGCTCTTAAAGTATAATTTCTAAAAAACTTGTGAAAAAAATATTTAATTTTACTTTATTTTATTTAAAATAAATGTAAGCTTCTGTAATATTGTTTCAGTTGCATTACTGCTTGCTTTTAATTCACCAAAAAGTGTCTAAATGTCTTTTGAAAAAGACCATGACTAGGACTAATCTTGCATTCATAAAATGAAATAATTAAGTTTCAGTATATCACTTTCCATTATATCATGCACAAAACTGAAATGAAAGGTATGGGTATGCTAATTGGACTAACTAGCTAGCTAGCTGGCTAACATCTAGAAATAAATTACAAAATGTAGATTTTATTTTGTTGCCTTTGTTGTCTGTTAGACTATTTTAGGCATTTAATATTGCTCTTATTTCTCTTTGTTGTAAATAAGTACTTGTCACTGTAGGCATAGTTGTGGGAGTAGCTCATGTCTGGTCTCTTCAATTGGCTATTTTAACAGATTCACTCATAAAATACCTATAAGGTGCTTCAACGTCTCCATTTATTTATTATCACAATTTATGTATGTTATGCTATGTTATATTATAGTCAAGTTTTCAAAAGTCAGCATTTTTAGAATTTTTTAGTGTTTGCGTGTAAATACATTATTTTGTTTTAATGGAGTGAATTGTTTTTGCAATTATTGTCACGTCATAGGTGAGAACACAGTGTCATAGCTGCGGGTGTACAATGGGAAACAGTTTTCTGAAAGAACACATTTCTTGGTTCCAATCCCTAAAGCCCACTCTTACACCTGTCCCAAACTTAAACATACTGAGCTGCTGGTTGGCTTGCTTTTCCATGACCAGTCAGGTGCTGAACACAAAAGAAGATATTTTGGAGAATGTTGGTAACCAAACAGTTGCTGGTAGCCATTGACTTCCATAGTATGGAAAAAATGGTAACACTTTTATAATAGGGAACACATATTCAGCAAGATGTTACCCCCAATAAACTCCTAATTTGCTGCTAATTAATAGTTAATAAGATAGTTGTTAAATTTAGGTATGGGGTGGATTAAGGTATCTAAAATATGTAGAATAGTCATTAATATGTGGTTTATAAGTACTAAGAAACAGCCAATATGCTAGTAATTTGTATGCTAATAAGCAACTAGTTAGTAGTAAGAATTATTGTAGAAGTCAATGGCTACCAGCAACTGTTTGGTTACCAACATTGTTCAAAGTATCTACGTTTGTACTCAGCAGAAGAAAGAAATTTATACAGGTTTGGAGCAGCTTAAGAGTGAGTAAACGATGACATCTTTTTATTATTATTTATTTATTTTGGGGTGAACTATCCCCCTAACTGACAGCTTTAATTAGTCTTGTATGGGTGCAGTGAATAGGGGTGTTTAGGATTAAGGTCTTTGCTTTAAGTTGACATGAAAACAGTACCATCAAACAGTTGAGTTGCAGGTATGTGTGTAAGACTGCAACACAGGCAGTGGAGGGACGTGAAACCTCCCTGGTCCACTGATGAGAGCGATGACGCACTCCATTTGAAAACCGTCTGCCTCACTGCGGGAAGAGTGCAGCGCTTGGTGAATGTGTGATTAGGGCTAAATGAGTGTTTATGTGTGCACCCATGCAACTGTGTGACTTTGCATACGCAATTCATAAACTCTCCGAAATGTCTGTGGCGCTGGAATCTGCCAAGAATATGACTCAAATATCTCACATCTCCTCTCACTCCTCTCTGCATTTTTTATTCACCGCTTCACGCACTAGTTCAACCCTGCTGATGTCTCTTGCAGTCTGTTTTTTTCTCTCACCATTTTGGTTCTTCAAGTTTTAACGTCAACCACTGTCTCTTTCTTCCTTTTATGCAGAGTAATATGAGTTTTACAGCACTCTCCTTACACTTTGAAAGCACATCAAAACATATAAGATGAAAACCTGTCAGTGTGTTTAAGAGATGAATGGGAGTTGACGCATCAAATCAGCTCCCCCTCCATTTTTATTTTTTTTTATCCTTCAACAGATCTTTCTGGTAATCATTAAGGAGGACATCATTAAATGCTGGGCCTCCAACACACAAATCGATCCTTGGGTTCATTATTCATCCACATTGGGCTCTGAACACCTTAAATTAGGCCTAAAAGATGGAGAGAAGAGGAGAAGTCAAGGATGATGAATGATGGGTAGACAAATGTGACATGTTCATATCGAAAAGAGCTGGATAAAGTGAGGAAAAGAAGGAAGTGAATTGGAAAACGAGAGAGGGAAACTTGAGGGAATGGTGAGAGAGGAGCTGATGACGTCAAACCGAGTGGATAGACCAAAAGAGAGAGTGTGAAAAAATATAACAGAATATATAACAAATAACGAGAGCTTTGAGCTGTGCTGAACTGCTCGCTAGACCGAGTTGTGGGAATATATTGAAGTTATTGCTAATTTATACCGAATGAAACCCCAGCAGCAGTTAGAAATTAGAAATTTGTGCTTATAAGTTTGTAATCATGTTTCATAGAGAGAAAATGCAATTTCAGCTCACAAATGTCTGCATGTTTCTGCATAAATGCACTGAACAACACACCATGGGGTGTCCAAGTGTATGTGTCGATTTGTACCACTAACCATATTTATTTGAAATTTCTTTCTCATGGGGGCGATTATCAACACTTCCAAACTCTTGCTGCGATGAGCAACTTCCGGTGAACTCACTAACACACACACACACACACACACACACAAAAGAGAAAGTAAGTCGTTGCCCATGCCATTTCTTTCTTCTTCACATATATCCCCCATTCATGTGATTCGATGACTCATTCTTCATCTAATACTCAGTGATATTGACGTGGTCGCTACCCCTCAATTGCCATCCAACTTATTGTGTCTCATTGTTGAGCAGCGTGGCCAACAGCCAATAGGCACACAGATGGTGGGATGATGAAGAGACTATTTGCATAAATATACTCTGTCCAATGGGGGCATCGAAATGCAGATGTCTAAAGGCCTGATACAAAAAATAGACGTATGCATCATTATTGGCCATACAGAGTTTACTCAGTTTGTTGTATTGATTGACTAGTTGAATAATAGATTCATTGTAGTCTGTCAAAAGCTACAAAATCTTGACACAGAAGTGATTCACTGATATCTTTAATCCGCAATCAGTGCAAGTCATAACGTAACCAGGCTGAAGATTGAGCATTGGAAGAAAAATGAAGCAGCCTGTTGGCACTAGTTCTCATGGTAGATTTACTGTGGAATTTGAGTCTCTCACCGGGACTGTGTGTGTGTGTATGAGTACACGTTTGTATTAAGCACAGCCTGCCTTTGCACATGGTGAGAGACTGAAGCAAACTCTCTGTATCTTGCTGCTCTTTCGACAAGAGCCATCTGTAAAAGACAGTACGGCTTTAGAGAGACAGAAGGATAAAGGCTTTCTGAATCTGAATTAACAATAACTTATCCAATACCACAGCTGGAGTGCTTTGTGAATACCTTTTCCAATTTTGCATCTTTATGTCAGCCTCAGGGGTGCGTTTACTTGTGTTAGCCGGTGTGCACAAGTCTTGCATACTCTGCAACTCTGAATTGAAGCACGGAATGGCAGCCAATGTGTTGCATGGTAACTGAATGTTGTAGTGAATGATGTTGCCTTCAAAGAACTTTGCAAGCGGTGAGGAGTAAATGTGTGAGTGTTTGTCTGTCTGTCTGTCTGTATGTATGTGCCAAGGGAGGTCAGACTGAGAGATGCGAGGGAGAGAAGGCACATGTGAGATTCTGTTCGTGGCCGTTGGATGAAGATATTAAGAAAGTACGCCCACACCAGAGATGTTTCGTATTCACAGATAAGCATTTATTCTTTTGTCATGCTTTCTGTCCAACACTTTGTGTAGTGAAAAGATTAAACAGCTCATTCTTTCAAATTCTTACATTCAGTTGCACATGATGCATACATTCTGGGTAAAAAGGTATAACTAATGCTTTGGTCATCTGTGAGCAACCTCACAAACATGGTCACTCGAGAGCACCTTAAGGCAGTTTGACCTTACCCGTTCAGCTTACATATAAATTACCCATCATACAAACATTTACAAGACATAAATATTTCAAAGAACATCTGTGGGACAGAAAGATCAGTATTATTATTTTCAATACTTTCTCAGGGTAAACACAAAACAGAATATTGCTAGAACTGACAGTATATAAAAAAAATCTTTCTTATCTCTACCTATTGGTTTAAGGAACTTTAGATTGCAATTCTCTTCATCAGCATGTACATCCTTTATCATCCATCTCTTCGTCTAATACCGCCCACATACACCCCTGCTTTCTGTGTATTTCTTTTTCTCTTTCTCTCCTTTTCCTTTTCTCTCTCCTCTTGTCCTTGCCCTCTCTGTTTTTTTTCCTTAAAGCATTTCTATTCTTTATTGCAATTCCAAAGAGGAGGAATAGGCAAAGGACGACCAAAGAAATCCATTGCCTTGAGCAAGCCCATCAAGAGCAGCCCAGTCTGTATTTGCAAATTCTCCACACACGTTTATGACCAATGGTAGACATTAATCTCAATGTCAACCAATCTGTCATTAAGTGCATTTTTCTGATTTTCCAATCAGCTTTTCCACAGTAGTCAATTCATTTCAAGAAACAGTCTTCTCACAGTGTCCTTCATATATTGCCTTGTCGGGGCTTCAGTCCTAGGTTTAGCATTTTGCCAAATCAGGGTTATTATTATTTTTATTTTTTGATTATAGCTGCAAGCTGTTGATCTATACTTTAAATGAGAAAGGATGGAATTTGCTAGAATATCCAGAGACAATCTGTTACACTCGAATTTGAAAAGAAGAATAAACAAAGGAAAGTCTTGGAACAATGTATGTAGTGTATTTTACAGCAAAGACTCAACATATTAACAGTATTTTGAGACACATACAGTATAAAAAGAAAAAGAACATTCACACACTCTCAGGTCATTGATCTTTCCATGCACTGACCATAGAATTAATATCACAGATATTACTCACAGTGACATTCTTGGCCATTCAGAACAGTGACAAACATAAGGCCTTTCATAGCGTTATTTACAGCTCCCTCTGCCAAGATGTCATATTTACACAAGTGATAATTGCTGTCATATCTGGTGGGTGATGTAATGAATTATTTCGCCTTCTCTTGTGTGTGCTCTCTGTCTCTCCTGTGCATGCTTTCACTCTCTCTTTGCATCTTAAATTAGAGCAGTATTGCAACACGTTAAATTCATCACTTCATTGTGCTTTGTCTATCTTGCTTCACTGCTGCACGCCATTCCTTTCGTGCTTTTTGAGCCCTGGATGATTTTGAGACCCTTCTGTTATAACAGATGACATATTACATTCGATCGCTGCATTCCAAAGAGAATCAAACGATTTTCTCACTATGCTATTGTAACCAACTAACTACTGAAATAATGGAGCTGTAGCGTTGTTGGAAAGAGGGTGTTGAAGTGACATCACAAGCTATAATTACAACTATCATAGAAGCACTTAAGAGTGGCTAAAAAGTCTAAAATCATACAAATATTGTACGTAAACCTAAGATGGAAATTTCTATCCTCTGTCTGCACTGACTGTGACAGAGATGGCTTAGAATACACTTGTCCTCAAAAAAGAAGGACAGAGTATCTGCCTAACTGACCAAGCCCTCTGAACAACTTTCATTACTTTCCATTAAGGGCCTGCACTGCCCAACGATCCCTGCTTACCCACTGTATCCTAAATCAGTATAGTGCCCTCTAGATACCAGGAACAAGAGGCTCAAACTGAACAGAACAAAGATACAAGTGAGGCTAACAGTAAACAGGAATCAAGGCATTGAAGAGTTAAATTGAGCAAACAGGATTTTTCCTCCTCCAGAGAGAAGAAAAAATTAGGGGGATGAGGGTTCTTCTGAGATTGATAGATTCAGCCAAACAGAAGATGGACGCAGACAGTCAATACAGACATGGAGAGTAGCAAGAGAACAGAAGATGATGAGCGAGAAGAAGAGGAAGATGGTGGCAGAGAGTCGAATTCGGGAGGGCACTCAAGGTCAATGCAGCGCAGAGAAGTCATGTCCGCATCTTCATTTCCATAGTTGGCCCAATACTCTTCTGGGTCAAGCTTGGGAAGAAGAGCCTCTTCCTCCCCAAGCTCATACTTTGTGGATGTAGATGTGATTGAGGGATGTTGGGACTTGAAGGGGTATGCCTTGGTTTCAGAGCTCTTCTCAAAGATGCCCTTGGAAGTGCTGACTGGCTTGTGCTTGGAGATCCACCAGCGGGTCTTGGTGCTGAAGGTGGTGGTGGTGGTACCAGAGAGGGAGCCGGGGTCAGGAAGTGGGCACATGGCGAAATCCATTTCCCTCAGGAAGCGCAGGTCCTGTCCACGACGAGAAGCAGGTGAAGCACAAAGAACCTCGGAACTGGACAAACGTGCACCTCTGAAGAACTCCCACAGTGGACGAGCCTCGCAGCCACAGGCCCAGGGGTTGTTGTTCAGCCGCAGGAACTCGATGGAGGTGATGTCACGCATGGCCTGACCGGGCAGCTCTGCCAGGGAGTTGTTGAAGAGGAAGAGCATGGTGAGTCGGCCCAGGTCCCGAAAAGCGCGCCGATTGACCTGACGGACCCTGTTGTCGTGCAGCAGCAGACGGTCAAGGTTGACCAGGCCACGGAACACATTCTCGGAAAGAGTGCGGATGCGGTTGCCATGCAGGAAGAGCTGGCTGAGGTTGATCAGGTCAGCGAAGAGATCATCCTGGATGAAGTGGAGCTGGTTCTCCTGCAGGTAGAGGAACTGCAGGCTGTAGAGCTTGTGGAAGATGTCATGGGGAAGTGCGGCCAGCCGGCAGCGGTGCATGTGGAGGCTCTGAAGCTTCTCCAGGCCACGAAAAGCTCCACCCTCAAGTCGGTGAAGGTGAGGGTTGTCGCCCAGATCGAGCTCCTCCAGATCACGCAGCTCGCTGAATGAACCGGCCTCAATCCAGGTGATGTTGTTGGAGAAGAGCCACAAAACCTGGTGTGTGATGAATTGATAGATAGAAAGGATAGGAAAAGGTGGAGAGAGGAAAAGGAAAAGGAATCCAGAATTAGTAAAGAAGACAGTCAAAAGTACTGATATCTCATAAATATACTCTCAAATGTATATTTACAGATGTGAATATTAAATGTTCTATTCTGTCCCACACATAGAGCCTATATACACTTCCTTACCTGTGTGCCAAAAGCAAAAGACCCCACTCTCAGTTCAGTGATGCGGTTGTTCTGCAGAAAAACGCGCTGGGATTCGGAGGGCATGCCGCGGGGCACAATAGTGAAGTTCTGCGCCTGGCAGCTCACTGTCATGGGGGTCGGGTAACACACGCACCGGTGGGGGCAGTTATGCGCTGGCACGGGTTTTACCACGATCAGCCAGACAACCAGCCAGAGCGAGAGCGCGCCTGATGGAAAGAGAGGAGCGCGTCACATCACAAAGTCGTAATAACTAACACACAAGTTCCCTGCTCAATGTCTTAAGGAGAGCTTTCCAAATCATATATACCTTAATTCATGATAATAAAATGATCTGGTTTTGAAATCTCCAAACGAATTTCTACAAATGCAATAAAATGTTTTCCTCATTGTAACAACATATTGGTTTCCATCCATTTACGTTGAGACAATAACTTCTCTCATTAAGACATGATTTTAGAAGTTTTCGGATCTTCAGCTCAAAAGTAATTCAGTTTGAAGTGGTCGAAAACGTGCAATTTAACTTATCATTGCAGGTTGTTACTTTGCTTTCACTTACAAATTAAATGTAGCAGTTTTTATAATCTAACATTTTTACAATCCACCATTCCGAACATTATTGTCTCCATCTCCCTGTATCTAAATGTAATTCCAAGTTTAACTTTAAAATGTTACATTTATGCATACATTTGGTAAGACTCTGAATTAAATTTAATTTAAAGCACTGACACATAAATGCAAAACATTTTACGCATCGAACACAAAATATATTCTAACCATCTGGAGCTGCATAAAATCAAGCATTCTCGAAAGCCAGTTTGATCATATTCTATGTCCTTAAATTATTTCCAATGCATTAATTTCCATTACATAGAATATTTAAGAAAGTTCAGCATTTCAAAAGCATATTCACAATAAAGTTGAACAGAGAAGAAGCAGAAACTCACTCTTAAAGGTGTGCGCAAAGGAGCCTTGGCTCCGCGTAAAAGTTGATGTTTCCATTCCGAACCAAAGCTGAGAGCGAGTTAGCCTGAGGAGTTTAGCGACTGATTCCCTGCTATCTCCGCTGATGCTCTGGTTCCCGAGTCGGAGCGACTGAGAGAGTGCCGAATGATGGGTCCCGGGCTCAATTTATACCCGAGCGCAGCGCGCGCCTACGGCTGTGGGCACCACGGATTCTCTCCTACGTCACCAGTCGGGTCAAGCCCAAGCGAGGGTGGCAAACGGAAAAGGCGGAACGGAGAGAGGAGGGGAGGGCTCTCGCGTACCAGTTTGGACAGAGGGAAGTCAGACGTCTTATCTCAGAGTTACGATTGTGAAGACGTAGTTGAAAAGGGCGGGGAAGCGCAGGCACGGCGCCCGGTAATGACTGAGCTGAGAGCATGCGAGGAGGAGCGCACGATGAGGCACATGAAAGAGGCACACAGCTCGTTTCTTAGCTTTGCATATGCGTCCCTTTGCATTTATGCGTCCTTATGTTGTCCTCCGCATCATCATTGAGACACCTGAATGAAACAAACGCATTGTTTGCAGGAAAGACTTTAAACTCTAGGGACACAAGTCATGACCTATATATAATTATGAAACTTTAACACTGAGTTAATCGCTAAGGGGCTTGATAATGGGTGACTAAAAAATGCAATAACTGGCACTTACTGGAAGGAAAGACAAACCAATACCAAAGTTGGTTTTATCATCTCCTATATGGGCAGCCTCCTGGAATCAGCCATTTAATCAGCCATTATAAGCCATTTTCCTTTGAGTATGTTATTTACTCCAAAGTTAAAGGTCTAGGCTGAATTCACAACATAGTTCATACAAGGTTCACACATGATCATTTAAACAATCATTAATTACATATATTATAAAAATATATATAAAAATATATATTCATTGCTTTAAAAGTGTTAATGTGAAAAATGCTTCCTATGATCATACAGTGCATTTCCTTTATAACATCCGTGTAAGAGATAATGTAAAGTCAGCCATTCATTATCTTTCACTGACCAGTCAGAATCAAGTATTCCAGAGATCTTTGTATTAAACAGACAGACAAACTGAAAGACAACAGTAGATCCGAGGATGTCCATGTTGTTATTAAGCACCTCCTCTATTCGCGCATATTCTGGACACCTCTTTCTTTTCCTCCCTCCCTCTCCACCTCCACAAAAACACAAGATGACTGGACGAACAGGCTTTCCCCGCTCCACCTACACCTACTAGCTGGACGTGTGAGTGTTTTCATGTATCATGTATATTCCCCTATCGCCAACAGTCAGCCGAATGAATGCCATGACTGACAGCTTCTGGGTTGTGGTACAGTTGTGTATGAAAATGAATTACAATGCAACAACAAAAAGACTATGACGGAGGAAGAAAAAGACTAGGAGGAAGTACAAAGTATGGTTGGAAAGGGGGTTTGTGGAGTTAAAAGCAAGGCAAAGAAGTGACACATGACTCATAGATAGTGGAACGAGAGGGATATGGGACTGCACAGAGGGATG
The DNA here is from genome assembly GCF_963082965.1 of Carassius carassius. NCBI lineage: Eukaryota > Metazoa > Chordata > Actinopteri > Cypriniformes > Cyprinidae > Carassius > Carassius carassius. The sequence continues at coordinate 29,430,818 of NC_081760.1, forward strand.
GTGCACATAAGGCTTGATTAGTGTGCGGGCCAGCAGCCTAATGCATTAAAGCTGTATCCCTGTAGTGTTCCAAGAGTGGCTTTGTAGTGCCCTAAGGGAGTGCTCTACAGTGGCAACCCACATATAATGACAGATTTGCTTTGCCTTGTTGCATAGAGATAGCAGAATAAAATCAGCTCTGATAACTTTAGAGTCCTGCGTCATGAACCTCAATGGTTTGCTGTGCGTTAGAGAAATAATGGAGGGCAGAAGGGAGGGTTTGGAGGAGTATGATCCCCAAATTTAAGGGACAGTTTACCCAAAAGTGAAAATTATGACATCATTACTCACCCTGATGTTGTTTTGAAACTGTATGACTGTAGAACACAAAATAAGATTTTTATTCATTTATTTATTATTTTATGGTGAGAACATGCTGACTGAAACTTAATTTGCGTTTACATATTATTCTAAGAATTTGGTTACTTTAAATAAATAAGTAAAAATTTCTGTGTTAATCATACAAAAAAGACATACACAGGAATGCAACAAAATTGATTGACTATCGGTTTAGGTTATCTCTTACACCCAAATTGTATTTTGGCAGCTTGTTGTATTTCTCTAGACACTGTGAACTGCCAAAACACAATTTAGATACAATTTAGATAACATGAATGGATCATGCCCTAAAATAGTCTATAAATAATAAAGCTATTTATTGTTTATATCAGGAAGTGAAGTGAGGAATGCTGTTTTTATGGACATTATGGACTAAGCTAATATACTGAGGCTATCACTGTTCTCTTCCTGTGTGGTAATTCCCTTAGCTCTGCTTGTCTGGATACAAGAATAGTTACAGCAAAGCCCAGAGTGCTGTAATCAGGTTTCAGGAGAATCAAATGATGCACTACCACAATCAAACGTTAAAAACCCCTGTGGTACCTTCACAGTCCCCCTTTACTCTCTCTCTCTCTTTCTCTATTACTCTGTTTCCCCTGCTTGCTCATTATTTCTTTGTTCTTAAACTCTTTATGTCTTTCTGCTTCTGTCACAGGGGCAAGTAATATGTGTGTGTATGGGGGGGGGGGGGGGGTATGTTCTGGATCAACACTATAGTTTTGTTCAGATATATGAATCTTTGTGGGCTGATTAATGATACTACTGTCTTCAATAAGGCAGCTTATTGCTTAACTGAACTTGTTTCATAAAGAACACAAAAGACTTTTGCACAAAATCACACTAAAACTGTCACGTTGGGTGTTACAGATAACACAGGAGAGGGAACCAATTTGCAGGTAAGTCATTTATTAAAGGGTAATCCACAGGGGTAAACAGTCCAGGCAGGGTCAAAACCAGAATATCCAAACAAAACATAAACTAAACAAGAAGACAAGGCAAGGGCACGAACTGACGGACATGAATAAACAACGACTCCGTGACACATACTAAGACAGACCGGGTTATATACACAAGGAGAAACAAAGGGCTAATGGGAAACTGACAGGGTGTGATGATAGGTAATTAGTGACAGCTGGGTGCAATAATTAAGCAGGGACGTGAGGAATGTGATTAATGAAGTGAAAGACACCGTGGGAAAAGAGGACATCTAGTGGACACCCAGGGAACACAACCCAGACACTGTGACAAAAACCAGACATTTTGTGGTGAATTAAAAAAACAGCCCCAAAAAAAGGAATTCGTTTTAAGAACTTAAGTAATAAAATGCATTAAATGTCCCTTCGATCTCCACAACGCAAACATCTCAACTGCTATTTGGTTCTTAAATTGCTGTTCTTTGGAAATTTTGTAAAAATCAGAACATATCTTAAACATAATACCGGGAACTTTCTAAAGACTGGTGGTTGAGCAACTCCTGTGAACCATAATACTGTAGCTTGTTTTGACAGTTAAGTGTGAAATTGGTTACAAAGAAGAAATTAAATCAGTTAAGTGGACTTTATAAAGAAGAAACTAATGACAGAACTCAAAGACACTAGTGTGTTAGTTTTTCCACCAGACTAAATACATTAACCATCAGGATTGGTTGAACAGCTTCACCAGAAAGAATATAAAGGTTTGCCAGCTACTATGTGTGTATGTGTGTGTGTGTTGTTTAGGACCTTAATTCATTTATATATTCACATATCTGAATTTGTGTAAAATTCTAATGTGGTAGTATCAAGATCCTGTTAACGTAAACTGTCATCACACCTACACTCATTAATTAATCCTATGAATATTTATGAATATTTACAGTCTATAGGTGTAAATAACTTCTAAACATGCTGTCCATGTTTAACAATGTTTGTAGCGGCAAATATAATGGATGAAGTGTCTCTTAGATATCTCTTATATGACTCTTCTATAATTGTCTCTATTATACGTCACTTGTATGACTACAGAAAATCTGCTCCAAAAGCCCCTCTGAAAATGTGCTTTGATTGCTTTGATGAGATGAAATCCATCTTAGACACATTCACTGGGCATCTCAAAACCGAGTGTCCACTAGAGATTTGGCAGGAAATTGATGCTGCTGTTGACTAGAAGCGTTCATGTCGGCTCAAGTGGCTCATCTTTAAGACTAAAATATAATGATGATGGAGCCTTGATTGCGTAAGAAAGAAGTCATCCAGGGCTTTACAACAGTCACAGGTGGATCATAGGGCTAAAATAGTGTGAGTCACTTATTCAGTAAATTCACAGAAAGACCCAAATGAGTGTTTCTTCAAGTGGACACTTTGAAATGAAATGTCCTGTAATGAATATTTTGTCATTCTTTCCGCCTGAGCAAACTACATTTTTCCACCATCAAATATCAAATGTTCATTGACATTTTTGGAATAAAATATCAGCCTCTTCTATCTTGTGAAGGCTATTATAACTAAGGCCTAACCTTAAAGTACATATTTACAAGTGATATTTCCCTTGATTTTTCCTCTCTTCAAAGACCAAATTTTTTTATATATATTTCTCATACTTCAAGTCTCATATTTCATCATTTTCTTGCTCTTCACCAGCACTGGTGGGTCCTTGGTAAACAAGTGCAAAAAAAAAACATTATTAGTAGCAAAATTCTTGGTCATATCACACCAGAACTGAGGAACAGTCATAATTTGTGTAAAAGCTAAAAATCATTTTCACACAATAAATGCTATAATGAGTTTATATTATATTGATTCTACATGCAATAATTTATATTTTAAATAGGATTTCATTAAAACAAGACTTTTTATTAAAACACAACTGTTTTAATGTTAAATAAAGTAAAAAAAAAAAAAATTAATAGAAGCATCTATTTGCATCTGGAAAGTTCTTCAGCCTAATACATCACTGCCTGCAATGACAACACAAGATTATAATTAGATAGTGACTTCAAGCCACGCTTTAGACAAAAAGACAATGACAAGCTGTCAGACTTTTCCTATCTCTCTTGACAGAAGCATTGTATTTGGTTAATCGCTGTTTTTTTTTTCTCCTCTTCCTACTTACAGACCCACTTCCTCTCCGTGTTTCTCATACTTTTATACGCTCTTTAAAAGTAGTCATGCACTCTGCACCGGCCATCATTTACTGATTTGATCTATTTCCATTACAATGCACAAAATTAATTTATTGAAAAGGGTTTTGAATGTTTGAATGAATGAATATCCCCTTACAACTTCACAAAAAAATGTATACAGTAAGTTGGCTGTACACAATACACTGAATGTGTCACAATACTAAAATCTTACTAAAATGTATTTTAGTTGTGCGTGATGACATCAACCAAGCAAAAAAACATAAAAAATAAATAAATGCAGTGGCGCATTCAGACGCTTTGTGTTCAAATGCCTGATGCGACTGATTTCATCTGAAAAGCTTTTATTTCACATAGCATACTGTGGTTTGTGTCACCATTGTACGCCATGCTGAGAATAATACAATCATGAAAAGACATCCATGTGATTCAGTGTGAATAAAGAGGCTATGAAGTGTTCATCTGACTCTCTCAGATATTTGTACAGGGCGAGACGGATTATTAATTATGCATCGTAAAGTCCAAATTGTGTCTCTAAGAAGCTGAACGTCACTGATGCTTTTGTGAAGCATTTCTTGTAAAAAAGTCTGCGTCACTGCGCTGTGGTTTTCTGTATTTCATCATAGCAAAATAATTTATATACTCAAGGTGTTCTATCTGTCTTTGTGTTTTTACTGCAATTTAATGATATATTCAATTATTATATTTATTAGAATTACAGATATATATATACATGCACACCTACAGACATCTTTCTGTATCTATATCTTTATCTATAGTCTCCTATCTATATCTACACCGGATGACCTCATCCTAAACTCTCTGTTATTTATATATCTGTAGACATCTTTGTGTTTTTAGATCTTTATCTATATTTGTAGGCACCTATATCTATATCTAAACCTACATCTAAATCTATCAGTTGGCCACATCTATATCTATAAACTGGTTTTGATTTACGACCAGAATTTTGCACTGGTAAATCATATGACAGCCAAACCCAGGAGCGAAATGGTAGAAAAGTATACAAAATTGTCTTCATTAATATTTTGAAGAAATAAATATTTAAAATTGTTTTAAATATTGAATATTTTCCCATCCTTAAAAAAATCATGAATTATTTAGTTAGCTGCATTTTGTTATTGATTTATTTTTTTCACCGTCTGTGACCCAATCATTTGAGAACCACTTCTTCATATAGGCTAAATGCATATCTACTGTATAGACATCTATCTTTATATAAATCTATAGCCAGCTATCTGTATTTACATCTATCAGCATCTATTTCTTTATCTATGGGCACCTAATGTGTACTTGTCTACACTCTATCTGTAGACGCCTAATATCTACATTTATACATCTATATCTCACTACATCTATAGGCACGTCTACGTCTGTATGTACAACTATATCTACACTTTCATCCATGTATAGTAAACTCTTCACTCATTTTGCAGTTATTGCAAAACCCTGACCCACATCTTTCAGTCCATTTTTCTGTTATTTTCACACTTGTCTCTTTCCTCTGTCACTGATGATCCATGATCACTGCTGAGTGTCTGTCTTTGTTTCTCTGAATAAATCCCTCAAAGCAAAGTAGATCTACAAAAGCAGGCTGTCTTCTCCTCTACGCTTCCCTCTTTCTGTTTTGCTCTCAGGCACATTACTTCTCTCTGGCTTTCTCTCACATGTGCCTTTTGAGATTACAGTTCTTCCTAGCTCTCCTCCTGGCTCATTCTTTTTCTCTTTTTGTGTTTTTTGTTTTTTTGTCTTTTGGTGACACCCTCACTTTCCTCCTCTACCATGCTGTTTTCCTCTCTCTCACACTCCTCACTTCTTTTCTTCCTCACCTTCATTTCTGCGCTGACTCTTTGTCAGACTCAAAGAGAGGGATGCAAGTGTTAGTTTGCTCACTGCCTTCTGTGTGTGTGATCGGCGTGTGGGCAAGTGTTCTGAGGGCAAAACGTGTAATGTTTGTGTGTTCATGTACAGACACAGCTCTCTGACCCTGTGTGTGCATTGTGGAAATGTGCTTGTGTGATACTCAGCTTGAACTGTTACAATGTGTGAATGTGACAATGTGATCATAGCAGTGTCAAACAGAGTGTCATTTCCTGTTTTTTTATACAACAGTTTGTTCCAGTCTTTTGATTTGATTGGCCTACTGGAAAATACCATGATTTGAACTAAAGAAGCTACATTTAGGTACAGTTATTAGCTAAATATGTTATTGCAACATGAGCTTAGCCTTTGAGGATTTCCTGATTATTAAGTATCTGAGATGTCCAGGGTGTCAACAAAATGGCAGCCAATTGACTTGGCATAAAGGGATTTTTATAACGTTTTGTTAAACCGCCTTGTCTGTAACTTGTCACTGTCATGTGGTTTTGCCTGAAGAAAGGAGTAGGTTTTTTAAAAGTCATAATTTCTCTGTTTTTGTTTCTTGCTTCAAGTGAGAAACGGTAAACCCGTGCAACAACATACAAACCTTGATGCTATTTGTGTTGGTGGAGAAAAAATATGCAAATGTATTCACTAAATTTAATCTGAAACAAAAGGTACTAGATATTAACTTCTTGGTTATTGGACTGTTGTATAAGGCTGTGTCAAAAAGTTAGAAGGAAGGCAGCAAGGCACATCTAATTCCAATGATTATTTCACACCCTGTACCCTAAAATACTTTCGGTAACACTTTAGTTTAGGGAACACATATTCACCACTAACTAAGAGTTTTACCTCAGTAAACTCCTAACTTGCAGCTTATTAATAGTTTTTTTTTTTACTATTTTATTTTATGCAGCACAGATGGTATCCTATGATATCCACTGTCCTGTGCATGCAATTCACTGACATTTGAGCATAACTCAAACAATGGCATCTGAAAGTTGCAGCTGCCATTCAGTTTGTGTATAAATGTAGGGAATGCCAGTTGTTGTTGTTCTCAAGTTTTGTTGTACTAACTTATTGCCTGAGAAGTCACTGGCTAAAGGTTGTGAGTGACACACCAAGCCTATGGTTGGCTATCGGCCAATTCCAGGCTGTTGTTGAGAGTCTGTCAGCTTTGCTTTTGTGGTGAAATGGTTTCATGCAGTTTGCTGATTGCCTATTTAGCTTAGATGATGATTGCATGTGAAGAAAAAAGTGAAAGTAAAGAAAGCAAGCAAGCAAAAACCAAAGTCAAAAGGTCACATACAATACAGATTGCTCTTCTAATTTTACATATTAATCTTAACCTGATCTTAACCATTCTAATATGGAAAAAATTCTTAACAACATGGCTGCCTAGAATGTAGAACATGAAGACCAACTTATCAACAAGATTTATATGCAAAATGATATACAAGCTTTGCTTACAGTTTGTTTAGATGCATTTGGTTTCCCTTTTTGAATGATGAATATTAGACTGCTGATATAGACACTTATTTAATCTCACACAGGTGCTATTTGTCTGTTGGCTGTAGTCTTTGCAGTGTTCAAGCACTAATGGCTGCTTTAGCTAATTGTTGCTGTGGATGAAAGCATTTTCTACATGAATAAATGTAAAACCACATTTGCAATCATGCAAAAAAAAAAAATTAAATAATTAAAATATATAAAAATAAACTAACTGAAATGAAATTAAAACCTTTATTTTGTTTCCGCTAGATTGTACTAAAATAACTAAAAAATAATAAAAGTAGTAAATATATATATATATATATATATATATATATATATATATATATATTAAAAAAGACAAAAGCACAACAAAATTACTAAAACTTTAACTAAAACTAAAATAAAATAAATAAATAAATAAAACTACAATGATAAGTAAAATGATAACTTTGCTCGTATTCAACATGTTTACAAATCTCAGCTATCCTTCCACGTTTTCTGATGCTTTCATTTCCAACAAATTAAAGCTTCCTATAAATATTCTTCCATGTTGAATATCATATCTCTTCCTCTTTCCACTTTTACACCTATCCAACACTAACTCATTTTTTTCCTGCTAAAAATACCCTGTATTCACATATGGCTCTTCCCCCAGATTCCTCAGACTTGCCCCAGCATCCCAACGCAGTTTCTGGCCTCTCAGCCTCATGCACTCACTCACACACACACACACACACACACAAACACACACACAAACACACACTCTCACCCCTCTCTGCTCTTTATTTTTAACCCAGTCAATCAGACACCACTCACCGATGACGCAGATCCACATGCAGCACTGACACCATTAGCCAGAATGAGAGAAAGAGAGAAGGAGGCTGACAAAACAGGGACAAGCTGTGGCAAAGAGTGGAGACAGAGGGAGAACAAAGTACTTGATAATAATCGAAGATGAAAATCCTTGAAATGTACAACTGAATGCATAAGATATGTGACAGCGGAGTACATTGTTAAAATGTTTTTCAGGTAACATCTAGATTACTTTTTTTTTTTTAAATATGATCTAGTATCACTGAATCAACCATTTGCTAGACACCAAAAAAAAAATCAGATTTAAGAGTCAGATCAGGTAGAAACGGCTCCTCAATATAACACCTGCTCAATATAACACCTGCACATTTTAACCTTTTTTTTTTCTTCTTCACAGTGTAAAGTAAGATAAAAATGCAGCTTTGTAGGTGTCAGCTTTGTAGTTCACCCTTTGCCTGTTCTCCACTATCTCTCTGTCACTTTCTCTCTAACTCTCTCTATCTTACTGATAGGTTCACACCCACTCATTTGTTAAACACTGAGACAAATAGCTTACATCACTCTCGGCGGAAATACTTTTTAGGTAGTTCCAGAAAAAGAAGCGCTTCTCCCCCGGCTAACTCACAACACAGCGGTGACGCAAGAAAGGGATCTGCCACACACACACACACACACACACACACACACACACACACACACACACACACACACACACACACACACACACACACACACACACACACACACACAACACACACACACACACACACATACAGCTCTTGCAGGTTCTGTGTACGCTTGTGGTTCAGAAGCAGAGAGATAAAATGGCAAAAGACAACTCTGTAGATTTTCTGTATGTGTGTTTAAATGGAACACAGAAAATCCATTAATGAAAGAGGATAGGCTATTGTGCTGTAAAAGGGTTTTCTCAGGTAAACTAATGTGCTGATCTAATTTAACTGATCATTAAAATGATACTAAATAACTGAACTATATTAGGTTACACTAATAAAGTATTTTTAAGAGTCAGATCAGAAATAGATCCTTGAGGAGCCATTGTGTTGTTGATGTCATCATGAGGTGTGCCTTGAATGTTGTGAATGTGAAGCAGCTACATTTATTTTCAATAGAAAAGTGCAGAAAAATGTGTGAAACAAGCATAAGAATAGGGAAAATAAGTGGACTGACAAAACACAATTGTTAGTACCTTCTTGTGGTGGTTGTGTGGTAGTACAAGAGTGAGATTCAATTACCTCAGAATCCCACTGAGCCTATCTTCGCTCTAAATCATTCCAGCCTGTGTCCCAGATCATGCGCTGTCTTCACTTCATTACCCCTCGGAGTGTGAGGATGAAAAGAGTGTGAGAGACAGGAGGATCACACACCAGAACCGTGCAGAGAGCTTTGGAGGGACAGGTGCTCAAAGTGTAAAAGGGGGACATGGAACACGGCTTTTAATGAAACGTGAAGACAATAAACACACGACTCATAAATTATGGTTTATGTGTGTTTTTCAAGTTATCTCCAGGTTATAAATACATAAACTATATGAAAAATGCAGAACTGATTGACATATCATTTAGTATAGAAATTCTAAATTATATTAACTGCCTTGTTCTGTGATAAAAATAGTAGCCTTTATAAACCAATCATAAAATTGTCATTAGGAAAGTATTGAACAAAAATACTGTAGCCCCTTGCTGTAGCTAACATTACTTCCACAGGCTACACACAGCAATATAAACAACAGCTGTGCATGCTCTCTTCATGCCGTTCTTGTAAAATAATAATAATAATATAAGTTTACAAGCACACCCCTTCACTGAAAGCTCCACTTACCGTCAGCTGTGGCTGTTATTGAAGGTATCTGGTAGTGTGCTAAATTACTAAAGGTGTCTGAACCTGTGGGATCATCCCGGATGAGATCCTCAGGTGAAAGGTCATCATGTGGATGATTTTATTTACGACTAAATTATTATTCATTCAATTTACTAATGGTTTGATTGGGATTGCCTTGACAAAAGCTCAAGCGCCTGTCACACACTGTGGATGTGGAATTAATAGATTTCCCAAGGTACCTGGAGAGTGTGTGTAGATGTTTATGTGAACGAGGCCACGGGGTGACTGACGTCAATGAAAAGGCTGGAGTTTCTATGCAGCCGGATTGAATCTTTAAAATGCATTTGTGTGAGTTTCGGCCTTATATGGGATGCATGACCTCAATTTCAAATAAATTATTAATGAATTCAGGAAGGTCTAAAAATGGATAATATAAGGAATATATATATATATATATATATATATATGTGTGTGTGTGTGTGTGTGTGTGTGTGTGTGTGTGTGTGTGTCTGTGTGTGTGTGTATGTGCTGTTTTGTGACATATCAGGACACAACTCTGTATAATGACATGGGTATGACACAGGTATGACAAAGAGAGGATGACTTATGAGGACATAACCCGTGTCCCCATTTTTCAAAACGCTTATAAACCATACAGAATTAGTTTTTTTGAGAAAGTAAAAATGCACAAAGTTTCCTGTGAGGGTTAGGGTTAGGTGTAGGGTTGGTGTAGGGCCATAGAATATACAGTTTGTACAATATAAAAACCATTACGCCTATGGGATGTCCCCACTTTTCACAAAAACAAATGTGAGTGTGTGTGTATATCCATGCAATTTAATAGGATAATATATATTCATGTATGTGTATGAAGAAATTGGTCAGGTGTTATATGAACCCACAATCATTCTGTTAATGATGGCAGAAGCCTATCTGTCTTATTTAGCATAATTTTTTTAATGCAGTGAAATTCCATAGAACTGATATAAAACAAATGCTGATTTCTATTCAGCGCATGCAGCACATGCTCCAAAACAGTTAATAATCAGCTTGTGTAATTATTACACAATCTTAGTTTAGTGTATTTGACAGCTCACTCAGAATCTTCATTTTAAATGAGTAATCCTAGACTGCTGCATTCAAACAGCTTAAACTGGTCATAATTCTTGTTTTTAGTGCATTTATGCTATAATTTATGATATAATTTAGTCTTTTAGTAATTTAGTTATTTTTCTTCATCAAAACAGACTAAATGACTCACTCAACCTTTGGCTTAAACAAGTTATTATTTTATATAAAAAAAAAAAATAATATAATAATAATATAAAAATAAAAAATAATAATTGATGGCTATACCTTTAGCATGTAACCTTTCTCTAAAAATATTAATTATTTTACTTTTAATTATTTAGGTGCACTCTCAGAAAAAAAGTATTAATGTATTAATATGTACTTTTAAAGTATATAATTCTGTCAACGTGTAGCTAAAGATACTCAGTGTGTGCCTATTTTTTTTCATTATAAATTATATTAATAATAAGCATTACTACATTTAGTTTGTTTAGTATTGTTTATTATTAAGGTCAGTTAATGTATTGCTTTTATTCCCCCTCTAAAAATACTGTAAAAATAAATAAATAAAATAAAATAAACTGTCATACAACCCATTTTCTTCCCTACTGCCAGGAACTACAAAATGTGAAAGTTTGTCCAAAACACTTTTTTTTTTTCAGTATGAATTCGCCCAAACTTAAAATGGTTACAAATTGCTGTAAGCATTTCAATATTATTTTTATATCATTGAGATACTACTAAAGGTTTTATCATTATTCTTGCAGTTAGTTTTTAGTATTATTTTGTCTTTTAATTTTATTCAGATTTGATTAATATTGTTGTGTGTTTTTGTCATTATTATTATTATTTATAATAATAATAATATATTTATATTTTAAATCATTTTATTTCAGTTTTTTGTTATTTTAGTTCATCAAGTTGCATCAAATGAAAATGCGAAATGTAGCTGAAATTATATTTTATTTATTTAATTTCAGTTAAAGTTTATTTTATTTATTTATTTATTTATTTATTTTAAGTAAATTTTTTTCAAATGGTTTTGGTTTTTTGTTTTAGTTAATTATTCATGCTATTGTCAGTATAAACTAACTTTTGCCATTTAGTTTCAATAAAGTTTCAGATTTCATAGTATGAAAGCTTTAATTCCAAAAGATCAAGAACTTTTTATTACACTACCCCAGCTAGTGATATAATACGTGATTAATGTTAGCATTTAGTCCATGTCTTTCTCTTCTAGTTATTAAATAGTGGATTGAATTTTGGTGATATGAGAGGCCTGACATACTGATGGTAAAAATAAAAAGCCCGCATGGACACAGATAATCAGCATTGATAACAAGCAACAATGGTCACAGGTGTCGCTTTTATTACCGTTCCAAAAGGATGTGGAGGTTTTACATGGCCTTAAGGCCAAAACACCCCTCCCTCTGCCACCCATTGATCCCCCACCCCACCCCACCCCAAACCCAACCCACCCTTGTCAATCATTATTCCTGACCCCCACGAGCCAGGCATTAGTTAAAGCTCTTTGTGATGGACTGAGTTCTACAGGGGAAAATGAATGGAGGATGAGGAAGAGGAGGGAGAGGGAAGAAAGAAGATGGGAGAAGAGGTGACGATTAGAGAAAATAAAGAAGGGTGGGGAAGAAAAACCATGCTTTCATCTGATATCAACTGCCACATGATGAGGTTTTGTCTGCCAAGCTGCTCCCCATACCTGACTGACCTCCATCCCTCTCTCCTTTTTCCCTTCCCAGGATGACTCATATGGGTGGTGCGCTCCTCTTCTCCTTCTTGGCCCTGCCCCCACCCCCTCCTTCATCTTCTCCTCCTCCTCTCCTTCTCTCTCCCCTGTTTCCTCTCTTTCTCGTCCTCCCTAGCCCTCACTTGGTGGCCATAGTGTAGCAGCCGTCTGGGTGCCACTGCATGTCCCGGATGCGCCTGACGGACTGAAACTGGGGATGACGGGCACCGTACTCATTAAAGTGACGGTAGTCGCCCTTCTCGAGCAGGTACTGGCTGCCACGGTAACCAGGATACTGGTAGCCCACCCAACTAAGACAAGAAATGAGAGGAAAGGCAAACAAACATAGAGAATGAATCAAACTGAAGTACAGGACTAAAAATGAAGAAGAGCCTATTTTTAGTATTATTTTATGAAAACTACCACACTGGAAATTATTTTATTGAAATATTAGTAGCTTTAATGCTGTTAGTTTATCTAGGTCGAGTAATAATGAAAATGAAAACCGAAGTTTGTAATGTAAGACAAAAGTAAAGACTGCTTTCAAATGGGTTTCCAGAAAGTCTACCACTGTCGGAGTAACACCATCTCATGGTAAGTATTCGACGTTTTGGCATATTGGTGGCTACTTTGTATGAATTTGTTTCAGTTTCATTTGTATGATCTGTTTACACCACAATGGCGGTTATGTGTATGTGTTATGTGGAGGGGATCCCTAAATTAGCTTTTTTCTAAAAATCATATGTTTTCATATTGTATGAAAACATACAAAATCACCACCTCATAATATAGTGTGGTTTAAAATCTGAATTATTCAGATTTTAATGTTTGATATTAGGAGTATTAATACAGTATCGAGGTTAATGCAAGTCTCATTCTTAACTATTTTATGTTTTGCAGAATTTTGGGGCTAACACCACATCCTCCCAGCCTCACATTTTTTGTACGCTTGTACCTAGAAGAAAGTGTTTTAACACAAAAAACCTACAAATTTCAGTTTTAAACTCAGTGGATTTAGGAAGATCACAGACTTCAAATTTCCCTCCTATCAAATACATTTTTTATGTTGAGTTATCATTTTTATGTTCAGATATCACAGTCTACTCAGATTTCTTTGATGAGAGATCACTTACGTGCCACAGCTGACCATGATGCTGCCGACACGGTCGGTAAAGCCAAAAGTGTACATACTGGGAACATCGTCATCGATAATCTCCATCTTACGACCCTTGAAATCACCAACTTCATAAAGACAGATCTTATGCTTTTCTGGGTCCTGTGAGGAGCACAAGCAAGAGAAGATCAAGGTAGAATGTCATTAATAAATGCATATGATTACATTGTTTTGTTTTTTTCAGCTTATCTTTAGCCAGGACAGGCTGGGAACAGGAATTAAACTCGCATTCCAGAATCAGCAACCATGACTCAATGAATAATGTTTTAATGATTATGCTAAAAACAAAACCAGAAATGTGTCTAATGTATAAAAGGAATGAATACCATTCTGACAGGTCTGAAGGACAGCAGGTAGTCATTCCTGTGGCAGTTGCTCCAGCAGTCCCAGCGGGGGTACTCACCCTTCTCCAAGATGTACATCTCTCCACAGAAGTTCATCTGCTCCCAACCCACCCAACTAAATAAAAGAACATGAAGTATTGAAATACAGGACAGTTGGTAAGTCGCTCATATGTATCACAGGAAAACTCACGGGCCGCACTCCACGCGGAGGGAACGCACTCTATCCATTCCCATTTCACACACGTTCATGCACTCATTGGAGATCTCCATCATGCGGCCCTGAAAGTTCTCCTGATCATACACATACATCTGAGAGAATAAAAAAGGAGAAGAAAATCAGGTCAGTTTTGCTTGTTATGCAACTATAAATTAAAAAAAAAGTTTTTAGTTGAGCTTATCTTAAAAATAAAGCATATGTACAACTCCCACATCTATTTCTATGGAAACTGAATTGATACACAGTTTCACACAGCTGATGCCATCATGTACCTTTCATCAGTCATCATATGCAACTTTTATGCATCTGTAAAAATGGTACCAGTAAGTACCTTGTAGTTTCCCATGCCCATCTCGGTTCTCTTCTGAATTTGAGCAGCCTTCCCATCAGGCTGGGAGGCAGGCTTGGACTTCTCTCCACCAGTGGACATGATGACTACCAAAAGAGAGCATATGTATGTGTGGAGAAACGTGAATAATTAGCAGCCTTCTTGCTGGAAATAACTATTGTTGGACATGTAGTGATGTGAATTGCTAAATATTGCTCAAAGCAAGTAATGAATCCCATTCCAACAAATCGAGTCCATTTATAGCCTTTGAATGAATTCTTCACCCACTTACTTTGAAACGCTTACACAATAGTGTTACAGACGTGCGATGCTCATACGTAACAACTTGCCTAGGATGACTAATTAACAAATATATCACAAAAGGGGTACAATTTAATATAGTTTAAGCCAAATAATACAATTCTTCAAAATATTTGCATAAGATATTAAATTAGACTGGCCCCCGATTCTCACAAGGCTTCAAAAGTAACATTTTTACATTAACACCTAAAGAATGAACAGTAATTTATATTGGATACTGTGTGTTCAATAAATAAATAAAACCCCACATCATTTTGTACTGCATTTTTATATTTTATTTAACAAACCTCCTTTAATTCACCCTATCTCTCTCTGTCTTCATATCCGCAGCTTTTTTCTTTTCTTTTCTGTATTCATTTTTCTGTTGTGACAAAAAGGTTACGGTTCACCCAGAAGATGAATAAAGTGCTATGCTCACAAAAGGATTACATTTTAATTGGCTTCTACTGGTGACTAATGTGTCATAGCTGTTAGAAATATTCTTACACAAGCCCATGCTGGAGTTTCCTTGCTGTAAACTATGCCACCAGATGTGGGATCAACTCTCTCCCAGTTTGTTTTTGCTCACAGACCCTAGTCTCTTACCTGTGTGTTAGTCAGTAGCCGCTCTCTGTCTCAATCAGCGTGTGTATTGAAAGCAAACATGTGTCCCTTTTAAAGGCTGGCGCCCAGCATGGGGGGATTAGGCCCACAGAAACAAACTTGCTGAGCTCACCAACCCACACACAGAAAAGAAATCACCCCATCATCAAACAGAGTGAGAGAGAGAGAGAGAGAGAGAGAGACAGAGAGAGTATACTTATTTCTCAAACCCATAAATCCTTTTTATAATCTTAAAAACTTACCTTTTGTCTGTGTGTGTCTAGTCCTGAAACTTTACAATCTGATGACAAAATACAAGCTGTTAAACACCATCACTGCAATACTTACTTTCTTGTACTTCCTGTAAAATACCATTTGTCAGTGATGAACAACAAAGATACCTAAGAGAAGGTTTAGTTTGGAATATTTTATGCCAGCATTATGGTTTTATCTCATTTAAAAACTACATTAGCCTGCTTCCGCAGCACACTAAAATTGATAAAACAGAATCACATTTGTCAGTGTAATGGAACACCATCAGGCCAAATCCAAACCATCAGGCGCCAAATTGAAGACTTGGCAAATTTCCAAACATACACTGAATTTATGATTTTTTTACAAATAAAAAGCATGCTAATTTGGTGCAAATAAATGTTTGTTTTTGTCTCATTTATAAAGTACAATAACCTGTTTATGCCGCCCATATGTTGTGTTAAAACTCTGGCAGCCATGCTGCCAACTATGAAAGTTTCAAAATCAAATAAGTGCATTTTCAAGAGGACAACTTGCTGAATTCCTTAATTCCTATATTCCACTATTTTTCATGCATTATAAACGGCATTAGTATTCAGTAAACATTGAGCTAGTAATCTATTCTACACCACATTCCCGTCACCTTAACACTTCTGGGTCATGGGTTATGGGCCATGGGTCATATAAGGACAATGAGGAGCAGCCAGTATGTGTTCTTATGGCAACACTACATCCTAAAGTCTGGTTAACTGATAATACTGATTAATTTGTCTAATATGCTGGATTATTAAGGGAAAAGATCTGGTTGTATTACAGAATCTTTCTCAGTTCAGAAAAAGTTATATTTCCTAAGTATAATTACCATGGTTATTGCACAGATACAATTCTAAGTTACGATATTTCTGTAAAACAGAAAAGAAGGGGGGGGGGGTCCTTAAATTTACTTATTATTCTAAACCTCAAAGTGAAATATATATATATATATATATATATATATATATATATATATATATATATATATATATATATATATATATATAAATCACAAAAAAAGCTTAACAAATCAATGTTTATATGGCTATTCCTAAATATGTATTCGTGAATTCGCCATGGTGGAGCTTTCTAAAAAGTACTAAACTGTCGTGGCTGTCTTCCAAACCTTCAGACAGCAGACAAACTACAGACATGTTTCTTGGAGCTTTGAAAGAGTGGACGTTCACTGCAGTGTGTCAAATCCCTGTATTCTCCACATATAGGCCGCTCATTGTGTAGCATACGATGCACAGTGCTGACCGATATGAATCCAGCCGCTTGCGCTCCATTGTGCAAATCAATGCGTCTGCATTCACAAGAACCACGGGCGCGCGCGCACGCTCACGGCTCCATCAAATCCAGTGCGCTGACGGCGCAAAATCCTCCACAACTCTGGACTCACAATAAAGACAATGATCTCACAAACACACAAACCACACACTCCCTCACAGACCCTTCCATCAATTTCAGCGTCGCGACGTGCACCCAGCGTTGATAGTCGCTATAAAATAGAAGCGTCAAATAATCCTAAAAACTCCTCCTCACCGACGAGCATCGCTGTAAAATAGGACAGGTGGAGATTTAAGGTAAGATACATTTAGATTAATAGATTGGATGAGGGTTTTACCTATGAAAAAAATATCAATTAATTTCTAACAGCTAATGACGTTAAATTGCATTGGCTGTTGCTTATTAACAAAATGTGACCAGCATCAAATGAGCGGTCATGGAAAATTGTTGGCCAGAATTGTGTAGGATACAACCAAAATGTTTTTAAATGTAAACATTAAATGTGTGTGTATATATATGATAGCAATTCCATTAGCAGTAGGATTTCCCAAAACGCCCAGATGTACAAGTCAAACAATATGTTTGTATGAAACTATCTCCCAACGTTTGTCAGATACATTTGAAGATGTTTTCAGCCTTCACTCTTGTGCAGGAAAGAAGATGAACAAAGTTACTAATATCCAAACAAACCCATCCACTGCTGGAATAGACATGCCTCCTTGCTTTAAGGTAAAAACCTTACACTCTTTCTCTCAAGTGAGAAGAACAATGAAGTAGTGAGAAACAAGCTATTGATTATTTGTCTGAGAGTGAGAAACAGGGGCCAAACTGTCAATAATGTAACAAACGATCCTCTGCTTAGATATTGATTTTGAGACTTTATAGATGAATGCTCTGTGGACGGTAGCTGCTGCTGCTTCTTGTTATTATGTGCAGAAGCATGAGAAGAATTCTGGATTATTTAGGGATAGTTCAGCCGGAAATTAACAACTTTAGTTGTTCCATCCAATACAAATTTCTTTCTTCTCTGGAACATAAAGGAAGATGTTTTGAAGAATGTAGGTAACCAAACATACTATTTTTTTGGTTGCACTTTATTTTACAGTACGTGTACTTACATGTACTTATAGTGTACTTACAGTGTATTTATCTAAGAAAGTTCTGGTAATACAAGGTAACTACATGGGGTAGGGTTAGGTTTAGGGGTAGGGTTCAGGGTAAGTACCTAGTTATTACATAGTTATTGAAATTACTATAATGAGTACATAGTATGTACATGGGGAACAGGACTGTAAAATAAAGTGCTACCATTTTTTTCATACTATTGAAATCAGTGGGGAACTGTTTGGTTACCCACATTCTTCAAAACATCTTCTTTTGTGTTCAAGAGAGAGAAAGAAAAAAAAGACATTCATACAGGGTTGGAACACTTTGAGGGTGAGTAAATCATAGCAGAATTTTCATTTTTGAGTAAACCATCCCTTTAAAATATAGAGGGCATAATGAAATGAGAGGAGGCCAGTGGTTGTGTGTGTAGAAGAGAGACATTTCCCCAAATTAGAAGTTGTGGCATGTGCATGTGTGTGTTTGTCAGGTGACCGTGTTCGAGCAGGAGCATTTCCAAGGCAAATGTCAGGAGCTCACCTCAGAGTGCCGCAACATCCAGGAGCGTGGGTTTGACAACATCCGCTCTATCCGTGTGGAGAGCGGCGCGTGAGTCGCCCACTCTGTGTTAATGATTGCAAAATCTTGCCAGTTAGTTAGGAAATTACAGTTTTAGATATTTTTGAAAACTTTTGAGTGTTTCATCCTGAGATTATTTACAATGTGTGTTGAGAAGTGTGCTTTCCAATTAATTATGAAAATGACTGGGATGCTTTAAGATTACTTGAGAATTGCTTCCTGTAGGTGAATCAGAGGAAGAAAAACGAAGGCAAAAAATAAATAAAAAATATTCCCACAATATGGGCACAATGCTTATTATAATACCTTAACACATGCATTTTTTTAATGAAAACAAAACATCATATATACCTCAACCCTCTTGTAAGTACTTTTTAAATATTAAATTCTCCTTTATTATGTGCAGCTGGTTGGGATACGAGCACCATGACTTCCAGGGGCAGCAGTTTGTCCTGGAAAAAGGAGAATATCCTCATTGGGACGCCTATAGCGGCAGTCTGGGCTACCATGTGGAGTGGATGATGTCACTGCGCCCCATCTGCAGCGCTGTGAGTGTGCGAGCACATTCGGATGCATTGAGAGTCTTTTATTCTCAAATTGGACATTTTTTTTCCTGATAATAAAACAAAGTGAGGACATCTCACTGAGCCATATCTCAGAATATCATACAGTCTTTTGGTTAAACAACCACATACAGTGAACACTTAAAACGAACGTTTCTGCAGAGGTGGGTAGAGTACCCAAAACTGTACTCAAATAAAAGTAAAAGTACTTCTAGAAATATTTACTCAAGTAAAAGTAAAAGTACTAGTCTTGAATAGTTACTTGAGTAAAAGTAAAAGAGTATCGGATAAAAAATCTACTCAAGTAGTTAGTTACTAGTTACTTTGGGTCATATATACCCAGATAGCACACGTACACTGCAAGATGTCTGTTAAAGATCTCATGATCTGGAAAGCATCTGCTGTCTACAAACGTCTGATAGACGTCTTTCAGATGTCAGTTTTACATACATTCTAAATCATAAACATCTTAAAGACATCTTATAGACATCTATTTGACATCTAAAAGGAAATGTCCTATAGACGTATTGCAAATGAGCAAACACTGTGAAAAATACTCTTGTAGATATAAATGCAGACGTCAAATAGACGTCTCTGAGATGTACGTGTGCTATCAGGGTACTGAGCCTATTTTTATTTAGATATATAGATAAAATGTATGTAATGTATGTGTGTGTGTATAAATGTATATATTTCATCAGCCTTTACTCCAATTTATGTAATTTATTATAAAAGCTTGTCTGTTTACTTAAGTAACAGATATAGGTGTCATGCCATAACATATTTTTAATACGACTGACTTTATATTAAATGTGAATTTAACATTGAAAGTTAATGTGATATAAATATTGCTACTAATCTTTAATTGTTCAGAAAAAGAGCAAATAACATTTACATTATTAAAGATCATTTTCACTGACAGTCTAGATTTCAATCACTCTCAGAAACTCCCATTAAAATCACTGAAACTGTTAACACTGTGAAATCAATATCTTAATTAAAGATTCGTACACACATCTGCACTTTAAAGTTTGTTGTTTCTGAGAGAATTCGCCAGAAAGAAGTCCCCAGTCAGCGAGCGAGTGAAGGAAGAACCGGAATTTTAGCGAGGACTCATCGGAACACCTCTGATTGGCCAATGCTTTAATAAGCTCAAAATAATCATGTGTGATTGGTTATAATGCGCAGTGCTGTAAAAACGCGTCTGTCTCTGGCTCAGCGCCAGCAAGCGATCACAGATCTGAATTTAGCAGCTGATGATATGACTTGCTGAACGTACTCTCACCGGTGTGTTTGTATTAATATTAATAAAATCTTAATCGGCTATGTTTTGTCTTTTGGAAGCTGCATTCAACTTGACTCCCCTCTGTTATAAGCCACACACGTACAACAAACTAATGTCACAGTGGTATCGTGTACTGTAATCGAATGTAGCCCAAGTTATTACCTGTTAAACAGTAGACAGTACACGCGGTGTTCATCTAATAAGGATCTCCATCGCTAGCAAATAATAATCTTTACAGATCTGCTTTCAATTCAGTGCAGTTTCATAGCCACGTTTTCAACGCTGCTGATGTTAAACGTTACAACTCCGAGTGAACCACTTCAGACGCTCAGCGCGTGCGGCAGGAAACTGAACGAATCATTCAAACTGATTCATGAACCAATTCACTCGTTTGCCAATTGGTTTGATCAAGCCTTTGAACAGAGTTGACTCAAAAGAATGAATCATTCGCGAATGGGCATCGCTCATTGCCCAGAGAAAAGTAGACGGCGCGTTTGGAATAAACTGAAGCAGTTATAACATTTATTGCATTAAGATAAAGTAATGAGAGGAGCGTCGCCCACAGTAACGAAGTAAAAGTACAGATTTTCCCCCCAAAATTTACTCAAGTAAGAGTATAAAGTACCCATCTTTAAATATACTCCGAAAAGTATTAGTTACCCCAAAAAATTACTCAAGTAAATGTAACGAAGTAAATGTAACTCGTTACTACCCACCTCTGCGTTTCTGTATTGGCACTGATGGTTCCACGAAGATCCATGGAAGCTTTCCATTGCACAAAAGGTTAAATCAAGTGGAAAAAGGTTCTTCAGCTTCTTAAAATGTTCTCACGCTAAGAAATGTTTTTTTAAGAACTCTCTGGGCTCTTTGGGGAACCCAGAATGTTTCTTTCGTGGCTCTCTGTGAAAACCCCATTTGGTCGCTTTATTTTTGAGTGCAGCAACAGGAAAAACACCTTAGCAACTGGATATAAATGCACCCAAACTTGTTAGAAACCGTATATAAACCCCCTATAGAACACCCTAGCATAAAACTTGACAGCATTGCAGCTGTAAGAAAAATATAACGGAGAGTGATGGTGAATGTTATGTTTTTAGTGCTTTTGAAGTGCTCAACTTCATTCAAGCAGACAGTATCTATCATTAAAACCACACTGTTATTTTTTCTTCCTTCCTCCACTGTTCCTTCCATTTGTAGGACCACCAGAGCAGTCACATGGTCATCTATGAGAAGGAGAACTTCCTGGGCCGCAATGTAGAGCTGTGTGACGATTACCCCTCTCTTCAGGCCATGGGCTGGTGTGACAAGCAAGTGGGCTCCATGCATGTGCAGTGTGGCGCGTGAGTAACAGTCGACAAAACACCATTAGTGCCAAACTACTGTTCTCCTGAACTGCACATTTCTCAGGCTTAACAGCTGTGCTGACAATACACTTACAACACAGTCATCTGTGTCATTGGCTCATAGCATCTAGATCTTGTGTTTGCGAAGTGTTAATGTTTTTGCTTTCACAATACACTCCAGTGTAACATACTATGTTTCTTTGACTGCACATGCCTCGCTTGGTGCATCAGACGCATTCACATAACAGCAATACTGTACCTGTGACTGCCACATCGGTTATGTAATGATGTTATATCAACATTTCAGTGCATGTCATCACAGAAACTGATCATTTAACCCAGTGATAATTTACTATACCGTACATGGAAGAAGGGCTTGCAGTTTTCATCTGTTAGGTGATAAAACAGGAGAAAAACATCCCATACTCCCGTGGGGTATAGGCAAGCAAAAGTCTAATTATGACTATTTTAAGTTTTCCATTTCAGTCACACTTTATTTTTATGGTCCAATTCTCATTATTAACTAAGACTTTTGCCTCAGTAAGCTTCTAATTAGCGCTTATTAATAGTTAGGAAGGTAGTTATTAAGTTTAGGTATTGGGTAGGATTAAGGGACAAAGAATATGGTAATGCACAATATGTATACTTTATAAGTATCTATAAACAGTTAATATGCTAGTAAAATGCATGCTAATAAGCGACTAGTTAATAGTGAGAATTGGTCCCTAAACTAAGATGTTACTTACATTTCTAATGCACATTAGAATCCAGCTGAATTTATTAATTCAAGATTGTTGCTTTCTCTTAAAAAACCTATTTAATTCCCTTCCACAGCTTGTCATATTGTATTCAGTCGCTTTATCTCCTCCACATTTCCTGTCATTTTCTGTTTCCCTGCAGCTTTGTGTGTTATGAGTACCCTGGCTATCGAGGACAGCAGTACGTTATGGAGTGTGACAGGCACAGCGGAGACTATCAGCACTGGAGGGACTGGGGCTCCCACTGCCAGACCCCTCAGATCCAGTCCATCCGCAGAATCCAGCAGTAATGCCTGAGGCGAATAGAAGGAAATGGAAAGCGTGCAGAGTCACACCAGTCATTCTAGAAGCAGTCACTTTATGAGGTGCAGTGTGGCAAATTGTAAGACCTTCACTGGTTGCACATAATTTCCACTTATGGTACTCTTGTAAAAGATGAAAAAAAAAAAATCTACACATGTACAGATACACATCAATTCTCGTTCAAGAAAATGCACTAGCTCACATTAATAAATGCATATACATCCCCACATGTGATCCAAGGTAAAGTAGTAGCATGTATGAAAAATATTCATAAGAGAGTAATATTCTATACAACAGAAGAATAGTGGGGGACACTGGAGAGTAAAAATCTGTCAATCAAGAGAAGATGTGTACCTGTATATGCAAACATGTCACGTCTCTGTGACGTTTGAGTGCCATATGGGGACAGATGGGAGTGTGTGTTAAAGCATTCTGAGGAGAGGTTTACTAATAAATGCATACTCACCTCAAACTAGCATCTTTTCTCTTTTCGTCTGTTCTCAAAAAGATTGTAACAGCACTCATCATTTTACACTCAAGATTTCAGACTACATATATATAAATCATGTTAAAAAACACTATTACAACAGACGTGAAACACCTGCAAATCACTACACTAAAAATATTATTATTGCTTTTCCCATTTTTCAGAGCAATAAGTCAATAAAAAGGGAAATCGTACTTTAGCGTCAATGCATGCTCAATTACTCTATTTGTCTGAAATCCAAACTCACATGGGGCAGTTCACAGAGAATGCACTATTGCATCCCACCATTTATGTAAACATGATGTGCTACATATTTGGCTGGTACTTTGGGTTAGTCTTGCATCTTTTGCAACATCTCACACAACCCAAGCAACTTTTTGTTTGTCAATGTGACCAACTTGAATCAGTTTCAGAATCTGCTTGGAAAAATCTTTCACCCTCACACAAAATTTTCAGTCGTATGGATTCCTATTGAAAAAATTTATTTTACCTGTGAAAATTCACCTGAACAGTGGTAAATGTGAAAAACTAAAATAAAATGCAGCTACAGTTGTGTAAAAATGTGTTCACTCTATTGCCCTGCATCTCATACAAAATACACAAGTGCAATGCTCAAACAAGTCCATCTAGTGCAAAAAACAAACAACCTATGGAAACCCAGCACAGTGGATTGCAGAAATTAATTATGTGTGAACAGTATATTCTCAGTTATATTTATGAGAATATAATTGCATAAAATTACTTTAAAATCCAATGCAGATTAAAGAGAAACATGGCATACTGTACACTAACTGTACACTAAATAAATGAAGTGCAGTATCATTGGATCAATCGCGTTCACATTCTAGCACATCAAACACTGGTTAAAAACATTCTAAAAGTGGCAAAATCAGCATGTTTTATCATATATCTTCTATTTTATGTTTATTGCAAATATATCTCTTATAACATAAATGAAAATTAAATGTAACACTTTTAAATGGAGAGAAATTTGGTTCTTCGGTTCCAATGAGGAAAACCGATATGTATTGGATAAATAATTACAGCGCACAGAAAGGAATCAGAATGAAATACACAGCACGAGCACATCGCCTTGACCAAGTTCAAAATGGAAAATATCCATTTCTATGGCAACAAAAACCACCTAACCTTACAAGGTATCTACAGTTTCCTCTTTTCACTTCCCATTTCGATAAAATGCTTGGTTCACTTCTTTTTTTCACTGTGAACCAGTTTCTGACCTCCAATTTCTCATTGGTGGCCCACACTTTTCCTTTCCAAAGGAAAAAAAAAAGTCTTATTTAATATAAAAGAGAGTAAATGTTTCCTATACCATCGCTTCTCTTTCAATCTGGCTATTCAGTATTTTACAACATCATCTCATCTCGTTCCAATCTCCTCACACCTTTTCACCTCTCTTTTTCTAGTCCCTCGTGTGGTGGACATAGTCCTCTCTCTCTCCTGCCTGTTCGTAGGCAGCGTTGTCGTTTTTCCTCCTGCGGTCCCTAACCCTGCTCCTCTCCGGTCCCGGTGAACCCTGGGAATCATCGTCTGTATTTCTGTCCTCCTCAACCAACTCTCTCTCATCCTCATCTTTCTCATCATCATCAACATCACTCAGGTCCGTGTCGGATTCATCCGAATTTTCTTCCTCAAGGTATCGGTAACCTTTGACCTTTGAGGAATAGGATAGTAATGAGTCAAAATTATTGTCTGTGGTAATCGACAGGTTCTGCCAATGCAGTTGTTTTGAACCTGGAAACTTTTTTTTTTATATTTTACAGAATAAATGTATTCTACTATTAACACTAACAGGCTATTTCTTTTAGAAAAACACTTTAAAGCCCACACAGACCCACACAGACACATTAATAGCTGAATTACCTTGTGTCGTGGACGGGGAATCCGTGGCAACCTGAACGGAATTTTCTTGGCCAGGCGACGCTCCATCTGCACGTAGCAGAAAGATGCCACTATGAGACTCAGCAACAGGAGTCCAAGCTTTGCCTTAAAAAGAGACCAGAGAGAATGTGCAGCTGACTTAATCACTATTTTTAAACACCGATTAATGTAAACAAAAAATGTGCATACATCTCCACATACTGAGGTACGGTCCCATATACTGTTGCTTAGCACGACTTTCATAAACAAAATCCAGTCGTTTCAATGGAATCTGTGCTGTCAGTAGATTTGTGCAAGAGTGAAAAAGACCCGAACACAGATTTCGCAATGTTTGTTGGTCATGCAAATGGACAACAGAAAGCTGCTTGGTTTGAAGTAACTTCTCTGTAAGCAGTGCAGTGCTTCATACATTACTTTGCTACTCTTTTTTTTGCTGCAAAATCGCTAATGTGACCGCACCTTTAGAAAGAACTCCAGACGGAGACATCACAAAAAGTTGAATGTGTTTTCATCAGATATAAGTGTTTTCTGCACTCAATAACAGTGTGATGTACAATTCACAAACTAAAAATCTTTATGCATCGATTGTTTTCAACAAGTTAAATTGTGGTCACTTTAGTGACATTTTGTGAAAAAAAGGTCCATTCCCAACTGTCAATAGTTTAGTGATATAAAAAGCACAACTCACATAGAGGTCAATTTCGAACCAAACAACCGTCTATTGACCAGTGTCACAAAATTCGCATTACCAACTGAACTCGATGTGAAATATGTAGAGGGGAAATCATTCGTCCGATCAAATCAAAATTCCCCGATCATGTAGGTCCCTATTGAAATGACTGGAAAACTTTAAACACTTCTTCGAATACTTGTTTGAATCAGTGAGTCATTCAAAACATAGTTTTCTAATATATATATATATAGATTTTTTTTGCTAAAAATATTAATGCTTATGGTTTCTGAGATTTAACTGAAGCAACTGTAAGGAAAAATTTGTTTGGGTGACATGTTGGAACCATGCTTGACATAACTGAACATTTGAAGCAAATGTTTTTCTGGTCTAGTGTCTTGTTATGCAAGGTATGCAATCAGACCTACAAAAATTAAAGGCTTTACCCGCATAGGCAATGCAGACCAAAGATAGACGATGAAGATGGCAATGGCCTGCCACCAATGGTAGATGGTAAAAACAAAGTCTAATCGCTCCTTGTCTTCATACAGCATCCCCAGCAGAGCTACACACAACAATGTTATGTCATATAATTTATGTCTTTCTGAAATGGGTGTAAGCTTAAGGTGTAAATGGGATTTGTACTCACTGCTCAGTCCAGTCTTGTTGAGCGCAGTGCCCAGACCCCACAGGGCTGAGAGCACCAACAGATATGGAAGATAGCTGGGCTCTCGTGGTTGGGGCGACCAGCACATAAGGGTTATGATTAGCACAAAGTGCACAAAGGCACCCACCAGAAGAATAATCTGTCTGGGCAAGCGCAGCAGCGTCAGGGCCAGGCCCGAACAGATGGAGGATGACAAACCATACACCATAACTAACAACCACAGCTTCTCCATCCCTACTGTACACACTCCATATGACTGAGAAAGACAAGCACAGAAAGAGAGATCATCTGTTTAGGTAATGTACCAGGCAAATTGGCTTACTTGCAGCATCCTGCTTCATCCTAGGTGCTTAATATTGAAGAATGGCAATGTCTTATTAAGCTTAAAATTACTCAGTGCTGAGAGCTAATACTGTGACTTTTGGTATTCAAATTTTACTTGTGTATTTCAGCTACACAGTCAATTTTTTCTCACCAGAATGATTCCCTGGACGGCGAAGAGCATTTCAAAACCAGAGAAGATGAAGAAGGGACAGAGCAGACGGAGACGGTAGTCTCGTAAGTGCTTGAAGGGCAGCTGGAAGATGTTCCCCCAGCCAATGCTGCGAAGGTCAATTTCCTCAGTGGGCCGATACGCAGCTCCACACAACACCAGGAACTGTTAGGAACATTTGCAGCACACTGTTAAAAGGGAGAGTTCACGCCAAGATTCAAATTCTAGTTTAACATGGAACAGGAAAGGTGAAGTTTGATGAATTACAAGTAGTTCTTACCACTCGTGCACTATATTTAAACCACATGAACCAAGTTTGTATGAGGAACAGTCCAAAATATATTTTGTGGGTATGAAACCAAAGAGCAAGATTTTCAGACACCTTTTTAGGTAAGTGATGTCAAATGTTATTAATTCAAAACAAAATTTACTTATGTATTATTGTGATCTTTAATAATTATTATTTAAATAGTAAGCAATTATTGCGCCATTACTCTGCACCATTTTTTCCCTCCACTTTGTGTTATGTACTAATGTGGTAGACTTTTTTTGTTAAAATATTATAGTACATATCTACACATAAAAACTGTACTTTGATAAAACTTTAAGGCCAACTTGAAAACTTACAGAGAATGAATGAACAATTGTCATCAAATCTGATGTGATCGAGTTGAAAAATGATAACATTTTGGTTTGTTGGAAAATAGTGCATGCATTGTTTGAATCACTTTATGTTAATCTTATGGTACTTTTTTGTCATTTTATAGCTTGATAGTCGTTAACTTTCATTATAAGGAAATTATTTTTCTTAAAGAAAGTCGGTCACTCATTATTTTAATGCATCCTTTTTACCAATGTACTTACTTTAATAATTCTTTGTATACTTATTACTAGTTGTTTGTAATTATACATAATTTAGTGATATTTCTATAGTAAATACATGTAATGTGTAACAAGGACACATTAAAATAAAGTGTTATAAGAAAATCTAATGGATTCAGAACAACATGAGGCTAAATAATTGTAATTTTTGGGTAAAATATAGCATTTTTAACATTTCAATTGATTTACTAAAAACAAAATAATCTTCTTAAACCTAATTTGGTTCAGTATGAAATATCTATGTAAAATGACTATCGAGGTCAAATTGCTGTTGATTACAGACTGTTTCAGTCACTAATATAATTTATATATATATATATATATATATATATATATATATATAATTAAGATGATGTAGAGGATAGTGACGTCATAGTGATGATGATGACAGTCTTACGATGAGCATGGCGAGAAAGGCTGCTCCCATGAGCACACTCTCGACCTCGATGAGCAACAGAGAGCGAGGCAAGCTGTGCAAAACTGTCTTATTTAAATTCTCTATCACCCCTTTCCCCGAGGCTCCTGAGAAAGAGAGAGAGGAGAATATGAGACAAGAGAAAATAATGCATCTAACAAGACTACAAGACTGTTTTATATTACATTTTAGGTCTGGATGCATACATTTAAGGACTTCAGACTTCAAACAGCTTCTTTCTTACAGTATTTATCACTCTACTATATGGCCAGTGGGTGTCTTTCCATGTCAAGCAGTGTTGCTGGTGATTTGGTGTTATTGGCTATTTTGCAATTCCAAACACTGGTTTAAAACAATCTCTTATCGTCATCTCTGCTGAGAGCTAGGAAGAGCCAGACACAGCAGAGCCCTGGAGAGCAGATGTGCTGATGCCTCAGTTTGCAGGATGTCAGAAGTGTGAAGTTTCTGATTGCCAAATGAATACATTTTTTTTTCCAACTGTAAATATTCTTGACACATTTGATTTGATTTTGCAAGATATCTTCTCATTATTAACACATGAAACTTACATAACTTTTTGATCCTATTTTTTTTTACTTTTTTCTTTGGTGATAAATGGAATTGCATTTCTTTTTTCGGTGTAATTAAGTAAATGTAGTGTAAGTAATGACCATTTCACTTACTTAAGCATTTGGACACTTAGGCCATTTTACATAAAATTTATATATTAATTTAAATGAATTAGATAAAAATAAATAAATAAACAAAGTAGCATCTGGAAATATATTATTCTAGAGAAATAAGTGAATTTTAATGGATGTATGAAGTCACCACTGGTTCACTACATTACTTATGAAATAGCATTCAATTTTGTCTTAATTTTGAACTGTACATATATTGTTTTATAGAACTGAAAAAAATAGAAAAAGGTTTTCAAATGCCAGTCGTTCAAAAGTGTGGTTTCAGTTCTTTTTTCTCAACCAAAATCTCACCAAATCAGCATAACATAATGATTTCTGAAGGATAATCTGACACTGAAAACTGGAGTAATGTCTGCCAAAAAAAGAATAAATTAGATTTTAAAATATATTAAAATAGAAAAATGTTATACTGTATTTTGTATATCAAATAAATGCAGCCTTGGTGAGAATAAGAAAAAGAAAGAAAAATTGTTACTAGAAAAACATAACAATGAATCTCATACTGAGATTGTTCTTTTTCTGCCTTTGGGTTACTCTTTTTTCTAGCAAGTCTGGTTGACATTCAAGCAACAGCTGCTGAGGTGTTATATTGTTTTTCCACAGTGTCAGTTTTGATTTCTATGCCCTGTTGTTCCCTTATAAATATATATACCCACGTATACTTTATATTTGTTGTGGTAGTTTTATAGACATTTTTCTAGGGGTTATAACTTCAAGGAATATTCAAAAAAACAGTGAATAGCTTTCTCTTTTTAAAAGTCTCTCCAGTGAATGCAGCAGCACTTCGGTTTTTAAAGTTTTGAGTACTTCATGAAGTCATTTTTGACTATTCTTAGTTCAACATTATACATCAAGCATGCGAAAACTTCATAAAAGGATATGAGAACGAATGCAAATGTCATACTGAGCAGCTGCTCGATCTCTGAACGACGCTTGAGGCTAAAAGGGGACAGGATCGAGAGAGAGGATTTTACCGCACTGAGTGACTTTGTAGAGAGTGTGTTTGTAATCATTCAGATAGTAATTGAGGAACAGCACCATGGGGAACTCGGCAAACACGAAACTCAGCTGCAGGAGAGAAGAGAGAGAAGAGAGGCACAGAGTGAATGTCATAAATAGCTGCATGTTAATGCACAAACCCACATGTGCAGCCGGCATTGACACACACACACACACACAGCTGTGAATACATATTAATACTCCAGTTATAATGGCAAAGGGGAAAACACAACTAATCACAGGTTAACTAATAGTGAATTATTACAACTTGTAATAGAGTGCCCGAAAAGGCTCATCTTTACTCACATGGAAAACAATGTAGAATACAGACTGGAAAATGATGATGTAAGGATGGAAGGCTCCTTTGGGGGGCTTCTTCTGCTCCTGGACATGTTCGTCCTTGTAGTTCACATACTCATAATACTGCTGGGCCATTCTGATAACCACACAAACAACGAGGTGGGAGTGGGTGGGTAGTTAGTTAGCTGTATCTGAAAGACTCAATAACTGAGTGTATAACGCAGTAGTGAGCTTTTGTTTATCTGTGAGGAGGTATAACTAAGAACTGCTAGCTGCATAATCTGAAAAATAATGACTAAGCATTTCTAGTGCCGATTGAGTCGATATTGGAAATCAACCTACAAGTTGCTTAGTTATAGTCTCTCAAGCAGAACTGGGACCATTTTTATGTTTTGAATATTTTGCACAACAGAGGATTCACGCTCACTCTTCATTTTATGGTCCAGTTCTTATTATTAACAAAAGATTAATTACGACTTTTGCCTCAGTGAACTTCTAATTTACTGCTTATTAATGGTTAGGAATTGTTAAGGTTAGGTTTTGGGTGGGATTAAGGATGTAGAATATGGTCATGCTTTACTAATGCACAGTCAATATGCTCATAATAGGCATGCTAATAAGCAACTAGTTAATAGTGAGTATCGGTCCCTATACTAAAGCGTTACTGGATTCACAACTATTACAATTCTGCTTGAATCAGATTAACCAATTCCAGTAATTGTTTTGATGTTATGGCCAGTAACTGCAAAAAATATATCCAATATTGACTGATACCTTTTTAAAAATCTTTAATATCGGCCAATAATCAATAGCATCCTCAGTTTGGCTTTATTTTGCAATATTATGAATCATATAATAAGCTGATCTGTTCCTCACATTTTTTCTTATTATTATATTAGCAATGATGAAACTGATGCAATGCTTATTATACTTTTTTCAGGATTCTTAAATATAAAGTTTTTTAAATCTAACTTTACTGTTACTTTTGATCAATTTAAAGCACACAATTTCTTCAAAACAATTTTTTTTTACTAACCCCAAACTTTCAAACAATAGTATACATGTTCTATCCATCTTCAGCTTTTGAACACACTCACCTGGTGATGTAGTTTCCCAGTGATGCCCAAAGAGGAACGATGACAATACCAATGGCCACAGCTGATGGTACAAGAGTGTAATATCGCTCCCAGTAATTGGTTGAAACAAAGAGAGCATAGATGCCTGATGCCAGGAACATCATCCATTTAGTGCCAAGAAATCTGAGAAAGAAAAACAATTAAATTGGAAAATAAAGGGTGTGGGATTACTGGACTGTAATTATCACAAGTCATTTTCAGTTTACACCACGGGTGTGAGAAGACCTTTGGTGCCCAAACTGCTCAAGCATTAAGTGGACAGTACATGAACAGTAGGAAGAGCTGTTAATAATTGTGGTGGTGGGTGACATGAGGATTACGAGCAAAACAGAAATGCAAGGAAAGACATTAACTCAACCTAATGAGCACCGGCGTGTAGAGCAGGCCGACAATAGGTGTAACGTTGATGCCCATCAGCATTTTATTGTCGATATCCTCCAGCCCTAAAGTGCCATACTTGACCTCTCGGTAGGTCTCATCGTAGTGCAGAATTAACTGCATCTGTAACAGACCTACAAGGAAACAGCTCGTGATGAAACATGCACAACAACACTCCAAAAACCTGGATTTGTTTTTTGGCATGTGACAAGATGTCCCAGATTTGTCAGCTGTTTCTCAATTTCACAGTCTTAGACCGAATGAGACATCTTTGTGTGTGTGCATGCCAATGAACTTGCTAAAAATGGCCAGAAGAGTGAAGAGTCAGTGAAGTATGCCATCCACAAAACATGTCATATTCATTATGCACTGCAGACAGTGCATAATGAAATCACACTGATACAACAGTGTGACATAGGTAGAGTCCTACTCAGTGTCGTATTAAGAGTAAGATCTTTTTATAAAGCAGCATGCAGACTTTGAGGAGTATGACGTCATCATGGACTGAATCATTGTATGTGCCTGTGGTGTGCGATGCGCAAATGCTGACCCATGTAGACGCTGTAGACGATCATTCCTCCGCAACTGGCCCCCACCACGTTCTTCACTACGCCCAGCCTCTTTCGTCTGTAGTACTTGCGCTCCTCCTCCTCCTCATCGTAGTCAGGATGTGGGCCGAGAAACTCCTCCACCTGTCAGAGGAAGAAAGGTCCAGAAGTCTGAGACCACTCGGAAAATTCAAGATTGGGGTTTTTTTTTTTTTTGTTCATTTATACATAGACAAAGTTTCAGGTTTTTTTTTAATTGAACAAAGACAATTTATGAGGTAAAATGCAATATTTTTCGAATCAAATTATACTCAAGTTATTATGCTGATAATTTACAATACTTTTAAAATGTCTTAAATCAATCAAATTTTCTGAGAGAAATTAAATCTTTTATGCAGCAGTGCATTAAATTGATTAAAGTGACAATTAAAATGTTACAAAAAATATTTATTTCAAATAAATGAAGTTTTTATTCATCAAAGAATCCTGAAAGAAAATTAAATAAACAATGTGTCAGTTTCCATAAAAATACAATGTTTTCAGCATTGATAAGAAATATTTCTTGAGCAGAAAATCATCATATTAGAATGATTTCTGATCATTTTGCCATCACAGGAATAAATTAAATGTTAAAATATAGAGAAATAGAAAACAGTTATTTTCAAATGTTATTCTATTTCCCATTTTTACTGTATTTCTGACCAAATAAATGCAACTTTGGTGAAGCTAAAATACTTATTTCAAAATCAATAAAAACTTTTCAACAGTAATGTTATTTGTAAAGAACATATTGTAATAAATATAATATAATATATTTCATTATTTTTTTTAAATGTAAAAATATATACTTGTACCTCATTATATCTAACTCACAAATATAAATCCTGAGTATTTAAAGAAAAAAAGGCAGAAAATAAACGTTATATTATATTAAAATAATTAAACTCAGGATTCAATTAAAGATGTAAAGCCACTGTTTTTATTGAAGAAAAAAATAATAAAATGGAATCATGAAATTAACCGTGGTTAATTATTTAATATGTTTATTTATTTATTTATTAACAAAACGTTTCAAACTGTTTTGTCGCCATTACAGCAGAAGAAATAGAAGAACCAGTCTTTTTGACCATGTCTACCTGTCCCTGGATGTTTCCCTCAGGACCGCGCAGCTGCTCTTGACCCTCTCCATCAGCAGGGGGCGCGCCGTTCACTTCAGCCTCGCTGTACACGTTATCTTCAGTGATCACTGCTGCCATCTGGCGGCCGCGCTGCTCTCTGACCACAGCAGTAGTGCAGGTGGATCGCTCCCAAAGCTAAAAACGACGATTTCAAAAAAATAAATAAAAGAAATAAACATGAGTGACAGCAAAGAAGAGGGAGAAGAAGAGAAAACTATGGCGACTGTGTGATTGTAATGTTGAATAAAATATTCCATAAAGTTGTTCCTGCAATCAACAAAAACCAGGATTGTGGGCGGAAGGTGTAACACAGGTTACATTCGACGTCAACACAACGACATTTTAACAAATTTATAGGTAATGTTGTATATGCAGTGAAGCCTGACGAACACACAGGGCGAAGTAAACATTAAGCATTAACTAAGAGCAAATATAATAACTCACCAAAGTGGAAACGATGAACGCTATAGTGTAAGTATAACGTTAGTGGGAACGCTATTAGTATAACGTTAGTGGCAAAGGCTGCAAAGTCTAGAGAGATTAAAACCTAACGTTAAGCTTAGAGCCTCCAATTAAACTTTCGCCTCATGAACAACTGCGTATAGGGTTTATTAATAAAAAAACAAAAGGAAATGAAAGTTTTCTATCTAGTTCCCCATTTTCTTAAAGGGGTAGTGCTTCGAAATGTTGGCTATGCACATAGGACAAACCAATTGGAAGACGGCCTGCTTGGCTTCTCTTGCTCAATGTTTGTGAAAGAACTTCATGAGGAAAAACTAACATTGCTATCAACACACCAGTTACACTGCCTTTTACTTGAGTCAAAGTCCAAATTTAACATATTTTGAGAAAACTTGAAATAAAAGACTATAGGACATTTACCATTACCCAGATCATACTTAAAAGCAGTGTTCGAATTGAGGGGGGGCTGGGGGGGTCCGGGACCCCCCATAAGCATCAAGGGACCCCCCATAAGGCCCAAAAAAATGACCTTGGGGGGTCCCCTGGTTTTTCATTAAAACTAAAATAGAAACAATATTTGACATAGCCCTATCTATCTATTTTTTACCAAAGTATTGCGCTGCCGCTCCATAGACTGTAAAAAGTGCCGCTCCCATAAAAAGCTACTTCAAATTAGATGTGCATCTGAAAATACGCTCAAGTGCGCCACACGCTGTTTTCTGAAGGAATTTACAGACTGCGGGCGCGACGTCGCTGTGTGATTGGCTGACAGAGTGATCCTTCGTCATTATTTTACCTCACGATAACGGTAAGATAATATTTCTTTGTTTTATGATTGTTTGGTACACCTAATTTATTGCTACTGAATAAGTGTTTATCTTAGAATCAGAGAGTCACTTATAATCTTGGTCTGTCAATAGTTGTTTTTTTTTTATCTTATGATGCTAGCTCACTATCGGCTTGTTAGTTGTAATTAGCCATCTAACGTAATTCTGAGAAAAATAGAATCTTGTTTGGAGCTAGCATTGCACCCATTCTGAATTAAACAAATCATTTTAAATCTAGTAACCTTAACTGCTCAAAAACAGTGTTAATTTAATTAAGGACATTATTACTGATGAAAATGTTCATCAGGTGAAGGCTTTTTTTGTGTCAACGATGATAAAGCAGGGTTGCTAACTCTCACGAATTGTGCGTGAGACACACATGCATTGATTATTACGCCGAAGACAAACATGCAGATCAACCGTTTTTGTTATGAATTGTATCCTATTTTCCATTATTATGTATAGCCTAATACAATTAGTGTAGTATTTAAGGTTAAGTGGAGAAAAGGATTTTAAATTCAATGCAAAGAGGCAAATTAAAGTCATTTTGTGGCCAGAAAAATAATAATTTCCATTTGCAATGCCATTGTTTACCCACTCTAATAAATATACATACTCTAGTTGCTCAAAAGAGTATTGCAGGTCATAACTGCTTACTTATTTTTAGGTTTTGCATTTAAATAAATATTTAGACATGATCAAACACTAGATTATACATTTTAAAAAGATACTCGTATAAGCACACACAAGTGAATATTAATTAATGCAAGAAAATACTGAGTTTAACCCAAGAAAAGTAAGTACAGTAGGCCTATTCATGTGAATTGATAGTGAATCAAGAGATCAAAATTGATTAATGGTCATCAGCATCGTAATCGTATCAAATTATTTCTATTTTTCCCTCTTGTAGAAACACTATTGTGACAAAACATATATTTAAACATATACTCTCATTCACCACTATAGAAGTTTACCTAACTATGACAACTTCTGCTTGAAAATATGAAAGGGTTATGTAACTACATTCAAGATAAATTAGTTTTTTTAATGAAATAAAATGCCTACATGTGCACTGTTCAAAGTATATCACCATTAATAACCTTAATAAGTAGCATGAATAACATGGAGTGCTTCCTTAAATATATTCACAGTAACGACAACAAATATAATATTACAACTTACATCTTACATTATTTTCTCAGATATGGACAAGGGAAAGAAGAGAAGAGCCATCTTGTTATTTCATAGATTTTTATTTAATTTTACATAGTAAATGCTCAGCTGCAAAAACATGTTATGAAACACACAAAGTAAATTAAATTCACAAGTAAAGTAAAGTAAATTATATTATTATATGAAATAAATAAATACAAATATGTATATTATTAGTTGTTTTTTTTGGGTGGGGGGGGGGGGGGGGTTGGGGGACCCCCCAAGAGCTTTGACTCAATTCGAACACTGCTTAAAAGAAAAAGACAAATTAAAACACTGTCAGCACTTAGCTTTATGTTGCAAACCTCTATGCTCTTGTTTTTCCATAAAGGATCTTCAAGCAGCTGCTTTCCATAAGGTTAGTTTATAATGACCTCCAAAACAGACCAGGGGTCTCATTTATAAAACTATTAAAAGTTTACGTGCGCCCAAAAGCCAAAAATGGCGTACGCCAAAAAATATTCCGATTTATAAAACCGTGCGTACGCACACCTGTAAGCAATGTTCCCTTTATAAATCACAGATCACCCGCAGATGTGCGTACGTGAACCAGCCTCATATCCCGCCCTGTACACGCCCATTTTTAACCATAAATAGTCAATGCAAATCACCTCATGATTGCTGATCAGCATGTAAATGAGAGTGGAATCCCATATATACCTGGAAAACTGGCATGCGACCCGCCAATTAATTAATCCAAGAAAGTGAAAACGTGCATTTCTGTAAGCCTAATTTTAATAATGGCGACAGGTGAGAAAAGAGGAAAAAAACGTAATTTCTCAGATACTGAGATTGAAACACTTGTAGGGGAGGTGGAGGCTCGGAAAACTGTGTTATTTGGTGGCCACAGCAGTGGGGTCACTAATAAAAAGAAGCAGTGCGAGTGGCAAAGTATTGCTTCTGCCGTCAATTGTGTCAGTGGGACAGAACGGACAGTTGCAGAATTAAAGAAAAAATGGTCCGACCTGAAGGTATACAAATTTTTTTTTTACCAACATATTACATTTGTGTTTTATTAGGCTATATACCTATATAAATAGCAATATTGATTTTCAAAAAGTTTTATTTACATGTGCTTACAGTATGCAAAATATGTGAAATAAAGATTCTCATTCATTCAAGGTGGAGGCAAAGAGAAAACTGTCCTCCCACCGCCAGAGCGTGGCTGCAACTGGTGGGGGCCCATGTACAGCTGATCTCACATCAGTGGACAGCAAAATCGCGGCTATAATTGGGGAGGTCAGCGTGTGTGGTATTGTGTCGGAAAAGGAGGGAGACACTGACGTGACTGAAACCACAGAGGAGCAAGGTTAAACCGATTTTTAATCATTAACGCTGTACATTTGAGTGTGTGGGGTGATAAATGGATAAATGTTGCCAATTGTTTGTCCTCCAGTCCTTCCGGAGTCTGAAGCTGTAAATGAACAGGAGGTTCAGGGTGAGGGGTTCTCAGATGCAGATGCACAGCGTCCGGCTCAAAGCAGTGCCCCTTCTGCGTCTGGCACGTCCAAAAGTGGTCGGGTACTCACTGACGCAGTCCTGCAGTTACAGCGAGAGACAATAAACGCTGTCAACAGGGTTGCAGATGAGCTACGGCAGATGAGAGAAGTGATGCAAGAAATTGCACAATCATTAAAAGATGCGGTTAAAACCTGAACCTTGAGTTTTGTCTTTCTTTACAAACGCCGCATGACATCCTCACGGATTCTTGCACCTCGTTGATATCCCTCTTGTCGGCCAGGGGGCTGTGGCTCGGGGTCGTAATGCTGGGGTAGAGGGAGAGGAATACCGTTTCTCAGTGCTATATTGTGCAAAACACCACACGCCCTGACGATCTTGCACACTTTTGCTGGATGGTATAAAAGTCTGCCACCCGAGGCATCCAGAGCACGCCATCTGCATTTCAGGATGCCGATGGCACGCTCCACAACTGCGCGGGCACGAGAGTGGACCTCGTTATAATGAGTTTCCTCTGCGCTCTGCGGGTTTAAAAATGGGGTGAGGAGCCAGCGTCTCAGGGGGTAGCCACTGTCGCCTGCAGGTTATAATTATATTAAAAACAAAATTGTTACAGTTTCTACTTTTTAATATTGTTAAACTCACCAAGAAGCCAGCCATCACGTACTGCGCCTGCATTTAGTCTGTTCCCTACACTGCTATGTGTCAAGATAAAGGAATCATGTGTTGAACCAGGCCAGCGTGCCACAATGTTTGTGAGGGTCATGTTGGAGTCACATATGATTTTCACATTAATAGAATGCACATGCTTTCTATTAACATAAGCAAATTCATTTTCAGATGGTGCCCTTATAGCAACATGAGTGCAGTCAATTGCGCCGATTACATTTGGGAAACCAGACATTGCTGCAAATTGCGTTTTAATTTCGGCCTGTTCTCGCACAGTGTAGGGGAACCTGATGTATCGACTAACCATATTAAGTATACCATTTAAAACGACAGATATTATGGCACTCAGGGACGGCTGTGATATACCAGACCTATAGGGTGAGATGATAGATTCCAATAGAATTATTTCATATACAAAAAGGTCTTAGAGACAAATTTGAGGATTACTTATAGTTTTTTTATATTATTAATTTACCTGTCTGCCAATTCCCGCTGGAAACAGCCGGTTGCCAAGAACCCCAGAGTGGTGAGGACTTGTATTTGGACTGGGATGGCATGGTTCCGGCGTGTTGCCCTCTCTAATACTGGACCCAATTCAGCACATAGATCCAAGAGCACAGCTCTAGGGAATCTAAATCGGCTTATTAGCCAGTCATCATCATGGGCCAGGAAATCATCATGGTCCCTGAAAACTCGTTCTCTCCTTATTCTGCCATTAGCGTAATCCTCCAACAGTGCCAGGAGTGCCATCATGAAGCATTACATACCCGGGTCACCGGAGAATTTATATGTTTCTAGCAAATAGACTGATCGTTAACACCTTGACAAAATCACTTAATTAATTTGTGGGCGAAAATTTAAGACGAAAATGTTATAGTGAACACATGCTTCTTGACGGTTTTGTAATGAACACCGTAATAGTTAGGACCGATGATGAGTAGCGATTGTGCTTCATGACTGTATTTGCAGACTTTGACATTTTATGATATAGGCTATGTACATTAAGGAAAATATTTCCTTTTTACACTGTGTTCTGCAGTTCTCTAATAAAAGGGTATTTCATGCTATTCTGTAGGCTATCACATGTATCGCGCCATGTCCTCCTGTGCTCCCGTTGTGGACAATGTGACTGTAAGGCAGCGCTGATTATTATTTTATTTTACTTTTAATACATTTTGAATTACGTTTGGATTTTACTAGATGTATATAGCCTAAAACAATCGGCACAAATAACACTGTTGGATTTAATCTTCATGATAATGTGGATATAACGTATGAAATGGAGTGAAAATTAAATGTCATTCATTCTTATAATCGTTCTTCTCACATTTATTTTCTACAATCTAACTTCAGTTCACGACCTCACCATCGGTGTCGCCAATTCCCTTTGTCTCCAGAATGTGCGTACGCACGGCTCAAAGTTTGCTTAAAGGTGCGCACATTCTCCCGTCAAGTTTGTTTTTTATAGATCACAACCTTTGCGTGGGAACTGGCGTACGTACGTTTCCAGCCCCGTTTTGTGCGTACGCACGCTTTATAAATGAGGCCCCAGGAAACGTCTCATTAAAAAAAACGAGGATTTGTTACATAAGTGAATCTTAAACATTATGAATTTAGTGACACTTCTCCTTTAAAAGCATTTAGTTAAAATGCTGTCAGCACATTAAAATAAGTAGATGAGACTTGAAATTAATCCTCTTTAAACATTAAAAATACACACACACATATATATATATAAACATTTCCAACTGTCATAACCATCCTGACACAATATTATTTAACTGCAGGCTGTTTTCGCTTATTTTAAAGAAAGAGTCATGAGTGAAACAGAATGTTAAACATTTTAATTCTACTGAGAAATAAAGGTACATTTTGGAAAATGAATCAGAGAATGTCAGAGATTACAATGATCAGTGTCAACATAAAAAAAAAAACCCTATTTCACAAGGACATCATTTCACAATGCTTCACAAATCTCCCTACACAGACGACGCTCTATTTTTGTGATGTTAATAATATTCATGTCAACAAACGATCAACAACTCGTAGGGTAAAATATATCCCACCTCCTCCCAAAAGTCTGGATTATTTAGTGGCTTGTCAAACAGTGAATCAATATTTGTCACAATATTGTTCTTATTCATGTTATATTATTTATATCCGTTGCCATGCTGCCTGATTTCCCCATTTGGATGTCCAAAGTGCCCATTCCTCCCACGAACCCTATTCAAATGCCTTCAGCCCACCCTTGGAGTCTGTATGGGGTCTATCCAGTGCCCACGGCGGCCTTCCTCATCACCTCCTCATCCTGAACAGAGAGCTCAGTGAGTTTCCGACCAAGTCTCTCATGCAGGTCCAAGTATTTAGCGACACAGCGGTCCAGACACACAGCTTCCCCCTTTGAAAGTTCTGCCTCCTTGTAATGAGGAGGAACACACTTCCTGTGACATGCATTGGTCATGCTGCATGACGGGGGAAAAAACACAGGATAGATGAGATGGTACACATTTAGTTATGTAATGTATAATCTCAATAAAACAATGTTCACCTGTACAACTTGATGTACATTAGAGTAGTATGTTAGAGCAGCAACTGTAAAGGGAATATTGTAATGGTGTATAAATATAATTGCTATGTACAGATGAGTGATTGTACCTCTTAGCAGTTAACATGCTTTTTTATTTAGTGAATATAGCTTTAAAATAGTACACAACATTTTTCAAAGTATGTAGGTATATACTCATACGTTTGACCTCCTGTCATTTCTGAAGGCAAAAATATTGGTCTGTCTGCTCTGACAGGGGCCAGGAAAAGTAAAGATGATTCGAGCTGGTCGATGATTTGTAAACTGTATGAGTGCATACAGCTTGAAGTACATACTGGTTACGTAACCTTACTGATACGCTAGATACTAATACTAATAATAATAATAAAGAAAAATAAAATAAATAAATAAATTGTGTGAACCTGCTTAATAACTGACAGCATTAATCTGTCGATAGCTGTGCGACAGGAGCTCAAGTCAAGAGTAACAGACTAGCAAACTAAACGACAGATAGAAAACAGAAAGAAAAAAAGGTTTTACCGTGTTGTACAAAAACGAAGTATGCGATACTGAACAAGGCCTGGTGTCTAATTCTAATAAAATAAAAAAACGTATAGCCTGTCTATCCATTATTGTACAACATTGCATCTATAATATATTATTCAATGGTTGTGTAACCTGCTAACGTTACACAAGTCCAAATATTTCGTATACCATATATCGAGATCGTAAGTAATCTGAGAGCATGCTGTTACACGTTTAAAAAGACCACCGTGGGCTTCATACCGGTTATACATGTCAGCCATCATTTCAACCTCCAGCTCCGCGGCGAGCTGCTGCGCTTTCATGGGGTCCATTTCTGCAAATGACCTTTCGGGTTACCCTCACTAAAAACCCAACGGGCAGAGCGTGGGTCCCGTTAAACAAAGAGCTCTGACAGCCTGCTTTAACCTTCAGAGTGCGCGCTTGACCATCACGTGGATCCTCCTAACCACCCAGAGTTGTAATTGGTACTTCCGCTGACAATAAAGTTTTCTATTCAAAAACACTGCCCATGTTTGCTGCGCTGCTTCTTCTAAATGAAGTTACGCTTTGCTTGTGTTTCGTTTTTATTTATTTTTCGTTTTTATAGTATTGAATTGTTTTTTCTTTATTTTAATTACATTTTATTTAGCCATTAACATGATTCTCGCATTCCAATTGTGATTACTGGGGAATATTTCTAGGGAATTTAATTTTTGGGAAATATACCTTGGCAAACTCATGTTGTATGTTTTATCACATGCATTATATATATAAAATACACATACTCAAAGTGTGTATATACCATTATACCAAAAGTATCTTAAAGTACATTAAATAAAGCACACACAGAAAAGTGTCATATGAACTTATATACAGTACATTTGTTTTATTTACATAATTTTAATGTGTAACTTCTGCAGTCTTAGCACTTGCCATGTGACCTTTACTCAATTCATCTTCCTCCAGAAGGGTCCGTCCATCAATCTTCTCAACACTGTATTGGTCCCCCTCCACATCAATTTCATCATTAGCATCCCACCCACTGGTGGTTTCCCCACAGACATCACCTGAAGCAAGCAATGCATTTCCCTGTACAAATTCATTTGCCCTCAGTATTTCTCAGTTTCTTCTCCTTCCATAGTTTCTTCAGTCATCTGAACCTCTTTGCTGCATCCTGAATCCTCCTCTTTCTCTAAACAGTCGGCCACCCAGCTATCCTCCTGAATGTCTTTGTACATGTCTGATGTCACCTCAACTGAACTCTCATTAGAAACCATAGCTTCAGAGTTTTGTTCATTTCTGAGATGCTCTGCTGGTGTTCTGTCAGGATTCATACATAACTTCATT
The DNA here is from genome assembly GCF_963082965.1 of Carassius carassius. Taxonomy (NCBI): domain Eukaryota; kingdom Metazoa; phylum Chordata; class Actinopteri; order Cypriniformes; family Cyprinidae; genus Carassius; species Carassius carassius. Next base: position 29,473,439 of record NC_081760.1, read on the forward strand.
TCTATTCCCTTCATCACTGTCAGTTCATAGAAAGAACCGACACAGTCTTTCTTTGTGGGTGACACTGCATGATCAGCATCATCAATAACATCACCCGGCATCATAATTTCCTTCATCATATCCTCCTCAGTGGTTAACGGGACAGAATCTCAGTTGCTCGGTCCTGAATGCCTTTTCCCCGTCTCATTTTGGGAATCGGTATTCTGTAATACAGTGGCTTTTCTACTTGAGTTCTCCTTAGTGGCAGTTTCTCCATCTTTAACCGAACATTTCACGTTATCTGGCGTGTCTCCACATGACAACAGTGACCCTACTTGGTTGTCAGATACCTCTGTATCTTTCTTCTCGTTTCTCAGCATAGAAGTCTCTGCTTTTTTCTTACCACAAATACCCTTTTCGATCGGTTCACAGCTCTTCATCACTAATTTACTATTCTAATCTTCACTTTTCCCTCCTCTGAATTTTTGAAGGCTAAAAGACGTGTCTCGCAAACTTGATGTTAGCTGCTGATCAATATTCAGCAAACTCCTAAAAGCGAGGCTTTTAACATTCTGATGGAAAATTGAATCAAGGTTACTTGCTCCCTTCGCCTGAATAATATATTTTAAGTGAGAATTTGGGGGTGCCTGTGCCAAAATGCTGTTAACATCTGCTTTTTCTATTTCTGATGAGTTTTTCTTCTGCTGTGTATTTGGTTCTTGCTTATTACCCCGTTTGATCTCGCTGTCTGTTTTAGTTTTTTACACTTCACAATCATCTTGTCCTGGAGTGGACTATTTCTCTGCATTGTTGCACAAGTATTTTTGGGGATCTACGGGAAGTCTTTTTGGATCCTGGAGGTCTGCCATGACCACGTTTTACAATACCTGTGTCTTTTGGTTTAGGTAAAACATATTCATATTTTTTTTATTGGCAGCATGAGGCATTTTCTTACTGAGAGGTGAATACATTTCTCTTTTTCTCTTCACAACTGAAGTTACTTTTCTATTCGCATTGATAATTCAGGTACTCACTCGGCGTGCATTAGAAGTTGATGGGTTTTCACTGTGGGGTTGAACTTGATCCTGATTTTCTAGGTTTTGACACTCTGTATCCCCATTCACTCTTAACTTATGAGTTGCAATCCTCCATCTTCTCGTCTTTCTCTGCTTTGGGTGCTCACTAGCATCCTTCACATCATGCTGAATGGTTTTTGAACTACTTCCACTTATTAAATCATCTTGTAAAAAGGAAGTCTTCAATTTTTGATTTTCTGCAGGGTCAGAGCACGATCGATTTTGGCAGGCGATGAGGTCAGGCCTTGGATGTGGGTAGGAAGAATAAATCATCGAGCTTAGAGGGAAGTCTTATCTCAGTGGTGACTCAGAAAGCCACAAGGGAAGGTTTTGCGTTTCTAGGTCCTAACTATGTGATATTTCTTGTGTAGGAACATCACCATCTCCCTTATCTGATTCAAAGGGGGAAAGGCATTGTAGTAGTTTTAAATCTGGGCTGTCTTCCAGTATGCTGGTCATACAAGGCTTGGCATTTGACCTGCTGCAGAAGAAGGGTAAACTAGGACGGCTGTGGCTTTTGGGGTTAAAAACAATTCTTTTACAATTCTTTAAATATATTCAACTCCTATCTATGCCCGGATAAAGGACATCAGCAATCCAGTGCAGAGAAAAGAAAACTAAAGAAATTGTTCATCTAGGTGTCAGCTATAATGCACATTTGAATTGAATGTTCGATATTTATTAAAATAAACTGTAAATCATGATACTTTTTCACATGGGCTCAAATGCTAATTTGAAGCTCAATAGCATTTGAGGAGAAAGACTTGAAGTCATAAAACAATTGTAATGTGTTCAGTTAGGTGTCAGCTAATGCACACCTTATACATTTTTAATATATATTAAAATAAATGATAAATCATTTAGGTAAAAATAAGGCCTGTTTATCACTTTCAGGCACATTCCTGTGAAAATTACCCATGGTTTTAACAATAACACCACAAATCATCGTTCTTAAAACAATCCTAAGCCATCAATAGCCTTTAAAATGACTTAAAATGCATTATATAAAACAACTATGAGGCAATAATGATTGGTTAATAGCACTGTTAAAATACATAATGAGGGCAAATACAAAATAAACAATTTATGTTATTACAAATGGCTGCAAATGGAGCCAGATGCCATGTAATTGCTGCTGTCACACTTACAGGACAATCAAATCCTTGTTTAGGCTACTGACCCAACATTTAATTCAAATATTCACTTAATCTTTCATTTTTGGGCACCTTTTTTGCTATAGATGACACAGCCTTTATAATTTCTTCAACAAAAAACGTGCATATCACAACCCTTACAAAAATAAACCATGGTTGTATCATATAGTAAAACTGCTTGATTTCCTTTTGCATGATTTCTGAATGCTTGAGACTATAAAATAAATTAGAGTCATAATAAAGTTATAGCCATAGGTAAATGTTAAGAGCTACAATTGTAATTTGTAAATAATACAATTTATTCATTTACTTTTTGATTAAATTTGATTAAAGTTCTATTTTCGCCCCTATAGTAGGTGTTTTATTTTTCATCATCATATTTGAGGAATTGGGGCACAACAATACAATCCTGCTTAGGACACCCATTTGGCCAGCAGCGGCCCTGTATACAGGAACTTAACTAGCTTTAGTAAGAAACAAGATGCTACAGCCTCAAGGCCCAGAAGCCTGTTCTGCCCTTCATTTGGAGCAGGGGAAGTGGAAAGAACTCTAGAGCAGTGCTTCCCAATCCTGGTCCTGGAGGCACCCCAACACTGCACGTTGCATGTCTCCTTAATCAAACACACTTTATCAAGTCATCAGCTCAATATTAGGGACTACAAGACGTGAAAAGGGTACGTCAGAGAAAGGAGACATGCAACATCTGTTGGGGTGTCTCCAGGACCAGGATTGGGAACCTCTGCTCTAGAGAGCACGGGGCTTAGAGGAGCTAACACACAATTGTGGGCTGAAACACAGATACCGGAAATGTTGAAAATAGGGGTGCACAATATATATCGGCTGATAATTAATTCGCATCTCGTCAGTGAAGCCAGTTATCTAATCATTTCATCAGGTGCGTGATTTCACACAGAGCCGTTGTTAACTGACAAGCTGCTCAAATCCACCTTAATTATCAGATTGGATTTGCGCAGCTGATATTTATTGTGCACCCCTAGTTGAAAATATTTTAAAGTATAGTAAAAGCATAGGAAAAATGATGTAAATTACCAAATTACAGGCAAAGGTTGTCTACTGTTTCTCAGGTGTAAAATAACAGTAAACATAAACCAAAAAGATTCATTCACTGATTTGATCGGTGGCGCTGTCTGAATGTTACACCGTTACGCCAGTAGGTGGCGGCATGTGTGATCTTGAAAGAGTGTTAAATTAATCCAAATGATTAGTTAAAAACACAAGAACCTCTCTGTTGTCGTTTTCTTGTGCTGAAGCCTGACAAACTAATTTATGGTCACATTACAAGCCTAGAACATAATTAATAAATACAAAACTGCATTTTTTTGTATTGAAAATTCTCCCCCAAGAACAGAAACAGTACTGCAGAAAATGTAGAAATGAATTGTGCACTGAACCTCGAGAGAAATTAATGCAATGTTTACGCTGTAAAAAATGTGCGTTTGTTTTAATGTTTTTTTTTATAATGAATTTAAAATAAGGCAAAATAAGCATTACTATAAATTAAAACTACAATATTAAAAAAACAAAAATATTATTTTAATTCACCTCCTCAAAAGCAGTTTATTTTGTTTTGAAAAAACATTAGGTAGCCTAAGTAAAAAAAAAAAAAAAAAGATTTCTAGTCATGTAATTAATGAAATTATAAACCATGGGCATTTTTATAATACATATATATTTTATCTAGTTATGCCAAACTGCTAAATATATATTTTTTATTATCTTTTATTCATTTCCAGTACATGACTAAAGAGTCGTGTAAATGCACTTGGGAAAAAAAGGGATGGGTATATCGAAACACATTCAGCTCTTAAAACTAATGGAATTAACAGAATATTGCAGTTAATTTACAGAAGATTTGAATATTGCTATGGACAGTGGGTGGCCTTGGTTGGGAACGACTGGTTTAGTTGTTTACAATTTAAAACAACAACTAACAGTTTATATATATATATTTTTCTTCATTCAACTTAACATGTTAAGTTTCTACTGTCACAACTAGTTTGTAATTTGACTAGTTCTTTTTTCTTTTTTTTGGAGAAACATTGTTGAATCAATTGAATAATATCATGTGCATTAACTAACAAGCCACCAAACTCTATAAGGTGCTGAAATGGATTTATCAAACGTATCAATATTGTCAATAAACTGACACTCTTAAAGTGAAGAAATTTAAATAAATGCATTCAATATGTGTAGTATAAAAAAATAAAAAATAAAAAAGTGAATCACAAAAATTCACTGTCAGAATCTTGAGAATTTTTTTTTTATTAAAAAAAAAAAAAACAGTATTGCTAAGTTACACGTTCAATCCATGAGAGAAAAGGTGCAATCTTTAAGACCAAAGGTAAAGTGTTGAAATATAGGAATTATGAATCAAGATCCACACTAGTGTTGTAGAAACATGTCAACTAACAGCACGACACAAAGAATTTTTCCTTTCGTCTTTAATTAAAAGATATGAACTGTAAATGCATTTATTTAAAAAATAAAACTGATTGCATATGCATTCACCCACAACACCCCAAAAAAAAAAAAAAAAAATCAGCCCCAATCATAAAATATAGAAAAGAACGACAGGACAAAAACCAAAAAGAAAAACAATATAATTAAAATTAACAAATATTCTCTGGTATATATAGTTAAATGTGCTTTTATTTTACCTATCTTAATTTCTCATCAAGCTAGAATCAATATCGGTCTAAATCCCGCCTGAAAGAGATGCATTTTTTTGTAATTAAAAGATTAATTTATCTGCCTCCTTTAACATTAGACAATCGATTGATTCCTCAAACTTGTGAACACCCTCCTGTACCAGGACTCAGACTTCTGGCTCACATCCATTTAGTCAACAGCCAACCTTTCCTTTACTGACTGCAGTGTCTCGGAGGATTGGATTGGGATTGGCAGACAGGGAATTAAAAAGGCATTAGGGGAAAAAAAAACCTTAAAATAAAATATAAAAATCCACTGACTCCTAGTGCTAAAGTTTCCATTCAGTAAATATCTACAACAGACTTACTGTGCATTTTGAATATGCAGTCTAAGAAACAAGCACTGTACTCATGGATCTCAAAGAAAAAACAATGCATATACATCCTCAAATGTACACTCGTTCACTCTCTACACAGACAGGCACTGAAACCAAGAGGCAGAAAGGTGGCCGAATGTCCCTGTTTTCCGCTCTTCACTCACACACACAACGCATTGAGCAAGCGAGGCACTCCAAGTATGCAGAGTGGATCTGTGAGACGGTCATATTTACACATTCATTTATATTCAGACAAAAATGAAAATGCACAAACCGGGTCCACCAGCAGGGCAGATTCACAAAGTACTGAAAAGTAGGAGCACCGATCTAAGACCAGAGCTGCAATTTGTCTCAACGTTAATAGCTTTATTTTTTGTATCTTCTCTTCTGTGGCTATGTAATTGTATTTATTAAGAATGAAGGGTGAGTTACTTTTGAGTTTCCACACAAAAAAAACTGTTGTCAGTGACAATTTCAAATACCAAACCAAAGGGGGGAATTATTATTTTTTTGTTTTTCGCAAAACAGCTCTCCCACTCCGGAATGCTTTGCAAATTTGACAATGGAAGGAGTATCAAAAGAACAAAACCATACTCATCTACAACTAGAACTTTCTTGAATGCTACTAGTTTATAAAAAAAAAAAAAAAAAAATCTACTCCGATATCCCTCTGCCTCTTTTGTAATGCTTTATCAAGGCTTTCAAAAACCCTTCCTAGAGACTGAACACTCCATGAAAACATCCAAAAAAAACCACAGATGGATAACAAAAGGGGAATTGGTGGTCATCTAGTGCTTTCAGAAAACAATGACCAAAGAAAAGAAAAAAAAAAAAGAGAGAAGGCCTCATGCCCGTTGCAATGCACAGACGAGACAAAACTTACTGAGAAATTCTATATACATTGTTTTCTGCAGGCCACATGACTGATGAAATTTGGAATAACATTTTTTCAATGTGAACCACAAAGCAGGATGAAGCAAAATAATCAAAACACCAAATGCCATAATATACTAGTGTTCCAATAGATGCATAAGCAAAAAAAAAAGAAACAAAAATGAAATGATTTATGAAGCTTGAAAAGCTGGGGATGTGACTGGATAGAGTTTGTAGTCCCTAGTGTTTCCATGTTTTGACATAAAAAGAGTGGCATGGACCAAACGAGAAAGGAATTCATGGTGTCTATTGTAAGTAGTGGCTGTTTGCAATCACATTGATCTCAATGAGAGCAGGAAAGTGACAACATGAGAAATGTTGAAAACTACTGAACGGTCATTGGAATTAGTGGCTATGGTCCCAGAAGTGATGAGATCAGATGCTCAGCAGGGACAGTAGGCAGGAGGAGGAAACTCACGGCGGGTGATGCACACTATCAATTTTTCTGTGGAAAGAAATCAGATGAGTTGTGAAGGTCAAGCATGGTACTCGCTTACATCAGGTTTACTAATAAAAAGGAAAATGAATCCGTAATATGTCTGTTGCGATGGGAATTTGTGCGCATTACACAAAAAATCACATCACCCATTTTATATGGCAAAGTGGTGATAGATACAACCACTGAAACATCAGTCATGTGACCAAAGTGGACACATGAGAGGAAGAGATCAGTGTTGGGGAGAAACTAACTGAAAAGTGGCAATGCTGCTAATGGCACATTGAGCTGGTTTCTGACTTTTAAATGTAAACAATTTACATTTTATATATATAATATATTAATGTTTCAATTGAAAGTTCTCATCGTATTTGGTATCCTTGTTTTAGTACAAGATAAATAGAGCTCTAATGAAAAATCGAATATAAGAATACATAAAACAAGAATTTGAGTCCATTTTATATCTTTTTTTTGTGGTGGAATATTGACACTTCAGTATTTTTATACTTCAGTTGTTCACTGTACATTTGTTTCAATTAAAAGATAAATACAAAAATTTAAAAGCTGATAAATACAGCTTTAAAATTCAAACTAATTTAATGCATTTAAATCTTTACAATTAAAGCCATCATCCTACATGACACCATTGTTTTTGCACCAGATAAATATGGCTCGAACTGTAAAAGTAAAAAAAAATTATAATAATAATTAAAGAAATGTTGAAAACCTAAAATCACAATTTGAGTCTGTTACCAATATTGCACTACAAAAAAGGCAAACCCCCCAGTACAATTCTGACTTTTGAGTTGATTTTATAATATGCTCTAGTTGTAAAATGTAACTATACAAATATCTTTTGATAAATTATTTCAGAAAGCAGCTTGTAAACCTAACTACTTTTCAGTAGCTGTAGCTTGACTGTGAAACTGTAGCTTCCCAACTACAAGCTCCTCCAAATTTAAACAAGCTTCCCCAACACTGGACGAGATTTACAAAAATTAGTAAAACCATTTCCACTCAAGTACAGAATAGCAAAATACTGTTAATGAGGGTTAGTACCACAAATACACTGAGAGGCGCACATACACTTAAACACATGAAGGCCATGCAGAAGGTGGACACACATACCATGCCTGCTCATGCACTGAGTGGGGGAGGGGGAGTGGGCTAACCATCATAAGAGTCCAACAGAGGCAAAGAGCCCCGCCTCTCCCCATACATTCCTCCCTGAGAGTCAAAGAGAAAGAGAGAGAGAGATGGACAGAGGAGAAAAGAAAGGCATCGAAGAAGAGGTGAGTGATAACGGAAGGAGAGGGGCATGTGTGTGAGTTAGTTGAGGAGAGAACCCTTCTTAGTAATATTAGTGAAATCACAGTAGGTTAATAAGAATCAGGTTGTGTGGTGTGTGTGTAGGTTTTAGGATGTGGAGGAAGTTTAGCGAGAACAAGTTGTCCGTTGTGTGTAACTGCACAGGAGTGGATGTTCCCTTGCAGGGGTGTGTTACCTGAGGTGCCTCTCTGTCAGAGCGATCCAGAGTGTCGTCTAAAGTGTTTCTCCGTCCTCTCTGGTCTAGCGTAGAGTAAGCGTCTGGTACCATAGATATAAAGCATTGGTCACTGATCTCACATATACATAGTTGGGGAATTTATTCATTTTTAACCCCCTTTAGACCTTGTGTATAACCTTGTGTATGAGCATTAAAGTTTGAGAATAAAGTGTGTGTTTTATACCTGGTCCCATGTCATTAAGAGGAATCATGTCTCGGTCTCTGTCCAGTTTTCCCCCTAACAAAGAGACCCAAACAAAGTCAGATCACAGAAACACTGAGATGTATGCTGCATGTCCAAACACCTGTTTGTTGCATAAACACATGAATAGATTTAGCAGGAATGTGTTGGGTTCTTACCCCGGTCTATTAGCGGCAGGGTGCTGTCCTCGTATCCCCCGTTGCTGCGGGTGTTGTTAGGAGGGTTAAGGTTCACCATGAAGTCGGTTTTCTTCCAGCCGTCTTTCTCCAGCGTGCGGCGGAGCTCTTTGAAGCCCCACACGATCTGCAGCACCAGCCCAGCACCACGCACCTCCCGATCTGAACGGTTGCTATAAGGGGAAAATGCAGATGATTGTCATTCCCAGTTAAAATACTTTTTCCTCTTCCAGCTTCTTCCAATGTGACCAGCCAGTTATTATAAAGCACTTAAACATGCCTGTCTTTGTTGATGAGCACCAGTCTCTCGATGCCCTGGGAGCTGCGCAGGGTTTTGGCCGAATCCACGCTGGAGCCGACCACCTCCACCATAGTGCTGAGAACAGACACCACCGTCTCCTCTGAGAGCGCGCGCACAGGCTGACTCTGACCACCGCCTGGCAGATTGGCCACCAAGTTAGGCACGGCATGCTTCCCTACACACAGAGAGGAAGAGTAAAATACACTGGGATTCATTCATTGGGACTGTACACATATGGCTAATTAAATGCAAATAACACTGAATGGATACAAATATGAAGGCTGACACAAGCAAACATCATTTGCTCACATACCTAGCAGCTCACGGTTACGAGCGTCAATGGCCAGGTTCCTCAGAGCTCCAGACATGGCTCTGACCACACGGTCATTCCCATGACACAACAGCTCCGTCAAAATCGGCAGGCCTTTCTCCTGTCTCATCACTGCTCTGATGTACCGCCCATACTGGAGAGAGAAGGAGCAAGAAGTAAATGATGATACTGTCAGATTTTACCATGCTACTGATTTGTCAGAATGACTTGGTACTCACAGTCCAACGGCCTGCACACAGGTTCTGCATTGCTCCCGCGGCGGCTTCAAGAACTGATGGGTTCTTGCTCTCTTTCAGGAGAGAAGTGTACACACGCACCACCTCTGGCTGGAACAGCAATTCATAACCTACAAAACACAAATCATTACAGTGTATTTAATGACAATACCAGGCAAAGTGAAACTATCAGTGTAGGTATTCAGAGCCATCGAGACGGTCACTGTACCTTTGGCTGGTGTGCTTCTCTTTGGAATGTCAATCGTATCTGAAGCTCCATCATCCTCTTTCTTACCTGAACAAAACAGGCAGCATAAGCAACAAGTAAAATAGAGATAAAGTGACAAATCTCATCTGCTGTTTAATGGTAGTGATGTAATTTGTGACGATTTAGAAGCATAAGTCTCTAAAAGATTTAAAAATGGGGGTTTTCTTTATACAAAGACTTTTTCTTCAGACACCGTTATGACAGGGGCTACATTTATTCCCTGAGAAAAACCCCATGTGATTTAATGATGGATGACTTAAAGCCCCAGTATACTTCAAAAGAAATCAAAAAACTAACTTGTGTGACGTAATTTCAAACGAAATCAGGCCAAAACAAAGTTAGTTTTAAAGTTTGAATCATCTTGCCAAAGCTAACTTCCCGAAGTACATTCTGACTGGTAAACACCTTCGAACTATCACTCGGTGCGCGCCGATTATGCAACAGATAGGTGTGCTCTGGGGCTCCACCTTCGTCATGGTCATTTCTTCAAGGTTAGACATAAGAGAGTGTATAAAAAAAAAATTAATAAATATTTTAATGCATCTAAATGATTAAAGCAAGTGGAGGTTCGTAAAAAAAATTAATGGATTTATCAGCAATGATGTGTTCTGGCACCCTCTGGTGGTTACGAGTGAAATTATTTAAATGCAGAAAGCATTCTTGAAGGCCACAGTGACACAATAATAATAATAATAATAAAATCATATGCAAAAGACTACTGAAAACGATTTTTGGGAGGAATCTCATCTCTCATTTCCCAGTTTTCTAAGAACAGACAGCTAAACTGTATATTTGTGGTGAATGTTTTTTGTCCATGATAATCTAGATGCTTACTAGGCTTTAAAACTGAGCCATAATCTGATACTAGTTATTGATTTCATTTCCTTCAGCTCAATAAAAACCTTATTTGTGTGACTGGTCCCCTTAAAATGCCTTCTTACATTACAAAATAATGCAGCTCATAAAACGAATGTGAAATGGGATAAGACCGACATTATTTTCCTCCCAAAACATTATTTGAGTTTCCCATTTCAGATCCACTTTCTGAACTTTGACCTTTAACAGGTTTAATAATGGGTTACAGTGAGGTGAAAAATTTAAGTGATTCCTTTAAGTGAAAAGCAAAGCCTTTACTTTAAAAAATAAATAAATAAATAAGACGAGAATAGAGAAACAATAAAAAGAGAGAAAAGCTTACCTTTGGAAAACCACTCGTCTGTTACAGGATAAAAAGATACAGATTGAAAAAAAGAGACAGATACAGAAGAAAATGAGAGGAAAGGACTGTTTTGGCATTAAAAAATATAGCAATAGTGCCCCAGCCACCCTATAATTATTCAGCAACAAACCCATAAAGCACACACAACATGTGAAAATCATGCACGATACATCTTGTGTAAACAAACTTTTTCTGGCACATATCAAACTTCCAAGCCTAAGACTTCAAAGAGTGTACGATCTATGATTAAGACAAGGAATAGACATGGCCTCTTGGTTGTTTACACAACACACAGATGCACTGGAGTGCAAAGATAGCAAGGTAACATTTTAATTAGTTACTATCCACAGGCAGTGCCTGTGTTTTTCTTTAAATCAATCAGACGCGCACCTTTGCCCTTTCGGGAGCTGAAGCAGCTGCCCTTTTGGGAAGGGAGGGGGCCCTGATTGACCGGAATCGTCTCCTGATAGCGCTCGCAGCCTGGAATCTCCCGATGCACCTGATAGGACAGATTCCTCAGCAGACACACGCTGTTCTCGATCAGCTGCACACAGACATAATAAACAGGATTAAATAATAGTGTACGAGAATGAAAGACGACAACTACCAATGCCAAATAAAAAAAATGGATATCAGCGATTTCATATCTAAGCTGATTAGGGCTGGGATAAACGATTATTTTTTAAACGATTAATCTAGCGATTATTTTTTCGATGGATCGATTAATCTAACGATTAATTTTTCAGACCGATTCGATTTCGATTATCTCCCCATTAATTGACTACTAACAATTTATACATGTTGATTTACATATTTGAATGAAAAAAACATGAATTCCTTAACATTGCAATATATGTTTATTGCTCTTAAAATTACAAAATAAAAGACTGACTAAGACTGCATTACTGTGCACTTGTATAGAGATAGCATTCAATAAAACCTTGAAGCCTTGAAAACACATACCTTACTGAAACAAGCTTACTGAACACATAGGGCCTAGCTTACTGAAAAAAGTTCTTCTTTCAGATGAAAATAACAACAACTTGATGTCTAGCATTCAATAAAAAAGGTCACCCAAAATACTTGTTTAGAGCAATTGAAAGAATACAGTAACCAATGTAAACTTGAGGGCTTTAAGCTAATACAGAGAGTGCTTTTCCAAAAAATAAAAATTAACAGTGGGAGCCAGCAGCCTGTCATGTAGAAAAAAAAAATCTCCGAATGCTCCACGTGAAACTTTGGCATTCCGGCCTTTTTCTATCGTGTCTAATGATTTTGGTTAATATGCACAAGGGAGAGAGAGAGAGAGAGAGAGAGAGAGAGAGAGAGAGAGAGAGAGAGAGAGAGAGAGAGAGAGAGAGAGAGAGAGAGAGCAAGACAGCGCTCGTGTAGTTTGAAGACTGTGAGTGCGCGAGCGCACGTGAAACTTGGGTGTTTCGCCCTTTTTCTATTGTGTTTAATGATTTTGATTAATATGCACGAGGGAGAGAGAGAGCAAGAAGCGCTCGTGTAGTTTGAAGACTGAGTGCGCACGCACAGCCGGGGCTCTCTCTCGTACGCGCCCTGTCAGGCGCAGCACAGTCATTCTATTCTACATCACTCACCGATCAGATAAGGCTTTGACAGCCGCCAAAAAATAAGATCAATGCAGAAAAACCCCTGGATTGGTTATATAACGTTGGACAGAATGTTGATCCGGCCATCGCATATACTCAGCACACATAAGGTAAACGTTTTGCAAACGTTTTTTAGAGAAATAAAAACAGGTTGACTAATCGATGCGCATATTTTGCGTCGACGTCATCGATGACCTCGACGCGTTATCCCAGCCCTAAAGCTGATCCTACTAACAGAATTTACAGATTCTAAAAAAATCAGTGCAAACACTTACAATAGTGACACCACTAATTTATTTAGTTAGTAATTTTCCTTTATAAACAGTCAAAAAAAAAAAAATCTAAAATGGCCAAAAAGGGGAAATAACTCTAAATACCTATTATCAAAGCAGAATTATAAGAGTGCATTCAAATATGACAACAACAAAAAAATGAACATGCAGTAAATGACCAACAATGCTTTCTTCCCCCTTTGCTCTTCCCTACAACCCTATACTCCTGTGCTTCCCCTTCATAAAAGAGCAGTGTTTTCAAAAGAGCACAGTTTTCAAAACCCTAATGGTCAAAGTTCAGAGGTTACCTTGTTGTCCACATCTTTACAGTTGATCTGTGACTGCACGATGTACATGAGCGAGTCGACCAGTCCAGTGCACTCCCTCAGCTTCCTCCTGGCCTCGCTTCGCTCCGAGCTCACATTCCTGAGAGCGAAACGTCATGCAACTAATTAGGACACGGCCTGTTTAATGTTTAGTAATGTTTGGCATGCACAGAAAGTTAGAGCTTCAGGTCATCACCTAAAACATATTAAAGGGTTAGTTCACCCAGATAGCAAATTTATGTAATTAATAACTTACCCTCATGTTGTTCCAAACCAGTAAAACCTCCGTTTATCTTTGGAACACAGTTTAAGATATTTTAGATTTAGTCCGAGAGCTCTCAGTCCCTCCATTGAAGCTGTGTGTAGGATATACTGTCCATGTCCAGAAAGGTAAGAAAAACATCATCAAAGTAGTCCATGTGACATCAGAGGGTCAGTTAGAATTTTTTGAAGCATCGAAAATACATTTTGGTCCAAAAATAGCAAAAACGACGACTTTATTCAGCATTGTCTTCTCTTCCATCTCTGTTGTGAGAGAGAGTTCAAATCAAAGCAGTCTGGATATCCGATTCGCGAACGAATCATTCAGTTCACCAAGCGCAGTATCATCAGCTCCTCGGTTCACGAATCGGACGCGTCTGACAGAAACGGTTCTTGACTCGTGAATGAGTCAATGTTTTGTTCGTTATCTGGCTCGGCTCGGTGTTCATCTTCAGATCTCTCTTCACAGCAGTTCAGTCAGTTTACTGTTTGAGTACATGAATTACTCCGGGATATTGGTTTGTTTGAACTCAGAGGGAGTGTCAGCCACATTAAAAAAGTTAACAGCTTAAGTCATTTGTGGATTAATGCGTATTAGAGATGCGAACCGTTTAAAACGATTCAGTTCAATTTGGTGAACTGAATGATTCGTTCGCGAACCGGATATCCAGCTGCTTTGTTTTGAACTCTCTCACACAACAGACACGGAAGAGAAGACAATGCTGAATAAAGTCGTCGTTTTTGCTATTTCTGGACCAAAATGTATTTTCGATGCTTCAAAAAATTCTAACTGACCCTCTGATGTCACATGGACTACTTTGATGATGTTTTTCTTACCTTTCTGAACATGGACAGTATACCGTACACACAGTTTCAATGGAGGGACTGAGAGCTCTCGGACTAAATCTAAAATATCTTAAACCGTGTTCCAAAGATAAACGGAGGTTTTACGGGTTTGAAACAACATGAGGGTAAGTTATTAATTACATAAATTTGCTATCTGGGTGAACTAACCCTTTAAGCAAGTTTATACACGTAGCAACTGAAGAGCTGAATGGGGGATGAGAAGTGAGGGTTAAAAAGACAAGACTCCGTTAGCTCTATTTAAATGTAATCATGGTGTAAATCCATTCCTCTGACTGAACCTAGTGCTTTCTAAAAGCCTAATAGGCGAGTGGGAGAAGTGAGGGACACTCTCAAAGAGAAGCACTCAAGGGAAATAAGTGGATTCAAAAGATCACATTACTCTCTTTTGTCCAAACTTTATCCTGATTCTTTCATAGCCTCAGAGGTTCTTGCTCGCAAACACAATTCAGAGCATTTCCTTAGCACTTCCTTCCTTTCTTTCACATAAAATGGAGTTTCCTCACAAACACACTCAAACTTTCTTGACAGGAATTCTTTAGCAGGGCTGAGGCACACCCCTTTAACGTCTTTCATTAATCTGAATCATAAAACGGTCCCTGCTCAACACATGCTAATTTATTCCTCCGCCCATCTCTCAGTGTTCCACTGGCTTAACTGCTTTTGATTCTCAGCCTGAAAAACGCATACCTTGAATTCACTGTAAAGCACTTTGGATCGAAGTATCTGCCAAATGCATTAATGGAACGCACCTTAAGCAGCCGGTGGTGTTGGTGAGTGCCGTCTCCCACTCCAAGTGTCTGGGTTTGCAGCTCTCCTCTCCGCCTTGGTTCCCCCTCTCCCAGCCTGAGTGAGGAACCATCACCTCATCGGACAGAGCGTGCAGCGCGTGGTCCACGATCTCCATCTTTACAGAGTCGTGAGATGAGAGGTTCCACAGCGTGCCTGAGAGAGGACGAGCCATCAGTTACTACCAGATGGAAATTCATTTTTAATGTTCTTGAAATGTCACTTATGCTCAAACTAGTTTGCATTCATTTCATTAATAATAATAAAAAAGTAAACATTATTGAGATTTATGACATTTCCTTCAGAAATCATTCTAAAATGCTGAACTGTTGTCAATGTTGAAAACCGTAGTGCCGCTTTATATTTTTTTGAAAACTGAGATACTTTTTTCCAGGACTCTTCAATGAATATAAAATATCAGCAAATTTTTAAAACAGAAACCTTTTGAAACCTAAGAAATGTCTTTACTGTCACTTTTGATCAGTTTAATGCATCACCACTCAAGAATTAATTAGTAGTACATATGTACACCATTTATTTGAGTTTTCGGACTGCTGGGTGGGCTGATGGAACTACTCCTAAATAAATAGGCTGGTTTTGCATGTTTAAAAATGTGAACTCAAGAGGCATATGCTGTGCAAATGGTCAGCTAAAATAAAAAAACTGAAAAAAAAAAAAAAAAAACTTTCCCAACTGTTTTTACATACAAATATGCTTGAAAATGTTGAATATAGAATATTAAAAATTTTAAACCCAATTTTCTAAATGTAAAAATATGTAAAATAAAAGGTAAGTGAAACGACGGACTTCTCTGCCCCTTTCTTACAACTGACCGCAAGATCGCATTCAGATCTGCCTCCATCCAATCAACAACTGATGTATAAAACCAAGTTCCTGCTGTACATTTATCCTTTATTGTTGATTTGCTTGACTGATGTATGTCACAACAAGGGAGAAAAGATCTGCCGCTATTTCTGTTACACTGTGACTTTTATAGCATTAAAAAAAAAAAACTTCAGAATCTTGTTTTTTCAGAGATAAACACTGCGTACCTGTTATGGTGTCGGTTAGGTCCTGATCTCTCGTCTTCCTCAGTAGCCGCACCAGCGCAGGAATTCCGTCACAGTTCTTGATGGCTATCTTGTTATCTGGATCTCGTCCGTATGAGATGTTCTTGAGTGCTCCACATGCAGCATAATGAACCTCCTTCTTTGGGTTATCCAGCATGGACACAAGGGCAGGGATCCCCTTCATTCGTCTTACATCTGACTTCACCTGCAAAGACCGAGAGGAAAAACTGAGTGCACAGAAAAACCTACTGACCCCAAACCTTTGAACAGTATTTTATTTGATGTTTAATATACTGCTATGTGGGCAGGAATACCCAGCGTATTGTGTACGTGCATACTGACCTTTTCATTCTTAAAAGTGAGATGTTGCAAGTATGCTGCAGCGTTGCTTTTGACAGGGTCCAGGCGGTAGTTGAGCATAGCGATGACTTCAGGAAGTTCTGGCTGCCTCCATGATGTGGGGGCGGAGCCTTTACGAAGAGTGCTGTCCAATGATGCCATGCTGCCCCTCTCTCCCTGAGCCAACGGAGCTCCTCCTCCCCAATAATACATATCACCAGCTCCACTCATATCACCATCCAGTGTACCCTCATACGACCTACACGAAACAAACAACAGTTCAAACTGACTGATTTTAACCGCTGCCTTCTGTGGAATGCAAAACATGCTGGTAGCCAGACCAAAACAGTTCCAATTAGCTTTTCATAGCATGGACCAAAAAAAAAAAAAAGTACTATGGGATCTGAAATTTTGTGTTTACCAACATTTAAAAAAAATACATATATTTCTTGTTTCACAGACAGACATACAGGTTTGGACCAACATGAGGGTGAATAAATGTAATTTTTGGGTAGACTATTCCTTTAATACCTTTCCCAATCAAAATAATTTTCTTACCGTATAACAGAATACACTTACCCTGTCCGACGTGGAGGCGGGGCATGTTGCATATGTGCCAACCGGGGCATTGTGCTGTAATGCATGGGTGGTCCCATGCCATAATCAGGGTCATCGTATCCCAGGCTCCTCTGATCATCCTCCAAGCCGTATGGCTCTGCCACAAAGCGCTGCATGCCAGAGATCTCCATAGCACTGCCCATACGTCCTACCTGGGGCTGGGCTACATACGGGTCCAACTGCGGCCGGCTTTGGGTGCGATAAGCAGAGTCCAACGTGCGATAGGTATCCACAGGCCTAAAGGAAAAGAATCGGGTAAATTATTTAGCACATCTACAATGCTTGAACTCATCCAATAAAAAGAAAATCAATAGGCACCTGTAGCGGTCATCCATTCGTATCCCTCGGTTGAGGCTGGCGTAGGCTTCAGAAGGAGGGACACTGCGGTAATCTTCATAGCCAACTGGTGGTCCATAGTGGTAGTTACGGGGGACAGTAGCGGTGGGGTAGTCTATGGGGCCACCCGGTGGCCTATACACACGGTCCATTGGGCTATTATAACTGGGCATCCCAGTGACTGAACCTGTGCCGTCCAGAGAAAGTGTGTCGGAGACTGAGGGAATGACTGTTCGTGTGGTGGTCATCTTTGTGACCTTCTTTACCTGATGAGAGGAAGCGCCATCATTTATCTTTCCAAAGACAAGTGGTCATACTTTACAAGATGTGATAAGTTACATTAGCAAACTTACTGTAGTCTCAGTGCGACGTGTGGTTCCATCATCACCGGTTTCAACTGAAATAATTGGCATTGACTCGTGGGGGTCCTCCTCGACTGTGACCGACTCAACAATATGACCAGGCTCCAACATCCTGTACTGTAGCACAGACACACAAACATAGAACAATAGTGAACATAAGCCAAGAACAGGAAGTGTGTCCACTCACACAATCACACCATCCGGAGCATTCGTAGGTGCACGTTAATGACGACAAGTCATTACAACAAGTTTTAAGTGTCAGAATATGTGCAGGAGTATCACACAGGGTTCAACAGTAAGGTCAGACTTGAGACCAGTACTGTGTCAAAACTGATGAACAATGAATAAAGCAAGCATTTCAGGACATTATATCTTTTCCCCAAATAAAAAAAGGAAATGTGTTTTTACCTGACATAAAACTATAATAATAATAATAATAATATCATATTTTTTATATATTGTCAATTATATAAATCAAAATGATTATTATTATTATTATTATTAATGATTATGATGATGATTATTATTTAATAATTTTGAGTTTAAAAAGAATTATAAATTTAATTATGATTATTCTAGTTGCACAACTGTAACATGAAAAAAAATGCATTGCAGACACACCATACTAACCTGAGTCCCGTTTATGTATCCCTCGCTTAATTTGAGCCGTTCTAACTCTGCATCACCAGTGACACGGCCGTTCTAAAGACACGGAGAGAGAGAGAAAATTACAATGGACCAAAAAAATAAAGAAAGGGCAAAAGAGACAATGAAGCAGTCATTGTGGCCTGTGATCATGTCGGTGAACAATGCTAAACATTTAAAAAGACCACAAACTGTAGCAGGACCTTTAGTAAATACGGGAATGTATAAACATTATCTTATGAATGTTCATGCAAAGGATGCAGTAGAATAAATAACATGAAACAAAATGGATAAATGAATAAATGAATTCCAGGAATGAGAGAAGGGGGATGACTGCTACCAGATAATATTACTCATGCTTTTACTTGATAATGGCATGCAGCACCATCCACACTTAAAGCACAAATCCTCCACATGAAACCAGGAGAAGTGGACTGCTGTACTATTCCCAGTCCACAGAGGGAGCCGTGAAAGTAGATGGTAATCTTAGCTGACAGACGGGCTTGTGGGAACCTGTCAGCAGGTAGGAACAGAGCCTGCAGAGCATGTTAATATCTCCACAACTATGTCCGGCGAGAGCAGATACACATGCAATGACAATCCAAGCACTGCTGACCAGCTTCTTATCTTTACATAAATGTCTGTCGGTGTGTTTAAAACGTGTGCCTGAGATAAAATAGGAGATAATGGTTTTCAAAAATAGTTCTTTTATTTACTCGCTGGTTCTTCAAGCCATATGGTAGCTTTTTGTTATAAACGATCCTTCTGTTGTGGTTCTCCGTATCATTCGCATTTGTGTGGTGAATTCAAATGTGGAGCATCAAGATGTGCTGTACCGAGTTTGACATCAATGTCAAGCGCATTGGTTCTCTTGCTCCATATTTAAAAGATAAACAAGTGCAAATGACACTGGAGCTATGAGCGATTGAAAGCCGTTCAATTAAATGAATTAATCTGGCGGCCAGCATGTTTGGTCTGCTTTTATGGAACTTTATTTAGGACAATTAAGTCTCTTAAATAAAATCCAGCCCCTATTTATTATTATAAATGTTATTAATAAATAAAGTGCAACCTAGCCATCCTGCAAAGGATCATGTTCCATGTAAGAAATTGAGTCCCAAGGGTTTGAAACCAGTGTTAAATAAAATATACATATTAGATCAAAATCTAAAACTTAAAAACATCAAAATGCTGGCAACTAATTGAAATAAGCTCAAGTACTAAAATTACAAAAACTGACAATTAATTGAACTTATAAAGAAATAGATAAAAATAGTTAAAAGAGCACAATTACTAAAATTAAACAAATTAAAAGTGAATACAAAAACAAAATCCAATTATTTGTAAAAAAAAAAAAAAAACTCAAATACTATAATAGTATATGAATAATACTGAAGTTATTTTAGTATTCCTTCCCATTTTGTGAGATATGATTGTCTAACGTATCGGAGTGCCAAGAGAAAAAAAGTTTTGTATGTGACTATCTAGCTGTGAATAAAAGCTTCAAATCATTTTAACTCGCACACCCGGTCGACACCCTTGAAGGAGGCGTGTCTAAGTAGAATCATGTAACCAATCAGAGGACTTATCTAGTCTAAACACTGAAGTAAACTGAGAAAGCTGAGATTAAGGCGATACTTAACATGTTCGTATTGAGCAATTTCCACCATAAGAGCTTTTTGAAATCCTCTACACACAAGGCGGATTCATCTTACTAAACCGGTTTGTTATCTCTCTGCTCACAGACATCAGCGGAAGAGGGTTTTGGGGTTGAGAAAGTTTCAGTGATAACAGAGACATTCAACGTGAGGACAGCGAGTAAACGGTGGAAAATTCCTCTCTGATGAAGAACATTCATCATGACAGGTTGACACATGTACAGACATGCGTTTGTAAGAATCAAATGGTTGACATTCAAAAAGTGGTTATGAGGTGACAAACAAATTGGAGACTTGATGTACCATGCAAGGTAAATGTGACTTAAAAACTAAGCATTCTGTGATGTCACACACCATAACCTGCACATTATGATGATGACAAAGGGAGGGTGCGTGATTGATGAAAAGAGGAAAGGATGCAAAAAGTGGGATCTGGTGACACTGAACACAACAGTGAAGGATGGGTTAATCGCCATGCTCCTTGAGGTGCCAACTAGCACACATTGGTGCAGAGTAATGCGGCAAGGGTGAGATATTGCAGGGTGATGATGCGGGGAACCCTGCTGCTGCATGATTGGCTGGGAGGGTGTTACCTGCAGGGTGGGGAGGGGGCGGGGTAGGGTACCGGAGGGCCCCACGCTCCTCCTCTCCTCCTCCAGAGCTCGAGTCAGACGCTCAAACTGCATCTCCTGCTCTCGCACAGAGGCCAGGAGAGATGCCGCATTCTCACACTGCTCCATACACACTGAGAGAAAGAGGACAGGGTTACACACTCGCACACATGATGAGATCGAGCGCCTTGCGCAGTCCACATGTGTCCTGGAAACACGCGCTCAACGCAGACAACAAATACACAGCTCAAGAAGCCGAGCACCATGTGACCCATGCAGTAAGCTAAATCAAGAAACCGTAACGAGGAGAGACAGAAAAACTGTG
Organism: Carassius carassius; assembly: GCF_963082965.1. NCBI lineage: Eukaryota > Metazoa > Chordata > Actinopteri > Cypriniformes > Cyprinidae > Carassius > Carassius carassius. Next base: position 29,494,413 of record NC_081760.1, read on the forward strand.
AAAAGACAACTCGAGCGAGACAGGTGCTAACAAAGCACTTCAGACGCAGGCGTGATCGCACACAGAGGAAACCAGGCCGGTTTCCTGCTCACAGATAGGAGAGTGATTCAGACGCTGTGTGAGAAGAGGTCGTGTAGAGGCAGGAACGACGAGTGCAGACACAACAAGGAATGAGCCAAGGTCTGTTCAAATCAAAAGTGGCTCCACAAAACTGTACCGCAACTAAAGAAGCTGTCCGTTCTGCTGTGCTGGCCTCCCTGGAGGCCATTTCACTGTCTGACAACTGGAAACAAACAAGTTCAAGTTAATTAAAAATAAATAAATAAAAAACCGCTCACCATGGTGATTCAACATGATGAATAGTAATATCATAGCACTTTTAGATAACCTAAAGTACTGAATCATAACATTTAAAATAACATAACTTCAAAAGGTACTGATACAGGTACAACAAAAGAAAAAAACCCATGCATATATAATAATAGAAGATATTATTATTATTATTCAAAGTAAAACATAACATAGTAGGCAGTATGTGTTCACTGCATCTACACCCTTAACTTGTTTTAAAATAAGACTATTAAAAACAAACTTCTACAAGTGAATTTTATAAAACAGCTGGAGATGCTACGCTGAAGGCTCAGAGGACAGCTTTTAATATTCGCTGTTAAACACAGAATCTCCATTATTTAGATCTGGAACTTATCAGGATTTCAGTAGCGTAGTGTATAAATAACTTCTTCTGTGAGTTCACACTGCATTTGCTCATTAGCACCAGTGATCTGGCTGGGGTGCAAACACTGCGTGTGAACAGCAGATGAAAAAATAAAAAACACAAAAAAAAAAAACTCTGGAGAGCCGATCTGATCTCTGATCTCAGCAGAGAGACGTACTCTAAAACAAGACTGAAGTAATACAGGAAGCGGAGTCAATTCGAGCTACAGGTTGAGAGAGGCTTAAAAGGTTCCTTGGAAAAACTACAAACAGAGGGCATGGTGGCTTTACACAATCGCTTATCTTACAATAAAGACATGTAAAGGGAAGAAAGTTAGAAATTGACCTAAGAAATATTTCTGATCATTTCCAACTGAACAATTTTTTTTTTTTTACGGTTTATTACAGTTAAGTCAAAGTGAAAGAGAAATAAGCCCTTACCCGTACCTGCCCTTGTCCATGAATCATGCTTCACTTCATAGATAATCAAAATATAACTTGTGCACAAAGATGAATGGGCCAAATTTAAAGACAAAATTCCAAAACAGCAACAAAACCACTTAAACACTAAAACAAACAGCAACGCAAACTTGTTAACCAAAATCCCCCCAAAAAAATCACCTGTAGGCAAGTTCGACAAGATAACTACTTCTACAGGAAAAGTACTCAGAAACGTAAAATTGTCAACATTTACTCAATCTCATGTCATAACTAGTGTACCAGTCCGTGACCAATCTATAAGTGACATCTGATAGTAGTCGATTAATATTGACTTATTAACAATGCCAATATCTTACTGTAAATTCATATAAGCCTATATCGTTCACAATGCTCTCCATTTAAAAATCTATGGCTTGAAAAGTCTTTAGAGCAACGCAAGTAAATATTGACAGTTTTAATAGCTGCATATAGGAGTCATATGGAGCGTTTTAACAATTTCTTAGAACTTGGCAGTCTTTGATCATTTTAGGCTTTGCTGCAAGGAACAGCATGAACATTCTTCAAAATCTGTGCAAATGTGTGTTGCATACAATAACAAGAAAAATTATATTTTTAGGTAGAAAATTCCTTTAAAATAAAGAACACAAGTTTCTTAATAGCTGTCAAAGCACTCCAAAACAGGGGTCTTTAACTGATACTGTATCGAAGACCTAATATAGAATCAATCTGTGCCTTGAATCCTAGCTCTGCAGGGATAGAAACTTCCTAACAGTCGCCACTGCCTAAAGCACGAGCTCAACTGAGATTTCTAGACATCCACTAAACACAGGACAACTATTTTAAGGAGACCGCAAAAGCACAAAGATCCAAGAGTGAAAAGAAGAATCCCGAAAAACAAACAGTGGCTATCACGAGAGCAGGACTGAAATGGAAGCAGGAGTCAAGGCCAAAATTTACAAAACAGCAGCATAGGAAAAGCTCCGCCCCCTGACGATTCAGGCAGCAAACTCAACCCGCAACAAGCTCAAAACCGCTCTCTCTCTCGGTTTGTGCGAGACCGAGAGAGAGGAAATATTTGCAGCTGTCTGCTTAGTGGTTAACTGAACAATAGGAAATGTGTGACCACTACAGAGAATCGGTTGAGAGAGCAGCGGGGTGTGCATGCCGTGGTGATTTTAGTTCACTGGGGAGGAGGGGGATTGTAGGTGGGTGTGATCGCATTGTCCTTGAAAACACAGACGCAGCAGTCAGTTTCAACTAGGACTGAAACTGTTTTCCACCTCTCTTTGACTTCCCTCCCCATAAAGCAAACAGACTCTCGTAGAAAGCGAGGAATGGACACACACACACACACACACACACATATTCTAGCTTGTATTGTGGCATGTCAGATCCTGTCTCAGTTCCTCTGGAAGCTTGAAAATAACTGGAACACACATCCCTTACTTTCTCCTTATATGTCTCTTCCCTATGACATATGTCCTCATTCTTTCCTTAAGCATCTGATTGAAGAGTGTGTAACCAATGACTCATTCACATCTCAAGACAGTTTCTCACTGATGCATGCATCAAGACTTCTGATTTCTGACACACTTTTCACAAGTAAATCACAGAACAGAGTGTCTAACTGATATTATACAGCTCTTGGGAATCCCTAAATCTGATTGATCGATCGCAATATTCTGTGGTTAAATTTTTTTTTTTTTGTTTAGTTAGTTGAACATCTCTCATTTCACTCTGTGGTCCCTTCGCCCATTGTCATTTCGGCTTAAACCACTATTTCATGTCCATTTGTTTGTTTATTTAATTAGTTATAATAATTAGCTTGCATTATGTGAACTAATGTACAGTGAATTAGTCATTAATAAACAGCAATAAACCGCATTCAGGATAAGTACATTTTATGAGAAAACAAGGTTGGATTTCCATTTCATCCCGTAACTTCATAACAATAATGACACACAGAAGTGACACCTCACAAACAAGACACTATATAACTGGTTCACACACAAAAATATATCTTCGACTGTTCAAAACAGAAGGATCTTCCTTGCTGACAAGTTAATCAATGACTACACACACACAACAGTTTACCAGGTACCAGGAATAAGGAAACATAGACTAAAGAGAAAGACTTTTAACGCATTAGAATTCTAAACACAATGATTTCATGCTGATGAATTCAAAGCAATGATTTAAATACATCTTTAAAAATTTATTAAATATACAAAAAAAAGCACTGATTATATTCTCTCTCTAACACAATATATACACAAACATTTGAACATGGCCTTTATGCCGTCCTCCCTCCATACACTACATTTTTCAAATTTCGGACACAGCCTGCACATTTTACAAATAGGCCTCCACAGGACGCTACCAGCTGTGAAAATTCTCATCTAAGGAGAAAACGGTCATGGGAAGACTCTTTAAATAGGTCTGACCCAGAACACCCTGAAACTTGGGCAAGAATCACTTTAACATCCTAGGGTTCACTATATGCAGAGTTCAGCATGCTGGACTGTGTGTCAGAAACCCAGTATCATTGGCACAAAAAAACAAAGCAAAAAAGCATCTATTCAAAAGCCAGTCCATATTAAGATAGCATGATTCATAATGCAGAAAAAACCTCATTGAGACTGCCCTGAGCTCTGGCGGGATTACGGAGACAGTGCCCTGTGTGACATCATCGACGCATCATCAAACCTTTTGATTCTAGAACTCTCATGACAGACGGAGGTAGGAATGGAAGTATTCCACATAAGCCGGAGTAAATGAATTTGTCAGGTGCTTAATCATTTGCATCCTTTAATGGGATCGCAGAGGTATTAGACAGCTAAGCCACTAAGCATCCAAACTATAAACACCTAGGGCTGCGATAATTACAGTAAGATACAATAGAACAGGACACAGTTTAAACATTAAGGAGAAGTAAATAGATCTTGCTGTATAACAGATTGCAGCAGGCAGTCAAATATGATCTTCATATGCACGTGGGAGGCAATTCAGACAACAGCTGATGACTTCTGCTCCAAATATGTGGATTATGGGAAGAAAAACAATAAGCGGACTATAATGTTCCTTTATATGGAGAGACTTTGAGACAAAGTCAATACAGGTGTCCGAGTAGGAAAACACCATTACACACATACCAACATGAGAATTCTGATAATAGACCTTCATCAGTGTAGTCATATTTAACTTTTGACAGGAATGAAAACAAGGCTGTGTGGGACAGACATACAGTGTGTTTAATGGACTGCACTGTTGTTTAACAATAAAACCAAACGTTCAGCTGACTAAATGTCTTTCTGAGACAACACTCAGTAGACAAAAACTCTATAAAACAGTTTGAAAGTTTAAAAGAGAGTTATGAAATTACGTGACCTAGGACTCTTATACCAATGTGAAAACTGTAAGTCTATCGCTCACAGCCTTGTTTTCATTCTTGTTAAATTCAACATGGCGTCGAACCGGACTACAGTGAATAGTGTAGTACTATTTCACCACACATCAAGCATGCTTCTGGGTTCCTGTTGACTCAGCTAATGCTAAAATGTAAAGAGCAACACCATCAGCACTGGCTTGGCTCCCGTCTAATGCGCAGTGAACTGTGGTACACATGCAGCCAACTGATCTGCAATCAGCCATGCGCTTTAACCAACTATAGGCCTAAGTCTAAGTGCATTCGGTTTGTGTTAAAACCTCAAATCATTTGAGAAGTATCTACTAACCTTTTCTGCACAGACACGTCAATAAGCCATTACACATTATAGCTTTTACTTCTCATTCAGACAGCTTTAAGTCAGAGCGCAGAGACCCGGAAATGGGAGTGCTGGTGACGTAATGCTTTTTAAACATCAACCTGAGGGCGTTACTGGAGGTAAAAGGTAACGGGGAGGGGCAGACTATATTCTCTTCCTGTAATGATGTTGCCTGGAATTTGAAAAACTAAAGTACAGTGTTGTAACCACTGAGCAAAAGAGTTTTTTTTTTATTTTTTTTATCATGCTTGAAAGAACTATTACCAGCACTATTTCTCTCCACAAAGTTATTTCCTTTGGAAGAACTGCAATAGAACAAGTGGTACTATTTTTACTTTGGCCAAATTGCTTTAACAGAGACATAATTCATATATTGGACTATTTTTGATAAAGCTGAAAACTTATCTTATGAACATTTATGAGCACGTAGGATTTCCCTATACATTTGGAAGAATAACACCCAAGTCCCTCAGCTCCTATACAACTTGTATAAAGTCAGCAAAACTATAACTCTTTAGCAGTTATTACTCCCAAACTGGGTAAAATGGGATCAACTTCAATGAAAAAAAACACATTTTTCAAAACCAAAATAACTTTTTGGAGACTGCTGTAGCCAGTAATATTGTTAAGACTAGCTGGTTGGTTCTTCTCAAACATTATATTAAAATAAGAGGTCTACGGTAAGATTTTACACACCATCAGTCCTGTCGGTTCTTTAATCACTATTTAAGCTGCCAATGACAACACAATGTTTAAAGAGATAGTTCATCAAATTATTAATATTTCAATTGTCATTCATTACTCTGTTATGATGTTTCAAACCTGCATGACCGTTTCCCCTATGGAATATAAAAGATGATATTTTAAGATTTTTTTTTTTCTTCAGTAAGTCAATGGTCACCCAAAATGTTTGGTTACAAACACTCCATTCTTCAAAACATTATTAAAGGTCTGCAAAAGAAAGTCATACAGGTTTGGAAGGACATGAGGGTGTGTAAATTATGACAATTTTATTTTCTGGGTGAACTCTTGCGTCAAGCTAAAAAAGCTGTGGCATAATGTGAATATAGTCACTGTCCCAGCATGCAGTGGAACGCATTATTGCTCGATTACCAAGATTACTACATATTAAAAATAAGAAAATGTATTAAAAGCTAGCAACAAATTACGAAGGCCTGAATTTATTCTGTAAATTCATTAATAGTTTCATTTTAACTTCATAAATAAAATCATAATATTCATTTGAAAAGGTCTTGAATTCATTCAGTAAGATCAGTAATTTTTAGCTACTTTAGCTATTTTTAAACCGCACACTTGTTCTTTTATGGTTTAAAAAAACTTTTTCAGCCTTTTTAATAAGTATTGTTGCTATTTCTATTATATCTTTGTAAGGTACTACACTGGTTTATCTTTACACTGATGCACACTACAATTCAAAACGCCATTGTTTGAAGGTCACGACTCATTCTTCAGTAATTGAGTATCGAGCTTCATATATGGGGGGGGGGGGGGGGGACGTCTTAAATCGGGCGAGTGTACACACGAATCGGCCTTTTCAGGTCAAGGTAAGCGAGTAGGGAAAAATCCCAAAAAATCCTGCTTTGAAAGTCTGTCAGTTTCTGCTAAGGGTCTGACTCATGCCGAGCGTCTCGGACGACTCGAGATGTAAAGCGCGCGGACACACACACACAGTGTAACCTGCTGCTTCACGCGGATTGTGTGTAAATGAGATTCACTGTTACACACACACACAGTGAGAGAGAGAGAGAGAGAGAGAGAGAGAGAGAGGACCGCGCCTTTCCCTTCCCCCCATACACACCCTTACACTAAAATACTAAGTCAACAGGTTCCCAAACTTTTTCCCCGTAATGATTATTGCGTATACTCGATGACTTATCTGAACGAATTTCGCCATCTTCTGGGAAAAAAAAGCCGCAGATATGAGTCAAAGTCAGGTAAACGTGAGAGAAACAGCGCCGTGCCACCTGTGAGGCTCCGAGCAGGTAAAGCACACACCTGAACTCAAAACATGTCAATCTCGAGCCAACACGCTGTGCTAAAATTATTTTCAACTCCAATACATTAACTCCAACTTGGAAATCCTGTTATTTTGATTTCAATTAAATCTACTAATTAGTTAAGTCACTTGCATTTATTAGATTTAATTAAAAACTACACAAACCCCAGTGGATGAGATATTTTGCAACTTTAGTTATTCTCATCTCCATAAACAATGCTTTAAATCACTTCCGCAAACTCAGGTGTGTTCATGGGCCTCGACTCGCTTTACTTCAATGCAGTGACCGTTTCAACCTCACTGCCATTTATTCACCCACAGATGCAGTACTTTCCACTTTAAACTCACATCAATAAAAAATTTCGACAACACCTATAATTAACTCAAAATGTATTACAGTACTAAAAAGTGCAAAACGGAGGAAAAGTCCCACTGAAACGATTGAAATCGTAACATTATAGACATGAGGCACTGACGCTCATCTAAATCAGTTTCTGTAATCATTTTCAGAAATTATGCATTGAACATGACTATAACCAATACAAGAACAGTGTCATAATAAACGTCACTTACAGAACATAAAACAAAAGAGTTCTCAAAGCCAGTGACGTTAACTTTATCGGTTTTATTTATCCTGGATTTCAGCAGTAAGGCTGGAAAACCACCGAAATGCTCCGCTCCCGGTTCTTCTTTCACAAAGCCTGCATTACAATAGCAAGAAAAGACAACGCACTCGAGCTAAAGGTGAACTTTGAGGAATTTCAGGGAAGCAAGCTCCCTCCGTCCCAAAGATCCTCCTCACGCTCGTGCCATGTCGATTAGCTCGGCGGCTAACTCCACTAGCCTGCTAACATGGAGAGCTGGCTAACTTTGTTCTACTCCTCAATTACGAGGCCGAACGTGGAAAACTAAAAGACCACAAAGAAAGCCCTCAGACAGATCAGAACAAACAGAAGAGTTTCCATAGAGTCTACCTTTGTTTTTGGTTTCGTTAAAGTCCCGATGTGAGGTCGTGGCCTATCGAAACGGGCTTCTCTATGGCCAGTTTCAGATTTTCCAAGCGGTAGGAAGTGATTGTAATTCCAAGCGTTTTCTGATATTTGGGCGTTCCAGCCCCACGCTACGCCAGACGCATCTGCCCTATTTTATGAGTTCGCTTTCTAACGAGTGGCCTGTAATGCGTTTCTCCCGACGAAGCAAAACAAAGAAGAAACCTGAGATCAGCAAATTTAAGCAGTCTTTTTAAAAACCCACCAATCTATCTGGCTCCCCTTGTTCACTCCTCTCTGTGCTCGTCGTCCCACCGTGAAGCGTCTGACCCCTCCCCTGAGGAACAGGAGTTCACCGACACCGCTTGGGCGGGGACACGACCTTCTTTCAATATGCAAGCGAAAATAAAACGCGAATGTATGTTTAAATGTTTAAATGTAAACGCAGTTATTCGTCGTCGTGTGAATGAGTCAGCCAGACACCGCTGTCTCGTGGCTGATATGTCACGAAACAAGGACTTTTCGCTGCACCTGTGAACCTGCGACACTTCATCACCGACTGATTACAATCGGGAGCTGCGAGAATTCCACAATATCAACCACAACAGAATCGTTCATGGGAAACAAATCGGAATACACCGCAAAGAAATAGGCATACAGATCATAAAATAAACAACAAAGAATTAAATATCACTGTTCCCTACACTTTTCACACAATTTAACACGTATTGTTTATTAAATCCTCTCTTTATTTATTAATGAATCTATCACACTATCACAGATACTTCAGTTTTTTTAATCATTTATAATTTTCAGATCCTCAGATACTAATTTCTGTATTTTTTATTTCTTTATCCCGTATATGATGATGATGATATATATATATATATATTGTAGAGTCACACTGAAGGCATCAAGGGCTATTTGACCAAGAAAGAGATTGATGGGGTGCTGTGCCAGATGACCTGGCCTCCACAGTCACCAGACCTGAACCCAATCGAGATGGTTTAGGGGTGAGCTGGACCGCAGACAGAAGGCAAAAGGGCCAACAAGTGCTAAGCATCTCTCGGGGAACTCCTTCAAGACTGTTGGAAGACCATTTCAGGTGACTACCTCTTGAAGCTCATCAAGAGAATGCCAAGAGTGTGCAAAGCAGTAATCAAAGCAAAAGGTGGCTACTTTGAAGAACCTAGAATATGACATATTTTCAGTTGTTTCACACTTTTTTGTTATGTATATAATTCCACATGTTTTAATTCATGGTTTTGATGCCTTCAGTGTGAATCTACAATTTTCATAGTCATGAAAGTAAAGAAAACTCTTTAAATGAGAAGGTGTGTCCAAACTTTTGGTCTGTACTGTATATATATATATATATATATATATATATATATATATATATATATATATATATATATAATACTTGAAGCAGCACCATTTAAGGTTTATACCATGCATGTGCAATGGAAAATTACTGTCAAAATTAGAGGGAAGACAATTGCTTCATTATTCAGATTTCATTATTCTTTTAAGTATAGCCTGTCACATGTTTTTTTCAGTATAAACTATGAGGAATATGAAATATGAAGTTGGTTAATTGTATGCAAATCTTGGGTGACTTCTTGTTACCACTACACAGAACTGACATTGAATTCAAAACATATAAATTATTAATGCCTTGGCCCATCTAAGACCATCTCAGTTTGCACGTCTTTTGCTCAGAAGAGTTCTGAGGTCACCAAGTGGATATATCACTTGAAGGTTTGAGAAACATAACAATTTTAAAATTACAGTAATTACAACAAGAACTTTAAACAGTGATATTGGGTGTTTGTTTGTTTGCTTTCAAACAAGCTTTTTAAAGGCTGATGAAAAGCTATGAAAAGCTGTTGCCCTATCTGACAGAACAATTAAAGTCAACAAAATAAACAGATAATTCTGACAATATCACACAGTTAATTAAAGGGCAATAAAAACTGTGGTTATTAGACACACTATTGATGTCAATCTTAGTCATATTAATCTGAATTCAAAAGTTCAAATGTTATCTATTACTTCCAGAACAGTCAACTCATTTCCTATATTTATCAGTTATCTTGAATCAGACTGACTCATGATCTGTCACTGCTGGGTCAATGAAGCGTCAGTCATATCTAGTCAAAGTCATCTGAACCTTTCAGTTCAGCGTGGGATATTATGAGTTCTCCACCTAGGGAGTCATGCTTAGCTGATTTTAAAACTCAGTTCAGTTGATGTGGAAAACCACCCAAAACTTGGATGTGGATCCAAGCACATAGTAGTTGAGTCAGAGTCACCCTACTAGTAAAGTGAAAGTGAAAGTGAAGTGACATTCTGCCAAGTATGGTGACCCATACTCAGAATTTGTGCTCTGCATTTAACCCATCCGAAATGCACACACACAGAGCAGTGAACACACACACACACACTGTGAGCACACACCCGGAGCAGTGGGCAGCCATTTATGCTGCAGCACCCAGGGAGCAGTTGGGGGTTCAGTGCCTTGCTCAAGGGCACCTAAGTCGTGGTATTGAAGGTGGAGAGAGAACTGTACATGCACTCCCCCCACCCACAATTCCTGCCGGCCCGGGACTCAAACTCACAACCTTTCGATTGGGAGTCCGACTCTCTAACCATTAGGCCACAACTTCCCGTAGCAAATACAGGAGCACGCAGTAGCTCCTAAAAGGTTCATAGGTCACTCCCTTGACCCTAGGGTACACAAAAATGTTCAGCAGGCAGAAAAGAGAGAATTCCAAGTTTGTCAATGTGATGTTGCACATTGGTGTCAGATGACATGGTGTATTGTTATAGCCACAAGACAGTTTGTTGCCAGAATTAGCCCCAGCAGGTTAGGGACCAGTTTAAATGTGAATCAGCAGAGGCTTCTGGATCAAAGCTGTATTTCTGTTTAATTGCTATCTTTTGGTATTTTTGTTTCCTTTTAGTTTATTATGCATCAGAAGGTATTTTAAATAGTTTACGCAGGAAATGGATTGTTTTAAATATTTCTGGATACTGTAGGCTATTTGTGATCAAATAAAAGCAACCTTGGTGAGCATAAAATCTTACCAAATTCAAAGTTTAGTGTATGCCCACTCAGATCAGATCCTGTTTAGGACAGTTCCTGATGTTCTCTTCGAATGCCAAAATTAAATCTCAGAAAAGGTCAGGTTGGAATCCATGACCATTTCAAAAACCGACAAGACATTTGAGCAAGGACTCGAAAAAACAACAGAGACATTCAAAGTACCTTATACTGGTTTGGAGCTCTCAAAGTTTCTTTTAACATTAAGTGAAGAATTGTCAACAAAAATATCTACCAGTTGTGCTTAAAATTCAAGACGTGGCATATTTCATATAATACAGCCTTTCTCGAAAAGGTACCTGAGATATATCCTCATCAAATAGCAGGCCACCAGTGAGGAGCTAGAAACAAATCCTCTATTAAGGCATTTTATTTTACATTGCCACTTCTAATAATGCTTTCTTCAGTACTCTCACATCTTCTGTACTCTCACATCAAAATCCACCAACGCATTTTTTTGGAACTGGAATGATGGATTTATTTCTTAAAAACACAAAGCCTTTCATTTCACAAGATGTTAAATTATGGACTGGAACAATATGGATAACTTGTGGATTATTGTGATGTTTTTTACCAGCTGTTTAATCTCTCATTCTGACGGCACCCATTCACTGATCCATTGGTAAGCAAGTCATGTAATGCTAAATTTCTCCAAATTTGTTTAGAAGATGAAACAAATTCATTCATTTTGGATGGCCTAAGGGTGTTTACACTTTCAGCAAATTTTCATTTTTGGGTGAACTATTCCTTTAAGACTGAGACATCAACCAGACAGAAATAGGTAGAGGATTCTGGCAGGTGACAGTAGTGGCAAATATAGTTGCCAAAAGCAAGAAAAGTCTGATTAAAAGTGTTTAATTGAACTGGAGAGAAGAGAATGCAGGGAGATTAAGATCAGTTGCAGGATGTTTATATTTGCCAAATTTGGCAGTGTATGAAATAATTGATTAAACTCTGCATGGGGCACAACAGATGATTCATGATGTTTAACAGAGCTAATGAGTCATGAGAGGGCTGGTTAGGGTTCTCATGGCTCCATCTAGTGTTCACCAGTGGAAACTACAGTGGGGCCCTCTTAAAGGAATTTATAAGTATTTATAGGAATATTTTGCCCCAAAATAAAAATTTGCTGAAAATATACTCAAGATACAGATTAGTTTGTTTTTTCAATATTTGTAGGAATTTAGCATTTCATCAAATGGATCCTCTGCAGTGCTGTCAGTGTAAGAGTCTAAGAGTTGAAAACATTACAATAATCCACAAGTACTGTTTAGGTCTGTTTTGGACTGTTTTGCTTGTAAATAGTGCGTGATCTGTGCATATTTCTCTCCTGATTCAGAGTAGACAATTTATTAATTGGTTAATGGATTATGGATAGAGGAGTCATATTTTATGACCATCTTTTGACAGATTTATTTATTACATGCACACAGTTTTTCACTTCATAAAATGCTAATTAATGGACTGCAGTCGTGTGGATTATTTCTGGATTATTGTGATGCTTTTATCAGATGTTTGGACTCTTATTTTGATTGGACGGACATCTTCACTTTTTACACATTGCAAGATTTATATAATAAGTGTATGTTTAGGTCCTTAAGCACCTGCATCACACAACCCAGTAACAAGACGATACAAAAAACAGTAAAAACTACAATCTCTCATGTTCAAACACACAACGCTTACCCACAAGATGGAGCCAGATGGCCACAAGATTTAATTATCTGTTCAACCAGGCAGGACAGTCCATTACATTTGAACCTTACCTGTTTCTCATGCTCTGCATCTCTTTAAGTCTTCCATCACACAAAAGCGCAGCGGTTACCAAAATGTTCTTGCAGTAAACATTAAATAAGCATTTTATCAATATAAAATAAATGTATGTAAAATAAACAAATAATTTTTACAGACAAAATATAATAATAAGCTAAATATAATTATCTGAAAACAAGATGTCACTCAGAAGAGACTATATTTGTTTTCTTTCTTACAATAGCTTAACAGAAGGGACCGAAGGGTTGAGTTTAGGTAAAAAGTGACATTGGCAATACTGTAGGGTAAAATAAATAATGAAAACAGGTGTTTTATTACAATTTTAAAATATCTTTATGTCAAAGCCAATAATCTACATTGACAAAAAATACTCGATAGATAGATAGATAGATAGATAGATAGATAGATAGATAGATAGATAGATAGATAGATAGATAGATAGATAGATAGATAGATAGATAGATTACTCGCACTCAAGCGATTCCATCTTTCTCATCGACGCGACAGAAGGCCGTTGTGAGTAGGCTATGGTTTTATGCAAAAGTTTGGGGACCCCTGATAATTATCATAATTTTAATTTATAATCAGCAACTTCATCTGGATATATTTTATAACTTATGGAGACAGTAACATTTCGGGGAAAGTCGTGGCCTAATGGTTAGAGAGTCGGACTCGCAATCGGAAGGTTGTGAGTTCGAGTCTCGGGCCGGTGGTTGTGCCGAATTCCGACTCCCTGCCAGAATCGTATTACGCCATGCGCGTGCACGCGAGGAGAGTCAGATTCTGGCAGGGAGTCGGAATTCGGCACAACACCGGCAGGAATTGTGGGGGGAGTGCATGTACAGTGCTCTCTCCACCCTCAATACCACGACTTAGGTGCCCTTGAGCAAGGCATCGAACTCCTAACTGCTCCCCGGGCGCCGCAGCATAAATGGCTGCCCACTTCGGATGGGATAAATGCAGAGCACGAATTCTGAGTATGGGTCACCATACTTGGCTGAATGTCACATCACTTTCAGTTCTGTAATTTGAAATTTTTTTTTGCTTTTATTTAACAATAAAAATGCAATGTGAATCGTAACAAAAATACACAGGTGCAAAGACTTGTGCACCCTAAAGTAATAGCATCAATATTTAGTTGAGCCACCTTTTGCTAAAACAACTGCCTTGTAGACACTTCTTATAGCCACTAATAAGACCCTGAATTCTGGCTATTTTGAACCATTCTTCCTGGCAATATTTTACTAGTTCAGTCAGGTTTGATGGCTGCCGAGCATGAGTAGCCAGCTTTAAATCGTTCCATAGATTTTCGATGATGTTCAAGTCTGGGGACTTGGATTCTAGATTTCTAGAACATTGCATCTGTGTCTGTGCATGAACTCCTTGGTTGATTTGGAACAATGCTTTGAGTCATTGTCCTGCTAAAATAAATAACCCCGGCATAACTTCAACCTCTTGGCTGTTTCTTAAACATTATTCTTGAGAATCTACTGATACTGGGTGGAATCCATGCAACCCTCAACTCTTTCCAGTACCTTTGCCTGCCACACAGCTCCACAGCATGATGGACCCTCCACCAGATATTACAGCAAGGAGCAGTTTCTTCTCTTGGAATGGTGTGTTCTTTTTCCGCCATGCAAAGCACCTCTTGTTGTGACCAAATGGTTACACTCTTTCCACGGCAAAAAATTTCCAAAATAATTCAGGCTTGTCCAGATTAACCTTTGCATACCTCAAAAGACTCTGCTTGCTGGCACTGGCAGTACACAGAAAAGCCTTTTTCTGGATCACCCTTCCATTGAGCTGTTCCTTGTGCAAACTGAGTTGGACTGTGGAACAATGTGCAATGACATTATCAGCAGCAAGATGTTCTTGGAGCTAATAAATTCAATATCATGTTGTAACTAATTAATCAGCAATAAGAGACTACAGGTATTAAATCAACACAATTGATATTTTGCACAGCCTTTTTTACATTAATCTTTATTCCATATTACTCAATACTGCTACACTAAGAATTTATGTCTGAAAAACATCACATTATGCTGCTTTCTCTAGAAACTGAATGGAATATCACTACGATCTTTTCTAATAAAGAAAGAGCAAATTATTATCCAGCCTCAGAGGGGGGCCCAAACTTTTGCATAAAACTGTCTGAATGCAAATAGAGTCTATAGAGGAACAAATTTAATTTAAAATTTAGACTGCCTGTTTGATGCCCATAAACATACTATTGCTCAAGCTTGGAATGGAAATGAAGTCAAATCCATTTGCTTTTAAAGGTTTTAATTTAATTTGATTGACGCTCTTTTATCATTATATCGGATATCGCCTGTATCTGTTATATCTTTTACATTAAAAACGGAGGACGAGTGATGTTGAGATTAGAGCTCACGTTGGTAATCTGGATTAGTCAACTGTCCACATACAGTGCGCGCGCGTGCCATCAGTGATCAACTTCAGTTTTACCCTCTGTCACATTTCAAGAAGCAAAGACACTGATGCAGCATGTCTTAACTGCTAAATCACAAGGGATACTGGACAGCCAGCCGGTCATTATCACAAGAAAAAACCCTCTTCACCCGGGTTCACCCCTTCTAACCCTTCCAGAGTTGTGATATCTGGAAATAAATTTTCCTGCTTGCCAATTAAATTAAAATAATTGAGTTAAAATTGCATATTTCTTTTCTCATACATTATCTATTGCATTATTAATAAATAATAATAACACTTTTACAGTTATAATTATAATGTATTGTTCTGCAATTCAAATTAGTTTGTAAACTTCGCTTTCTCCTAGTTTTTCGATGACCAGCTAGTTAGCGACTGTAATATGCGATGCAAGAGAAAAATCGAAACATCCAGTTTATGGGTGATTATGCAAAAATAACTGGTCGTCGCTCAGTGCTGCCAATGACCAATCAGAATCAAGTATTTTTGAGCGCCGTTAGGGTGTTGATAGAAACAGAGAAAGATATGCTTATTAAAGATATTTACATTGATTAAATGGAATAGCACCAGTTAAACGTGACTTAATAAAACTAACAGGATTGTAGCATATAAAGATTCTGACAACAAACATGAATGTAATCACACAAATAGCTCAGAAGTAATTACTTTCCATCCTCTAGTGAATTTTTTATGCAAACTTCCTAAATGTTCTGTCATGTTGTTAGTGGCAATACAGTGCACTCCTACACAAGCCTTCCCCTGACGGTGTGGATGCAAAGGATGCTTGGATGCAAGAAATCATCTGGGACGGCAGTGAGATACAAGCTGACTGCTCCGGGTGTGTGTTCATGGTGTGTGTTTTCACTGCTGTGTGTGTGCACTTTGGATGGGTTAAATGCAGAGCACAAATTCTAAGTATGGGTCACCATACTTGGCTGTATGTCACATCACTTAAAGACAGTTGGCTACTTCATTTGTGCATCAATGCAACAGACACTAGTGGGGAACTTGGCATAGGTGAGGCCATTTTCTACTGTGGCTTTTAATGTATTAGATGCTTCACTTCATTTTATGCTTTGTCTTCCTGCTTACCTTTTTTACTCTTTAGATTGCAGTCTGCAAAGATGAGAATTTCTCATTGGTTTTTACTGTGGCCTCCTACATGAACAACATTCTCACTTTGCCCAATGGATTCTTCTATGACCATTTTGGCTCAATGGCAATGTGATTTTTAGCTATGTGAGTCTGTCTCTCGTAGGATGTAAAGCAGAGGTCAGGCAAGAATTAGCAGAACTGCTGTGTCTCTCTGCGGTAGAGTCAAGAAGTTTATCTGATTGCGTGTGGGGTGTGCTTAAGCAAATAGTAGAAATCAATGTGGGCGTTTGACTGGACTCCAAAAACAGGGCTTTGTGCATTGCAGCCATTAAGTGAAAACAGCCACTAAGTAAAATTTGTTGAGACTGACAGAAATATTTACAAATGTAAGCTGTTGTGTAATGTTAGGTTCCACTTGTTCTATACAAAAAAAAAAAAAAACACTTAAAAAGGAAAACTGAAACACCACTATAATATTAAGAATTTACTACTTATTTTGTAGATTTCTTTATAGCATCCGACACTCTTACTGTGGCATTGTCCAATAAAGTTTTTATTAATAATAACATGGGCATATTTGATATGACATCTTCCTCTCTTTTCACACATATTTGTTTATAAACATATTTGTTTATAATGACAAATATGCACGTATGTTCATGAATGATTATATTTCATGTATGCAATTCATCAAGGTTATGATCAATTTCTTGCATTACTTGTCCACATTAGAGGTGGGGAACCTTTTTGACTCTCATAGACCAACAATTTTTACAGTCTATAATGGGGCCGTTGACTCTTCATATAGTTATCTTTCTTATAATCTACGAGCTACGAAACATGTTACCTGTTTCTGATGCAGAAAAGCTAGTTCATGCATTCAAGATCTCTAGACTGGACTATTGTAATGCACTTCTAGGTGGTTGTCCTGCATCTTCAATAAACAAGCTACAGGTAGTCCAAAATGCAGCGGCTAGAGTCCTTATCAGGTCCAGAAAATATGATCATATTACCCCAATTTTACAGTCTCTGCACTGGCTACCTATTTAGTTCCGTATCAGTTACAAATTATCATTACTTACCTATAAGGCCCTAAATGGTTTAGCTCCTGCGTACCTAACTAGCCTTCTACCATGCTACAACCCATCACGCTCCCTAAGGTCACAAAAACTTTTGGTAGTTCCTAGGATAGCAAAGTCCACTAAAGGAGGTAGAGCTTTTTCACATTTGGCTCCCAAACTCTGGAATAGCCTTCCTGATAATGTTGGGGGTTCAGACACACTCTCACTGTTTAAATCTAGATTAAAAATGCATCTCTTTCGCCAAGCATTCTAATAATGGATCTCTTAAATTGTGTCTGGAGTTGCATCTGATCAAATGCACATTCTTATTCTTTAGCTTGGGTTAAACTAATTAGTTTTACTTTGTTGGAACAGCAGCTATGCTAATGATGTCTCTATTTGTTTCTATGTTTTGCCACGGGATTTACATCCTGTGGTAACTAGGATTTACACAAGCTCCAGTCTGGATCCAGAACACCTGAGAAGAGATGATGCTGACCCTCAGAGGACCCCAGATGATGCTAACCCTGAATCAACAAACAGAACTAACAAATATTGCTACAAGTGTGACTGCATCATATATAATAATTGCTGTTAATAATGTTCATCGTATGGCTGACTACGTTTGTATTAATTTTTCTGAAAAATCTTTTCATATGCACACAAACTGACAGTCCACTTAATATTGTAGAAACTTAATTTTCTGTAAAGTTGCTTTGTAATGATTTGTATCGTAAAAAGCGCTATACAAAATAAACTTGAATTGAATTATAATCAAGTACTACACAAACGCGAACGCACGCACGCACACACACACGCGCGCGCACACACACACACACAAATTCATTGAATAGTCCTATATTCAAGTTTTTACACAGTAGTTTAAAAAAAGAGTATCAGCTGTTATCATACATCAATCCATGATATCCTGATAACCATTTCTGAAGGGTTTCTCTTCGCTCCTCATTTCTCTTGCCAGACGAGTACATGGGTGAGTGAAACGATAAGCTCAGTATTAACTGAATATACAACAGTTCAAAGGTTTTGGGTCAGAAATGAATGATTTCTTTGAGCCGAGATGCGTTATATTCATCAGAAATGACAGTAAAGACTTTCACATTGTAACAAAAGATTTCTATTTTAAATAAATGCCATTCTTTTAAACTTTCTATTCATAAAATAATAAAAAAAGTATTATGGTTTCCACAAAAGCATGGACAAACAAGACAACTGTTTTCAACATCGTTAATAATAAGAAAAAATAAAATGAATTCTAATTCAGATATTGCTTATAGCTACATTTGTTTTTTTTTTTCAACAAATAAGTCGAATAATTCCATACATTTAAAACAAATGCTATATATTATTGCTTAGTGTATATATTCTATATTTAGTATTTAGTAAATCTGATACAGCCTTAATTATGTATAGTACATGATTCCTGCTCTTATCCTTATTAATTCAAATGCAAATCCTTATTTACAGGATGAGCTGTGCTTAATCACATAGCTACAACGTTGAACACTACAAGGCAGAATGAGAGAGAGGCAGAGGTGAAGATGATGAGCCACTGGAGACTGACACACTAAAGCTAACAGACAACTCTGAGAAAGGTGCTGCTTTGCAAACACAGGTCTTAGTTGTGTAGAAAATGACAATGCATGATAACCGAAACATTTGTTATCAACAAATGGTTTCTTCTTCTTCTTCTTCTTCTATAGACAGTTTTAGGAGCTGTTTTCTGTCCTGGTTCTTCCTGTGGGACCTCATATGGCTGTCAGTCATGCAACTGTGGCATTATTTCTTCATTAACTCTGAATCCAATGCTCAACAGACTAGCCAACCAAGACCCAGACATTTTAAAACTAATTTTCTCAGTACTATAAAGCTTTTCAGTAAATTCAGTGAAATCTTTGCTTATGGTAGGAGCCTCTCAGTTCATAAAATTAACTGGAATTTGAAAGACAGGTGGAACTGATTGAATTCAAAGACATTCAACACAATCAGGTAAATAAAAAAATTCTTAATTGATGTAAATTATCATATTAAATATTTATAAATGATGTATATTCAAAAACTCTACTCCCTTAGATCAAGTTCTGCATCCTCTTTGCTATACCAGTCAAAATTCAGAAATGGAATTGTATTTTTCAATTTTGATTGGCCACAACCCTTTTCAAATGCCTTACTGCGATAGCAACAGAGGTTATAGGATTTGACTGAGACTTTTTTTTTTAAATCTCTTTTTCATTCTCAGTAAATGAGTATACCAATGCATTTGCTTTCACCCAGTTCACAGAGTTCTGTGCTCCCTGGAATGGACTTTTAATGGAACAACACAAAGGAAAATCCCTAGATCCAGGTCAGTTGACAGAGAAATGTGAAGATCTGTCTTCTCACACCATATTTCTTTTACATTTCCACCCTGGATATTTTTGTAGCTGCGCTCTTCTGTTCTATCTCTCCTCTTCACCTCTCTGCAGTGCCTGTTGTTCTCCATCTGTGCAAGCGTTCTGTAAGGGAAACAGGTCAATTTAGCTCAAAGGGAATCATTTAAGATTTTAAAGGGAATTTGAACAGAATCACTGTTTCACGGCTGATCAAAGAGACGCCCTGCGATTCACTGAACGAGCCGTTTAACATCAAATCTGCACTGGCTATTAATATCCGAACTATAGTGAAAACACTATCAATTAGCACAGCAACAAGATCGGCAGTTTAAGACATTAACTTGTAAGCACAAAACACAAGATACTTCTCTTTTCAATATGAATAAGGCTTTATTAGATAAATCTAAGACATATAAACTAATCTAACACACAAACGCACGCACTCACACATTCACACAAGTTGCAGGAAGATCGAAAGTTAGGGAAAGATGAGTTTAAGAGAATGGAAATGTGGAATCCCAAGTTTACAGCAATACGTTAAATTGCATAGACATGAACAACTATCAATCACTTAATCAACCCTCGAATTGAGTTCCTCAATGAGGTTAAAATTATATTAGATACACCAGCACAAATGTCTGAAGGTACGTTGCCTGTGTAAAGTTGTCGCTGATTGGCTGGAAGTTCAGTAGTCGTTGAAGTGACGTCTTGGGAAGCCCGTGGTTGGGCGTTGGCTGAAGACGCAGAGTTGTGTGGGCTGGTTGAAGTTGAACGGGAACTTGAGGTCAGACGTCCGAGACTCGACGTTACAAACTTAACTCAGAACACGAAACTCTCAAACGGAAAAGAAAAGAAGTAAACTTTGACGAGACTAGGTGGTGTTTCTTCTCATCGTGGCTAAGTAGCAGCAGGCGTGCAGGCCGAAGCACGCTGGAACAGCGCTCAAAGAACAGTGATGACTAACAGCATGGCTAAAAGCTAAAGCTAAGAAGCAAAGCTAAAAGCTGGCATGACTAGTAGCAAAAGCAAGGCTAGAACTAAAAGCCGACATGACTAATAGCAGAAGCATAGCTAGAGACCAAAAGCAAGATTTTATGGTGTCCTGAATATTTAAACTGTCCTGTTGGCCACACCTCAAATGTTGTCTTGACCAATCAGATATTGTCTTGGCTTGGGGGTATCATAAATCATATGTTTATCTTACCAAGCATGTGGTCCGAATTTTCCCGCTCTTGTAGGGTATAATTTTGGACATGATTCCTATAACAAGAATATGATACATTTGACAAATATTTGATTGTCAGGACTATTTCAAGCAAGCAGTTTCCATCACATAGATACTAGACATGACTATGTATCCTTAAGCTATCCCATAGTTATTAAAAGACATACACAATAAGTGATTATAACATGATAGTCAAATGTGTGGGTTACATATAAATGAATATGGAGTTAAGCGATGGACTGATATTCATTCAGAAGTCATTTTGGAGTTCATTTTGGTCCATATACATTCTCTTGGCAAAGATGTCTGTGGAGACCAGAGGTTCAAAGCCCCTTCCCCCTTAGGAATTTCAGTCTGTGTCTGCTAGGTGGGGGGAAGTCAATGGAAGTGTTTAACTCTCATGGGTTTACATGTGATGTCCAGCGTTGCATTTCCATTACGAACAACAAATTTGACACCAAATTTCTCTCCTTCGAATTGAAATTGTAAATAATTGTTCTAGTGGTGTTTATGTTGAAAGCTGTTGTGTGAACAAGTTGGTAGCTCATCTTGCTTGGGACTTGTGGCACAGAATGTTTTATGACTTCCTGAGGAATTCGGCTCGTGTTTCAAACACAGCCCTGATCGACTCTTTAATTTGTCTGGTTCGAGTCATTTCTGCTACAGTTCTGTTCCTCCCTCTCCAGAACCTCACTTTCATCCTTCAGGTCCTTAAATGTTCCTTTCTGTACGGAGGGAATGCTACCCCTTCTGTTTAAATCTATGTTTACCATTCCACTGTTTCAACTACAAAGAGCTCATATAAATACAGTACAGTGGCCCCAAAAGTATGTGTACACTTGTAATTGCATACATGTCATTGATTTTAATCACAAAATCAAACCAAGTGGCATTTATTTTAAATAAATATAGCTTTTCACAAAAAGAGGTTTAAAATGATAAAAAAAAATATACTGAGATACTGTTCAGAATGATGACAAAATAGTATTGTGACACTTAATAGTTTTCTATTGTTATTAGGACATGTCCATAGTTAATGTGAAGTTAGTTCTGAGAAAATGTTAGCATTATATATTTGCAGAGAACTTCATTTAATATTTTATTATCTAATGTTAGAAAATTAATAAATTTTAAGGGTATCCATCTGAGGTTTAAAATACTTTTTTGGGGCAGCTAGATGTTTATTCCTATGGAAGCCCATTTTGCCAAAAAAAAAAAAAAAAAAAAAATTTGGTAAATCGCAATTAAAATATAAAAAGCCAAAGTTATATAAAGTTATAATTGTCAGATAAAAATTCAAAACTGACATAACAAGCTGAAATAATGTGATAAAAATTGTGATATAAAACAGGAATTTTCCTAACATAATTGTTATCAGAATCCTTGACATTTTGAGGACTTTTTGTCTCAGTTTTATCTCTTATGCCATATTTGACTTTTATCTCATAATTTCAACTTTTATCTCATTACTTAGTATCTCCTAATTTTGACTAATAATGTTATAATGATTGTTTTTTTTGTCTAAAACATGTTTAAAAAAAAACATTCTGAAACGTCCTGTAAGAACTGTGATTGCACAGGTTCTGCTTGATCCTCTTTAATAATATTCACTGCGTCTGATTCGGGCTCAAATTGATAAGGTAATATATTGAAGCCAGAGGACATACAATTACCCGTAATGGTAAGGGGCATGATGTTTACGTACAAATATGTGAAAAATAAGTTTTTACAAAGCATGAACACATGTTACAGTGAACCCCATAAACACATTCAAGCCTTCAAAAATAGCTGATTTACCACCCCTTTAAATATTAAATTAGTTGTAACTCCTTGTCTATAAACTGACCAAAATCATTAACTTGTTTTCCACAGCTTTTACTGTAATCAGTAAATGTTAGTGTATTTCTGTGTTTCTGTAGGTGAACATCATCTTGACTGTCCTGACTCTACTGGCCTTCATTCATCCTGTCTTTGTGTTTCTTAACTGCAGAGAGCTGGAAAAACAGTGAGAGAATTCACAGAGCATTTTAGAAGCCTCCATACAGGAAACATCAATGTATTAATTGAAATCACTTCATCTATAGACATACATAATTAATGCATATGATTATGCAAATCTTTCTAGGCCTTAGCTTTTGTAACTGACAAAGGGAAAATGAATAAGCATTGTGATTATTGTGTATACACAAAACTTTTTTTTTTTTTACCGCCATTGTATTTTAGAGATTAAAATAGTCGAAAATAAGAGTTAATAGTCAGCATTTAAATTAATTCCATTCAATTGGTTATTGAAAATTTACAATCTTCATGAGTACAGAATTAACAAAATAATATTTAAGTATTTTTTTATATATATAGTTCACTGTTGGCAAGAACAGATATTTAGATAAAAATATTTGTTTAAACATAATGATTAAGGAACAAGGGGAGATCACATTGGTGTCAGGATCTTTACAAGGGATCTCCAGACTATTCCGGAGTTGTATAATATCCAGTTTTGCATATTAATATCCTTTTCCCACAGGGAAAGCATTTACAGTCCTAAAAGCATCATACAGGAACTTTAGACCCATTGACAGAGATGTATAAAGTAGAGACCCAGACTTGAGTAAAAGTACAAGTGCTCTATCAAAAAATTGACTTGAGTAGAAGTTGAAGTGCTCTTTAAGCACCACACTTAAGTAGAAGTACTAAAGTATTCAACATTTTTTGTACTTAAGTATTGCAAGTAGTCTATTTGAAAATTTACTACTCAAGTACTGAAAGTAAAAGTACAAGTATTGTGTTATGTAGTTATTAAAGAAAGTAGTCAAGAGTTTGAACATTGTTTTTATTATTTCAAATGATTAACCTAAAGGACAATCACAATTCCTTTGACTGTAACGTTTTGTAAACAAAAAACAGATTAAAGGGTTAGTTCACCCGATTTGCAAAATTAAGTCATTAATAACTTACCCTCATGTTGTTTCAAACCCGTAAGACCCGTTTATTTTTGGAACACATTTTAAGATATTTTAGATTTAGTCCAAGAGCCCTCAGTCCCTCCATTGAAGCTGTGTGTACGGTATACTGTCCATACTGTCCAAAACATCATCAAAGTAGTCCATGTGACATCAGAGGGTCAGTTAGAATTTTTTGAAGCATTGAAAATATATTTTGGTCCAAAAATAGCAAAAACTACGACTTTATTCAGCATTGTCTTCAGTGTCTTGTCTTCATTGTCATTGTGTCTGTTGTAAGACAGTTCAAAACAAAGCAGTTTGTGATATCCGGTTCGCGAACAAATCATTTGATGCAACCGGATCTTTTTGAAACAGTTCACCAAATCGAACTGAATCGTTTTAAACGGTTCGCATCTCCAATACGCATTAATCCACAAATGACTTAAGCTGTTAACTTTTTTAATGTGGCTGACACTCCCTCTGAATTAAAACAAACCAATATCCCGGAGTAATTCATGTACTCAAACAGTACACTGACTGAACTGCTGTGAAGAGAGAACTGAAGATGAACACCGAGCCGAGCCAGATAACGAACAATAGACTGACTCGTTCACGAGTCAAGAACCGTTTCTTTCAGACGTGTCCGATTTCGAGAACCGAGGAGCTGATGATACTGCGCATGTGTGATTCAGCGTGAAGCAGACCGACACACAGAGCGTCTGAACGGAACTGATTCTTTTGGTGATTGATTCTGAACTGATTCTGTGCTAATGTTATGAGCCCAGGTAAACCGAAGGCTTGCAGTCAACGCCAATGACGCCATTATGTCGAGCGCAAAAGAACCGGTGAACTGTTTTCTTCAACCGGTTTATTGAATCGAACTGTCAGAAAGAACTACTGGTGATCCGAAAACCCATGCAACCGGTTCTTGACTCGTGAATGAGTCATTATCTGGCTCGGCTCGGTGTTCATCTCTCTCTTCCCAGCAGTTCAGTCAGCACGCGCAGTCTTCTTAATTGCTTGATTCGTTTCAATGCTGTGCCAGCTTCATCAAACCTGCCATCTACAGTTCTGGCAGTGGTAATGTGGGTTTGTAATGGAATGAATCGTAACAAATTTTATAATTGTAACGAGTAACGATGCAGCACAAAAAAAAATATCTGAGTAAAATTATTAAACTCATCGAAAATATGTACTGAAGTAAAAGTGGAAGTAGGAGAAAAAAATAACACTCTAGTAAAGTACAGATACCGCCTTTTAGTACTTAAGTACAGTAGTGAAGTAGTTCTACTTCGTTACTATACATCTCTGCCCACTGACCAGCGGTTTACCTTCCAAAACAAACATAATACTGATTTATGTTTGGCATTGCATTGTCAGTCCACAGTGACACCTCCATGTACAACTCATATACAATTTTCAGAAGTTATTAATTAAATTTCTATTTAGCATGCTTTTATAATGTGTGCTACAGCTATGCTTTGTACCCTTACAATTCTGAACACATGTGGAAACATTGAACATTCTGTAATTAACTCCTCAATTTTTTTTTTTCAGACCAAAATGATAAAATAAATTAAATAAAGAAACACACTTTTCCTCTTTGTCATAAAAGCAAGCAAATATGTAAACTAAAGGTCCCTGTATGAAGAAAGAGTATGGTTTAAATAATTTCATTAGGTAGTTAATTAAAGCAGATGCAATATTTCACTCTTCAAGTCTGGAGTTGGAAACTGATTGTTCTCTTCTTTGTTCATGAGTCCTCTTAGTTAGCGAGACATCATTCGGACAAACTCTGTTGAAAAATAGGTTAGTTCAAAATTAACAGAAAGTTTCCTTTCCAATTTATGAGCAGAAATAGCCAAGTACTATAGTGTGTGTGTATGTGTGTGTGTGTGCACACATGCAGACACTCATCAAAAGTGAGTTACAAATGAGGAATATTCATTATAAAGAGGCATATATATATATTCATCCCATTAGCATCTTTTATAAACACTACACTTTCCACTTTTCTGTGGAAAAAGTGTGCCAAAAAATATCCCCACACCATTACACCAGAACCACCAGACTGAATCGTTGATACAGGGTGAGATGAATCCATGCTTCAAGTTGTTCATGCCAAATTCTGACACTACCATTTGAATGTTGTAGCAGAAATCGAAACTTTTTCCAGTCTACTTTTGTTCAGTCTTGGTGAGCCTGTGCGAACTGTAGCCTCAGTTTCCTGTTCTTAGCTGACAGGAGTGGTACACAGCGTGGTCTTCTGCTGCTGTAGCCCATTTGCTTGCAGGTTGAATGTGTTGTGCATTCAGAGATGCTCTTCTCTATACCTCAGTTGTAGGGAGTGGTTATGAGTTGCTATTGCTTGAACCAGTCTGACCATTGTCTTCTGTCCCTCTGGCATCTAAATGGCATTTTCGCCAACAGAACTGCCACTTACTGGATATCTTCTCTATTTTGGACCATTCTATAGTTGTGTGTGAAGATTCCTGTAGATCAGATGATTTTCCGAAATACTCAGACCAACCCATTTGGCACCAGCACCCGTACCACATTCTTGACCATGTCTACATCCCTAAATGCACTTAGTAGCTACAATGTGATTAGCTGATTAGATATTTGCATTAACAAGTGTACAAACGTGTACCTAATAAATTGTCCGGTGTGTGTAAATTAACATGAATAAAGGCTATACATAATGGTTTTCCCAAATGCACATGTAAAAATTCAAGAACTCTTGGAGCACAATTATAATTCTAACCTTCAAAGTCAACCTGTCCGTCTCCATCGATGTCAACATCCCTGAGGATCTCATCAATCTCTCTGTGGTTGAGCTGCTCTCCCATCAGCTTCTTCATAGCTTCCCTCAGTTCAGCCAGACTGATCTGACCATCACCGTCGGAGTCAAACTGAGATAAAAAGATAAATTAAAAGAGTTGAGACTTAAGAAAACTTGGGAATACAGAACACCTGACAGCAGAGTGGAACACTAACCTCTCTAAAAGCATCTCTGAGTTCTTTCACTCCGATCATGTCTGCTGTCTCAGCCAGCATCTTTGGACCCATCAGGTCTACAAAGTCCTCGAAGTCCACTCTACCGCCACCTGGCGAACAAACATACAATCATCTATGTAAGCGGACATGCATTATCATTTTTTCCTTGTTGTTTTCTCGTTATAACGACTTAATTTTCTCGTTAACTCGACATAACGAAAGCCGTTTTCTTGTTATAACGACTTAATTTTCTCGTTATCTTGACATGACGAAAGTCGTTTTCTCATTATAACGACTTAATTTTCTTGTTATCTTGACATGACGAAAGTCGTTTTCTAATTATAACGACTTAATTTTCTCGTTATTTTGACATAACGAAAGCTGTTTTCTCGTTATAACGACTTAATTTACTTGTTATCTCGACATAACGAAAGTCGTTTTCTCGTTATAACGACTTAACTTTCTCGTTATCTTGACATAACGAAAGTCGTTTTCTCATTATAGTGACTTAATTTTCTCGTTATCTCGACATAACGAAAGTTGTTTTCTCGTTATCACGACATGACCGTTTTTACTGTTGCTATAGTAATGAAATCAACTTTGACAGGCATCTGATGAACAACCATGCAGGCGCTCTTACTGTAGCCTGTATTTCAGCTAATTTTGCTTCGCCTAGGAAATAACGTCTACAATACTGTACATAAATAAAGGCTGATCAATCACTGTTGATTTTTTCATGGAGACAGTACATCAAAATTTTTGTTTTTGTAATTAACATTTCAAAACAACACCGCGAACACAGGCTGAGCATCTTCAGAAGGATGCAGAACTATTCTAAAATATTTTAGAACTGCTTGGATTTAACTCACTTTTAATTTTCCCTTTATTTGAAATGAAATTATATATAATTTGAAATTTTTAGTAATCATTATATGCTGTGACAGATATCATGTGTGTTACAAGCTTCTGTTTGAAAAGAGCGTTCATGTGTACGTGTAGTGTATGTGTGTGTGTGTGTGTGTGTGTGTGTGTGTGTGTAGAAAAAAAAAGATTACAACATTATAGAACAAATCTGAATTAAATTAGCCTATGCACTTTACATTACATTTCTCATCAATATGGTTAACAATAAAGATTAATAATAAGGAAAAGAGGCACACCACAAATAGCCTAGATCGTTAAATCCCTTCATACTGTAGATAAACAGAACATCTCTGCTTATTTACTACCTAATCATGTGCCTAAAAAAAGATCAAATAAAGATATAGGTGCAAACAGAATACAGTGACGTCAACCTTGGTTTTGATAAGCAGTTATTTTATGACAGAACGCGTTGGTGAAACTCATGCATCTAGCAAGAACTTAATAAACAAAATAATCATATTGATTCAAGCATTTAACATTTATGAATTAATTAAATGTCAGTAATGAACAATACTGCACAAATTATAGCGATCACGAGAAAGGTCCGCGTACAGTAAAGTGGATAGTGTACAACACCCCATCAGTTATATTCAGGTCTATAGTGTCTAACTTCTCAGAGAACAACTTTTGTTACGTCGAGATAACAAGAAAATTAAGTCGTTATAACGAGAAAGCAACTTTTGTTATGTCGAGATAACGAGAAAATTAAGTCGTTATAACGAGAAAACAAGAAGGAAAGAAATTATAATGCATGGCCGCTTAGAACTTCCGAAGATAATGAAGTATAATGATAATGACAAAGTTGCCACTCACAGATTTGCTGACTGAGTTCAATCAGCTCCATTTCTGTGGGCATGTAGCCCATCGTCCTCATACACTCGCCCAGATCCTTACAGCTAATGAAGCCGTCCTTGTCTTTGTCAAATTCTCTGAAGGCTTCTTTTAACTCTAAAGGCAGAGAAAGAATGAGAGAGAGAGAACACAAAAGGAAGCAATGAAATTATAAAGTGCGCAGGGTCTGTCTAGCTCAAATGCTGTACAAAACTAAGTGGTCAGTATGTCTTTTGAGGCCACACAATAGCACGGTATGAGGAAAAGACTTAAAATTCAGTTTAAATCACAGCTGTTTTTGAGCGAGATTATATATATATATTTAATTATATTTTGTTAAAATGAAGAAATGTGAATGAGAGCTATGAGATATTCTTTGATTTTCTCCTTTGTGTAGCACTGAAGAAAGAAAATTATACAGGCTTGGAAAGACATGAGTGTGAGTAAATTATTTTCAGCATTTAGTTGAATTATTCCATTAAATGTATCTTATCAAGGATTTAGAGGAGATTGAAGGTAGATTCAGGTAATGGCAAGAATCCTTTTTGATGTAGGGAGTGATGTGAATAAGTGAATCATATCTTTTTGGAGGGTGGGAGAGTTTAATGTTCTTAATGACATAAAGCATATTAGTGATGTTGGATATCTCTGTACCTTCAATTTCCTCTGGCCGAAGATTTCTGTCCTGCAGTGAGTACAGATTTTAAAGAGACATACAGAGACAAGCTATTAGGACAAACACACAGATATGAAGACAGTAACATACATACAAAACGCACACAAAAGCATGCATAATAATTAAAATAATAATAAATAATTAATTAAAATAAATAATTAAAATAACAACTGAATTAAATGACACATTATGTGGAAAAATAATAGATAAATTGTTTAGAAAGTGTGGGAACCCCGTATTATAATCTCTCCTGTAATCTGCTTTGCCTTTAGACTGTGCTTGTTGAACTGTCACTCAGAGTACATTGTACCAGCGAGCCTTAAGCACACCTGTCAGTGACGCAGGGGGCAATCATCTGCACACACTGCATGAACACGCGGGTGGATGAATGAAACACATGAGGCTGTGATTACCAGTCAGCACAAGTAAAAACAAAATGAGTGCCTGCACGTGAAATGTGCTTCATATCTCACATAAACTTAATGCATCTTCTCCTTTCCAAGGAAAGATTCAACTGATACAGAATGACCACCATACTTGATACCATAACACACCCGGGCATATCCCCCCTAAAAAATCATGTTCATATAAACCCCAGTTTGGGGGATAACCACTGTTTCACCTACATATATGTACAATATACTGCATACAAATGTAATTTTGTATGGTACTATTAAAGAAATAGTTGATATTAAATAAAATGTACTTACCATCAGGCCATCCAGGATGTAGATGAGTTTGTTTTCTAATCTGAAGAGATTTGGAGAAATGTAGCTTTACATCACTTGCTCACCAATGGATCCTATGCAGTGAATGGGTGCCGTCAGAATGAGAGTCCAAACAGCTGATAAAAACATCACAATAATCCACAAGTAATACATACCACTCCAGTCCATTCGCTAATGTCTTGTGAAAAGCTTTTTTTTACTTAAAGCTTTTGCTTCTGGCTAAAAATATGAGTCCTCTATCTATGTTTTCTCCAGTGAAAAAGTTGTCTCGTCATAGGGAAGAAATATGCACAGATCAAACATTGTTAAAAACATACACCTTAATGATGGATTTGGTTATTACAAACACAGTTTTTCACGTCACAAGATGTTAATTGATGGATGGAGTTATGTGGATTACTTGTGGACTATTGTGATGTTTTTATCAGTGGTTTAGATTCTGACGGCACCCATTCACTGCAGAGGATCCATTGTTGAGCAAGTGATTTAATGTTACATTTCTCCAAATCTGTTCTAATGAAGAAACAAACTCATCTACATCTTATATAGTCTAATTATATTTTCAGCAAGTGCTTAGCATTTATGGGTAAACTATTTCCTTAATGAACTTAGAATATAAGTATGGGTTTTATGGATTTAACATTTTCCTTACAAAAAGGTTGGTTTTATGCAGTTTTTGTAATTGCTGCCTTAATAATATTGAGGTCTTGAAGCAAAAACTGACTTAGAACCACAACATTATGGTATTATTAATTATTAAGTCATCTAAGGATAAAAAACACATGGGATTGTGTGTTGTCAGATATTCATGTTCATGGAAATTGAGAAATTCATTCATTAAAACATGATCAGCTCCAAATAAAAAAAAGAACAAGTGGAGCAATGAAATCTCAACTGAATCAACATTTATACATTACATAAGTAAGATAAGAACAAATGGTAGAGTGATGCAGATTTTGATCTGATTGACTGAGCCTGTGATTTGGCAGTGGCCAGCCAGAACATATTCACACAGCTGGCGAGTATTTAGGCAGATTACTACCATGAATTGGCAAGCGTGATGCAAGCAACAGTAGGATAAGGTAACTATGGTGAACAGATTACAAGGGTCCAGGTTGCCAGGTAACAAATGGAGTCACATTGTGAATGGAGTTCACTTATCTTTTTTTGTGAAAATCAGATACTCACCCATACAGTATATCGTTTTTACATAGTCTGTTCAACATCCAACACCCTAGAGCCTCAATAAGTGCTGCACAACTAAGCAGTTAGTGATATTACTTGGGGAAAATAAATAAATATGTCACAAACAATTTCAGGAAGATTTTATATTGGTTTTGTCTTTTTTTAGCAATTTCTAAAGCTTACAATCTACTCTATCCACGCAAAAAGAATTCTGGGATTATCAGAAAAATAGGAGACATTGATATGAAACATTAAGATACTATAAAACTACACAGTAGATTGCTTTCTCTCTTTGTTTTTTTGACCAATTCCATCAGACTGGAGAAACTGATTGTACTGCCAATGGAAGGTGACATATCTAAGGTTCACCTGTCTTTGGAGAAACATGCACAATGATTTACTTTCTTCCCTGCAAAGACATACAGGTAAGAGGTTTAAAAAAGAACATTATACTAATGGATTTTATAAATCATAACCTGTATGCTACAATAAACAGCAGAAGGATATTACACTGTCTCAGTCCCATCCATCAATACTGGAAGCTTCAGGATCTAAATTATAATTTTAAAAAGTACTAATTTCTTTATTCACCCAAACCACATCACTATCAGGTAATATTATATTAAACTATATACATTTCTGATTTGGTGCACACAAGAGAGTTGAGAGTAATTAGATAGAAATGCATTCATGTTAGGTTGTTGAGTGCATTTATGTCCATTTACGACACTTTAATGTAAAGTATTACATTTCAGCAAATGCTGCATTAAGGACTCGGCAACATAAAAAATGACCTGACATTGACTCACAATGGCATATAATGTGGCACAGGTCCTCCAATCAGAGGAATGTGAGATGATGGGTCATTATTGAAGTAATGGTGGCTCAAGGGAGGTTAATAGGATTTGACTGAAGATGGATAAGACAGAAAATGATAATCTGATCCCCTGATGGGAATTCTGACACTGATCCACATCATGCATTTTCTAAGTGTGTGTGTGTGTGTACATACGAGTTGAGCCTGAGCAAAGCTTTGTCGGAGAAAGATGCAGGCTGGGCTCACGATGTTGTGTAGCATGGTACAGTTCTGAACCAGAGCACATATCGGCTCCTCAAACTGCTGCCCCAGCTCTTCATCATCTTCATCCTCAGCTGCCGCATCACCACTGCCTCCTAACATGGCAGGTGCCAATGGCAGTCCACTGCCTTCCAGGGTTGGGACCCCCTTTGCCAGGGACCATTTCATTATGCACCAGAAAAAATCGCAATCTGACAAGGTGTACCCCCCCCCCATTTAGCAGAATGTCTGACCTGCTGTATTCCAAATAATAAAAGTGGAGGGTATGACAAACTTTAAAAAGCAATATAAAAGCATCACAAAGGTGCACTATATTTCAAGTCTTCTGAAGTCGTATGTTTGTTTTGTGTGAGGAATAGACAGGAATTTAGGTTGAGATTACTGGAAATCTTAAAAACATTGCTCAAAAGCCATCTTCACCATTCACTTTTATCGTAATAGAGCATCTTGCACATTCTACTATAAATATTATGTATCAACTATAATGTATAATTATATATAGTACTGCTCAAAGGTTTGGGGTCAGTAAGGGTTGTTTTGTTAAATTAGTTAATACTTTTCTTCAGCAAGGATGCATTAAATTGATCAAAAAGTACAAGACATTTATAATGTTACAGAAAATAATATATATATATTTCAAATAAATACTGTTCTTTTGAACTGTTCTTAATCAGCACAGCTGTTTACAGCATAATCATTAGAAATGTTCAGCAAATCAGCATATTAGAATGATTTCTAAAGGTTCATGTGACACTGAAAACTTTGGTAATGACTGGTGAAAATACAGCTTTGCCACCACAGAAATAAATTATAATGATTTAAAAAGAATGTAAGCTAAAACAAAGTGATTAAAAATTTTAATAATATTTTGCAATAATACTTTCTTGCTGTATTTTTGATCAAATGAATGCAGCCCTCAAAATAAGAGACTTCCTTTTAAAAATAATAAATAGTATTACCAACCCAAAATTTTTTAAGTTTGGTGAAATGTTCCTTTAAGTTTGTACATTACAAATATTGCAACTAAATCAATAGCTTAATTTATCACACCGAATCACTAATTAACCTTTTAAAAAAATAGTCTTTTTTAAAAAAACTGTTGTCTTACCTTCTTCATACTGTTTCTTTTAGATGGCTTCGCTCCCATCATTTGTATTTCTCTAATTCTCACTGCTCCAACTCTTTCTTGTCATCTCTGTCCCTCCCTCTGTCCCTCCCCCTCACTCTTTATCTCTCTCTCTTGGTTGCTGTACTCAGATTATTACATAAACTTTGCGACACATGATCCCTGTCCTCAGAATATCATAACAGGGGTGGAGTTTCTTAAACAAAAGGTGATGGGTAACGATGCTAATACCACTAAAAACAGCAGTGGGACCTATTCCTTCAGCCAGAAACGCTATTTCCAGGGTTTTGTGAGCACTCTAATCCTGATGCTCTTGGACATTGCATCTGCTGTCGGTTTTCTCTCTCTTTGTATGTTCTTTATTCTGCCCCTTCTTTCTTTCTCCATGTAATTCCACATACTCATTTTGACTTGTGTTGGACTCTAATCACACTTCTACTGCAAGTGACTGTTCTGGCATGGTACGAAATAGGAAGGGATGGAGGGATGAGGAGAGAAATGTAGAGAGAGAGAGAGAGAGAGAGAGGGAGAGAGAGAGAGAGTGAAAAGGGGTGGGAAAGGGCTTCATAATCCACAAAATTCCAGTTTACATGGTGAGTGCAACGCAGCAGTGCTGATAAGGGAATGTAGGATTGTAGAAAGATTGTAGAGAGCAGGTAGACAGACATCAGATGGTTTTTAGAAGAGTGAAGAGCTGCAGTGTCAGGGGTTAGAGGTCAAAAGGGTTAGATGAGAGGATAGATGGATCAGTAGATGAAGCCAAATCAGTAATTATTATACACTATATACAGTATACAATATACAGTATTATATATATATATATATATATATATATATATATATATATATATATATATATACCTTTAAATCTATTTTAAAAAAGAGGGGTCTTTTACACCCAGTACAATAAGCTAAAGCTAGAGCTATATATTTAGCTTTCTTCAGATTCCTATGTATCCACCTTCA
This sequence comes from Carassius carassius, assembly GCF_963082965.1. Classification (NCBI taxonomy): domain Eukaryota; kingdom Metazoa; phylum Chordata; class Actinopteri; order Cypriniformes; family Cyprinidae; genus Carassius; species Carassius carassius. The sequence continues at coordinate 29,528,892 of NC_081760.1, forward strand.
GCAGCTGCATTATGGGAATATAACCACTAGGGGGCACCAAACAAGCACTTTTAATATTCAAAGTATTTACAAAGGGAAGTATATACTGTGTTGAAAAAGCACAAGTTTTATCTTTTTCATAAGGTGATTGTGGGACGAAATTTTCAATATTGTGTGGATTCACTAAAAATAAAAGAGAGAGAAAACATTATACAAATGAAAATACCACACAAAACCTTGGACTTTCTGTATTTTGTCATTATATTAAAAACCTTTTGTTCTAAATGCTTCTGCGTAGATGATTAAAATTAGTTTCGTATACATACATATGCAAATGATGTGTATGTACAAAACTAAAGTTATAATTATATTATTATTTTTAAATGGATGAGTTGGACTGGTGAGTAAAGGACAAATGGTCAACAAGTGCACTTTTGCCTTTTTGCCTTGCACTGCTTTATTTAACTTTATTTTTAATTTTATTATATGTCTTTTTTAACATTCCCTTATTGTATAGTTGTATCTACATTTTATATTTTGATCTAGATTTTTAGGCTTTTATGTTAATGTATCTGTGTCCACCGGGGGTCTGAGAGTAGCCTAACGCAATTTCGATTCTCTGTATGTATGTACTGTACATGTGGAAGAATTGACATTAAAGCAGACTTGAACTTGAACTTGAACTTGAATGTGGAGAAGGATAATAGATAATGCTCTCAGTATAAACTAACCAATCACAACAAATATTCAAATGATGTATCGTGCCAAGCCAATCAGTTTCTAGTGTACTTAATTCTCTGGTATTGTTCATTTGGGAGTCACACTTGTGTTGTTCGAGGTCAAAAGTGACTGGACACCTGGGTGCTTATTTATAAACCTCTCCATAGATTTCATCTTAAAGTACACATGCACAAACGCTAGATTTTGCTTTCGCACTAAAGTTTTCAGATTGATAAAAAAAATGCATACGCCAGAACCTGCGCAAAATCCCTTTATAAATCCCAGTCAGGGGAAGACCCTGATTCTCCACCCAGTCTCCTCCCCGAAATCACCTTATATGGATCTTACAACGCAATGATCTGCATATCACTTCCATACATATTCCCATCACGTGACTGCATGTTTAAAAAAGGTAGTCTAAAGGGGACAAATAAATGTTAAAAAGTTAAGGACCTAAAACTGACCCCTGAGGGATGCCAGCTGAGACAGAGCTAATCTCAGACCACCCATAGAAACAAACTGGGAGCAGTCAGTAAAATAAGACCTCAACCACCTTAAGGCAGTCCCAGACACACAAGTAATAGACTGTGATCCACAGTATCAAACGCGGCTCTTAGATCAAGAAGAATTCGAATAGATGTTGCACCAGAGTCAGAAGCCATAAACAGATCATTGGTGAATTTGACCAATGCCATCTCAGTACTGTGAAATTTATGAACACCTGACTAAAGGAGTTCAAAAAGGTAATTAACTGTGAGAAGTGAAAATATTTAATGTATACGTGTACGACATGAAAACAGAGTTTAAAATCATTGTTTACTTCATTACTTTTCTCTCTCCAGGAATATGCATTGGTCAGAGTTTGCGTGGAGGTGCGCACATTTTCCTGTCAAGTTTGTTTTTATAAATGGGAATAGTTTTTCACACTGAAAAAATAAAATCTGGTAATATTTTTCTATTACAGTGAAATTAATGTAGAATAATATATTTTTGTTCAATAATATCTTTTCTTTATTATTTTATATTTTGAAAGAACTTCATTGTACTATTTAATATTTATGCAATAATTATGATCAGTTTTTCACACTGAAAAAATAAAATCTTGTAATATTTCTATTACTTTTGAATTATGGCAGTATTTCATGTTAAAATAGAGACAATGCCTTTCAAATCAAATTTGTGAAGGCAGATTAGTTCCGTCTGGTGAGAGTAAAAAAAGAAAAACATGAAATTCCGTGATTTACCCACGAGATTCTACAGGGTGTTATATAAAAAAAAAAGAAAAAAAAAGCAATTTTTTAAATTTCCAATAAAAACATTCTGGTCTAAAAAGACCAAAAAATACCAGATAGTTAACTAAGTTAGAAATCATGCGTGTTATGATGAATGCCAGATGAAGTATAAGCCTCAGACATCACGCCCACGGACCGTTGATGTATACAGAACTTCAGGAGTTTCAAAGTCGTCATCGGATTGGTTGAATTACACAGGATTTCCGAGAGATGTGTGTGTCACGTTCTTTTACGTTTCACCTGAAAGCAAATATGCCGTGACGCCAAACCCCCCTCATGGAAGAAGAAAGCCATCGTGTTACAACTATAATAATGAGCATTTATCAGAACCAACTAAATGCTGGATTTTTAAAAGTAGTTAAATATTTAAAGTTCACGGGACAGAATCTTTAAAACACGTCCAAGAGTTTTACACATGGCCTATTATTGTGGGGACATTTCTGCACCCATAAACCGAAACATGATTTATTGCTTTATCTGTCAGTCATATTGCCTCTTGGGCGGTCCTTGCCATTCAAAGCGGCCAAAGTTCCTACTTCCTAGACCTTCTGCCGTCAGTCTGAAGGTCTGGCTACACGAGACTAAGAGAAGTAAGACTTTCAGGTGAAATATAGAAATTACTGAAGGATCTCGAGTCAAAACAGGTGAAAGGCTGAACGACATGGCCATATATAAATTTGCAATAATGAAGCAATGGAAGAAAAAGTTCATGTAGGAGAGTAGATGTTAGATGGAATTGCCTTCTGTGTTGGCTTGATAGAAAAGTGGCAACTGGAAAAACTAAACGTTAGGGACATTTATGTCCAAGGGGTTGAATTTTATGAAAACTTATAGTTTTACACATTTTATTTTGGTTATGTCAAGATTAAATTGGAACTGTCTTGGAAACTTTTTCTTAACCATATTTCTAACTTTTACTTTTGTACATTTAAGAAATGCTTTGCGCATTTCTTAAAATGTAAAATGCCCATTCATACATTTAGTCTTTGGTTGGCATAATTTTTCACTCTGCTGCTGTTTTTTATCTGTGCCACCCGAGTTGACTAATTAAGATATCAGGCGTCTATCTGTGTCTGGAAACATATCAGCAGAACATATGATAATAAACATACTGCAATCTTTGACCAAACTAATTTACATCAGCCTTCTTTGAAATTTCCTTATGTAGTGCCTGCCAGTGCCCAGCAAATGTGCTTTTATTGTGTCAGGTGGCATCTTTAATCTAGGAAGGATACTACTTTGAGTAATATAATATACACAATAGTTATTATACTTTCTTTTTAAATACAGTATATATAATTTAAGTATCTTATATAAAATATATAAAATAGTAATAATAAACAGTGGGTGTGTTATTTTTTTAAATGCTAATATGAAACAAACATTGAAGGGAAGAGATGTAATCTTGTGAATGACAGGTAAATCCTATAAATTTGAATTCTGAATGCTGAATTCTGTGGGTAAGGATTATAATGAAAAATCACACACACACACACACACACACACACACACACACACACACACACACACACACACACACACACACACACACACAAACCCCAGTCTTTGAGGAAAAAATGTAATAAATGTTCTCTCCTTAGCAGAGAAGACCAAACAATCGAGAATTGTGGTCTGACTTATATTTGCATCCAATAACAATGGCAGCATTTCTATAGCATGCCTATACACTTTCATGTATTCATTTCTAGGTAACAGTGAGTCTGCCATTCTCATTCCCTCCATCTCTCTGCAAACAACAATTGTAAACGTGTGCATTTATGTGTATACTGCATGCATGTAATCCACACTGATGTCAAAGAGTCAGTCATTCTTTGTTAAAACACTGGTGCATCAAAGATCTTAGTGTCTTACTCTAAAGCTCAGACTTTGATCTTCAGTAGACTATCCATCTCTAATAAAACATTAATAAATCAGCAGGGGATAATCTACTCAACACACATTTCTCACTCTGAGACATCTATGATTGTACATTTAACACATTAACAAGCTAACATCTACTTTCTCTATATCCTATTTACTTACACATATGTGCACAGGCAGATTTGTGTCTTCCTATCAGTACACAATGACAAACCATGACTAATGTCACATTTTAAAGTGATAGTACACCCAAAAGTGAAAATCTGTCTTTATTTCACCCTCATGTTTTTCCAAATTTGTCTGATATTCTTTCTTTCTTCCAAAACAACACTGGACCTCACTGACTTGTATTAAGTAGGGGGTGGCGGTGGAACCTGAGACATTTTTCTGAATATCTTCTTTTGTATTCCACAGAATTCTCACTCATAATTGTTTTTCATGAAATAAAGAACCAGACAGCAAGATTGAACAGAGTGGCTCTTAATTGGGTTACCTGTGGAGACCTGGCCTGTGATTGGTGGATTAAATTATTCTTTTGCAAGACATCCAGACAACTGACCTACCAACGGTGAAAAGTAGAACGTCTCGCTTCTGTTGATTCAAACAGCTTCTGTACTTGTTTATGTGTATATGTGTGTGGGCTATAGAGCAGATTTGGGTTGTCTGCTGTATATTGGTGGGCTGTCGGTGGATTAAGGCCAAAACTGACAAAAAACAGAGAAACACCAAAGCAGAGAGAAAAAAAGGTGTAAACCGAAAGCAGAATGTTTGTGTAGTTGTCAGCATGTGATGTATCCTGAAGTCACACAAATATTATTTTTTAACCATATTTAATTCGCCAAGAATTGAAAGTAATGTTTTCCTTTTTTGTGGAACCATCAGACTTTATCGTTGAGATGGCTTCGTACCTTTTGAAATATAATTATTTTAGTTTTGATAAGGATTTTTTTCTTCAGATAAGTGGGACAGCAATGGGCTCGAATTTTGCCCCAACTATGCCAATCTATTCATGGTTTTTTTTGAAGAGAGTTATGTATTGAATACAGAAAATAATCCTTTCTATTCAAAGATCATCAAATGGTATAGATACATTGACGATATTTTTTGTATCTTTTTGGGTGATCACGATGAGGCTCGAGAATTTGTGACATATTTGAATAGCTTGGTTGACGACTTGGAATTTACTTCTGAAATTAATTTATCTAGAGTACTACACTTCCTTGATATGTGGATACAGAAGAACGAAGGCAGTTTGACTACAACTTTGTTTACAAAAGAGACCGATCGTAACACACTTTTACTCGCTGCCAGTTTTCATCCGATTTTTTTTAAAAAAAAAAGGACTGCCTAAGAGTCAGTTCTACAGACTGAGGAGGATTTGTTATTCTGATTCCGACTCGAAATCATGAAATCGAAAATCATGAAAAATTAATTTTTGAACAATGGTTACCCTTTAGATTGGGTTGATGAAGGATTTAATACAGCTTTTTAAAAAGACGCGGTCTGAATTGCTAAAAAAAGAAGACAAGAAAAACAAGAAAGTATTCTTTAGCTTGTATTACAACATATTCACATAAGTCTTACATGATAAAATCAATTTTTAAAAAACACTGGCATTTGTTGTCTTCTGATTCGGAGTTGAGCGATATTTTCAGACATCCTCCTTTGATTGTATACAAACGCGCTAGGAATTTAAAGGAGCATTGCATAGGTTCTGAAATTTCTAACCGCTACTGACACCAGTGGCTATTAGAGGAACTGCAGCCAGTCTCATGCTCGTTTTTTTATTTTTTACTTATGAGGAGTGTCCGTGGGTGTCTGAATTGTGCTGGAGGCTGGTCGCTTGTTTCCATCCGCAGAGTCCATTTGAAAACACTATTGCCGCTGCTTACTATAATGGCTGGCGTGCTGTACTGTTGTAAGCCCAAGTAGACGAGAACACGCATGACGTCACATTTTGTGAATTTTCGCGCCAATTCGGGCCCGACTCCTCCACACACAATTGAGCGTACAGGCTGATAGAGGCAACAGTGGTGGACAGTCGAGGTGTCATTCTTTTTTTTACATCATGGTTGGCTCATACATGTACAAATGAAAACTCTATCTTAAAGATTTTTTTTTTAAGTAAAAACCTCCACATAGCTCCTTTAAAAGACAGCTTGGTACATGCTCGTTTTCAGAGCTTTAGCCCTCGTGCATCTCAGAGTTTACTTAGTCCTATACAGAAGGGCAATTATCGTTGTGGGAATTGTGCTCAGTGTAACAATACTTTTAAAACATCATTTTTTGTCATCCTAAAACTGGCAAAAAAATATAGCATCAAATCTGTGATTACTTGTGTTTCCACTCATGTTGTGTATTTGATCCATTGTCCTTGTGGTATAAGCTATGTGGGAAAAACGTCACATCAATTGAAACAAAGAATAAGTGAACATAAGAGTTCGATCAGAAGAAAAGATCTAAATTATGCATTTGCGGCACACTTTTTAACTTTGAATCACGATGTAACCTCTTTACGCTTTTGTGGGATTGAGAAAGTAACTTTGCCACCTAGAGGTGGAGACATTGAATTACTTCTACAGAGACGCGAACTGTTTTGGATTTACACCCTTCAAACTTTATCACCTATGGGTATGAACGATGAAGCATTATTTAATGTAATGTTATAGTCATGCAATTGTTTTGAATGAGGTGTTGTTTCTACTATGTATTCACGATGAGTTTGAATGACTATGGAGCCTGACTGATTGTTGTAACTGTTTAGAATTACAATTTGATGCTGTTTGATGACGATGTGTTGATTATGTGTTTTTTGGATGATTTTGTTAACCTATAGGGGGATCCTGACTGATTGTTGTAACTATAATAATTTGTAACTGTTTATGATGTGGTGCTAATTATGTATTCCCAATGAGCTTAATTATTTGCAGATGGAGCTCTGTTAATTGGTCATGTGTTTATCTTAAAAGAGATGAATTTGAACATTTGTATACTCCTGATGAAGGTCGTGTGACCGAAACGTTGTGCGATTAAAATTTATTTTGCAAGTTAAGATAGTGTGCGGGAGTTCCTTATATGTTGAAACGACCTACCTGGTCTTATTTTTCTATGCACCTATTACTTACAGGTGTGCGATGGAGTTCGTTCACTAACTTCCTTTTTTGTGTAAAAGAAGCCATGTAACACAATACATATTGAGATACAGTATTTTATGATTATTTTAACTGTATTTAGATTAATTTTTTAATGTGATGAATTTATATTTTATGTTTTACAAATTTAACATTTAGCATTTAATTCAATGTTACCTTTAATTTTTATTAAAAAAAATGTCAGTGTACATTTAAAGCACTTGAAAAATAGCAAAAATAAATTTTATGACTAATTTTCCGAAGAAAAAATGTTTGAAACATTTCAACTGTTAGTTTTTATATAAATCAACAAACAGGATATACAAAATCCTGTACTTGAACATACACACATATTTATTACTTTCAGTGGAGCTAAAAGACAGATTTCAACATGTAATGATGGACTGTTGCATACATTTATTAAACTTTTGGGTTTAGTGTTTAGTTTGTGGTAGGTTAGATGTCCCTTTGATCACAAAGCTGTCCCCATATAGTGTGTGATATATTATTATTACGACAGAGGAAGCGGGAGTGTTCACAAGAGAGTTCTTTTGAGTGAATCAGTTTTTAGATCTGATCTCTTGAGTCGTTAATCTCACCCATATAATCCTCCCCTTCTCTATCAATCTCTCTTATTATTTTTCTTTCATTACTCACTCTCTTCTCCCAGCCTTTCACTCCTCCTCCTTTCCTCCCTCTCAGTGTTGTTTTTTAGACTTGAATGATATGATTTCTAAGATTCAATCTCTGCACTGTAGATGTTCAGCATAAGACTTTAAAGTATATTTTTTACAAGATTCTGACGCATGCCAAAGGATAAAATTTGGTATATTGTTGTTACCTTCTTTTGAATGATAATCAGTCTATAACATTTATGTTCTTTTGGGGACTGTGCGAAATCAAAAGCTTTTTAAAAGCAGTGTTTCATTATGTCTGGGAATGTAAGCTTTAAAGAATGAGGTGAATAATAGATCATACATAATACTCTTTCACCTTTTCCTCCAGTACAGATCCATAATCCTCTGAAAACAGAGAGTTTGTCAGAAAATTATTATTATGATTATGGTTTTGTAAAAGAGTTTAAGAATGAATAAACTACTGACTGGAAAGAGTATGTGAGGGGGGTGTATGAAAGGAACAATTATGTGATTTTTCAGCAATGAACAATGTTACCATTGTACCAAAACATAAAAAAACGTACATACTTATGTAGTAACATACTAATTCAGCTTATCTACTTTACAGATTTATGTTTAAAACTGAACTGAACTGTTTTTACACTATTTTTTAAGTGATACTCTAATATCAGCATAACTCTCCTTCCTCCTGACCAATTAAAATATTTTAGCTCCCAATGAGTATAATTATTAAATACGAATGTCTAAGCACAATGTATGCATCAGATATATGTTGACCAGTATTTGATCAAATTCAATATTTGAAATCAGCTTTTTTTCTAAATCAGGAGAGCTACAGTGTCATGCCAACTAATAAGTAACATTCAAGTGAGAGTTACCATTTAAGATCATGTAGCTATTTAAACATCCAACATTAAAGAGCACAACTACAAATGATAATAGTAGATAAATGACTAAAAAAGACTAAGACTAAGAGCAAAAACGAACTTAGGCTACCACATGCTCACCCATTCACAAATAGAGCCTCTCATTCAGAATCACACATGAACAGCTTTTAGTCTTCACACTATCCATCAGCATAGTAAGCACTGTTGCAACATGAACAAATGTGCTAATATTACATTAGCAATCACAGCACTTTTTTGTGGTATATGACATACCAGATCACCATTTTTAGTTTATCTTCCTAAAGATACATTCTGATGGTCACTGCCTGTAAACTGAATTAACACATTGTCATCCTTAATTAACCATTCCAGACTTCATCGAACCATATTGTTTGAATCAAGACCATGACCAGAGGTGGAAAGAGTACAAAAATATTATACTCAAGTAAAAGTACCATTACATTAATGAAATTTGACTTAAGTACAAGTAAAAGTACCAGTCTAAAAATCTAATCAAGTAAAAGTAAAAAGTAGCTCATTTAAAATTTACTCAGAGTAAAAATTACTTAGTTACATTTTAACAGTGGGAGGGAGTCAAAATGGGACAGGCCAAGGGTGTCAAACTCAGTTCCTGGAGGGCCACAGTCCTGCACGGTTTAGATATAACCCTAATTAAACACACCTGATCCAGCTAATCTAATCATTTAGGTTTATTTGAAAACTACATGATATGTGTGCTGGAGCAGGGTTAGAACTAAACTCTGCAGGGCTACGGCCCTCCAGGAACTGAGTTTGACACCCCTGGGATAGGTCTATTAATCTCAAACTAGTTGTTTTAAATTAAAGGAATCAGTTATTTAGAATAATAAAACATTTGGGCTGTTACCAGGCAAATTAGTATCAATAAACTCATCTTTTAATGCAGAGGAAATGCAGAAGATTCATTGGAAGTGGCATTTAGATGTATTACACTTTTTAGTGCAGGACAAGAATGCATTTAACCTGCAGTTACAAATGCATGAATAATGTTTTGATATACAAGACATAAAATGTTGAATACTCATTTGAAATGATAAGAAATTAATTATTTAAAAAAATCAAAAGATACTTTAAATGTGAAATTTATGAAATGGCCAGTATGTGTCAGCAAGTCACTGTTAATAAGTGAGTCATTGCGATTGAACCGAATCATTTAAACGGTTGATTCATTCAGGAACGAAACACTGTCACGTTGCTCAAAGACGCAAAACTGTGCTTTGGTGGCTGTGTTTGGAATTATTTTCTGTTGTAGAAATAGAGCTAAAAAAGGCAATATGGTGTCTAAAACGCAAGTCTCTTAATTAACTTGTTTACTGAACTGTTATATATATATATGTATGTATATGTTCATGATGATTTTTGGAGGAAAAGATGGCATTCTTTGTGTGATTTTGATTTAATATATGAAATTATATAAATATGTTAATTTTCCGCCCCTATATCTTCAATTTTGTGATCATTCTAAATGCATTTTAGGAGACTGAATCACACAGTGAAAGAACGCACTATAAATGCGCGCGCACATTATTAAAACAAAAATAGCACACTCCTCACCACTGTCTTTTTGGCTAATTTGTGCAAAACCTCTTGCTAAAATGTCAAAGCTTCATTTTAACCACCAATGCAACGATGCAATTATTTAGCTTACCTCTAACGTTACATTCTTGCGAAGGGTTGATGTCTTGTCGAGATTTTATAAGCTGCTAGTTTGGTCTTCCTAGACAAGTAGGCTACAGCTTACACTGCATAATAGAGCATACATATGGCCAAGGGTTCACTTCATTTCCTTCGAGTTCAACTTCAGAATATGACGTGGTTTCGTTTTCAGCGGTGTCTGCACCACTAACGCCTGTTTTGTCCGTCTGCATCTTTCTTGTGATTTTAGCGCCAGTTTGCCCTCCTGCCCATTATTTACTGCCGAGGTTTCCAGGGAGCGATTTTTTTTTTTTTTTACTCAGTAATTAATGTGTTTTAAAATGTAGCGAAGTACAATACTTCAAACAAAATATACTTAAGTAAAAAAAAAGTAAAATTATAGATTTAAAAAATTACTTTAAAAAGTATTAGTAGAAAAGCTACTCAATTACAGTAACGCGAGTAAATGTAATTCGTTACTTTCCACCTCTGACCATGACTGACAGAACAACAGCTCACACCTCAGCGCAACAGTAAAACATGAATCACATCTGTGACACAGAAGCCCATACCTGACCAAAGACAGATGCCACAATGGGTCTGAGTTTCCTGCGCTCCGTCTCAACTCCGAGGGGCTCTGTGTCAGGGTCAGTGGGTGAGTTCAGACTGAGGGTTTTAGTTTTGGGCGGCCGTTTGAAGCTGCCACCACCTGAAGAAGTGCTCCATCTCCTCAACTTCTCTATCTTCTTCCTAAAGGACCCCTAGATTTACAGGATGGCGCAAAGAGCATTATGATCAAATGTAAGCTCCAAGTATGAAATATGGAGATCGGGACTAATTGTCACATGGGCTATATTATAAATCAATAACAATTAGATCTTGAGGCAAGTACAGTTGCACAAATGCTTGTGCAACCGTATTTTTTTTATTCTGCCCTCCCATAAATCATTGTATTATAGACTTCCATTTAAGTAATTATATTAAACAATAGTACAATTTGGGGTCAGTAAGTTTTTTGTCAGTCACTGAAGACTGGACTAATGGCTGCTGAAACTTTAGCTTTGCAATCACAAGATTAAATTATATATTTAAAAACAAAATATTATTGTTTTTACTGTATGAAAAACATATAATTGTTTTTTTAATGGCATATTTCGTTGTGATAATTTACCCCGACAACATGTTTTGGACACAAATGTTGTGCTAAGTGAACTACATCTTTGCAATAATGGTTAAATGGTGTTTAAAATTTTTTTTTTTTGTTGTTGTTGTCAAAACTATAGTTAGTTATAAGCCTGTACAGAAAACCTACTCTAAAAAAAATTAAGTGGACTAAAAAGTGTGACAACCAGCCCCGGTCTCCCTGATTTACTTCAAGCCTGTCTTTTTAATTATTGTTCATTACACATAAATAGTGTCAATCTGCCAAACTTATTACATTTTTAATCAGTTGTGCTCCATCTCATAGGCTGAGGCTGAAAGATCACTTACCTTTTTGACAATCTTGTCTTGAGTAACCTCAATGGTTTCCATGCTGCCTGCTTCCACTGACATTTTTCGGTGACTGATGAGCATTAATGCTTTTCTATGGATCTGTGTTTGGTTTCTCTCACTCTGTCTGTTTAGATTCTGTTGCAGAAAATTACATTGAGTGTTTCCATCTCTGGACATCACCCGCCCCTCCTCTGTCTCTCTCTCTCTTCCTCCTCTCTCACTCATGCTCTCATCATTCATTCTCTCTCAATCTGTTCCTCTCTAATACTGTCCCTCCATCTCTCATTCTCTCTCGCTCATTAGTAGGTTCTCTGTCTCCTCCCTTCGCTGTATAGATGCTCTGTGTTGAATAAATATAACAAATGTTTTCCCATTGCCAGACACATATATACATGTATGAATTCATGAACAATAATACAAGAACATTTTATTTGAATAGTTTTTTATTTATTTTTTTGTAAAAAAAAAAAAAAAAAAAAACCTGATTCTCCCAAACATATAGCTCATATTCAGTGTCATTTTATATCTCAAACTCACCTTTTTATTTTTATTTTTGGCAAATTGTTCAAGGCAAGTTCAAATGAATTTATCTTCATTTCCACAACTATATTTATTTTGTCTCGTCAGACAGTAGAGTGACGTACCAGCAGTATGTGTGATTAGACTGTAGATATGAGGAGAAACCTTTCATCTCTCCTTCTTTTTCCTGATTTACATCTGATTTAATCCTTTATCCTGTCTCCTGCTCTCTCACAAAATCCTCTTACACATTCCTGTTCTTGTCTATAATTTTTCATCCTCTATTTTCACCATTTATTTACATTTCTATAAATTATATATATATATATATATATATATATATATATATATATATATTGATTTTTCTGTGCATCTAAATGAATTACAACTTCCATATTTTACTTGAAATTGCTTGCTGAAAAACACTTTTTTCTATTCAGTTAAATTATAAAAATCTAATTCAAAATCAACTATTTTTAATTGCAGTTCAGCATTGTCAACAACCCATACAACCTTCTGGATGCATCTTCTTAAAGTCAGTACTCGATCATAGACATCCTGCCAAGCAGCAGTTTAAATAGGCAGGTGTAAGACTCACATTCCACAACAGTGCTTTTGTTTATAGGTGAGGATTTTATCATTCAGCACACACATAACAGCAAAGTTATGTAAGATTAAAAGGGGAGAATGAAGAATAAATCTCTATGATCTGCATGGTACATTTTGTTCTGATCTCGAGGGACTTATGTCATATTCACAGAGATGCTAGAGATTCATTCTAATTGCTAAGACTGGTGCAACAATCAACAATTGTTGTTCAAAGGCAGCTTAATTAAAAAGAAGGATATTTATGGGAAGGTAAATGTGGGTCCTCACTATAAGCATGTATGTGTCAGTGAACACGTACACTCCAGTGTAAAACATTTCTTGATTTGCCTGCTGTATACGTGGTTCCTCATTCCCTTTGTCCTAGAGTGCTCAGAGTAGCTGCAAGCTGCTAGTGACGCATACATGGAGTTTTAATACCACTAAGAGCATCTGTTTCATACTGTTACAGCACAGAGCTCACTCTTTTACAGCTTAAAACATAAACTGTTCCGTCTGTCCACTCTATGCTCCATCCGTTCACCAATTTCCATTTTTTCCCCTCTCACATGATCCCTTGCTAAGTACAGCTGCTGATTAAAAACTGGGTCAAGCAAATTTATAATGTTGATCATGTGAGCTTCTTTGCACCAATGGTCAGATGTTCTTGCTTCCGTTGAAACACAAGGTGCTCTTTGGATCATCTCAAATCATCCTGGATAACATGATCAAGATTTTTCAAACTTGTGAAGTTCATGCAACTCGTGTTTTGCAGACAGTACACAATAATCTAAATCTAAACATTTTACCCATATGTATTTGCTTGTTTCTTTACTCTGTGTAATACAGTACACAGAAGATGGTTCGTATTTGTAATGAAAGTGAATGGTAACCACAGCCATCAAATGCTTTTATTTCAAGAAAATTTCTTAATGTGTAAATATTTGTACGTGACATAAAGCATTCAAGAACTGAAACACAAACTCAACATATTTTGTTATAATACTTAATTTATTTTACTTTTAAGTTAAAATATGTTCTCTAATCTCAGTACTGTTTGTTAACGGGCAGGTTATGGAGTTAGTCGGTGGTTTGAGGTTGATGAACAGAAATGGAAAAATTAGTTCCTGAACAAAAGTTGAAGTGAATATCTTGTGTGGTCACCAGCTGCTTTAATGGGGTCATATGATGCTGCTAAAAAGAACATTATTTGGTGTAATGAAATGTGTTCATGTAGTTTAAGGATAAAAAACTCATTTTTTTCTACATACTGTAAATTATTGTTTCTCCAGCTGTATTCATGTTACGTCATGTTGATTGTTTCATGTGGGTGCAACTCATTCCAACTGCCTATTTAACGCCCTGTCTTTCGTCTCCTGTTTGTCAGATCGTTGTTTGTAGGTTCGTGTCTGATGTCTTGTTTGTATGTTCCTGCCTTGCTTTGTCTCCTGTCTGGTTACTGTTGGGTCTTTACCTTCACGCACGGATTATCGTCACCGCACTTGGAATTACCACCACCGTCATCAGCATCAGCGCACTCAACTCTCCTACTCACCAGTCTGTGCTGCCATCGTGGTTCCTGCGTCATTCTCCGACCTTCCATCATCCCATCAACTCCAATAAACTCTGTTTACTTGCTTTTGTCTCCTGTCTTCCATACTCGAGTGACACAGAACGATCTGACCAACATGGAGGCAGCGAGTACTCAACCATCTGTTCTGGAAGAATTTCTCAGTGCCAGTGTTCGGAGGATGGACTCACAGGAGAGGAGTCTTAACGACACTGGTCGCGCGGTTCAAGCCCTGGTGACGCAGGGGTCCGAGCTCACCCAACAATTCCATCTTCTTCGAGCTCCCACTGGGCCACCCACACCGCCTGTTCTCCCTATACCACCAGTGACCGCCTCCCAGCCAGAACCATGCCTCCCTATCCCGGAGACATACTCGGGTGAGCCTAACTTCTGTAGAGTATTTCTAACCCGCTGTGACATGCACTTTTCCTTTCAGCCTAGAACCTTTTCTAACGAAAGAGCCAAGGTGGCCTTCATATTGACGCTGCTCTCTGGGAGGGCGGCACTATGGGGGACAGCGGTGTGGGAGAGCCAGGACCCATGCTGCGCCTCGTTTCAGGCGCTCTCCGCCGAGATGAGGTCGGTCTTTGATCGGGCCGCCGCAGGACGGGAGGCGGCCAGGAGGCTGGCGGAGTTACGCCAGCACGAGAGATCCGTCTCAGACTATTCAATCGAGTTCCGGACCCTGGCGGTGGAGTGCCATTGGAACGAGGAAGCACAGTGGGACATGTTCCTGCATGGGCTGGCTGACCGCGTCCAGAGGGAGATCTACGCCCTGGATCTTCCCCCGTCCCTCAATGGACTTATTGAGCTGGCACTACGGGTCGACGCACGTCTGACACGGATGGAGAGGAGGAGTCTACTCAGCACCCCATCCAGGGGACCGATAGGCGTGCGATTCAGCGGCGGGGACGCGGCCAGCCCCGTCTACGATCACGAGCCCATGCAGGTAGGGCAAGCTCGGCTTTCCCGGGAGGAGAAGGAGAGGCGGAGGTCCCTGGGCCTATGCCTTTACTGCGGGGGAGCCGGACATCAAGCCCATGCCTGTCCGGTAAAAGGCCAGGCCCGGTAGTACATATGAGGCTACTATCTGGTGGGATCTCCGCCGAGAAGACCTCATCACCATCATCATCATTCTCTACGCTCCTTCCGGTGAGGCTGTGGTGGTCAGCACAGACACACCACTGTCAAGCACTACTGGACTCTGGGGCAGAAGGTAACTTCATGGATAGCACATTAGCTCACAAACTCCACATTCCCTTCAGACTCTTTCTGCACCACATCACGGTTCACGCCCTCCCTGGACAGCAACTCCCTACCATCTCATACATTACTGAAGACATCACACTCATCACGTCTGGTAATCACTCCGAGACCATCTCCTTTCACATCCTTGACTCTCCCCTGGCACCCATTGTCCTCGGGCACCCTTGGCTCCTCCTCCATAACCCCAGAATAGACTGGTCCTCTAACTCCATTTTGTCCTGGTGTAAAAAGTGTCATGAGTCTTGTTTAGTGTCTGCCTGTCCGTCTGTGTCTGTGTCTGTGTTACAGGAGTAGGCGGTGGATTTGTCTAACGTGCCCGCTGAGTACCTCCATCTGAAGGAAGTGTTCAGTAAGTCTCGTGCTGCTTCTCTTCCTCCGCATCGTCCTTACGACTGTGCCATAGATTTACTATCAGGTAAGTCTCCGCCTAAGGGCAAACTTTATTCACTTTCTGTTCCAGAGAGGGAGGCTATGGAGAAATATATTTCTGATTCTCTAGCTTCTAAATTCATCCGCCCTTCCTCTTCTCCTGAGGGGGGGGGGTTCTTTTTTGTGGGAAAGAAGGACGGATCACTGCGACCTTGCATTGATTACCGGGGACTGAACAACATCACGGTAAAGAATACTTATCCCTTGCCGTTGATGTCTTCGGCCTTCGAGAGGTTGCAAGGAGCGTCAATTTTCACAAAACTGGACTTACGCAATGCGTATCATTTGGTTCGGATCAGGGAGGGGGATGAATGGAAGACCGCTTTTAACACCCCCAGAGGGCACTTTGAATATTTGGTGATGCCCTTCGGGCTCTCCAACTCCCCAGCGGTCTTCCAGGCACTCGTCAACGACGTGCTGCGAGATATGATCGATCAGTTCATTTATGTCTACCTGGACGACATATAGATTTTTTCTTCCTCTCTCCAGGAACATGTGCAGCACGTCCGACGAGTGCTTCAGAGGTTGCTAGAGAATGGGCTTTTTGTTTCATGTTTCATGCACAGTCAATTCCATTTTTGGGGTATATCGTGTCGACTGAGGGAATACGCATGGATCCTGAGAAAGTTAAGGCTGTGGTAGAATGGCCAAGCCCAGATTCCTGTAAGGCCCTACAGAGGTTTCTGGGGTTTGCTAACTTCTACCGGCGTTTCATTCGCAACTTCAGCCAACTAGCCGCACCTCTGATCCCTTGACCTCCGCCAAGACTGCGTTCAGGTGGTCAGACACAGCTGAGGCTGTGTTTGCCAAACTGAAGAGCCGTTTCATTTCAGCCCCTATTCTGATTACCCCTGACCCTACACGTCAGTTCGTGGTGGAGGTCGATGCATCAGAGGTGGGGGTAGGAGCGGTGTTATCTCAACGTTCTCCCTTAGACGACAAGGTCCACCCTTGCGCGTATTTTTCATATCGTTTATCTCCGGCAGAACGAAATTACGATATTGGTAAATGAGAATTGTTGGCAGTTAAGATGGCATTGGAGGAATGGCGACACTGGTTAGAAGGATCGGGGGTTCCTTTTATAGTATGGACTGACCACAAGAATTTAGAGTACATTAGCACCGCCAAAAGGTTGAACTCCAGGCAGGCTCGATGGGCACTTTTTTTCGGATGTTTTGACTTTACTATTTCGTACCGCCCGGGTTCCAAAAGTATCAAACCCGATTCTTTGTCACGTATTTTTGACCATTCCGAACGCCCGTCTACTCCCGAGTGTATTTTTCCTGAGACATTAGTGGTCTCCACTCTCACATGAGAGATCGAATCAAAGGTCAGAACGGCCTTAGAAGGGGTAACGCCTCCCCCCGGGTGCCCACCGAACCGTTTATTTGTGCCGGAGGGATTAAGGTCTAACGTTATCCAGTGGGGACATTGCTCTAAAGTAGCTTGCCATCCAGGAGTTAACCGGACTAGATTTTTAGTCAAGCAATGATTCTGGTGGCCACTTATGGCTCGTGACATGCACAATTTTGTTTTGGCTTGCTCGGTTTGTGCCACTGGTAAGACTTCCAATCGGCCCCCTGATGGGTTACTCCAACCGCTGCCGTTCCCTTCGAGACCCTTGTCCCACATCACACTAGATTTTATTACCGCCCTCCCGCCCTCCCAGGGCAACACGGTTGTTTTAACCGTGGTGGATCGGTTCTCGAAGGCAGCCCACTTTATTGCCTTGCCCAAGTTGCCCTCAGGCAAGGAGACAGCGTTGACCGTCATAGACCACGTCTTTCGTTTACATGGCCTCCCGATAGACGTGGTTTCTGACAGCGGACCCCAATTTGTGTCTAAATTTTGGCGAGAATTCTGTAAATTACTGGGAGCTACTGTAAGTCTGTCCTCAGGGTTTCACCCCCAGAGCAATGGTCAAACCGAGAGAGCCAACCAAGATTTGGAAAGGGTGTTGCGATGTTTGGTCTCCAAGAATCCTTCCTCCTGGAGCCAACAATTGTCTATGGTGGAGTACGCCCACAATACCATACCAGTATCTGCTATGGGCCTATCTCCTTTTGAGTGCAACTCATTCCAACTGCCTATTTAACACCCTGTCTTTTGTCTCCTGTTTGTCAGATCGTTGTTTGTAGGTTCGTGTCTGATGTCTTGTTCGTGTGTTCCTGCCTTGCTTTGTCTCCTGTCTAATTACTGTTGGATCTTTACCTTCACGCACGGATTATCGTCACCGCACTTGGAATTACCACCACTGTCATCAGCATCAGCGCACTCAACTCTCCTACTCACCAGTCTGTGCTGCCATCGTGGTTCCTGCGTCATTCTCAGACCTTCCATCATCCCATCAACTCCAATAAACTCTGTTTACTTGCTTTTGTCTCCTGTCTTCCATACTCGAGTGTCACATTTAAGTATTGCTGTGCATCCCATCTTGCTGTGTGATGTTACCCTGCTCTTCCACCAAAGCCCTTGCAAGTTCACAAACACATCTGGGGGGAAAGATGGTTATATTCTGTCACTTTAACACAGCATGGACTATGGCATGTTCACACAGGGGATCAGGGACCCTGGGCATATTATTTCTGGTGTTTTCAAAGTCGGTAGAAAGAAGTGGCGGCTACTGGTCTGTCAGAGAGGGGAACCTCATTTTCGGCCAACATCATAAAATTGTCTATTTATTTAAAAGTAAATTCTGCCCTACGTTCCTTTTCAAGAAAATGGTCTGTGACCCTGTCGTACCAACTAGGAGTCTTTTCAAGTGACTTGACCAGTGTCCTCTCAATGGCCAGCAGAGCTAGGCTGCTTAAACGGCCTTGGCCCATTGTGTTTCGGGTGTAGGACTTGAGTCGCTTTAAACAGGAGAAGCTCCTTTCTACACCTGCAGATGTAGCTCCAATTGTTGCCACTAATGAGAACAGTTTGTAAAGCTGAGGCATTGCACTGTCCAACTCCATGTCTTTAAGGAACACCAAGTAATCACACAGCTTTCCCCTGTTACCCTGCAAGTCCTGATCTGAATACAGGACTTGAAGTTCTGACCCCAGTCTTCCTGAATCAAAGTAATGGCCATAACTTTTCAGGACACTTTGGAAGGCCTCCTCTGGAAATACCTGTCTCATGTCATCCAATTTTCCTGGATTGACTAATTCTAAGAAGAGCATGCTTTCCAAATTTGAAAAACGTCGATGAATCTGCTTCAAGATGTTATCAAGGATGGCCATGTACAGATTTCTGTATCGCACTTGGGGATCCTGCAATTGGGTCAGACGGCGCTTTCTCATGGGCTCATCTCGTGGGTCTGATGTGAGATCTGCTGTTTTGGCATAAATGGCTTGGAAAGCCCCCTCTGACCTCTTCTCTTTGACAAATGCAAGAAGAGATTCAATTCTGTTCTTGCAGTAAAGAACATCCATCGCCCTCTGCTGGACAATATCAAAGACCACATCAGTCTCAGAGAAGATTTGTTCATATGTGTACAACATGAACACAAACTCAAAATCCTCCAGTTTCCTCACAAAGCCTTTGGCACAATCCAGTGTATCATCATCCATTGTTGTATCTGCAATGATGTTCTCAAATGTCTGCAGGAGGCCATCATAATTGTTTGCCACAGTGCTCACTATCCGTGATGTGAAATTCCGTGATGTGAGTAGGAGCGTTTCTGGGCAACCTTGAACAGCCTGCAGACTCCAGAAAAGATGTCCTCTTTGTGGATTTTGAAAAAAAATGTGGCAAATCCAGAGAGTGATGCAAAAAAAATTCTGCACTCAGGCAAGCATTTAGCCCCCTGTGACAGCACCAGATTCAGTCGGTGTGCATAGCAATGCACAAACATTGCACTGGGGGCTATTGCTTTCAATTTGGCCTGCAGACCATTGAGATCTGAAGCCATGACAGCAGCCCCATCATAGGTCTGTGCCACAAGCTTGTCCTTAAAATTGTAGCCCTGCATGTTCTCATTTAATATTTCAAAAACGGACTGGGCATCTCGCCCCCCCGAAACATAAAAAAATCCAATAAAGCGCTCCTGAATTTTACCTGCACTATCCACATAGCGAACAATGACAGAGAGTTGGGCACAGCAGGATATATCAGTTGTTTCATCCACCTGCAATCCAAAAAAGGGAGCACCCTGAATTTCATCTCTGATCTGATCAGAAACGATGGCTGCAAGAGCAGAGATCAAATCATTTTGAATAGTATGGGACATACCAGAAAACACAGTTGAGGACTCGAATTGTGTGTACAGGACAGAGTCATGTTTAGCTAATGTTTCTGTGAACTCCCTGTAATTCCCCTTGTTGGATGATTCACTACTCTCATCATGTCCCCTAAAGGACAGCTCCTGCCGGCCAAGCAAGGATGTCACATCAATAAGGCGGTTTAGGAAGGCCCTGTTTTGTTTGACTATTTCATTATGTTTAGCCACTTGAATGCGAGCACCTTCATTTATTGCATGCTCAACCCTGATCCTGCCCATGCAACTTAATCTTGCACATGCACTCACATGTTCATTGCTCTTTTCATGTCTTTTATATGCCCTGACAAAGTTAGACAGATCTCCAAACCCCACCTTTGACCAAACAACACATCCGTGAGATGGTTTCATCAAGAGGCATGGCCAGCAGTACATTTTATTTGTCACAGCACTTCCAGTCAGCCAGCTAACTTTGTCATACCAGGAGAGCTGAAAAGACCTGTTATTTTTCCCTATCTTTTGCACTAAATCAATCTTAGGTGTTGATCTGTCCTGCTGTTTAATTCTAAGTTTTTCCTCGTAAGGAACACTTTCAAATGGCTTCGCCAAAATCAGGTCGACAATATTAGCACCGTCTGCCATCGTGCACAGTTTCACCCACGACGCTAGCCTAGCCTACTAACGTTATATGAATGAATGAATGAATGAACGATCTAAAAAAAAATATTAAACTCTGTAAAACTGAAGCAAGGAATGTGGTGTATAATTGTGTGAAATATATGATGAAAATCAAGCAATTTCGCCAAGCAAATATCAAAGAAATAGGTTGCAGCAGTTTTTATTTCGACTGAACTTGAGAAATCCACGATGGGACTGAGCGCGAATAGCTTCAGTGATTCCTTATAGTACAGAATCGCTGTCAGTCAAAAGGAGATGCAGTCTTTCGACAGACCCTCCAATCATCATGCAGAAGCTCGGAGTCCGGGCCAGCCCACTCCCCATTCACCCCCAGAAATGCTGAGCGTCCGTGGGCGGGACATAATCGCAGCGTTTATCCAATGACCGTCTAGTTTCGAAGAGCTGAAAAAAAAGTTCAAAGCAGCCCCATTGAAATCACATATTTGACCATTAATTTTGTGACATTATAAGGGAAGCCGAGCTTCCCTTGCAGTCTTAAAGAAATCGCCACTGGTAGAAAGGTCTCTTTACTGTCCTAAGTTATTGTAGCTGTGACCTTCATGGGCTAGGTGCACAAGATGGCGCCGGTGAGCTTCAGCGACACGAGTGTGTGCATACTTATTTCCGGTCTTGCGACGCTCGCATTGACTGTAAAGGAAACTTACATACAAAACTTGGCTAGATGTATATAATTAATGATTTTCAAATTTAACAGCCGATAGTGGTATATCAAAAACATGGGGAAACATCCTCCCTACATTTTTGCGTCCCTCTGTGTGGAAATTCATCAAGATACAAAGCAGAGATTGCTTTATTCTTCTGTTGATTATGCGATCAGCATCAGGTCAGGTCCACGGGGATTTCTTCTTTCAAACACAAACCACTCAATTGTGCAATACTTTTCATTTTCGAAGAGCTGGTTTTGTACTGACTGTTATGTAAGATCAATGTTTCTGACAGTCAAACAAGACGCACAGAGATTTCTGATAAAGCATGTTTTATTAACTTTATTTGATAAATTGTAACTAACTGTGCAATTAAACGTAATATAATTATGGTAGGTTTGCCTTAAATAAAAGATCGCTGTTTGCATTCATGTGTGTTTTTATCTATGTTTATTTGTTTTGTGAAAGATCTGCAGCATAAATCATTATCTGTCTATGAGCAGCCATGTATATTGTTATTCTTTTGCATTAATTATCAGATTAAAACAGATATTAAAATTAGTCACGTATTTATTACTGTGTAAAATAATAAAATATGTTGTGAAAATAACGATGAAACAGACTGATGTATGTGTACAATTGAGAAATGGATACTTCTGAAGATAAATCGCAGCCCACATCTCACAAGGTAAATATTTAATATAAAAAATAATAATAATAATGCAAACATTTTCGAGAAATAAGTAATTTGTACATTCACATATTTGGTAAGATAAAAATACATTATGTAGCTGTGTATACACACCATGAGTTCAACTTTAATCTCGTGAACAGTAGGGAACATATGTATTTAATTCATTCACCAGACCCAAACATACACTAGTTTCAAATCCACTGGCTCAGTTAACATTTATAGTATACTAATAATAGCAGTGTATATCTTATTTGCATTTGAAGTGATATTATAAATCCTGTAAACATATAGAAGGTAATATTTGGACTTCTCCGGTTCTCTGCACTGACGTTTAGCACAATCGGAAATATATACGCACACACTCGCAAGATCGGAAATCCAAGATGGCGGAGATATGCAACTAGCCCATTGCCTACTGACTGTAAACTATTAGTGTCTTAAGGAAAATTCCATTGCTCCATGTTCAATTATTATGTTTCATTGAAAAAGCATGAATAACCTTCTTTAAACCCTTTCCAATAAAGACCTGTAAAGTTTATTTGGATTTAAAAAAATATTTGTAAAAATACAGCATCCTGAAAATGGGGCTTTTCTTTCTTTTTGCTGAGTCATATATATGTATGATTTGTGTTGATTTGTGTGTGTCTGAGGGGCTTTTGTTTTTAGTTCATTTGTGTTTACCAGTGGAAAGGACATACTCTCTTTAATATTCTCAAAATCGCAACATCCTCAGAGGTAATCCAGCAATACTATGGTTTAAAGCAAAACCAGTGTAGCAAAGAGACGCAGAAAAGATAAAGGCTTATAAGGCCATCCCATGATTGTGACCTCTGGATGGTAGACGGTAGACCGTAGTGGAAACATTGTCAATACCAGAATGTTATTTCACATTGTAAAGTCCCAGCTGTGGTTCATCAATATGTAATAAGTGAAAAGCTGCAAGGTTAGTGTGGTTAGGAAATAAGACAGGATGAGGACGCAAGATTAAGGACCCACACCCAAAAGGAACAAAAGCTGTCACTGATAGTACCTTTTAAAAAGGTATGCCTTCGTATCTAAAGGTCACAAAAGTGTACAACTGGAAAAAGTACCGGTCAGCTTTTGTACCTTTTCCTGAAAGTGTTGGATCTGCCAATTATTGTTTGATTTGGAAGATTTGTGAAAGAATGTCTTATGCTAACCAAGTCAGTAAACCAAAAAATACAGTAAAACAGTAATACTATGTGAAACATTATAAAAATCCTGGACATCTCTGTTAAAACCGCAGCTTTTTGAAATCATGTCAGTTCTTTTTCTAATTTTAATTTAATATTAAAACCAACAAAATTCAATTAAGAAACAAACAGAAACTTTAAGGAGGAAAAATAGGAAATATAAAACTTAAAATTACCTGTTTGCATAAATATTCAGTTTATAATAAGACAGGGTACTCTGTTTGGAATTAACCAGCCAAATTCAAACTTTTACTGAAAAGTACTTATTATCCTCCAGTCATCTTTTAGGTGATTCTGATTAGCCCTTAATAAAAATGTTCTTAGTATTCTTGGCCTGCAAAGAGCCTGCAATGTATGTGTTGGGATCTCATTGTGATGAGGTACCAATCAGGAGAGTGGTATAAAGAGGCGACTAGTGACCGATGCTAGAGGTTGCGGTCTTTAGCATCCTTATTAATTTGCCCACATCCCATGCTTGAAACTTCGGTTCAAATCCCACAAAGAACAAACAGAGGGGTTACACATGGAATACTGTGAACGCCCTCATCAAGTGGAGACAGAATACAGCAGTGACATTCTAAAGAATAGGGTATCTGTCAAAAAGTGATGGAAAAACAAAATGAAAACATATTAGGCTACGAAGAGAAATAACATACCATTAAAGGAGCTGCTTGTATGTCTGGAAAGTAATGGTCACTTCGTGCATATGAAAAAATAAATAAATAAATAAATTCAAAAAACACCTTCACTGTCTAAATTTAGCTACAATCACGTGGCAAAATATTTTATGGTCTGATTAAACTGATCTTTTTAATGTAACTTTTAAACCAATGATGAATGGTTGTGCAGCCATCTGTTTCTCTTCAGCTGGAACTGGGGCAGTAGTCAAGATCATAGGAATTGCCAAATACCAGAACATTTTGGCACAAAATCTGCAGGCCTCCATTAAAAATCTGACGATAAAGAGGAATTTCATCTTTCAGCATGATAATAAACTCATACAGAAATCTAAGTCTACAAAAGAAACAGCTTAAGAAGAACAATGTTTTAGAATGACCCAGTCAGACCTTGGACCAAAATAAGGTCTGCTCAGTGTCACATCATCAAAAAGATGGAGGTGGAGTGAAAATGAGGCAAATAGGAAGCTTTGGTGAATAGTAATGAGTATCAGATGAGCTTTGAAGTTAAACAAACCTTATCGACTGCATTTACAGCAATACTGCAATAAACCGTCTTAGTCTCTTAACTCTATTGGTCTGTCTGTGAGGCTTCTGCTGTTTCTATTCTATCTACCTTAACAATCAACATTGTGACAATGATTAATAAGTGATACTTTCATGGTGCCTTTGGGACAAAAAAAATGCTGGGTTAAAAACAACCATTTCTGGGTTATTTGGGAACGCAGCACTGAGTAAATATTGGAAAGGACACATGCTGGGTTATTTTGACCCTGCTGGTTCTTACACGACATGCCGGGTTGTTTTATTTAACTCAACTTTTGTTTAAAAATGACTATACTGCTGGCTTAAAATGGTTTGGAAATTAGAAATCACACACAAAATCACTAGAGGCATATAATCAAAAGGTAAACATTTATTAGGTCTAATAAGAATACACATGGATAAAAAAAAATCGATTTGGATTAACACAGTGTAACAATATTACATATAGGCTACATTTAAACTAAAAAAAGTATCATTTAAAAATAGTATTTTAATTTAAGTGTATTCAACCATTCTTCTGTGTTCCTTTTCACCTAAATAGTGCTGGTGTGTCACTGAAATCTGAGCCGGTGATAGGCTGCTTTTCGGTGGGGAAACTGCGAACCTCAAACCACATACTGACTCCATAACCTGCCTGTAAACAAACAGTACTGAGATTAGAGAACATATTTTAACTTAAAAGTAAAATAAATTAAGTATTATAACAAATAAAATCAGTTTGCAAGGCAAAGGTCTTGTGAAACGACTGCTGCTGACACGTTTAACTGACTGACATCTCATCCCTGTATGTTGCTTTCCATAAAATAAAATAATTTACAGCACAGTAAAGACTTTATAGATTATATAAAACGTATACAAACATCCATGTCACTGAAGAAGTGCACCAAATTGGTGGCGCTAAGAACCACTCTCTCCTGAAGAGGATGCAAAAACCGCTGCTTGTCTGCCCCACTTCTTCTTCTTTTATTTTAATACATTTTTTACAATTTTAATTCATTAGGTTCTAACATTTCTCTGATAATTTTATAACTGAAAAAATTATTTTAATCCTAGATTTTCAACCTGGTCTCAGCCTTTTGGATGCCACTGTGTTTTAGACCTACACCTTTCATAAGATAATCACATTTTCCGAAAACTTTCCAGTCTTTTTTATTCCCAGAATATTGCAACCCTAGTCTCATCAATCAATCAATCAATCAATCAATCAATCAATTATTTCCATAGCAAAAAAGACAACATTTACTGTGATTCCTCAGAGCATCTTCTTCAGTTGATCTTTAGGTGTTCCTCCGTTTCTTTTTTCTGTTCACTTTGCCTCTGCCTTTGCTCAAGAAACATTTAATGTTGTTGTTGAAATTAAGGGGGTATTTATTTGAAACAATAATAAAAAAAACAATGTAAAACAATGCACCCAATACAAGTATTATAACACTGACCCTAAACGTTTGAAATGCAGTGGATTAAAAAAAAAAAAAAAAAAAACCTAATACTGAGCAAGTCTCAAGACACTTCTCAAGATTTTAAGATGCCTTTTTTTTTGCTCCATAAAAGGCAAGAATGTTAAACACATTTTTCAGGTAGATTTTTCTAGCTTTTTGCCACTATTGTCTGGCGTCCCTCTGCTCACAAAGCAGCAGGGCAGCAGGGTGTCTCGCAGGTGAAGAACAGTAGAAAATGGGATCTTTGTGTCTTTCTGTCACATGACAGTTTAGCTATTCATTATTATTATGTTTTTATCTTGAATACAGATAAAAACTGTTCAGAATGTTTGTGTGTTTTTTAAATGTATGAATAGTGCTGAACAATACATACTGTATGTATGAACTGATTTATTAGATATTTGAGACCAAATAGTCTTAATGAATGAATGTATGAATGAATGAATGACCTATTGCCTATCCAACATGGATGGATCTCTAACTGCTGCAATGGCGTAAAACTCTCCTGATATTTTAATAACAATTACAAAAGAATAAAATAGGCTAAAGCATATTTCATTGCCTTTTGAAATTTAATATGGGTTCAATTTGTGCAGATGATTTTGCTGTCAGTGTCAAAGCACACTTTCTGTACATTCAGCATCTGGCTTAGCCTATTCGTGATCTCAACCATATTGTCAAAAGTTTCCAGTAACTTGCTGCTTATTCACCACATATGTCATCAAATTACAGTGACGCTTAGGCTATATTTCATTGCGTACAGTAATTGCTCTGCAGTAAATTCAAGCCAATTATTATTATTTGTTTATTTTGCTGATGATATTCTACTGATGAAATGAAAATCCAAGCATATAGATGATATTTGAAATTATTTCTGTTTCAGAATTAAATAAACCATTTACTTTTTGTTCCAACTGCTCCTCAGATTTTGTGGACAGGCCGTAGTTATGTGTATCCTAACGCAAACGTGCAGGTATCTGTACATCTGAGGGGGTAAAACCGTGACATCTACACGCCTTCCAAAGTGGACCAACGTGATAATTACACGTCTTGACAAGATACCGGGTTGTGTATTCTGCAACTTTAGCTGAGATTACTTACAAATTGAAATCCGTAACTGATAACAAAGTACATTGTCTAATGTTCAAACACAGTCTAATGTGAGAGGATTAAAGCAGTAATCAGAATAATCCATTACACTACACCGGTAGGCCTAAAATAATCAGACTACTTTTTGATTACTTTTAGATTTAACCTATCACCTTTATCACATTGATTTAAATAGGATAATCTTGTACTATAATGATGTAAAAGCACAAAGAGTAAGAAAATATATTCCATTCATTGTAATTAATAACAAGAAGTGCATTACACATATATGTCAAGGTTTCCCAAACTGGGGTTCATAAATGAACTGCAGGGGGTTTGGGAGTTTAATGAAAAGCTAACAATTAATTAAATTATAAAAATGTAAAATTAAAACAAATCACTTCAAAATAACAATCAGAATAAAACACAAAAAATGATTAAATAATTTATGTTTACACACCTGCATGCCATGTGACCATTAACCAGAGAACCTTGAATATGCAAATGTGATACTATATTATTAAAATATCTTTATATATAATATATTTATGTTTTCTGGGCATACAGTCATACAGGAGGAAAAGGAGGAAAAGGCAAGCCGTCCCGGGTTGCTAAAGACCATTTAAGAGTCAATGTGCGAAAATCTCATTGCTTGTACAGTGCTGTAACAGCTTCTTCTTCTTCTTCTTTTTTCTGGCTATCAACCTTGGATCTTCTAACTTAAATTCAATGAGGAACATGTTCATATTTACTGACATATTAGCCTATTACTCAACAACAATAATGATCAATTGTTGAAAAGAGTTGGAAAAGGAGCTGTGAGCCATGGACATGAATCAACAACTGATGTAAAAGACAGGTTTAAACTTGCCAGCTTTTGGACAGAAATTATTATTTTGATAACCTGATTGATGAACAGGCAATTAGGTTTTTCCAAGTGGTCTCAGACATGGCATGCCTGTGAATTTGTGTGTTCACTTATTGAGTATAATTTGCAGTTATGAAAATTTTAGACAGAGAGCAGCAACGCATAATTCTGTAAACATAAAACAATAAAAAAAAAATAATAATAAAAAAAAAATCACATCCCTGACTGTCAGGCCGATTATGAATGTAATTTGACCTCAGTCAGTGTTTTCAGTCGGTGTTAAAAGTCATTTAGCGTGTCGTGTCTGTGAATTTAAGACCAGCTATTGCCAGTCCTCCTCATAAAAAAAATAAACAAATAAATTCTCAGTCTATTTTCAGTTATGTAAGTAACTTAAAGTTCAAAATATCTGCAGTGTTCCATCTTAGAAATGTCATGATTCCTTTCTTCTATGACTAAAACGGTTTACAATATTTTACCAAATGTATTTGTTTACTTTTCTGTACAAGTTTATTTTTTAATTTTTTTTTAATGCAGAATTTTTTTTACTTAGTAAACCTTTAAATGAATGAATATAATAATAAAATAATAAATACTGATGAAATGGTTATATTGATATATATTGATGAAATAAGGAACATTTGCCACTTTCTTCATTGCATCCTGTAAGTCTCAAGATAATTTATGCATCTCACTTTACCTGTAATGTGGGACTGTCAATAAAATTATTGATTGAACAACTTGCTGAACTTTCAGAGCCCTTCGAGAATGTTCGAAGGGCTCTGAGAACAGGAGTGGTCTTATTGCGGAATGTGACTTTTGTTTCCTAAGACTATAACAAACTGGGCTGGGCATACAGTCACGGAGCAAATTAAAATAAAAAAAAAATTTCATATGCATGGCCAAAGGTCGTTTTGACCCAACGAAAACTCATCTGATGCACTATGGATCAGAAACCTCTCTCAGGTTTTTTACTGCTGTCGCTGTATCAAATCCATCTTGGATGTTTCACAGTTTCACAGTTAATGTAGGTTAGGAATGATTCATAATTTTGTGGATGTGTGAGACGTCACTATTTTAAAGGCCATGTTTTAATAATGTAACTCCTCCACTGGGGTTAATCATTTGCTGAAGTCTGATTGCATGACGTCTTCTGAACACTGTGAGATAAGGTATGCATATATATACTTGTCATCAGAGACTAACAATGATCAAAAATTAAGGGGAGATACAGGAGGAACAGAAGCAGATTGAAAACAGATAGAAGGTAAGAAGGTATTTCTATTCTATTCTATTCTATTCTATTCTATTCTATTCTATTCTATTCTATTCTATTCTATTCTATTATGTATTTTATTTGAGATTACATATAAACAGAGTTCATGCACACACACACACACGCATATATATATAGGATGTGTTAAATTGATAAAAAGTGATAAATTATTATAATATATATTATTAGATTTTTTTTTTTGAATAAATGTTGTTCTTTTTAACCTTTTATTCATCAAATATATTAGACAGCAGAACTGTTTCCAACACTCATAATAAAGCAGAATATTAGACTGATTTCTAAATGATCATGTGATAGACTGGATGTTACATGTGACACTGAAGGCTGGAGTAATGATGCTGAAAATTCAGCTTTGCATCATAGGAATAAATTATTTTTTTTAAGTATATTCAAATAGAAAACTATTATTTTAAATTGTAATAATATTTCACAATATTACTGTTTTTTTTCCGTATTTTTGATCAAATAAATGCAGGCTTGATGAGCAGAAGAAACTTCTTTCAAAAACATTAAAAATAGTAATGTTTCCAAACTTTTGGTCTGTACTGTATATATATATATATATATATATATATATATATATGATGGACACATGGCATTTACTTGAAGATTTTACTTGATTTATGTGTACTTGTTACATTTATTTATAAATTTCCTCTTTTTTATAATATTTTAAACCTATTTCCCACAATTCTCACCAAAGACAAAAAAAAAAAGTATTTAAAATAAAGATTTTGCACAGTCCAACGTTACTAAAAAGAAAATATTTGTCATCTTGATTCAGATGATCATGAAGTCATTAGTGCCTGTTGTGGCCCTGATTGCACTAGTGGTGTCCGGAGTGCAAGCATTTATTTCAGTTGGGGGTACCAGAAACACCCATGTATACATTACTGGCAATGCTGTAATGGAGAAGATCCGTGAGGTGTGTGAAGCAGTGGCTGAATCAGAAGGAAGAGATTTCAAGCCAACGGTGAGTTTATGTACAAGTAAAGGCATACAAAAAAGTATGATCATGACAGCTATGCATTTCTTCGGAATACATATAATAGCTTACATTTTTCAAACATATGACACAAAATTAAATTTCCCAATTTAATCCAGGGCTCATCAGCAGAAGAGATGCTGCGTGCATGTCTGGGCACGGCCACAGGAGATGTTTCAGGTGCTAAGTTCCGTACAGCACTAAATCAGATCTACATGCAGAATGGCATTGTGGACCGTGACTTCATGAGCAGCGCAGCACACCACTTCAATAATGAGGCCTTTAATGAAGGACGCAACCTTATCATTCAGGGGACTGCGGCTATTAAAGCGAACGTCCGCACAGACAACCTTCAGTCTGCCCGAGAAACACTAGGGCGAGTGTGTCACACACTGCAGGTCAGAGAGAGGGAGATATAGTCAATGACTTAGCACAAGCATATTGCTTCAAAATTGCTCAAGAATATGTTTTTACCCATTAAACTATTTGATGTCAATTACCTATTGACAAACCATTAAGATTAAAAACATACAAAATCAAAAAACACAATAAATATAAATACATGTTTCTCTAAAAGGTGTGTTTTTAAAAAAGTATTCAATCAAACATATTTGTCAATACATTTATTTCTATTAAAAATGCAGTAAGGCCTAAAAACATAATATATAAATATATAATAAATATAAACATACATGTTTCTCTAACACATGTGTCTTCAAATGGAAAAACAAACAAAATTTTAAAGCATTAATTTGATTGATGTTTTTATTTATTTATTTATTTTCAGGACTTTTACAGCCACAGTAACTGGGTTGAATTGGGTAACAAAAGTCCATATGACAACCTCATCAGACCGGATCTCAACATTGAGAAGATTGCAGGTACATAATGCCAGTGGGTGTGATTTATGAGAGAGATTCATTTGCGGAAACAAAAAAACTAAAATGATTGCACCATTTTTTGGTTTTGGCAAGTCCAATGTTCAAGCGTAATAGCTTGTAAAAATTAATGTTTCTACTGAAAAGTGTAGATAAGTGAACTGATGACTTGGTTCATAACTAATAACAGGTTTCACCCATGAGTAAACATCACATTGAGATTACTTTATATTGACTGATCCTGAATAGGAAATTGAGGAAAAACTCAGTAAATTGAGTTAATGTTTTCCATTTACCTGTGTGTTTTAACAGATGTATACTGCTTTAAATAGATTGCATATGTATGTGTTAATGTGCAGACATTGCGATGCCAACATGCAGTGACTGTGCCAGTGGTACCTGTCCAAACCAGCTGCTTCCTGCTATTCTCAATGGGAAGTACCTCACTTCAGGATATATGGGCTTGTTCTCCAGTGACAAACCTCAAGGTGAAGAGACAGACATAGGTTTATACCAAGAGACATGCATCTGTACAAAATTCAAGCTACTTATATTTAAAGTCTACTAATTATGTAAATAGATGAGTTGTCGAAAGCACAAATAAAAATCAAATGAGTTTTAGTGTTCATTCCTAAGTTGTTCTATGGGTAAACAACTGAGTTACGACTCATTTAAAAAAAATGTTGTCGGTATGGTCATGGCTCAACCCCTTTCCTGACACATATTGCACATTTTTGTTTCTTTCCAAGATTACACAATAGAGCTAAATCTATAAATTATATTTGTTATAATTATATATAATTATAATTATATATGTGTTTATGGGGTGTGGTTCCAATTAGGCAATGTACAAGTTTACCAAAGAGAATGACTTTGTGACAGCAGTCAACCTATTTATGATAAACCTTCATCAAAAGCAGAGCTAAAACGTAATATTTCAACATTTAGAAGTGCAAGCCTTTCACGTTTGACTTATCTGGTTTATTCTATTTCCTCACTTTAGCAACACTTAAATGAGATAACCCACAGTTTTAAAAGTAGAAAGTATATACGGGAGTGGATATGGAAAGATACTATTTAAGTTAAACTTTCCTTAACTTTTTTATGTCTTTTGTGTGTGTAAAAGGAAAATGTAGCCATGGTGGGGAGACTGACCTCAGCAGTACCCAGAATCCTCGAGGTGGGATCAGTAAAGATGAGCCCGGTTCCCATAATACTGATCTACACACTAATGCTGCAAACTTGGCAGCTGAAGCCACCCTGGAGCTGCTAGAGGACATCCGTGGAGCTATAGGAAACAAGGAGTACCTTCGGTATTGGAACAGATTCCTTGTATATGTTTAGAGAAAGATATTTTGAAAGAAATATTTGCAAAGCTGGGAGTAGTTCTCTTAAAGGTCCCATTTTTCGTGCTTTTTTGAAGCTTTGATTGTGTTTACAGTGTGCAATATAACATGTGTTCATGTTTCGTGTGTAAAAAAAAAAGTATTTTTCACACAATTCACTGTATACCGTTGTTTTCACTGTCATAAAAACGGACTGATGACTTCCTTGTTCTATGAAGTCCCTCCTTCAGAAATACGTAACGAGTTCTGATTGGGCCAGCGGTTCCTGTTTTGTGATTCGACATCAGTTTAGAGCACGCTGCCCTCCTGGAAATGCGATTGGGCTAGTTTTGAGAAGCAAGTAGGCAGGATTTGTTTTGAAATCCTGGCAATGCTGATCTGAATGCACATGCTGGAAATTTACTTATAATCACAGGAGCGTTTTTACTGACGAGATGCGCATGAAAATCTCATTCGATTTTTTTGCACAGCCCTAACATCTAGTTAACAAATCTAAACAGCATTGGCCTTTGTGTAATAAGTTACAGAAACTGTTAAACGCACCAACTTAAATAATAAAATACACTTACCGGTTGTGGTCCATAAACAACGCCTTCTCCAGACAAAGTGGGAACTGCTCCGTCTTTCAAGAATAATCTTTGTGCGAATCCGGCATTAAACTGATTGAGATTGAGGAAGCTGTCCTCAGCTAAATGTGCTGCACATAGTTTTACATGTGGATTATAATTTTCAGGAACCGAGTTAAACATAAATTGTAACCATTGATCTCTAAGTACAGCATCCCTGGGAAGGCCAAACAAAGGTGATTGGACTCAGAGATGAAAATAACAGCGTTTTGACGATATTGCGACAAACACAAACGCAACTCTTCCTCTTTTCCGTCGGAGCGCAACAAGACCACGCCCCCTTTTTTGTGTATTCCTGTGGGCGGAGGTTAGTCAAAAAACTGTTTTAGTGATATAATTACTGCAGGAACTAGAGGGATGTAGTCCAAACGGGTCGTTTATTGTAGGCGAATTCTGTTAAATAAAATATCTTGCTTGGCATTGAACTTTGAGTTTTAGAAATTTACAGATATTATTTATACTCTAACAACAACATTACACACTAACTAAAGTTTAAAACATGGGATCATGAAGAACGGGACCATTAACAACCTGTTCTCTACGTTACCATTCAAACATTTGTAGTCAGTAAGATTTTTTTTTGGAAACTATTAATACTTGTATTCAGAAAAGATGCATTACATTGATCAAATGTGAGAGTACAGACATTTATAATGTTACAAAATATAAATGCTGTTCCTTTTCTATTCACGATTTCCACATCTTTTAACAGCACAAGTGTTTTCAACTGTGATAAGACACTTTTCTTGAGCACCAAATCAGCATATTAGATTTTATTTTATTTTTTATACAAATGATCATGTGACACCGAAGCCTGGTGTAATGGCTGCTGAGAATTTAGCTTTGCCATCATGAAATGACATTTTATAATATAGTAAAATAGAAAGCAGTTCTTTTAATTTGTGAAAATATTTCACAATATTACTGTTTTTATTTTTTTTTACTGTAAACATATTTTTGCTCAAATAAATGCAGCCTTGCTGAGCAAAAGAAACATTAAAAAGTGTAACTGCACCCATACTTTTGAATGGTAGTGTATATAAATATACATTTATTTTATATATATAATCCAATTTTAAATCCAATAACCAAAATAAATGTCCCTCTTTTTTTCTCTTCATCAGGATGATGGGTATTGCGCGAACTGCAGTCCTGGCTTTTGTGATTGACACCACAGGCAGCATGGCAGACGACATTGCAGAAGCTAAAAGAGTCGCCTTCAACATCATTGACAGTAAGAAAGGGACTCAAGATGAACCATCTGAATATATTCTGGTGCCATTTAATGATCCAGGTGAGTGCAAAAAATATTTCTATTAAGCACTGAATTGCATAGCAAATAGAAATATTTGGTAAAAAAAAAGAAATCTAATTCAATGACACTAAACTGTTTTTATTGATAATTTTCATTATTTTAATGCAATTTATAATATGTTTATTTACCAATATTTGTTTTTTATCTTGTTTTTTTCCCCGTTTTTTTTTCCAAATTATGCAATTTGTATTGGGTCAAGATGAGGTATATTAAGAAACATAATGAAACATAATGAAGCCTTTATGTTGGGAAATGCCTATGGTGACATAAAATATTGCTTTTGTAGGCAGCATACTAAGATTTGGAACAGAGCAATTATGTACTTTTTCATTCGTATTACGGAAAAAGTGATCAGATATAGCCCAAATTAATGTAATAAATTACTTACAGAAACAATCTGTAAATATTTTGTATGAATTTGTAGATTTTGGACCATTAATAAGAACCACAGACTCAGTTGTGATGAAGTCAGAGATCTCTAAGCTCAGCGCTAATGGAGGAGGAGATATCCCAGAAATGTGCCTGTCAGCGCTTCAGGTACTGGGTTGTGTGGTGTTTCGGCTAATTATCTCAATCTTCATATGTTAATACTACCAATATAATTCCTAGTTAGAACTAAGAACTATTATATTATTGAATTTTATAAAGAATACAAGGAATCAGTTTTTATTGACCACTCAACAAGGTTTCTAACCTTCTGTTTCACCCACAGTTGGCCCTGACAGGAGCTCCTTCCTCCTCCTATATATATGTGTTCACGGATGCTCCACCTAAGGATACATACCTGGAGAAAACTATCAAAGCCCTCATTCGCAGCACCAAGTCTTCGGTAAAATGTTCCATCCTTTTGTCACATGCAGACCTTGCCATAACAATTTTCACCAGCCCATCATCAGTTTCCCACTATTCCAATTCTCACCCTTTCTATTCAGGTATCTTTCTTCATGACAGCATCAAAGAGAAGGCGAAGGACCCTGAGGGCATCGTCACAGTTTCAGGTGTATTATGACATGGCCTTGGCCTCTGGGGGTCAAGCCATCGAGGTCTCCAAATCCAGCCTCTCTCAAGCCACTGACATCATTGTTGACACCTCTACTTCAGCTTTGGTATGATCAGGATCTTATAGTCAATTTACTACTGTAAACATCTCACAACCAAAACATACTTCAATATTCAGAAGTATAGGGGAAGTCGTGGCCTAGGGGTTAGAGAGTTTGACTCCTAACCCTTAGGTTGTTAGTTCGAATCTTGGGCTGGTAATACTGCACCATGACCGAGGAGCCCTTGAGCACTGCTGAACCCCTAACTGCTCCCCAGGCGCTGCAGCATAAATGGCTGCCCACTGCTCTGGGTGTGTGTTCACTGCTGTGTGTGTGCACTTTGGATGGGTTAAATTCAGAGCACAAATTCTGAGTATGGGTCACCATGCTTGGCTTTATGTCACGTCACTATTCAAAGAACTTGCTCTTTCTCAAAGAAGCTATCTCTTTCATTTTTGCAATTGTTTGTACACTCTTTCTTCATCCATCAGGTGACAATTCTTCAGCGCTCCAGGGATCCAGGACTTGTAGAGAGTTTCCCCTTCCTACTGGATAAGTCTTTGTCCAACACTACCATCTACATCACAGGAAGTAGCCTCACATTCAACCTACGCAGCCCCACAGGTAAATTCAGAGGCACATAAATTAACTAAAATAAAAATGTATTTAATATTTCTTTTTCCAGAAACCCATTTTCATGACTGTACATGGTATCATGATACCAATTTGGCAGCCCTAACAAACAAAATAAAATAAACAGAATCTAGATAACTAAAACTAAACTAACAATGTTAGAGTGAAATGTTAGAAGTCATTAAAAAATGATTGTATTATAATGCTTAGCTTCAATATATGATATCAAAGTGAGTTCTTTCATTATTGCCTACTGAAATGCACTTGCTTCCAGGTGTGACTCAGTCTAACACTGTTGACAATGGACCTCTGGGCACAATTCAGAAAGTGGGAAACCTGCAACGAATCCAATTAAATGGAACTGAGATTGGCCTGTGGCACATTGACATGACAACAACTCAGCCCTACACCATTAAAGTGATGGGTGAGCCATCATGTACTTTTTTGATAAACCAATGCAAAGCCAAACACTTAAAGGGTTAGTTCACCCAATGATCAAAATTATGTAATTAATAACTCACCCTCATGTCGTTCCAAACCAGTGAGACCTCCGTTTATCTTCGGAACACAGTTTAAGATATTTTAGATTTAGTCAGAGAGTTCTCAGTCCCTCCATTGAAACTGTGTGTATAGTATACTGTCCATGGTTAGAAAGGTAAGAAAAACATCATCAAAGTTTGTGACATCAGAGGGTAAGTCAGAATTTTTTGAAGCATCGAAAATACTTTTTGGTCCAAAAATAGCAAAAACTACGACTTTATTCAGCATTGTCTTCTCTTCTGGGTCTGTTGTGAGATTTCAAAACACTGCAGTTTAGTAATATCCGGTTCGCGAACGAATCACTCGATGTAACCGGATCTTCTTGAACCAGTTCACCAAATCAAACTGAATCGTTTGAAACAGTTTGCGTCTCCAATAAGCATTAATCCACAAATGACTTAAGCTGTTAACCTTTTTAACGTGGCTGACACTCCCTCTGAGTTAAAAAAAAAACAATATCCCCAAGTAATTCACATACTCAAACAGTACACTGATGTTACGATCGGGAACCCAGGGAAACACAGGAGACGAGAGATCCAAACGGTGTGGGTTTTAATCGGTAATCCAATTCAGAATCCAACAAGCAGGGGTCAAAACCAAAAGTCAATCCAAACAAACAAACAAACAAACAAACTAACAGGGAATGGAACAGGAACAGGAATAGGAAACTCTGAAGGCGAGGAAACTGGGTGATGGAAAGAAAGCACTCCATGAAAACAAACAGAAACAGACCGGTAAATATAGGCAGGGTAATGATTATCAAGTGAAGACACCTGAGTGCAATTAACAGGAGTGCAATTACTGTGATGAAGGGACATGGCTTTGTGGGAATTGTAGTGCCTGCGGTGAGGTGCCTATGGGGAAGTAAGACCACTAGTGGAGACTCAGGGAAATAGAGACCAGACAGCTTGACATTACCCCCTCCTCCACGGAGCAGCTACCAGATGCTCCACCCGAACACAGAGACCAGGAGGGAGGTGTAGCGGCGGAGGACCAGGGGGAGGGACGGAGGGCCAGGTAATATAGGGAAACAGAGGCAAGAAGTCGGAGGACCAGGGGGAGGGACGGAGGGCCAGGTAATAGGGGAACAGAGACAAGAAGTGCAAAAAAAAACAAAACAAGGAGCCCAGGAGGGAGGTGGACCAGCGGAGGATCAGGGGGAGGGATGGAGGGCCAGGTCCATAGAGGGAGACAGATAGAAGAAGAGCAAAAAACAAAAACAAGGAGACCAGGAAGGAGGTGGACCGGTGGAGGATCAGGGGGAGGGACGGAGGGCCAGGTCCATAGAGGGAGACAGAGAGAAAACCAAAAAAAAAAAACTAAAACAAAACAACAACAAAACAAAAGTCCAGGAAGGAACAAAAGGTTCAGTGGCCCAGGGCCGAACCGACAGGGCAGGAATCCAAGACCAAGACAAGGAGAGGCTCTGGTAGTTCAGCCGAGACGTGGAGAGGCTCTAGTAGTTCAGCAGAGACGTGGAGATACTCTGGTAGTTCAGCAGAGACGTGGAGAAGCTCTGGTAGTTCAGCAGAGGCGTGGAGAAGCTCTGGTAGTTCAGCAGAGGCGTGGAGAAGCTCTGGTAGTTCAGCAGAGACGTGGAGAGGCTCTGGTAGTTCCGCAGAGACGTGGAGAGACTCTGGTAATTCGGTGGTGTTTAGACTGGATTCAGGAAGATCATTGGTGACTTGACTCTGCTCATGAAGATCAATGGTGACTTGCATTTGTTCATGAAGATCAATGGTGACTTGCCTTTGCCCATGAAGATAGTCGGTGACTTGACTTTGCCCATGAAGAACACTGGAGACTTGACTTTGCCCATGAAGATCATTGGTGACTTGCCCTTGCCCATGAAGATCAATGGTGACTTGCCTTTGCCCATGAAGAACACTGGTGACTTGACTTTGCCCATGAAGAACACCGGTGACTTGACTTTGCCCATGAAGATCACCGGTGACTTGACTTGACTCCGGAGTGTCAACAGTGACTTGCCCTGACTCTGGCGTGTCAACGGTG
The DNA here is from genome assembly GCF_963082965.1 of Carassius carassius. NCBI lineage: Eukaryota > Metazoa > Chordata > Actinopteri > Cypriniformes > Cyprinidae > Carassius > Carassius carassius. The sequence goes on from NC_081760.1 coordinate 29,567,701, forward strand.
ACTTGACCTGACTCTGGAGGGTCAACGGGAACCTGATTCAACTCTGGAGGGTCAACTGTGGCTGGCATCTTGTGCAGAGGCGCTGGACAAGTGGCCATCTTGTGCCATGACTCTGGGCCGGCGGCCATCTTGGGCAGTGGCGCTGGGCCGGCGGCCAACTTGTGCTGTGGTGCTGGGCTTGCGGCCATCTTATGCTGTGGCGCTGGGCTGGCGGCCATCTTGCGCCGTGACGCTGGACTGGCGACCACCTTGTGCTGTGGCGCTGGGCTGGCTGTTTGTAGACCACAGCCTAGAATCGGCCATCCCACCGGGAGAGAAAGGAGTGGCTGGGGTATCCCACGGGAGCCGATGTTGTAGGTAGAACACGAAATCCCAGAAATTAAAAGCGTCCAACTGATCCATTTCCTCACGAGGCACCGGGTCATCCAGACCGGTGTTGAAAATGTCTTTTAGGGCCACACAGGAGACGAGAGATCCACACAGGAGACGAGAGATCCAAACGCAGTGAGGGTTTTAATGGGTAATCCAAATCAGAATCCAACAAGTAGGAGTCAAAACCAAAAGTCAATCCAAACAAACAAACAGGGAATGGAACAGGAACAGGAACAGTAATAGGAAACTACACAAAAACAAACACAAACAGACCGGTAAATATATGCAGAGTAATGACTATAAAGTGAAGACACCCGAGTGAAATTAACAGGAGTGCAATTACTGTGATGAAGGGACATGGCTTTGTGGGAATTGTATTGCCTGCGGTGAGGTGCCTATGGGGAAGTGAGACCACTAGTGAAGACTCTGAGAAAGAGAGACCAGACAGCGTGACAACTGACTGAACTGCTGTGAAGAGAGAACTGAAGATGAACACCGAGCCAAGCCAGATAATGAACGATAGATTGACTCGTTCTCGAGTCAAGAACTGCTTGCATCAGTTTTCAGATCATCAGTAGTTCTTTCAGACAGTTAGATTCAATAAACCGGTTGAAGAAAATGGTTCACCGTTTTTTTTGTGCTCAACGTAATGACGTCATTTGTGATGATTGCCCTTGATTCAAGCCTTCGGTTTACCCGCGCTCATAACATTAGCACAGAATCAGTTCAGAATCAATCATCAGAATCAGTTCGGTTCAGACGCTCTGTGTGTCATTCTGCTTCACACTGACACGCTCATCAAAGACAGTAAAAGAAATGGACACAGGGACCCCATTGTATTCAACGGAGACAAGTGAAGTCAATTAGAAGCACGCACTTGCTGGGGGTAGAGCGTACTGCGCAGACTCAAACTGAGCTTGATGATGTAGATGTCACGTGAGCAACCTGTTTGACAAATGTAAGTCTTCTAATCATTGTGCCAAGAGAAATCTGAATCACCCACCGAATCTTGCAGACGTTGTTGAATAATTTTGTCCCGTTGCTTTTATGGACTCTCTATGGGCTTCTCCCTTGACTTCATGCATCCACGTCCCCCCTATTGCCTCATACACAGTAAAAGATTGCCGGCGAGCTTCTCCTCCTGTCCATGCGGTCATTTCATTGTTTTAACTCAGAGGGAGTGTCAGCCACATTAAAAAAGTTAACAGCTTAAGTCATTTGTGGATTAATGCTTATTGGAGATGTGAACCGTTTTAAACGATTCAGTTCGATTTGGTGAACTGGTTCAAAAAGATCCGGTTACATCGAATGATTCATTCGCGAAACGGATATCACTACACTGCAGTGTTTTGAAATCTCACAACAGACCCGGAAGAGAAGACAATGCTGAATAAAGTCATAGTTTTTGCTATTTTTGGACCAAAAAGTATTTTCGATGCTTCAAAAAATTCTAACTGACCTTCTGATGTCACATGGACTACTTTGATGATGTTTTTCTTGACTTTCTGGACATTGACAGTATACCGTACACACAGTTTCAATGGAGGGACTGAGAGCTCTCTGACTGAATCTAAAATATCTTAAACTGTGTTCCGAAGATGATCGGAGGTCTCACGGGTTTGGAACGACATGAGGGTGAGTTATTAATGACATAATTTTGATTATTGGGTGAACTAACCCTTTAAGTTATGACAACCTGTCATGAGGAGAATATGGCATATTGTATATTTATACTTTACTCCTAAAGTATCAAGAGGAAAATGGCTAATGCATTGATCAAAAAACATTTTAATTTAAAATTTTGATAATAAAAAAGCTGTGGTACTCTGAGATGTATGTTGATAGTATTTTTATGCCTTTCTAATGTAATGTAATCTTTTACAGGTCAGAGTGCGATTACATTCATCTATGAATTTGTGGAGGAATTTAAAGGACCCCATCCTGCATTTGCTGCCATTGATGGGCGGCCGTCAGCAGGTTTAAACCGTTGTTCTGTTTAACTATTAAACAATCCTTATTAAATGATTTGAATGGAAGTGTACAGATTTGTTGCTCTTTATTTAGGCTCACCGGCTAAGCTGCTTCTAACACTGACTGGAGAGAAAGGTCCAGAGGCTCTAGAGCTGCAGGAGGTTGCTCTCATGGAGGTGTCTGGGGTAAAAGTGTCTAATGGAACCATTGAGAAAATGGATGGTGGAGATTACCTTATTACTGTGAAAGAAGTGCCAGAAGGAGAGTTTGTGGTGTTGCTGAAGGGAAAAGACAAGACCTCCTCCAGCCTGTACCAGAGGCAGACCACCACACAGATGTCTCAGTCTAAAGTCACAATAAAGGTACAAACTGTATTCTTAGTGTATTCTTCTTCTTTACATTTAATGAGACCAATAGGTAGGTACATTAATGACAGCATATTCAAAGATAGTGTGTATCCTTCACACATAATGGCATGACATTCCAAACAATGCATTGTTCAATGCAAGTTCAGTGAAAACATTAATTAATGGTGGATGATATGAAAATATTGGGTCACATTCACTAATGATTGCGTGAGTTTTTTACATTTATATGAAACATCTCATGAAAAATTTCTGACTGTGTATGCTTGTGAATTAGTTTTTAATCTCATTCTAAAGTATTCTAAATGAATGGCTACATAACCAGGGTTAGTCATTTTAATAGAACATGTTCAAACACCGTCTTTACATAAGGGCTTTCTGCACAGCCTGTCCTTTACAGTCTTTCATCACTCTTAGCAAACATATGACTAAATCTTGATGATAAAATATATTTAACATGAAATATCTACATAGAAAAATTCTGAATTATTAATATTTTTTTGTATGTGGTTTGTGGTATTTGTTCCTTATTTTTTCATCATAAAAATAATTAATGAATTTTACAGTAGTATGCAAGTTATTCATTGATCTTTTTTTGTGTGTATGTGAAAACACATACAGAATGAACAGTGCTCTCTTCCACCCTCAATACCCATGGCTGAAGTGCCCTTGAGCAAAGCATTGAACCCACAGTTGCTCCCTGGGCACTGGATATATAGCTGCCCACTGCTCCGGGTGTGTGATCATGGTGTGTTCACTACTCACTGCTGTGTGTGTGCACTTGGATGGGTTAAATGCAGAGCACCAATTCTGAGTATGGGTTACCATACTTGGCAAATGTCACGACTTTCACTTTCATATCTAGCTCGACAGCAGTGACAGCAGTGGCAATCCACCTGTCACTCAAGTTATAATTTAAACGTATGAGTAATAACAAAATTCACCCCCCTCACAGTTGTCATGAAGGGCAAAATTAGCTATATAGACCAAAATAATTTTTTGAACCAGGCTGTAAACATGTTTTACTGTAAAGTTAATCATTTTATCATGGGGAGTCTATGGGATTGACTCCCTTTTCAGCAACCCTCAAGCAGCCATTCAATGAATTGCAGTTTAAGTCACTTCCGTATGGGCTTCCAGAGAGAGAGAGAGAGAGAGAGAGGTTGCCGCTTGGGTAGTAGTCTGCTGTCAGAAGTGCGGATCAAGGGCACATAACGGCTGCAAAGGGGGCGCTCACGAGCACCCTTTTGAATGCTAAAATGACAAATGGGACACTCTACGGTCTCGTGGACTGACACGCGCAGTCTCGCACGTGGTGGCCATTATAAGTCCTGTCGTGGCAAAATTAAATCAACTCTCATCAGCATAAGAGACAGACTCACTCTCAGGTTATAATTAAAAAGAAAGCTTTTATTCTTTGCAAAGAAGGTCAGACAGTCATACAGTAACGCTGAGTTCCTGCAGAGTGCGACGGACCCAGGAAGAGGGCAGTCCTCCACTTTATTTCCCACTGCTGCGTCAAGGTTACAAAGTCTTAGCAGCTGTAAATTACCATGGATGACATAAAACACACTCTCTGTGGTTTGTTACTCACACATTTAGGACTTAGGTGACCCCCTCAGGTCATCCTCAGGCATTGTCCCACCCCACTATATGGCCCAATGACCCTCTCAGGTCATTCTTATACATCTGTTTCCCCCCCAGGTGTCCCCCTTCTGAACCCACACAGCAATTCTAAGAAAACACATGCATATATAGGCATACAGAAGCAATGTTAAATTAATTTTTCTACCACAGTCCGCAGGACTGAAAGTGCACATGAAGTGTTGCATTTGGGACATGGCCTTATTATTGGGTTTAGCTCTACCCGGTAGGGGTATCTCAAAAATCCAGGGGCACTGTCACTAGCCTATTAGACACTTGTAAGTCCTATGACCATTATACTTCCTTTTAATGGCAGTAGGCAGCTCACTAGTTGTTTGAATAAACCTAAATTGAATTCTAATCCCATTTTCTTTCCATCTAAAGGCAATTGCAGACAGTTCCATGCTGCCAGGAGAAGTATTTAAAATAAATTTTACTGTTACAACCAATGGAACCAGTGGTGCCTACACAATTCGTGCAAGGAATGACAAAAACATCCCTATGTCACATCCACCAACGTAATTTCATCACTTCTCAGATCACTCAGTAATGATTTTATCAGCTTTCCTTATCAAGAATAAAATTAAAACAATCTGTTTCTTTGTCATGCCAGTCTCAATCTCGTGAGTGGCGGCAGTGCTCAGGAGACATTGTCTGTCACTCCACCTGGTGATATGGTCTCAGGCACAGATGTTACGCTAACCATCGAGGCAGAAGGTCCTGGAGGAAGTGATTCTAACTATGTCGTCCTTCGCCTTTCTGTTCTCTCCAAGGTAATGTCACGTCACTTTCACTAACCTCCGATGGTTTCAGACAGACTGATAAAACAATCTGTTTTTGTGAAATTTCAGTGGAAAAGAATGTCTGCTTTGATTAGCAAATTGAATGAGGCATATATTTGTGGAATGTTATTTCAGTACTGATTTTGCAGTAGTGGTGTCCCAGCATAAGAAAATTTACAGTTTAGACCTCTAAATGATTTCTATGGCAGCCAGTTATTTATTCACACAAAACAAATTGTGGTTGACTTATGATTAATATATGCTACCATTCAAAAGTTTGGGGTCAAGTATGATTTTTTTTTATTTTTTCAAGAATTCTTTTATTTAGCAAGAATGCATTCAACTGATCAAAAGTGGTAGTTTATGCTTTTACTTCATTATAAAATATTTATGTATTATATAAATATTGTTCTTTGCTAAATTTCTATTTATCAAAAAATCCTAAAACAAAATGTATCATGATTTTCATAGAAATATTAAGCAGCTCAACTGTTTTCAACACTGATTTTAATAAATGTTCCTTGAGCAGCAAATTAGCATCTTAGAATGATTTCTGAAGGATCATGTAATACTGAAGACAGGAATAATGTCTGCTTTGCATTACAAGAATAAATTACAATTTAAAATATATTTAATTTGAAAACCGTTATATTAAATTGCAATGACAAGCTGATGTTTCAACTCCCCCTTAACTGTTCCATCTAGGTTACCGACTTTTCACCCCCAAAATGTGAAGTTGTCGATGTACAGGGTACTTGCTACTCCTCCTCTTGCAGCTCATCAAACTGGGAACTGTCTGTCAACATCACAGATGGTAATGGCACAGGCATCGAGAGCATTTCCATCCAGCAAGGCAGTGGAAACTTCACCCAGAGGAAGGTGGAAGATGGTGTGATTGTGTTTATGGGTCTGTATGAGGCCTCATGTTGCTCACCTTCTGTGACTTTGTCTGCAGTTGACAAGGTAGGGAATGTGGGCAGGTGCAGCTACACCATGAAGTCCAGCGCGGGCTCACGCCTCATCAGCATGTCCCTCCCTCTGTGGGCATCTATGATTTTATATGGTTTTCTACGTGACACTTTCCCTTAGTAATGAAATTTAATTTATCCAAACAAATTCACAGTCATCTTATCCTTCTCTTTCTCATCCCATTCTTTTATAAAAAAATATAAACAAACATTCCATAATTGGTATTTCCAGATATGCAGGACTACCAATGAAGAACTATGCTGCTTATACAGACCATACAAGCCTCAAAGATAGATTAGAGTTTTGTGTGAGTTCATATGACAGGCAGAAATATAACTCATTTGTTATTAACATGAATCTAATAGAAATGAATGTTGCAAAAAATGTAAAAATAAATGCTTTCTAATCTACAACACTACTTTTTTTCTGCACAAATATATAAAATATTTATTATATTTTGTCTAACCAAATAAGTTCACATATATTTTGAATATTAATAAATAATTCTGAAGTACAGTACACAATTGTGTACATTGTACACACATATCTGCAATGATTTGCAGGTCAGTTTACAGTTCAGTAACCCTAATATACACTTAAGGACTATGAGAGTTGTACTACATAAAAGATTATTGTTATGTGCCATAAACACTAGTCATGCGTTTACTAACTAGTGTTTTGTGCTTGCATTGAATGATGTGGTACATTTTGAAACATGAACATGTAATCTAAACTATCTCAACTAGCTATCCAAATGTTAACCACTTTACACTTTTTTTTTAATTAATGCAATGAAGCAGTTAACATACTTTTTTTTTAAATCTTTTAAAGAGCCATCTTCATAAATTAAAGGGATAGTTCACCCAAATAAGAAAATTATTATTAATTATTATGATTTAATCATCCTCAAACCATCTTAGGTGTATAGGACTTCATTCTTTCAGCCGAATACAATCAGAGTTATATTAAAAATGTCCTGGTTTTTTTTCAAGCTTTATAATGGCTGTGAATGGGGGTCGAGATTTGGAAACAAAATAAATTGCATCCATCGATCATAAAAAGTACTCTGCATGGTTAATAAAGGCCTTCTGAAGTGAAGCAATGCGTTTGTGTGAGAAAAATATACATATTTAAAACTTTACAAACCGTAATCTCTATATTCTGCTAACTTTCATACAGGCCTTTACAAGAAAGTAGTGTTCTAGCAGATGAGGAGGATGTAGGCAAATCATAAGTGTTAGTCACTTCTCACCGGAGCTTATGCTACCCCTATGGCCTACGTAATCCGCTGGAACGCCACTGGACCGGAGCACTTTTTATGACGGATGGATGCACTTTATTTAGCTTCAAATTCTCAAACCATATTCACTGCCATTCTGAAGCTCGGAAGAGCCAGGATATTTTTTCTGATTGTATTTGTCTGAAAAAAAAAACAGAAAAAAGTCATATACACCTGGGGTGGCTTGAGGGTGAGTAAATCAAGGGGTAATTTTCATTTTTAGGTAAACTATTTCCTTAATGAATTTAGAATATAAGTATGGGTTTTATGGATTTAACATTTTCCTTACAAAAATAAGGTTGGTTTTGTGCAGTTTTTGTAATTGCTCCCTTAATAATATTATGGTCCTGAAGCAAAAAGTGACTGAGGACAACAATGTTATGGTATTATGAATTATTAAGTTATCTACGGGTAAAAAACAGATGGGTTTGCGTGTTGTCAGATATTCATGTTCATGGAAATGGAGAAATTCAGTCATTAAATCATTATCAGCTCCAAATAAAAATGAACAAGTGGAGCAATAAAATCTCAACTGAATCAACATTTATACATTACATAAGTAAGATAAGAACAAATGGTAGAGTGATTTAGATTTTGATCTGATTGACTGAGCCTGTGATTTGGCAGTGGCCAGCCAGAACATATTCACACAGCTGGCGAGTATTTAGGCAGATTACTACCATGAATTGACTTATAAATTTGAATAGCGCATCCAACACCCTATAGCTTCAATTAATGCTGCACAACTAAGCAGTTTGTGATATTACTTGGGGAAAAAGGCTTTAGCTAAATAACTATGTCACAAACATTTTCAGGAAAATGTTTAATTGGTTTTGTCTTTTTTTATTTTTTAAACGAAACAAAAAGAATTCTGGGATTATCAGAAAGATAGGAGACATTGATATGAAATATTAAGCTACTATAAAACTACACAGTAGAATGCTTTCTTTCTTTGTTTTTTGGACCACTTGAATCAGACTGGAGGAACTGATTGTACTGCCAATGGAACGTGAAATATGTCTAATATAAGTTTCACCTCCCTTTGGAGAAACATGCACAATAATTGTCTTTCTTCCCTGCAAAGACATACAGTAAGAGATTTTTCCAAGATTCTCCCATGAAGAACATTATACTAATGGTTTTTATAAATCATAACCTGTATGCTACAATTGACAGCAGAAGGATATTACACTCTCTCAGTCCCATCCATCAATACTGGAGGCTTCAGGACAGGGTGGGAATTATGTAATTTTAGGGGCAAGGCCATTTGGCCTCCACCTTTTCTTTTTTTTTAGGGGCACCAAGGCCATATGACAGGGCACAAAGGCAATTGAGTACAATTCAATGGTTTTCCCATTCAGATTGATACCATAACATCCTAATTTGGAATAAGACATGGATTAGGGCTTTTTTAATTAAAAAAACAGCTGCAACCCCACTTTTGAAAAATCCCCAGAAATGGCATACCCAAACTGAAACAGATACAGTTCATGAACCCTTTGTACTAAAAGCACAAGTATGATCTCATTTGAAAGCTGACACCTGGTAGTTTATTGTAAATGTAGAATTAATTATTGTCATAATGAAAAAAATAGTTATAAATAGATTTTTAAAAAAATTAAGTTATGAGAATTTTTTTTTGAAACATCTTCATGAAATAAAATTGAAGTTGGCATTGTATCAATCTAGAAATGCACTGCAGCTAAAGCGACATGTCTGACCATGTTATACTTAAAATCTGAAGATGATGTCTAAAACTCTATTTAGGTAAATGTTTTTCAAGATCATGTCATATGACTTTATTTATTATCTTAGCACACCATCAATACACAACAATTTATGAGATTAAAACCTTGTTTGTGCTCCAAACGTTATAAAGCAAGTCGAGTGTTCTAAATAACCTTCTGTGATCTGATTTGGCTTCAGATAAATAAAAAAATCAGACAGAAAATATAATATTTTATGTAAAATGCAACTATGATAAAGTCTATCGATTAGCATAACATTATACATATAATCTATTATTATGAGAATGCCTGAAATGGCTCGAAGAACACAGGTAAGTCAAATATCATTGCAAAAATGTTTATTGTCTTCAAAACGAAATATAATCTGCATGTTACAGCGATCTGTTAGCTCTGTTTGTGGTCGGGGATTTGGGATTTCCTGCATTGTCGAACGCTCTTCTTCATGTGTTTTTAAATATGGACTATAATGTTCAGTAGAGCGCCCTCGGGCTGCTGGTATGAATTGAAAACACAGCACATCAGTATACAGCGCTCATAATGATTACATCGACGCATCTGGCTATAAATTCAATAAAATATTATTCCTGTCAATAGAAATCTGATGTTAACTGAGAATATATCAATATTTCTCCAAATCTGCACACTTTTGAGCTAAAAGCCGTGAGGGTTGATTACAAGTTCTAAATAGTCAACTCAACGTATCTGTTCAGTTCAACATACGTCCGTCATGTAGGCTATAATATCAATACGGCAGCAGGAAAAATACTAACTGTTAGCTAACGTTACATTCACAGCCTCAGGTAGTAAACTAAATGCTAAATGGTGCTGCAGCCGCCGACCTTTTTCCCCCTGAGATGTTTGTTGTCCTAAGTAGCTTGCTAGCTTGCAAAAATGGCAAATACCGGTAATACTAAGTGGGTCATTCTTCATTTGTGGTGGCAAGTGGTGTCCCTCTACTTTAAAACAGTTTAAATAAACTTTAAATACCATTAAAAAAATTTGTTGTTGCATTTTTGTATTCTGTAGGATAAAAACAATTTTTGCACTATTAATAATTACATTTTTGTATTAAAATACATATTTTATTGAGTTTGAAAGATTACTTTTGTAACAAAATATGCATGTTCCCGCCATACCTCAGAGAGGTTTCATAGAATGTAATGGCAACAATATAAAATTTTTAACACAAATAAAGTGGTTATATTGTGAATATAGATTTAATTCAACATGTACAATTCTATTAAATTGTTTTTAAAAATACATATTTTGTAATATTTAAGAATAAAGTAGTGTCCCCCAAATTCATGTCTGTGGTGTTACATCAATGGACGTCGTCCCTTTAAGAAAAGGGGGAAATCTATTTGGCCTACTTCCTGTGTGTAAAGGCCATTGCAGGTGCTGGTTGATCTGAGGGGTGCATGGTGAGTACATTCTTTCTTATTAATTTTCTTAAAGTTAGCTAAATTCCTGACAATTTCATGTGTCGCACTTTGTTAGTGTCTGTGGTGTTATGTTGATAACTTGCAGATTTTACAAATTTTAATCCAAATTTTGATAATTGCATGTTTATTCATATCTCCAAAATATGCCCTGATCTTTCAATCATCATGATGGCAGCCTCCATTTTAGAAAAGTCTGGATTTAGGCTAATTTGTCTGTGGTGTTACTGTCTGTGGGTGTTATCCTATCCTGGTAACACCACAGACACCACAGACTCTATAGTAACTCTGTAGTAACTCCACAGACAATATACAACCAGCAATGTTGTATTTTTAATAAAACACATAGAACAGCCATAATCACATAATTGTATCTCTCTTGTCAGGTATGTGGATACATGATTTATTCACTGAAGATGTTTTTTTTATTATTTTATTTATTTTTTTTGAATGTTTTGTGTCAAGTCTGTGGACAGTTTTTTGTATTCTCTATTGAAACATATCACGCATTGTGATTGCAGCACAACCCATTGTGCAGACAATTTTTTGATAGAGTGAGAAACACTCACTGTGAGAAACAGTGTTTATGTAGTGTTTTAATAATTTTTTTATTCAGTTTTTCTCTAAATGTTCTTTTATCAGAGAAGATAGTTCTTGTAATCTTACGCATGATGAATTTCAGTATTTTGCTCAATAAACTTTAAATTGTTAAACCTTTTATGCAATATTATGTCTGTGGTGTTATATTATGTCTGTGGTGTTACTTCAAAAAGTATCTGAAATTTCTTTCCTTCAGAGCCATTTGATCATATAATTTAATGTTTTTAGACTGTAAAGTGGTTTTAATATTTTAGAATAAAGACTATAAAAGTAACACAGACCATTTTTCCTGCCTTTTTTTATGTATATACACATTTAAAAAAAACTAAACAATTCTTCTTTGGCAAAAATAGGGGCCAAGATGAACAATTAAACATTTCTTTTGAAAAATTAAATTTAAATGATCAATGCAACCGAGTCCTTACAGTAATTTATGTATTTATTAATTATTACCTAAAGTTGCATATCCCTGCTCATTTTAGAACAAACCAAAATTTTACTTCAAATATTGGTAACACCATAGACATAAGTGGTTGTTTCACCAGTGTTTGATTCAAATTATTTAAAGATCTAAATTTTATTAAGCTTCAATTTTAATGGATATATAATATTAAACAAATTTTAAATGCATAGCAATACATTTTATTAAAAGAAAACAAACAAGCATTTTTAAAATTTCTGCCTCTCATTTGCCACCCCAATTGAAGAATGACCCAAGTGTTACGTTCAGTCAAATACTAACGTTACCACATTTATCAGTTACGTATCATATCAAACCGGCTTAGCTTGTTTGCTAATGTTTACCTGAGTGTCTGTCGTTCTTCTGTTGGTGCTGAGGTTACATGCTTCTTCTTGCACTGCTGTTTTGAGGTGCGAGATCATCGATGTGATTATGACACTCACTGCACCTGCGCGAATCCACGAACTAATTGAAGTTCAGAGACTACTTGGGTGGCTCGCTGTAATTCAAAGCAAGCCCACTATGCCGCACTGGCTCTTTATACATGGAACTTGGACAGGGCCAGGGCACACAGGCCATTGTGGCCGTAGGAAGATTTTTTTTTCACGGGGCATGAAGGCCAAAGTGTAGGGCAATGGCGGCCATGGCCGCGGTATAATTCCCACCCTGCTTCAGGATCTAATGCCACATTTACACATAGCCGGGTATTTAGAGAAACGAATATTTCCCCCTCTCCGTTTTCAAAAATAACATCGTGCACACAACATCGTTTTCAACAAAGTTGTCGTTTACATCAACCCGCATAAATACGCCGTCGAGCGCCATCATAACTATGCCAAACCTATGGGCGGCAGTGTAGGGAGAAGGATAAAGCCATGCAAGCCAATCAGAATCCTCAAAATCGAGCAACTTCCTGTTCCTTTCAAAACAACACAGACATGATATAATACAGCAGTTGTGTTTGCAAATGCAAACAGACCAAAAGCGTTTGCACAAACGTAAAAATGAGTACCACCTTAACAGCATCCATGATCAAACAGTAACGTTACCCAAACAAACTCTAAACATAGGGCGCTCACATGACGTTAAGCATTTTCTGGTGCATAATGTGACGTTTGAGAACCTAAAACCCCGTTTCTCCCAGTTGACACGGCAACACATAACCGGCGTTTTCAGAAATCTCCACTTTGGCCGGAGTTTTTAGAAATAATCGTTTTCAGGGATAAAAACGGCATTTTCGTGTAAATGACAGGCCAAAACGCAGGGAAATATCTGCGTTTTCCCATCGTGTAAACGGGGCCTAAATTACAATTTTAAAAAGTACTAATTTCTTCATTCACCCAAACCACATCACTATCAGGTAATTGTGACAAGTGGGGCGGGGCCGAGGGACGTGGGAACGAGCGAGGCCGGTGGAGTGATTGGGAAATGAACAACACCTGTTCGACCCACCGGTCTTGAGTCCCACAGAGGAGATGGAAGGATATAAAACAGGAGCGACGACAGTGAAGGACGAGAGAGGACCAGGCCTGGGCTTTATTTTATGTTTTGGTTTTTATTTGTGCGCATCAGTCGTCCGCGAGGGGCTGATTCGCTGTTTTGTGTTTATTTTGATTATTAAAGTTTCATTTTGATTATCCGCCGGTTCCCGCCTCCTTCTTCCCGATGATTATGGAGTTTTGATTATTACAGTGGTGCCGAGGCCCGGGAGAAGGAGGGACGCGCTGCTGAAGATCCCTCGCCGCTGTGGTGAATCCGCAGTGCCATCGAGCAGGCAAGGAGGTGTGCCGCCATAGACGCTCGAGGCGGTGGGCTGGAGTGAGTTGCCGCGGACGGGCGCCCGGCCGCCCGTGATGTGGAGGGGCAGGCACCGTCCGTGAGGGAGCGGAGGAGTCGGCGCCGTTCGCCAGGGGGCCGGAGCCAGCTGCCTCCGTGAAGGAATCCGGAGGAGCAGGGAACGGGTGACTCCTGCCGGCTGCCCAAAACCGGAGGAGCCATCGCCGTCCACCGGGCGGCGGAGGAGTGTCGTGCCGTCCGCCGAGGGTCTTCCAGTGCCACCGCCAAGCACCGCGGAGGAGATCACCCAGCTGGTGGAGGGCCGAGCAGCAGTGCGTCTGGGAACCGGAATTTTTTTTTTTTTTTTTTCTCCCCTCTTTCGTCTCTGTCGCTCCTCCTTCCATCTCCTTTTCTCTCGCCTCGTCTGTCCTACCCCCAGGTTCCCGCAGGTCCCCGTGAGCGGTCCCCCCCGGAGGGAGGGAGGGGGTGGGAGTAGAGCGCAGTCTCGGGCCTGCGAGGGGTAATGGGTGTATTACCCCCCGGCCTGCGAGGGGTAATGGGTGTATGTGACGAGTGGGGCGGGGCCGAGGGACGTGGGAACGAGCGAGGCCGGTGGAGTGATTGGGAAATGAACGACACCTGCTCGACCCACCACCGGTCTCGAGTCCCACGGAGGAGATGGAAGGATATAAAACAGGAGCGACGACAGTGAAGGACGAGAGAGGACCAGGTCTGGGCTTTATTTTATGTTTTGGTTTTTATTTGTGCACATCAGTCGTCCGCGAGGGGCTGATGCGCTGTTTTGTGTTTATTTTGATTATTAAAGTTTCATTTTGATTGTCCGCTGGTTCCCACCTCCTTCTTCCCGATGATTATGGAGTTTTGATTATTACAGTAATATTGTATTAAACTATATACATTTCTGATTTGGTGCACACAAGAGAGTTGAGAGTAATTAGATAGAAATGCATTCATGTTAGGTTGATGTGTGCATTTATGTCTATTAGGGACACTTTAATGTAAAGTATTAAATTTAAGTAAATTCTTAAACATTGACCTGACATTGACTCACAATGGCGAATAATGTGGCACAGCATCCTCCAATCACAACAATGGGATATGATGGGTTAGAAGTAATGGTGGCTCAAGTAGGTTAATAGGATTTGACTGAAGATGGATCAGACATAAAATGATAATCTGATCCCCTGATGGGAATTCTGACACTCATGTTCTATATATCCACACCATGCATTTTCTAAGTGTGTGTGTGAGTGTACATACGAGTTGAGCCTGAGCGGAGCTTTGTCTGAGAAAGATTGCAGTCTGGGACCACAATATTGTGTAGCATGGTACCAGAGCACATATCGGCTCCTCAAACTACTGCCCCAGCTCTTCATCATCCTCATCCTCAGCTGCCACATCACTACTTCCCTCCAAGGACGGGACACCCTTTGACAGGAACCATTTCATTATGCATTGTGCATATTATATGTCAAAAAAATCATGCCATGTCTATACTAAAAATTACATTATTGTTATTTTTTTTTTAAAAAAGTTATAAAGAAAGATAATCCTGGGAAATGAATCAGTCTGTCTGGCTATCTATCTGGGACTTTGGTATGCAGTTAAAGGTTAGGATTATAACTTATTCAGTAGTATTATATCACATTGGTAGTGTATATTAGCAATTTTTGTTGTTTTCTTGTGGTATCTGATAAAGCGTTTGGACCCGGAAGCGGTGACACGTGACGTCAGACTTAGCAAGCGAATAAGCTAAAGCTAGAGCTATATATTTAGCCTTCTTCAGATTCCTTTGTATCCACCTTCAGCAGCTGCATTATGGAAATATAACCACTAGGGGGCACCAAACAAGCACTTTTAATATTCAAAGTATTAACAAAGGGACAGACTTGTGTTGAAAAAGTCTATATTTTTCATAAGGTGATTGTGGCACAAAATTTTCAGTATTGTGTGGATTCACTAAAGTTAAAAGAGAGAGAGAGAAAAAATAATAAAAAGTAAATTATTACACTAAACCTTGGACTTACTGTATAGCGGCAGCCAGTAACCGCTAAGAGGCTGAGTAGAGGGATTAAAGATTGACGCGTTTCCATAGTTGATCCATGTGATTTATTATAACATTGAAAAGAACAGCAACATGATGATGATGACGGTAAAGTAAACAAAAGGAAAAGAAATGAAATAAATCTAAATGAAATGAAAACGGTCAACAGAAAATGAGCGTCCCAGCTACTCACCCCCTTCCTCCATGCCAACCACACACAAACTAACAAGTAATATGCACCTAAAGCAAGTGACGTAACAAACCAAAAAATAAATTTCAAAATAAAAGACGTCAACCCAAACCTGGCACCTACACACCAGCCCCTGATTATTACACCCACAAACTGTAATAATCATAATACAACACAATCATGCAAGTTACACATCGTTGAATATGTACCTACATACATATAAATCGCTAAATTTTATTCCGCAAATAAACAATGTATAGGCTACACATGTATGTGTATGTATGCATGTATATGTAAATGTCCAATTCTTCAATGTGAACAATGTCCATAATCAACTGAAGTAAACATGTCAATTAAAACGTCTTTAGTCAAAGTCTTCAGTAAGTCAGTTGAGAGCTCTCACAAGTCAGTCAGTCAATTAGTCAGTCGGTCGTAGAATAACCTAGTTAAAATCCTCCGTTTCAAGAAGAAGGCAAACTTTGGTAATGGGTCTGGTCAAACAGGAACTCTTGGTCTTGATTCTTACTTGACGTATTAATCCTTTTGTATCCTTCGTGATCTGAATGATCTTGCCCATTATCCATGAACTCCTTGGAGCAGTATCATCCACTACAAGCACAATATCTCCCACTTGAAAATTGCGTTTCTTCACCAGCCACTTCTGGCGTTCTTGTAGTTGAAGTAGGTATTCCCCGGTCCATCTTTTCCAAAATAGATCCACCATGTATTGGACCTGTCGCCAACGTCGTCGTGAATACAGATCGTTCTTGTCAAAGAGTCCAGGTGATAAAGATGGCTGTGTTTTTAAGAGGAGAAGATGGTTTGGAGTAAGGGCTTCCAAATCATTAACATCCAGAGATGCTCTGGATATTGGACGATTGTTGAGGATTGATTCGATTTCACAAAGAAGTGTGTAAAGACCTTCCTCGTCCAGACTTTGCCCTCTAAGGATAGAATTTAGAATTTTCCTTACTGATCTTATAAGCCGCTCCCAAATTCCTCCAAAGTGCGAGCCAGTTGGGGGATTAAAGTTCCACTTAATTCCTTTTTGAAGCAGAAATGAATTGATCTGATTATGATTCCAGTTTTTTATAGCCTCCTGCAGTTCACGTTGGGCACCAACAAAGTTTGTCCCGTTGTCTGAACGGATCTCGACAACTTGTCCTCGACGTGCAATAAATCGTCTTAATGCATGGATGAAAGAATCTGTATTAAGAGAATTCGCTATCTCAAGGTGAACAGCTCTTATAGTTAAACATGTGAATATCACTCCATAACGTTTTACAACGCTCCTTCCCCTTTTTATTTCAAATGGACCAAAGCAGTCCACGTCAACATGCGTGAATGGCGGTTTGTCAGGTGTGACTCGATCTTGTGGCAAATCTGCCATCTGCTGATGACCCGGGATTCCATGAAGACGTTTGCAGACCACACACTTGGACAAAATTCTTCTAATAGCCATGCTAGCACCAGGGATCCAATATCTCTGCCGTAAATTAGCCAGCATGTAATTTCGTCCACAATGTCCAATGTCATGATGAATCTGTCGCAGAATCAAATCTGAAATGTGTAAATCCTTGGCCAGTATTACTGGATGCTTAACTCTTTCAGGCATCATAGCCTTGTCCAGTCGCCCACCAACTCTGATGACATCTGATTGAAGCACAGGATTAAGTCTATAGAGTTCACTATTCCGTTTTACCAATCCATCTTTCCGTAGACTAACCAGTTCCTCAGAATATCTCTTCTTTTGGCAAAGACGAATAATCTCCAATTCAGCTCTTTCCAACTCATCTGAAGACAACAATTTTGCAGGCACATTGGATTTAAAGCTTTGTATCTCTTTCTCAACAACAGTCTCTCGTTGCACCTTATCCATATCAGAGTAAGCAGTCATCAACCTTTTCCTTTCCTTGCTGAGATCAACTAGAATGTTCCTGAATCGAAGGATCCAAGCTACGACTTTTTTCAATCGCATCCATGAAGAGTAATAATGAAAGTATGGCATAAAATCATACTCTTGATGAACTTGCACAGTATTCACCAGAACACTCCTTTTCACTTCTGGGTCACAAGACGACATCACACCTACATCAGTAGGATCTACGGGCCACAACTCTTGTGGTTGAACAAGAAATGGAGGACCAGAAATCCATATCTGGTTCTTTAAAAATGAATCAACCTTTAGACCTCTGGATGCTAGGTCAGCTGGATTGTTGGAAGACTTAACATACCTCCATTGTCTGATTTCAGAAACACTGCGAATTTCAGCAACTCGGTTGGCTACAAAACATTTGAATCGAGAAGTCTCATTTTGGATGTACTTGAGGACAGAGGTGCTGTCGGTCCAAAATACCGAATCCTGAAGTTTCATCTTCAGCTCTCTCTTCCACAACTTATCCATGCGTCCAGCAAGTGTGGCAGCTGTGAGCTCCAGACGAGGGATAGTGATAGGTCTTAAAGGAGTCCCTCTTGCTTTGCTCATTAAAAGACAGGAATGAGCACGTTGTTGATCATTATGAAGTAGTAAATACGACACCATGCCATAACCCTTCTCACTGGCGTCCGAAAAGTGATGCAATTGGGCAGATATAGCTTCTCCAAAGCTTTCCGGCTTTAAACACCTGCGGACCTCGAATTTCTCCAATTCATGAAGTTTCTCTAACCAACTTGTCCATCGCTGAATGTACACTGTTGGAATAGTGCTGTCCCATCCAATTTTTTCTCTACACAGGTCTTGAAGTATCATTTTTGCATGTAGAATCACAGGAGACAGAAAGCCAAGAGGGTCATAGATGGAACTAATAATAGAAAGAATCCCTCTTCGAGTAAGAGGTCTGTCCTTGATGGTCACCTTGAACTTGAAGACATCAGATTCAGCACACCACTGCACACCTAATGCTCTTTCCAAAGGTAGCATGTCATGTTCCAAATCCAAGTTCTTAACTTTCTTGTCTCGGTCTTCCTCAGGGATGGCATTTAACACAGTGCGGCTGTTACTTATCCATTTGGTTAATCGGAATCCACCTTTAGCACACATTTCTGTGAGCTTCTGGTACAGTCGAACAGCTTCTGAGTCAGTAGACACAGACACGAGACAGTCGTCTACATAGAAGTTATTAAAGACAATGTCCACAGTCTTGGCATCATACAGATCCTTATGGTCCTCTGCACACTTTCTCAATGCATAGCTAGAGCAACTTGGAGATGACGTTGCTCCAAATAAATGCACAATCATTCTGTATTCTTCCAGGTTGGCATCAATGTTTCCTCCAGTCCACCAAAGAAACCTCAACAGATCACAATCATAAGGCTTTACCTTAACCTGATGAAACATCGTTTCTATGTCAGCCATCATGGCAACATCCTCCATTCTGAATTGCACAAGAACACTCACCAACGGACTTGTTAAATCTGGACCTTGCAAAAGTTGTTCATTCAATGATGTTCCTTGATATGATGCTCCGCAATCAAACACCACTCTGATCTTTTGCTTTTTAGGGTGATAAACACCATGGTGGGGTATATACCATAAGCGTCCATCCAGTCGTTCCAGTTCAGCTGTGGGAACCTTTTCAGCATGGCCTTTAGCGATGACACTCTCCATAAAGGTAGTATAGTCAGCATGAAAAGAAGTGTTTCTTTGAAGCCTTCTTTTAAGATTCAGAGCACGTTGTTCCACTATTGCTCTATTCCTTGGCATGACTACCTTTTCGTTTTTAAGTGGAAGACCAATGCAGTAATGCCCATTGATCAGTCTTGATGACTGTGAAACAAAATCCATGAATTGATGATCTTCCTTTGACAATCCTTGCTGTTCCTCTTGCACACATTCAGGAAAGTCACCCTTGAACTGTTGCTCCCATAACTCATTCAGTTTCATAACGGTGATCCGATTGACAGTCATGTGAGAACGTTCCTTAACAGCATACTCTTCCTGTCGCTTGATTGGTCCATTAACTGCCCATCCAAACATGGTTTTAATAGCATATGGGCCACTGTCTTGACAGCGGATAATCTGCCATGGCTCCAAAGCTTCTGGCACATTAGCACCAATCAGTAACTCCACACCAGCATCAATGGAAGGCAAACAAAGATGACTTAAATGAGGCCAGCAAGCAAGGTCGTTTTGTGTGGCGATGTTAGTTTTACCCACAGGCATGGTCCTCTGTGTGTATACCTCTGGTAAAGCACAGTAATGCTCTTGATCCAATGCTGACACTTCAAGATCCTTCAAAACGTAACAGCAAACGGATTTGTCCTGACTCATGGTTCTCATTAGAATGTTAACTTTCTTTGCTGAGAGATTGAGCTTGGACATCAAACTCTCTGTGCAGAAAGTTGCAGAACTCCCAGAGTCCAAAAAGGCATAGGTGGTCACAATTTTACTTCCTTTCTTTGATTTCACACATACAGGAACGATAGACAATGCACAATTTTCTTTACCAGCCCCAGTAAGAGCACTGGACTGGAGCGAGACAAAAGCACTTTCCACTGTTGACTTTGACTCATCTTTATACTGCATGCCTTTTCTTTCTGATGGAAAAATATGGAGAAGACTTGGGTGTTTGAGATGACATATTTTACATATGCGTCTTTCTTTACAATCACGGCTGAAATGTCCTGTACATAAACAACCGAAACAAATCCCTTTTTTCTTCAGAAAATTCATCTTTTCTGCATGAGATCTTTCAAAAAGCCTCTTGCATGAGTCCAATATATGCGCTCCCTCACAGAAGGGACAGGTTTTATTCACAGCCTTCCCACCACACTCCTTTGCACCACTTGCAGTGACTGTAGTGGCAAAACTACTTCTAGGTTTTGTATGAGGTAATTTGGTATTCAGGTTTCTACCTCCACTAGGCAGAACATCTTGAATGTTTCCGAATACCGGATCTGTGACTATTTTTACCTGTCTTTCTACGAAGTCCACAATATCAGAAAAACAAGCTGGATGGTTCCGTCTTTCCTGTAAATCATATGCCACCATTCTCCATCTTTCTCTGAACTTATACGGAAGTTTTGCCAGAACAATTTGCATATTAGAGGCAAGATTCAACTCGTTCATGTAATAAATGTTCTGCATTGCATTGCAGCAACTCCTAAGAAAGAGGCTGTAGTCCTGCAGAGCCTTAGCATCCTCAGATCTTATCGTTTGCCATGAGAGCGCTCTTTTCATGTAAGCTGAGGCTATTCTTACCTCATTGCCGAAATGCTCCTTGAGCAAAGCCTTAGCCTTTATATACCCTTGTGAAGGAATCATCAAATGACAGCTTCGAACAAGCTCTTTAGGTTGCCCTCTAGTGTACTGTTCCAAGAAATGCAAGCAATCTGCATGGCCACTTGCTTTCTTTTCCACCACTTCTTCAAATGTTCGCATAAAGTCGTGATAACGCAATGGATCTCCATCAAAGAATGGGACCTCCCTTGGTGGAAGTGAAGATAAGTTGTGTTGCTGAACTAATAGGGCAGCAATCTCATTCTGCTTGTCAATAAGCTTAAGGATACTTCCTCCTGCCAAACCATCCTGTAAACTTGATCCATGTGCACCCTGCATTCCGGGTCCATATCCACCATCATGACTGATGCTGGGTAATGTAGAATGTGTCAACCTTGTGTTAGAATTTACACTCTGTTGCTGTTGTTGAGCGGACTGAGTTGGAAAACGCATCGGATTCTCTGGTGCTGCTTGAGCCTGTATTTGAAATACAGGTAGATGTTGTGGCATTGAATGTGAACTCAAAGGTAAAAATGGCTCCACATTAGGGTTAAGAGAACTGGTTCCAGTATTTCTTGCCCTTAACGCACTGGCATCAGAAGAGATTGTACAAGCACTTTGTTCTGACCTCACGTCACTATACACTTTCATCTTGGCCATGGAGACAGCAATTTTAGTGTCCAGTTCCATTTGTTCTTTTCTCCTCCTCAAATCCTCCTCCTCCTTCTCCAGTACATGTTTCCGTGACAACATTTTCTGATGTGCCAACAAGGCTGCCATTTCGGCCTTAACCTTAAGATGAGCAGATACAATGGAAGATCGACTGGTTCGAGATCCATGAGTAGTTGTCGTTCTCCTGCCCACGTTAGAGACACTATCGGTTGGCTGTATCTGATTCTGCACATCACCATCGTCCATGTCACAGTTCGGATCTTCACTTAGAACATGCATATTATGAGATGATGAAACTGGTTCAGCAGAAGGTGGAACATTAGTATCACAGCTTAGATGAGGTTCAGCACAATTATCCATTGCTTTTGGATGATGAATGACAGAAAGTGATGGGCAATGATTTGCATTATGTTGAGTAGAATTTGATTCTGTTATTTGACCATTTTTCCTCAGATTCTTAGCTTCATTCAACCATCGTTCCACATCTTCCACAAATCCATCATTGTGCTTAGAAACTACATCAAACCACTCATTTTGTTTGTTTTGTTCCTCAGGAGGAAGAAAAGGAAGTACTTCTTTATGCAACAAAGATGCATCATCTTTCAAACATTTTAAAGATCCCACCATTGAAGACAATTGTAAAGCATTTTCATCACATTCCATGAGATCTTTCATTGATAAAATTAAGCTCTTCATTTGATTCACCTTAGACTTGCGATCCTTTTGCAACGTCTCAATTCTAAGAGCCAAGGCCTTTGCTGTAAGCTTAGGTTCTCTTTTGCTGCATATAGCAGCGTGCGCAGACTCATTTGCGTCCATTTCTCACAACGCAATCCAAGTAATCCAAACGGCGCTGTATTCAACGCGTAGATCAAGCCAACAATTTCATGAATGAACGCACCACCACAACGCGATCACGAGTGCGTAGTAAACTTGCACTTCATTCCACAACCGCTATCCATCCAATAAGCGGTATCCAAACACAGCGACACTAACGTCTTTTCATTCAATAAACAGCAATGTTGCAGCCAAACATAGCAAAACCGCTCACATACCTCTTCTGCCTTCCGGATACAGAAGCGCGATCTCACTTCAGTGTGTGCGTCAGCATGTCGCGTGCATGCGGTGTGCGTAGAAATCCTTTCCAATCCACGATAATCAAATCCAACAGTGGCCGTTTTCTGTTGACTAAATATAGCGGCAGCCAGTAACCGCTAAGAGGCTGAGTAGAGGGAGATTGAAAAGATTGACGCGTTTCCATAGTTGATCCATGTGATTTATTATAACATTGAAAAGAACAGCAACATGATGATGATGACGGTAAAGTAAACAAAAGGAAAAGAAATGAAATAAATCTAAATGAAATGAAAACGGTCAACAGAAAGTGAGCGTCCCAGCTACTCACCCCCTTCCTCCATGCCAACCACACACAAACTAACAAGTAATATGCACCTAAAGCAAGTGACGTAACAAACCAAAAAATAAATTTCAAAATAAAAGACGTCAACCCAAACCTGGCACCTACACACTGTATTTTGTCATTATTTTAAAGACATTTTGTTCTAAATGCTTTTGCGTAAATGCTTAAAATTTGTTTTGTATACATACACATTCAAATTATGTGTATGTACAAAAGTAAAACTATATTAGTATTTTTAAATGGATGAGTTGGACTGGTGAGTAAAGGACAAACAGTGAACAAGTGCACAGTGAATGTGGAGAAGGATGAAAGATTATGCTCTCAGTATAAACTAACCAATCACAACAAATATTCAAATGATGTATCGTGCCAAGCCAATCATCTTCTAGAGTACTTAATCCTCTGGTATTGTTGATTTGGGAGTCACACTTGTGTTGTTCGAAGGTCAAAAGTGACCTGGGCTCTTATTTATAAAACTCTCTTTTCATCTTAAAAGAGATTTTGAAATTTTGAGAGTTTTCAGATTGATAAAAAAAAAGTGTACACCAGAACCTGTGCAAAATCCCTTTATAAATCCCAGTCAGGAGGAAGACCCTGACTCTCCACCCAGTCTCCTCCCCGAAATCACCTTATATGGAGCTTACAACGCAATGATCTGCATATCACTTCCATACATATTCCCATCCACGTGACACCATGTTTAATGCTGTCAAAGGTACAACACATTAAGGGGATATGGACTATAAATGCCATTTACACATTCATTTTTATTTCTTAAAGGTCCCGTTTTTCGTGCTTTTTTGAAGCTTTGATTGTGTTTACAATGTGTGCAATATAACATGTGTTCATGTTTCGCGTGTAAAAAAACAGTATTTTTCACACAATTCACTGTATACCGCTGTTTGCACTGTCATAAAAACGGGCTGATGACTTCCTTGTTCTATGAAGTCCCTCCTTCAGAAATACATAATGAGTTCTGATTGTGCCAGCGATTCCTGTGTTGTGATTCGACACCAGCTTAGCGCACACGGCCCTCTTGGAAACGCGATTGGGCTAGTTTTGAGAAGCAAGTAGGCAGGATTTGTTTTGAAAACCTGGCAATGCTGATCTGAATGCACATGCTGGAAATGTACTTATAATCACAGGAGCGTTTTTACTGACGAGATGCGCATGAAAATCGCATTTGATTTTTTTGCACAGCCCTAACATCTAGTTAACAAAGCTAAACAGCATTGCCCTTTGTGTAATAAGTTACAGAAACTGTTAAACGCACCAACTTAAATAATAAAATACACTTACCGGTTGTGGTCCATAAACAACGCCTTCTCCAGACAAAGAGGGAACTGCTCCATCTTTCAAGAATAATCTTTGTGCGAATCCGGCATTAAACTGATTGAGATTGAGGAAGCTGTCTTCAGCTAAATGTGCTGCACATAGTTTTACATGTGGATTATAATTTTCGGGAACTGAATTAAACATAAATTGTAACCATTGAACTCTAAGTACAGCATCCCTGGGAAGGCCAAACAAAGGTGATTGGACTCAGAGATGAAAATAACAGCGTTTCGACGACATGGCGACAAACACAAACACAACTCTTCCTCTTCTTCGTCGGAGCACAACAAGACCACGCCCCCATTTTTGTGTATTCCTGTGGTCGGAGTTTAGTCAAAAAACTGTTTTAGTGACGTCATTACTGCAGGATCTAGAGGGATGTAGTCCAAACGGGTCGTTTTTTAGGCAAATTCTGTTAAATAAAATCTCGCTTGGCATTGAACTTTGAGCTTTAGAATTTAACAGATATTATTTATACTCTAACAACAACATTACACACTAACTAAAGTTTAAAACATGGGATCACGAAGAACAGGACCTTTAAAATAATCCAGTATCCTTGTTATGTTTTAGAATAAAATAAGATATAAAAAAAGCATAAAATTTATATATATATAAATAGTAATCGGATAGATTTAATATCTATTTTAGAATAGAGTTGATCTCATGCCAAATAATATTTTGATTGTTTTAAACAATTCAAGTTAAATTACATTTATTAAGTTTGTTTTATCTATTTTAGTGGAAACATATAGGCCTATATTTATTGCAGTGTAAATACAATTTTCTAACTTGTGTGTCACTGACAAAGTTATAATAATAATAATAATAATAAACTTTATTTTATAGCACCTTTAAAAGCAGCTTCTCAACATAACACAACATAATCAGTACAATAAAATCAACAAGCAAATGCAAAATATGTCTTAAATTGAACTTTAAAAACATCATAATTCTGAACTTCCCTAAGTTCAAGAGGCAGAGAATTCCAAAGGACAGGAGCATAGAAAGAGAAAACCTTATCATCCATAGATCTTAGACATGTTTGTGGAACAACCAAGAAGTTTGACCGAGAGGAACGCAGTCTAGGACTAGGAGTGTATGGATGTAACAATTTTGTAAGGTAATGTGGGGCCAGACCATTTAGTGCTTTAAGAGTAAGCATCACAATTTTGAAATCCACTCTATCACTAATCCACCTGACCAGGAGCCATTGCAGAGATTCTAACACTGGAGTAATATGAATGCCAATCCTAGCCCCAATTAACCCTTTGAGGTCTAGGGGGTTTTGGGGTCCTGGGGAAGTTTTGACATGCCTTGACTTTTGTGCTTTTTTCAGTTGCTTCTAAACATATACATGGCTAAAGTCTGAAAACACTATTTTCAGTACAAACTGGGCTACAATAATATGTAAATAGCATGTATGTGCATGATTGTATTTTTGAAAAAACAACGTTTATGCATGGTTAGTGAAAAACTAAATTTTTTAAATAATAATAAGTCACTGAAATAAGGTCATAAAACACATACAGAACATTTGTTCACAATACTATCAAACCTGGAGCATGTAGCCTAGAATTTTTGCTTCAAATGTAAAAATCATCTTGTTCACTTACTCACAGAAAACAATAGATTGATTTAAATTTTCTAAGACACTTTTTGGTTGTAAAGGGCATATGCGAGTAGGCGTCAACTATCATGAATATTATTGTGATTTACACTGGAGAAGACAAAGACCAGCATAACGAGCTGCATAATGATCCTTTCAGTCAGGTGTTACAAGAAAGAATGAGAGGACCAAATAAATGTATATATTTTTTATGTTTGTAGTTGATTTAGAATATAATTATCCCACAGAATAATTTGAGATTCACTTGCAAGTGCAGTTAAACCGTTTATTTGGAACAATCAAAGCTGAATTTTTAGCATCATAACTCCAGTCACACAATCCTTCAGAAATCCTTCTAATATTCTGATGACCTGCTGAATGTTCTCACGAGCGGTTCCGGATTTCAACATCTCCAGCAGGTTCTGGGGAACTACATACATCTTCTCAGCATATTCCATGATCAACTCGGTCTAGACGATATTAAACTGGAAATAAATGGTATACCTATGCTTAGGAGTGGTAAAAGAAAGCCTCCACTCTGGTTGAAAACTTGTTTCTTGGTTGGCTATACTGATTTTATTATTGGCATGAAATTTAATTTCCGATTTTCTCCTTTTCAGTTTTTGGTACTGCTGTCGGATGATAGGTATTGGCACAGGTCGGGTGGCCCAAGCTAGACTGTGCCCACCCCTGAACCAGGACCACCTGGAGGAGCGTATCAGAGGGAAGAGTCAGAGAATAAATTTAACAATTTTATTTTGAAGTAAAAGCAAATTGAAAATCCTAATCTAAAATCTTCTTCTTTGATGCAGAATTTGGGACGGATGGATCCGTCCCTTCCTTGGGAGGGATGTAGTCAGGCTCTTCTACTTGCTTTGTAACACCGGAGCAGGGCCTTAGGCAGGTACACAGCAAGCCGGTGAGTAATTAGGTAGGGGGCACACTAAATGGCGACTCCAACACGGCACACTGTTCCCACGCTTGCTCACAGCGGGGGCGGGCACTTCTCCAATACCAAGGAGTTACACGTGGTAAAAGACTCAAAGCCAACAAGGTAAACAGGGCTTCTCCTGACACGACAGAGTGGGTATTCCAGACCAAGCGCGTCAGCCTCACGTTCGTGACAAAAGGACGGTCACCTCTCTCAGCACAGGTGGACCACAAGGATGCAGCAAACTCAAAGTCGACAGGCTGCGCGGGATTTCTACGGAAACAGACAGGACGAATGCTTCAAACAAAGTATACAATTCACATGCGTTGGAAGGAACAAACACTTCTCACCATACAGTTGAATGGCAGGGATACAGCAGACTCGAAGTCAACAGGTTGCACAGGGCTTTTACTCAGGCAGATAGTAAATATTTCAACAGGGCATCTCTTCTCCTATTAGCACAACAGAGGGGTTAATTCACATCCCAGATGATAATTCCTCAACATCCAGACAGTTGGAACAGATCAATGTCACAGAACTCTTATTATTGACAGTCAGCCCGCATAACACATGGAGAGTGCATGGCAAAAAGGAATATAGCTTACACACACACGACAATTCCACTTCAAGCATATAATGTGGGGGAAAACATCAAATTTAGGCACTGCAAACTCACTTCACGAAGTGCAATTTAAAGCCAGCACTCACGTTCAGGTCTCTGTCCGAGGGAGGGGGAAGGGGGGGGGGCACGATCCTCAATGCTGATGAGGGATGTTCTGTACACCGGCAGAGTTCACATCACCATTTATAATGGAGGGAGAGATAAGAGATCGGTAATGAATCAATGCAATCCACTCAGTGTTATTTATGATCGTGATCCAAACACTCCAAACCACATCCAATTCAGTGTCGAACACGTGCAGTTACGAGACTCAGTTCTCGGTTACTTAGCTCCTCTCCAATGCAAACGGGGTATTTCACTCTCCTCTTGTTGTCCTCGAGTCCCTCATCAAGGCAACACTCTCCTCTTCATTCACCAGTCCTCCAAATCCCTGTTACCACCCAGTAAAATGACTTTTTCAAAAGAGAGAAAAACCACACCAACCGCCTCTCTCTCTTGCTTTTTATCCTCTCCAATATTGACGAGGCCTCACCCAAACTCTCCGAGTAAATCCCCCACACCTGTTTGCCAATCCGTCATTTGGGGTTGTCATGGCAACAAATGCACACACAGGCCTGGGGACGGGGTTACACTCAAAGCGTCCCACCGGGAACACTGCTTCAGCGGGAATAAGTTACAGATGCTATTTGTCACACCGTGACAGTATCATACCATAAAGGATGTTTAGTGCTTAAATAAGTTTGTCTGATGATTACTGTAAAATAAGATGTTGTTGATTATGCATAGCTTTATGTACCATCTTTAGCAGAGGTAGATGCTTACAAAATTTGGCAGACATAATGAATGATCAGATTCTTCTTTTTTCTGGAGGTAGACCACTTGGTGATTGGAAATCAACCCTGTTCTGAGCCGATATTGTTCCGGTGTTTTTGCTTTATAGTCTATCATAAGGTATCTGTAAGGCTGACTCGTAGCACCTTGATAACACTCCATAAAGTATTTTGCATTGGTCGGATACATCTGCTTCGCCTGATTAGCGTCACAGGGATTCTTAAAATTAAATAATTTGTGTTCAAGCTGATGGTTCTGCTTGGTTTACCTTGAGCGAAAACATTTTGCACTATATAAATAGCACTAAGATTATGGTGATGTACACACTGCATGAAGACTTTTTCAACCTCACCGTTTCCGCTAGCTTCGTTCATCATATCATCCAAAATCAGAAGAGTAGCTTTGTTGGGAGGTAGTGAATGATCATCATTCAGAGATGTTGGTATTCCTTTCACAAATATAATGTTTTACAGTTTAAGTAGGTCATCTTACAGATGTTGCCAACAGCTGTAAATATAAACAATGTTTTCTATTTTTTAGAAATCATATTTAGACCATTTACCATCAGTTTTCTTACAAAATAGGCCTTGCCACTATTGGATGGTCCACTGATCACACACGAGAAAGCATGAATAAGCCTAAAGTCAAACTCGGAAACATCCCGCACCCATCTATGCATCATCGAATCAGTAGCCATAAAGAACAGTATTGAAATCAGGTAAAAGTCTGTGTTTATTATACACTACTTTGAACCTTTTCTCGACTGACTTGTTGTGCAGGGTGAGATGCTTTTTATCCCTCACAATTTTTTAAGAATGACCCAGGATGTATTATGTATCATCGTTAGACATCACAGCCGTTAACCAGCCCAATCAGGGAATCTAAATGGAGTGTGACGTTCGTTGCCCAGAGAGACACAGGGAGAGCGAGAGATCCAATCGCAGGTATTTATTATCAATTCAAGGGTAATCCAAATCGTGGTCAAACAACAATCCAAGGTCAAACCAAAAATCAGTCCAATAAACAAAAGAGAGAACTGGAAAGGGAGAGGAATGGGAACTCGGATGACGAGAAGACAAGAGGGAATATCGGAAGACGAGAAGGCTGAACAGACGAACGGAAAGGACTCCATACAAACAACAGGGAAAGACTGGTATATAAAGGGAGGCTAATGACAATAAAGTGACTGCACCTGGTGCAATTAACAGGAGTGCAATTACTGTGAAGACAGGACCAGACTAGAGGAATTCTAGTGCCTACGGTGAAGTGCCTAAGGGGAAGTGAGCCCACTAGTGGACACGCAGGGAAACAGAGACTAGACAGCGTGACATGGAGAGATTGGGAATTTCTAGTGTTCAGGGTTATACCTTTAGCTTTCATGCACACTT
The DNA here is from genome assembly GCF_963082965.1 of Carassius carassius. Taxonomy (NCBI): domain Eukaryota; kingdom Metazoa; phylum Chordata; class Actinopteri; order Cypriniformes; family Cyprinidae; genus Carassius; species Carassius carassius. The sequence goes on from NC_081760.1 coordinate 29,597,387, forward strand.
TTCCTTTGGCAGTGCGATAGCCATAACATTTCGGGCCACTAGAACAGAACTCTGTGATGTAATCGTCACCTCGTATTTCATCCATCAGCTCCCCCATATGATCCCCCAGAGGAGGAGTCCCAACAAAAATGTTGGACAAGCGCAATGTCGTCTGAGACAAATGTGAAGTAGTACAGGGTATCAGTTTTACTAAAAACGATGCTAGTGAATTCTTCAGGGTCTTTTACGATCATGGTTTTGTGTTAAATCCTCTCTCATAGAGAATCTCCCCCATAATCTATTAAGCAATAGCTTGTTTATAGACCTCTGAGCGTGGTTGTGGCTGATTTTTTCATTGTCGAGACGAATCCCCTCTTTTTCATAATATTTGCTGATGTAAGATGTTTTGTCAGCATCTTACAAATATTAAATATTACAGCATGTGTGCTTAAGGCAAGTTCAAGTATACATCCTTCCTCTAGCATAGCACGGTGGGATTGTACTGGTTCCCTTAACTGAGATGTGGAATGAGTACTGCGTACTTTGTCGTGCACCCTAAACCTAACCTGTTCAGTCAAAGTAACCTGAGGATCCTGCTGTGAAATGCCTGATTATATAGCCAGATGTCGCCATGGCCCCATGCATCTCCAGTGCTGAGCAATTGGTTAATTTTTTTATTAACTGCACAAAACAATGCCAAAGCCATGTAGTTACTCTGTATTACTGAAAGGCTTCAGTCATTGGAGAAAAATGAGTTTTCCCCCCAAAGCGTCAAAGCAGTACTCATTCTGTATCTCAGGAAACCAAGGTTACATTAGTAAATGAGTACATTTTCTGATTATCTGATTCATTAGAGAGTCCTGACATTGTGTGAATGATATTCTGAGTATCAGTCTGAAGTCTGAAGTCAAAGTTGTCTTTGGAAACAGGGAGATTTGTTCATAAACAATTCCAAATGAAGAGATAAAGCTTTTAGATGGCTTTTATTTTGAAATTATACATCAGATAGTCTTGATATTGCATGGGTAACTCTCTGAGCAGGTGTAAAATCACTCTAAAGTGAAAGTGGTCTATGGAAACAGGTTATTTAATTTTTATCCCTATCAGAATTGACTGACAAAATTGTAATTGAAACTGGTCTGTGGTGTAGGGAACAAACACAAATAAACTGCACAATCGGCTACTTCAGAAGTAATAAAAAAAATTCCAAAGGAATAAAAAGAATACCATCTGCGGTCTTCAAGCTATTTATGATCAACTAAGGACCAACAATGCTCAAATTGTCTGGACCCATTTCCTGTCAAGGAGGAGAGTTGCTAAAAACCTAAATATGTCAGCATTAAGAGAAGTGAAAACGTTACTCATCAACAGAGAACGTCTGTTCTGAAATACACTGTTCATCAGAAAAACGAATCATGTGACTTCAATATCCTGAGTCTGTGTTCTGTCAGCCGTGTTGTTATCCACTCAAAGGAGTTGATGAAATTAACTTTATCACAAGTTACAAGGACCCTGTGTATCAAGAACAGGGTTCCCACAGGTCCTTGAAATGATTGAAAGTTTGTGAATCAGATTTTTTTTCAAGGCCCTTGAAAGTTTTTGAAAATAAACACATTGATGCAGGTCCTTGAAAGTGCTTGAATTTATTTTGTGCAAGAAAAAAAAATCAATATTATTCCCTCAGGTTCGCTAATGTGTACATCTGAGGCGTTTAAAGACTTCATTTGTCCATGCATTATTTCTAAAGAAACACGAAAATGTATAATAGGCCCCATTACCTTGTATGTTACGTTGTGGCCCCGTAGAAGCAGATTTTGTAAAAATAGGATAACGATTGCGCAGTAGAGAAATGACAGTATGGACAGGAGGAGAAGCTCGCCGGCAATCTTTTACTGTCTATGAGGCAATCGGGGGGACGTGGAGGCATGAAGTCAAGCAAGAAGCCAATAGAGAGTCCATAAAAGCAACGGGACAAAATTGTTTGACAACGTCTGCAAGATTCGGTGGGTGATTCAGATTTTTCTTTGCACAGCGATTAGAAGACTTACAATTGTCAGACAGGTTGCTCACGTGACCTCTATGTCATCAAGCTCAGTTTGAGTCTGTGCAGTACGCTCGACCCCCAGGAAGAGCGTGCTTCTAATTGACTTCATTTGTCTCTATTGAATCAAATGGGGTCGCTGTGTCCATTTCTTTTACTGTCTATGGTTGTATTGAAGCGCCAATTTTGAAAGTTTTAACAGATGAGACGGCAGCTATGTACTGTTATTAATGTATAATGATTATATTACGGAAAACAAATATTTTTCTCATATGATGGTATCGTACTTCTTCTGAAGACTTGGAATAAAATGCACAAAATAATGGACTACGTTTATTTTGCATTTTCATGTTATGGTGAGCAGCTGTTGCATGGGAAACAAAATAAAAAATAAACAATTAAATGCTGATTAAATGGTGGCAGAGTGTTAATTTATTTATTTAAAAAATAAGTTCAAGCTTGGGTAAAGTGATGGAATGAGATGGATCATGTAACAGGAAGATCTGCAAATGATATGTAACACATTTAGAAGTGATGAATAGTTTACACTTTAGATTAGGGGATGAGGAAAGCTTTGTAAATGATTTATTCATGTGTTTACACATAATCTATAACAGGTGTTGAACACTTAGTAGTGTGTACTAAATACTGACTGGTGAGGATATAGACAGCTTTCTTCTCTGAAAGACATGGAGTCTTTAACTCTGTGCACCTGATGTGAGCTTCAGTGGAAGGTAAAACTGGTTGAGAGGTTCACTTCATCACTAGATCCCACACACTCCACACAGAACACAAGTCTGTGCTGATGAGTGAAAGAACACAAACCCACTGGAATTACCTGACTAAGGCATTTATAAATGTTTATCCACTTCAAAACAAATTAGTTACTCATCCAGAACTCAAAACACTGCCAGCAATCTTCGAAGTTCTCCAAACAACGAAACTCTTAGATGAACTTCCTAAGCTCCTACGTAACCAGGCAACCAACCAATCACCAATCAAAAGGAGGGTTTTCCCAAATGACAGATCTGCAACCAATCAGATGGGCCGGGATTCCCTGCGATAAGACAACAAGCCAAACTCCTCTCAGCCCGCTTTTCAGCGCAAACACAAGTAAAACAAACAAACTTAATTTCTTGCTGAAATAGGTGCAAATTTACTTAAGCAGTAAAGATAAGACAAATCTCTGCTTTTGTGATTTTCTTGGTGCAGTCTAAGAACATATAACTTAAGCTATTAGACTCTTGGGACTTCATTCAAATTCTGTTAATCCTCCTCTTCAGTAACTGTGTGTGTATGTGTGTTCATATCATTAGCGTAGTTCCATGTAATAGCAGTTTTATTATAGTACATTTTATTTTCTAATGCGACAGTAGAGGCTGGCCTGACCACAGTGTGATACTGTGGCCCCCTAAATGTCTTAAATTCAGTTTTATAAAATATTGATAAAAGGTTGCAAATACAGATATAACAAAAGTCTTAATTATAATTTTAGTTGTTCTTACATTTTTTGAACAAAACAAACAAGAATCACGATACAGCCTATTGTGATTATTAAATTTCAAAAGGCAATAACAAACACGAGTGCTGCACATTCCAGGTCGCCGTGATTTTGCCAAGACATGTTCCTGGATCAACATCTTCTAATGATCCTGGATCAACATTATTGTCCAAAAATATAGACTTAACCCAATCCATACCCCTAATGCCCCCTTATAGCTGATTGACTCTGGTTGTAAGCATAAAACAGATATTTTCTGAGTGATTCTCAATTCTGAGTGATTTATTGGAATGTTGTTCCGGAATCATCAAGGATGTTGATGTAGACCACATTTAAAAGAAGAAGAAAAAAAAACAGGTTTACATGCTGGCAGTTTAAATGCATTTCACAATCAATGAGTAGCATATGTTTATGCCAAGTGATTGCTTAATCTGATGTAGATGAATTCTGACAGTAATTACTGGTGTTTATATATTACATGTTGTATATGGTTGAGCAGAGTTTGACATTAACATCCGCCAAATGAGGGTATTTCGGGGGTGAATTTTATATAAGCCTACAGTAACAGAGCTCAATATGCTTGTCTGAGACAAATAGATTTTTTAAAGGGGCAAGTGAAAGATAATTTTTACTTCCCCGATCGGACAACTATTCTGATTAAAACATCTAAAATTATTGAAGCACAGAAATTTCGCAAATTGTAATGATTGATAATGGGTGGTTAAACAAGGTCGCACCAGCTGAGCCTGTCTGTCTCTGAAACAATCTTGTGGAGAAATCAAAACAAATGAATACATTTGTACACAAAAGAAAAATTCAGGCGGTAAAATTTTTACTTTATATTTATAACATACAGTGCCCTCCATAAGTATTGGAACAGTAAAGACAAAATTGCTTTCTCTGCTGTGGAGTCAAGACATTTGCAAATATGATTAAAAGATGAATATGCGACAAAACTACAGAATGTCACATTTTATTATTAGGTCTTTCGAGACAGCTTTTACCAAATAAAAAGGACAGCACTTTTAGAGTTCATCCCACTATTTGATGTGAGCATAAGTATTGGAACAGTTGAATTTAAGGCAGATGTAAAATATTAAAATCTAGAAATTAGTTGCAGAACCCTTGCATGCAAGAAAAGTTAGTCTGCAACCCATATACATTACCAGACATCACAAGACTTGGTCTTATGATTTGAAATGCTTTTCCCCAGCCTTTAATGCAGCCTTTTCCAACTATTGCTTGTTTTGGGGAGTTTCTGTCTTTAGTCTCCTCTTCAGCTGGTATAATTAATGTTTCAATCAGATTTAAATCTGGAGACTGATTTGAGCAATTTAAGACTTTACATTTCTTTGCTCTGATAAAGTCCTTGACTGAACTGTCAGGGTGTTTTGGGTCATTGTCCTGATCCAATATGAAGTACTTTTTAATAAGTTTGGTGGCATTTTCTTGAATATTGGTAGATGAGTTGAGTTTGAGTTTGTACCCTTCAAAATTCATTCTGCTACTGCCATCGTACATTAAGTCATCATTAAAATTAAGAGGTCCTGTTCTAGAGACAGCCATGTATGCCCATGCCATGACATCACCTCCAGCAAGCTTACAGATGAGGTTGTATGCTTAGGATCATTTGCAGTTTTTCTTTTTCTCCACACTTTTGCTTTCCAATCACTTAGATAAAGGTTAATCTTTGTCTCATCGGTCCATCAGCTCATTTCCAAAACTCCACTGGCTCACATTTGTAAAGATTCTTGCCTTCTATTCAGACGTTTGCATCTTGCTGTGTAACTTCTGTAATTCTGTGTCAAATTCTCCTGCGGACTGTAGATTGACAAAGCATCAACCCAGCTTTCTGGAGGTTGTTGTTGATTTTACAGACATATATTTTAAGGTTCATTTTCACAGCTTTTATGATTTGTCTGTCATCAACTACTGTTGTTTTTCTCAGCTGATCAGGTCATCGTTGGCTGCTGATGTCGCCTGTAGTTTCCAAACTCTTGTTTTCTCTATGCCCTTTGTTTTTCCTATAGTTCTAATTGACTTCCTCTTTCCTTTTAGCATCCAAATTGCTTGCTTTTCTTTCAGAGTTGGCTTCCTTGTCTTCATCTTGGTTTGTGTGTGTCATCATTGAATGCAAGACTTAGAAGACTTATGGATAAAACTGATAACACACATTCCCTGCTTTTAATATCTGAAGAATTAATGCAACATGACACAGCTGAAGACTTAGTAAGACCTGTGAGGCAACTGTTCCAATACTTATGCTCACATCAGATAGGAAGATGAAACTCTAAAAGTGCCGATCTTCTTAGCTGGTAAAACATCTTTGTGTTGAATCACCCAATAATAAAGTTTGACATGCTGTATTTTAGTCTCATATTCATCTTTTAATCATATTTACAGATTTCTTGACTCAAACAGAACAATTTTGTCTTTACTGTTCCAATACTTATGGAGGGCACTGTACATGACATGACCAAGAGTGTTTTATATAAGAGTTCAAAGGAGTAGTTAATATTACATGACTTACAATCTACAAAAGCACAGGAGAGATCCCCAGGGCAATCCACAAATGCACATTAAAGATCAACACTCATGCACACAATCCACAAATGCACATTAGAGATCTTCAGTCTTACACAAAATCCACAGATGCACGCGAGAGATCCATATGGTGCACACGGCAATCCAGGAAAAGGCAAGTGCGTTAATTGTTTCTTTGCTCACAGAATGATCCTCAAATACTGTATTTGTACCCGTTATTTCATGTACAACAAATAGCGAGTCCTTTGCACTAGCGATTTGTTGTGCATGTGGATCTCTCCCGTGTATTTGTGGATTGTGTGCACACATGTGGATCTCTCGCGTGCATCTGTGGATTTTGTGTACGACTCAGTGTTAATTTCGTTAACGAAGACGACAGTGAAAAATATTAGTTAACACACATTTTTTATGTGACGAAAACGAGAGACGTTGACGAGCTAAAAATAATATCTGATGACAAAATTATGACGAAATTTATGCCGCGTTTTCGTTGACTAGACGAGACTGGACTATAATGTTATTTGAGGACTACCGGACATTCAAAATGCATCCTATAGGCTATTGTTTTTCAAAATGTGCGTCCATGTCATAGGATTGCGATCGGATAAGGGCCATTCCCATATCTAGTCAGTATAAAAGCCGCAGTGGATGGATAGGCTAATAAAACGCGAACTAGCGATCTGAAACAATGGCCTCAGCACCCAAAGAGGTAGGGATGAGTTGACCAGAAATCCCGTTTTTCCCGGGAGTCACAATTCCTTGTCAATTAACTTAAAGTCAGACAAGGCGGGATAGGCGAAATATTGTTGATAGAAGTGTTCTCTCTCTTGCGCACGCATGCATGCTCCACTTCATCTGTTCTCATATACAAAGTGCGATCAGTTCTCAGCGCTCAAATACACACACAGCAGTCCAAATGTTTATCATGTAGAGCAGTGGTTCTCAAACCTGGTCCTGGGGACCCACCACTCTGCACATTTTGTATGTTTCCCTTATTTAACACAGCTGATTCAGATCATCAGCTCATTAGGAGAGAGCTCCATGAAGTGAACTGAGTGTGTCTGATATATGTATATATATATATGGGCTTGCATAGACTAGTCGAGTAGTCGAGTGATCGACTACTTCAACCACTAGTCGGCGCTGCCGGAAACAATCGACTACTCGAGCATGCATTAACCATAATGCGTACAAAGAGATTGCAAGTACGACGTGTAGTTTAGGATTACAATATTGCGTGTAGTTGTTACTTTCTATAACCTTATCTATGTTGCATGTAAAATTAAAATATGTAAATAGGGGTGTGCCTGAAGCCGAATACCTTATTCGGAATGGCACGGATAATAGCTTCAAAAATGAATAACAGACAAGGAATAATTCTGCCTGAATACTCGGCTGAAGCTGACACAGTCCGGGGTTTGCTAGAGAACCGTTGAACCAGGGGATCAGCGCAATATTATACAGAGACCGCTAAAGTTACGAGTGTGAAGTGAATGAATGTAAACTGTACGAGTGAAAAGAGCGCAAATCAAACACAGCATTGCTGTTGTCTCTCCGTGCATCTTTCAGAAATCAGAGCTTGGCAAGGATAATATCACCTTTAATAATACACCATACACTTTCTATTGTTTATATTTAAAAGGCAATGATTTAAACCTTAGGCTACGATATGAAACGAATGAATGGATTAAGCACAGCGCACTCACCAATCAAACAGCTGCGCTGCACGTCAGTCTCTCAAAAACAAAACCAGTTCTCCCTGAGAGCAGGCTAATAATCAGCTTAGATATGGATACATTTTCTATTTGGCCTACATGTTTGCATCTTTATCTTTTGCTGGTTTGCGCAGCACACACACATTGGTTAAGTGAAGTTCACTAAACATTAAGACTTTTTTTTAAAGAGATAATGTAATGAAAATGTGCGCATTGAATTGATTCAGTCGTGTTCAAATGATCACTAAACGTTTGTCATGACATCTCTCTGCTTGCATGATAAATATTTATTTTAGAAATGAATAATTATTTCAGTTTACACGGCATAGTTGTTCAGTGATAACTATGAAAAAAAAGATAGCCATAACGGTGTTATCAAATAGGCTACTGTACGACGTTGTATCCAAATGCAGATACGAAAAATTTTGTGATTGTTAAAGACACAAATACAAATACTTTTCATTTCATGAAAATTTAAATATGTAATGTCATAATAATTTTGACAATTTATATATGTAATTGTTGCATAAGGCTATGAATTAATAAGCATTTATTGATAAAAAAAAACAATTTAATGTCTTTACATTTACAGTAACATGAACCACGAGTAGTCAAGTAACTCGAGTATTTTTTAATAAAAAAATCGACTAGTAGAAATCAGTAGTCATGCAACCCCTAATATATATACATATATATATATATATATATATATATATATATATATATATATATATATATATATATATATATATGTATAAATGAAAATTGTCATAATTTATTCAAGATTTTCCAAATTCAGTACTTGATTCAAATTTCTCATAAGCATAATTGATTTGGTCTAAAGAGAGAAGAATTAATGATTATTTTAATTTGAAAACTACATATAAAATAGCTACCAAAATTTATTTAGCCAAACTTGACCCCCCATTTGACCCCCCACCCTCTTCCTGATTAAAGAATATATATATCCGGGATAAAGATTCAAAAAAATAATCTTCAAACTACGCAGAACAATAATAAATAATAATTATTTCGACATTTATTTGTACACTGAACCGAGAACCGTTTCTGTCGGATGCGTCCGATTCGAGAACCGAGGAGCTGATGATACTGCGCATGTGTGATTCAGCGTGAAGCAGATTGACACACAGAGCGTCTGAACCGAACTGATTCTTTTGATGATTGATTCTAAACTGATTCTGTGCTAATGTTATGAGCGCGGGTAAACCGAAGGCTTGAATGAAGGGCATTCATTGCCAATGACCAGTGTTGGGGAGTAACTAGTTACATGTAATGGCGTTACGTAATTTAATTACAAAATAAATGTAACAGTAATCAGTTACAGTTACTAAGAAAAAATGAGTAATTAAATTACAGTTACTTATGAAAATTGTAACGATTACAAAGAGGATTACATTTGAATATTTACACACATCCACATACAGCTTATTTCTTTCCCAAATTGCACTAAGACATATGGCCCATAATCTCCGAGACGCGGAAAACACATTCGTAGAATCCAGTCATAAAAATGGAATTCAGCCTATAACGCGGACGCAATATGCCACATTTTGGACGAATAAATCAAAAGTAGGTCGGTACACTTGAATCAAAACCCGATTTGGACTGATGTCTGTGAATATTAAGCCGCAAAAAGACTGAATATGAATCATGCACGTTCTGCGTGTCTGTGGAAATCAGCCGCTGACTGGACATCGGGAGAACCGGGACTATTCCCGGTGGCCTGGCAGACGATTTGGCCTTCTACTTTAATATTGTTATTGTATAATTGCAGGCCAAATATACTAAAGCGATTATTTCCGAATCCGCCATTCGATAATTAAATTTCTAATAAATCATGAATCGGTTAGTCGTGACTGGCAATGGTTGGGCTCGCGCGCTGTCCGCGCCTCCGCCGAACGGTTTGGATCAGACTCCGAGTAATCAATGCGAGAGAGAGAGACCGGAGTGAACTGTGTAAGCGCACAGCTGGAGCAGAGAAGCGACACTTCTGTTCAGGGTTTCAGGTGCATGTCAGTTTCATCTGTAAAGATGCTATTGTAGTTTTGTCTTTGTTTACTTAGTCAAGCAGCAGCAGCACATTGCTCGCAATCACTCAAAATACTGTATAAACGACGTCATTATTATCTTTTGTAATGTTACAGTAGTAAGTTAGCAGGCAAATCATCATATTTTATCATAGGTTTAGGGGGAGCTAGTGGATACAAAAACACAACCCTTAGGAAAATTAATGTAGCCTATGGTATGGCACTAACCGTGGTTTAACTATGGAATTTGTAGTAAAAATAAATACAAGTGGTAATTCATTTGCCAAAAAAACAAAATTGCACTTACAAAACATGGTAAAAGTCAAATAAAAATCTTCAGTATTAAAGTCATGAGAGAGATGGATGGATAATGGAAGTGAAGGTGCAGTTCAAGGGAGAACCTTTTAACTACGTTGCAAAGTCCCCCAACCTAAGGATTCAAATCTTTTTCATGTCAGCTCCAAAAAAAAAATAATAGGGTTGTCCATGTTTCAGAATGGGTTGTGGGTGTATGAGTGTGAGATTTCCCAGCCTATTTTTTTTCCCAGTCCGCCCCTCATGGAAATTAATCTCTAGAACAGTCACTTCATGAGCATTTTTTACTTATTTTGAGAAACTATCATCATATCATATACAAAGAGACAGCAGTGTTTCAGAAAGACACCAATGTTTCAGGAGTTTAGTACACAAAATAGGACACATGCTTATTAGATAACCGTATTTGAGTTGATGTATATGCTTTTATTTTTTTATTAACTATTTTCCCCCAAACCATTGTTAGATGCAGTTAGATGCCTGTAGTTATGCAAATATTTGGTTTCAAAAACAGTATCTATAAACTATTTATACTTCAGATCAATCTCTAAGTAAAAGGCAGTACTAAAGTCTGATTGTGTGGTGGATGTGTTCAAATTTGATCATCTTAATTCTGGTGATGAAGGATGGTGAAAGTCTGACAGTATTGAGCACTACTGTTAAGGTTAAACCTGCATGGTGTAAAATGGTTGAAGATGATTAACAGTTGCAAATTAACATTCATTAGAAATTTATAAAAGTAATCAAAATGTACTCAAAAGTAATTAGTTACATTACTTTATTAAAGTAATTAAAAAAGTTACACTACTATTACATTTTAAATAGGGTAACTTGTAATCTGTAACCTATTACATTTCCAAAGTAACCTTCCCAACACTGCCAATGACATTACATCGAGCGCAAAAGTACCGGTGAACCGTTTTTTTTTCAACTGGTTTATTTGATCGAAATGTCCGAAAGAACCGGTTTACTTGAGCACCTGCTCCTTTGCCCCTTAAGTGCCCTTTTGTCAAAGCAAAATTTCCTTGATTTTTTTTTATAACATTCCCTTTTGTGAATGCCTGCCCACGCCCAATCATAATATTAGTACAATTTATGAATAATAATTTAGCCGTAAATAAAATCACCAACATTTCACCTGACGACGACGACCTCATCCAACCGGGACGATTCCTCACGCCGCACGCGCATTTTATAGGATATTTTCAACACCGTGGCAGCTGGTAAGTGGTGTTTCATTCTCAGCGAAGTGATTTTGATGTTTATTTACTTATTATTATATTACAAGAACGATGTGATGTGAGAACATGCAGATATGTTGTTTATATTGCTCTGTGTAGCCTGTAGTGCAGAAGTAGCGCTAGCGTGCAGTTTGAGGGAGAAAAGTTTCACAGGCATCGAGGGGTCTGGTCTTTTTTATGTTATTTGACTAAACTTTTATTATATTACAGTACTTATTTATTTTTTAACACGTAAAGTGCCTTAAAAATAATTATCACAACACTGGTAAGGCTTATTCAGATTTTCTCATTCTCTGAATTATCATTATAAAAATAAAACAATTCAGAAATGAATTAAAATATAATTATATTTTAAATGTGACGCAAATATATATATTTTTTCTACAATAGCAACAGTGTTTACAACAGCAAGACCACTTTAGCCTGTAAACTCAATAAAATCTCTCTGGAAATAAATGTAAAAATATCAATGTCAATAAAAAATGCATAATATAATTGACATCAAAGTGCAGTGTGAAGGATATGAATAACAAATGTAGCCTGTCATTTGTTTACATCGCAAAGGTGTTCAATTTTAGACAACTACAACAGTAATAATAATATTAATCACTATATTCTATACACTATAATACACTATATATAGTGTATCAGTTTTTTAATGTTTGTATCAATATTTAAGGTGGACTTATTGATTAGGTGCAAAAGTAGTAGTGATGATTAAAATAATAGATTAATGCTGAAATATAAAATTGTGCCTTGTTCCTAGATGGACAGAGATTGGAAAGTAATAGATCAGATGAGGAGATGGAGATAGAGGAAGAAAAAGAGGGAAATGTAGAGGCACAAGTGACAGAAAGAGAGCAGGTAACAGCAAGCCAGGAGTAAGAGGCTGGTGAGAAAGAGGAACATGTAGAGGCACAAGCGTTTTCTATAGTTTTTACTATAACCGCTGTTCTTAATTATTCTGTAGAACAGAGAAGAAAAAGCCATTAGGTTGGGACAATTTAAGACATTTCAGTTATTAATCCCAGAGTTATTACAATTATTAGGTGGAAATAAAATATTTTTTTAACTTTTAAACTTAAAATTGTCTTCTCTATTGTTTCTTTTTCAAAACTGCATCAAAGCATTTGCTGCTGTATCAATACATAATCATCCATATCGATACGTGATCAGCAAGGAATGCATCACAATATATTGCTGTATTGATATTTTGACCAGCGCCATTTAAAGCCTTGTTCCATGTGCCCCTTTTATACTTTGAGCACCTTGCCCCTCCAAAGGTCTCTGCATGGCCCTGTTCAGAGGGAGGGTCAGCCATGTTAAAAAAGTTAACAGCTTAAGTCATTTGTGGATTAATGCTTATTGGAGATGCGAACCATTTCAAATGATTCAGTTCGATTCGGTGAACTGGTTCAAGAAGATCCGGTTAAATTGAATGATTCGTTCGTGAACCGGATATCACTACACTACAGTGTTTTGAAATCTCACACAACAGACACTGAAGAGAAGACAATGCTGAATAAAGTCATAGTTTTTCTATTTTTGGACCAAAATGTATTTTCGAAGCAGTAATATGCAGTTATTAGCCGTGTCCACTGTATTTTTTGTTGGTTTTCATGACACCCCCCTTGAAATGACCAGGACCCCCCATTGCCCCCCCAATCAAAATTGTCTGGAGCCGCCACTGTATGGAAGTCCAGGTTTCTGTGACAGTGGCCTTCAGCTCATCTGCATTTTTTGGTCTCTTGTTTCTCATTTTCCTCTTGACAATACCCCATAGATTCTCTATTGGTAAGCATATGCAGTGACTTTGGTTTCCAAAAAACACAATGGACCAACACCAGCAGATGACATTGCACCCCAAATCATCACAGGCTGTGGAAACTTAACACTGGACTTCAACTTGGGCTTTGAGCTTCTTCACCCTTCCTCCAGACTCTAGGACCTTGGTTTCCAAATGAAATACAAAACTTGCTCTCATCTGAAAAGAGGAGTTTGGACCACTGGGCAACAGTCCAGTTCCTCTTCTCCTTAGGCCAGGTAAGACACCTCAGGATTGGCTTAACAAGAGGAATACGACAACTGTATCCAATTTCCTTAACACATCTGTGTGTGGATAGCTCTTGAAGCCTTGACTCCAGTCTCAGTCCATACCTTGTAAAGTTCTGTCAAATTCTTGAACTGATTTCACTTGACAATCCTCATAAAGCTGCAGTTCTCTCGGTTGGTTGTGCATCTTTTTTGTCTCCACACTTTTTTCTTCTACTCAACATTCTGTTAACATGCTTGGATACAGCTCTATGTGAACAGCCAGTTTCTTTGGCAATAAATGTTTGTGGCTCTTTGTGAAGGGTGTCAATAATTGTCTTCTGGACAACTGTCAGATCAGCACTCTTCCCCATGATTGTGTAGCATAGTGAACTAAACTGAGAGACCATTCTGAAGGCTCAGGAAACCTTTGCAGGTGTTTTGAATTGATTAGCTGATTGGCATGTCACCATATCCTTATTTTTTGATATAGTGAATTGGTGGGTTTTTGTTAAATGTGAGCCGAATCATCTCAATTAAAAGAAACAAAGACTGAAACTACTTCAGTCTGTGTGAATTGAATTTATTTAATACCCGAGTTTGAGTTAAACTTAAGTTTGAATTTTAGTAGAATTACTGAAATAAATTAACTTTTTCACAACATTCTAATTTATTGAGAAGCACCTGTATATAGAGAAATGGAATTGCTTACTTTCAGAACGTTTTTCAGTTGTTGAATGAATACATTCTAATTTAAGGGCTTGTACATTTAAAATGGCAGACGACACTGCAGAGAAGTTAATTAACGAGGTTCAGAAAAAAATGGAAAAAATCTGTTCATGCCTTATAATAGCTTGAATGTAACTCTACACCCTTGCTTCATGTAGTATACACTGATTCATGAATATGCAAACTAGCCCCGTCTCCGCTCACTCACACCATCTCACAATAGCTGATCCACTCTGTACTGTAGTAAACGCTGCACAATGGCAAGTGGAAATACTGGTTTAAATCAGCTGCATATGTTTGAACCAGAAATTGTTTCAGAAGAAGAGAAAGAGTAAATTATAACATGCTCATCTACAAAGTCCATGTTTCAGAAATTTAATGCATTTAGTGTATCACTCTCTTCAATGCTGGATACTAAACAGTAATTAATTATACTATTCTTTTGCTTCACTACTTTAATTACCATTCAGTCTGCCTTCTTAAAATCAGTATCATTAGTAACGCTTTGAAAATCTTGGAACGTCAGTGGAGAAAGACATATAGTTCATCATAAGACCATAATATACATAATTCACAAACAGTATTGCTAAGTACGGTGGCCCAGTAATGCACAACACAACGACATTAAAAAAGCAAACATAAGCTCACAACACAACGACATTAAGCCACAACACAAATACATTAAGCCACAACACAAAGACATTAACCCACAACACAACGAAATTTTCACAACAACGAAATTCTCACAACACAACGAAATTCTCACAACACAAATACATTAAGCCACAACACAACGGAAATGCTCCCGACCACTAGGGGGCAGTTGGTCTGCAGAAACGGGCAATAGACTACATATTTCCTGTGAAATCTCAGGGCGAATAAAAGAGTGCATTACCAGCTGCAAGCTTTTATCCATAAACGATGAATATTAAATAATATTTATACATTTTGCTATAATACGACAAATTAAGTATACCACAGCAATATAATTATTTAATGAAGAGTTCCATAAACATCTGTGAGGGTGGTTTACACAGCTATTGCTGTGACCCGTTTTGTGAGGCTCCTCAAAGGTTTTTCACACTTTTCCACTGGATGTAGAAACTCGAAATAAGTGGATTCAAATTAGTAATGTAAGATTTAAGGATTTCAACATCACTTCTGATACTTCAGTCTGCAGGCGCCTCTTCAAGAATGACAACAGCATGCGAATCTACAGTAGGTAAGATCTAAACCTTTATTACTATATTAACGAGCACAATGTAGGCCTATTGTGAATTTTTTAATTGTCATTATTTATTTTTTGTCGCTGTGGTTGCCTGTTTGTTTAAAAACCTCTTCCGTGGATCAAGGCAATACGTGTTAATAGATGATTAATCCAAAAATAAAAAAATAAAGCTGTCATCATATACTCAACATTATGTCGCTGTAAACCCATATGGCTTGCTTTGTTCATTGGCATACAGAAATGTTGTAAATAATGTTACCGTCAGTCAGCTAACTAGATAGACCCCACAGAATAAATTCAGAACAGTTTAGAATGACACAAGGGAGAATAAGCTAAAACCCCAGCTAAAATCTTTTTACAGACCTACCTTTTTTCCACTTGTATGTCAATACATTATACATTTTTAAGTATCCTTCAGGTTCAGTGTAGGCAAACAAACTTTTTACATTGTTTGGTGTGTATTTTCTGAAAACATGTCTCATCCAATCTAGATTTGAGAAGTAGATCCATTTAATGGCCTTTTGGAGAGTTATTGAACCTGCATTCCACATGGTTCGTGAGACCAGATCAAGGACAGCTACAGCGAGGAGAGAAGTTGGAATAACAAGCAATGCAATGGTAAATATTGATATTGTATTGTTTGTGACAGAGAAAGAAAATGTTATATTTATTTTCACTTTTTGATGCACACATTACATGCATGTATCATAATTATTTAACATTTATTTTGACAGTGTCAGTCTCTGCAGCCCTTCGATGAGTTCCCCCTCTTCATGGTCCACCTTTCAGTCGATCTTCCACAGAGAGATCTGGCCTTACACAAAAAACTTGGGATGGATTCATTTGGTTTTATTTGTACAGACTACAATATAAAATGTAAATTAAATATTATGTAAGTGCAAATATATGTAACTTTAATATGTTTTCTTGCTCACCAGTGTAGTGTAAACATGTAAATATCCACAATTAAATTTTTTAAACTTTGATACAGTTTTAATAGTTATGTAAAATACAAATACTAATAACTATGACAGTGTAATGGTGTGTTACTATATATTTATAACACTACTATATTTATAACACTTCTGCCACTTGGAGGACTGATAGGTCAGGCAGATCACTGGTGACATCACTGTAAACATTCTCCTGAGATGAAAAACAAAGGTATAGTGTAAATTGACCATTAAGAAAAATAAAAAATTTCCACCATCATTACAAGTTGCATGCATAATGAATAGAGCCATAATCATTATGATTGTGTTTTTGTCTTTTTTTCTGTTAGGGCTAATCAAATGCATGTTATACATTATGAATAAAAGCAAGATATGAAAAGATGATGTATCAATATTAGACACTTTACTCCTACCTTAACCACTCAGCGAGTTTCCTCTCTTGAAAACAGGACCACCATCCCACTGACAGGACCTGGCTTGACTCTCTAGGCATACCAATGGGGCGTGTTAATATTATTAATCAAAGTTTATTAATTATGTCATACATTAAAGAATTTGATAATTCTCTTACTTACCATTGTTCTAGGCTTGTGCCAGCTCTGCTCCCTTCAGTGCAGCTCTGTACAGGAGGAACTGCACTGATTCTCACTTCTGAATAGTGTGCTGTCTGCTACAGTGCTGCAACAGTATGGATGGGAGTCCGTTAAAATAATCTGTGAAGATAATAACATTGGTTTACATATTTAATTGATTTCAGATACATTTGGAATTACTTTCAGTTGCATTTTAAATTATTACATTATAAATTACTCTATATTTAAAATAAATTATGACAAATAATTAATATTTTATATAATGTTACAAACATGCCAATAGACTGTAAAGAGATCAGTAATATTTCAAAGGATGTCCCTATCTCTCTTAACCATTTCTGATCTTTTTTGCTTTTTACTGAATAGCTTTATCATGCTTGTGTTGGGGATCCCTGGAAAACTGTTATATAAATGTGAACAATTAATTCAAGCTTCAGGTTACAGATAATATAATTTGAAAATATAACAATAACTGTCAGACTAAAGCCCCGTTCACACAATGAATGATAACTATTAAGATAACGATAGAGTCCACAGCAGCAAACGATATAATCTGTTTATTCTAAGCGCGCACACGCTTGTCAGCTGCTTTACATTCTCGAGCTCGTTATAGCAGGATTCTGATTGGCTGTCAATGTTTTTAATCGTTCATCAGCTGGAAAAAAATAGTTCTTAAAGTGATTCCAATGATATTGTTTCTCTTCTTTATCATTATAGCTGTGGTGTGGACTCTTTTTTTAAATAGTGAGAACGATTTTTAAAACTAAATATCTTTATCGTTTTCTTTATAGTTTGGTGTGAACGTTCCTTTAAGATTTATTACGATACATGGCAATCTAAAAATGGCAACAGTATTTAAAATACTTTATATCAAGTGAAGAAGTTCCTATCACAGCAAACACCTATCAGAACCACCGATGCAAATCAACGTGGATTACCGGGAGTCTTACCGGGAGTTCTACTATCTCTTACGAGTTATAAAAAGATGAGGCGGACGGAGTTTAAAGCTAAACTCTAACTTAGCCCTGCTATTTTTGAGCTGATCAAGTCAGTGCAGCAGCGTTATCCAGCCTTATTAGCTAGATTTGCTAGAAGACGATAGAACAATACTCACCCTAAAGTTGTTGATGTAACGTTTAATGCCCTTCTCCGCGCGATGAAATTCATTTACAGTCATCAGGAGAAGTTCTTGTAAGATGACAAATCTTCTCCTCTTGTCAATTTGAAAGCTCTACGGAAAGAGCAATGGTTTCCCCGCACAGCACCGGATTTAAATAAGCCCCCCTGAGGAAAAACATTGTGTACAAGAGCAGAGCTAAACGGTCAAAATTGAAAATATTATCAATTTATTTTTTGCTCGATTCATGAATCGATACATTAAGATTATCAGGATATCAAAACATTTAACATTTAAAACACGTTTTTCATTTAAAAATCGATTACACATATTAAGTTACACATACGTCTCGATGAAATATCGGTGTTTAACTTTCAACACTGCCCCCTAGTGGTCGGGAGCACTTCCGTTGTGTTTTGGCTTAATTTAGTTGTGTTGTGAGAATTTCGTTGTGTTGTGGCTTAATGTATTTGTGTTGTGGCTTAATTTCGTTGTGTTGTGAGAATTTCGTTGTGTTGTGGCTTAATGTATTTGTGTTGTGGCTTAATGTCGTTGTGTTGTGAGCTTATGTTTGCTTTTTTAATGTCATTGTGTTGTGCATTACTGTTTTGGAGGACACAGCTGAAGTAAAAGAGCTTACATTAAGGTATGAAAAACAAACGTGTTACAACGTGTCTACACACTTAAACAACACTTTAGGTAACACGAACGGTTACTTCACACCTCATACCTCATAATCGGTTGTTTGATTTTGGCACAGTGTGTGCACCATATACAGGATTTCAACAAGATGTGTCAGTCACGTTCTTTAACATTCAACCTGGAAACAAAGATACCGTGACACCAAACCCCTTCACGAAAGAAGGAAGCCTCCGTGTTTACAAATGTGACGATGAGCACTTATCAGTATCAGCTAAACGCTGGATATTCAAAGTATGTAAAATATTTAAAGTTCACAGCATAGAATTTTTAAAATATTTCAGAGAGTTTTACCAAAGTATTCTATAGTCTTTGGATTTACACACCGGTCTGTTATTGTGGTGACATTTCCATGCCCTGAAATGTGATGCTAAACGAAACTGTGTTGTTTGACATGTTGGTCAAATGGTCAAATGATTTAAATAGGATAATCTTGTACCATAATGATGTAAAAGCACAAAGAGTAAAAAAATATATTCCATTCATTGTAATTAATAACACTAACACTAACACTATTCATTTTCTTGTCTCATTTTCTTGTCTTTTCATTTATAAAAAAACACCTGGCTATGCGTTCTATACTAGACTAATTGAGACTTGTCATGGCACTTGTATACTGTTGTTGTTCTCTTGTTGACCTGACTGCTTATATTGTTCTCATTTGTAAGTCGCTTTGGATAAAAGCGTCTGCTAAATGATTAAATGTAAATGTAAATGTAATAACAAGAAGTGCATTACACATTATGTCAAGGTTTCCCAAACTGGGGTTCATTAAGGAACTGCAGGGGGTTTGGGAGTTTAATGAAAAGCTAACAATTAATTAAATCATAAAAATGTAAAATGAAAATAAATCACTTTAAAATGACAATCAAAATAAAACACAACAAAGATTCAGTATTTTATGTTTACCTTCATGCCATGTGACCATTAACCAGAGAACCTTGAACATGCAAACGTGATACTGAATAATTAAAATATTTATTTTAAATCTCTACTTTTAAGCAAATATATGTGAAAGAGGTTCGGCTGACAAAAAAGTTTGGGAATCCATGCATTACATGTAAATAAGAAATAATGTGAATTTGTGCATTTGAATGTGTTTGAAAGACTATAGCCTTCTAAAGCTATAGTAATACATGGTTAAATAACCTACTAAGTGTTGATCAGTTGATGATGCAATGATGAAACCCTTCTTAAACCTGAAATTATTTTCATTTGTAAATCCAGTGGTCAAATCCTTTGTAGCCACCTGAATAATGACTAGTCTATGTGTGAATGTCCACAAAACTGAAGACTATATAGACTACATAGACTCTGAGTTTATATACAGTAGAATAAGGAAAAAACTATT
Source organism: Carassius carassius (assembly GCF_963082965.1). Lineage (NCBI taxonomy): Eukaryota > Metazoa > Chordata > Actinopteri > Cypriniformes > Cyprinidae > Carassius > Carassius carassius. Next base: position 29,617,472 of record NC_081760.1, read on the forward strand.
TCAAAAAGGAACATTTAAAACATATAAAATAGGAACTAGGAGAATCAATAAATTATGAATATTTTTTGCTAATGTGTGAATATGTAACCATGTAATCAATAAAAATGTAGAATAACTGTAGTCTGATTATGAGTATTATGAAATGTGATTAACTGTTATTAAAAGTACTTAATTTTTGTTCTTAACATGTTCACATTTACTGACATATTAGCCTATTACTCAATGTAACAAAGTTCGGACTGTTATAGAGGAAGGAGACCAGGGTCGGCGTACGGGGCTCGTGAGATACTTTATTCAAAAACTCAACAAAACAAACGCGGCAGGTGCGCGCACTTCACACTCTCGCTCTCGCTCTCTGTGTCACTACCACAGTCTTTGCTCGGCCACTCTCCAGCTTCGTACTCTCACGAGTCCCCGTCTCTCTCCTCTTTCACCGGTTGTCGTGCCGCTTAAATACCGGTTCCCCACGCCAATCACTGCAATGAGATCCCGCTGTTAATTGTTTCTCACCTGAACCATTTACCACCGCTCGTCTCTTCATTCGCTCTCCCGTTGCAGACTTCGCTAAACCACGCCTCACCCGCCACACTCAACAACAATAATGATTGATTGTTGAAAAGTGTGGGGAAATAAGGAGCTGTGAGCCATGGGCATGAATCAACAACTGATTTAAAAGACAGGTTTAAACCTGCCATCTTTTGGACAGAAATTATTGTTTTGACAACATGATTGATGAAAAGGCAATTACAGTAGGTGTTTCCAGGCATGACATGCCTGTGAATTTGTGTGTTCACTCATTGAGTATAATTTGCCGTTGTGTGTTAGAAAATGTTAGACAGACAGCAGCAATGCATAATAAAATAATACTGTAACCATAAAAAAATAATAAAATATATCACAACCCGGACTGTCAGGGCGATTATGAATATAATTTGACCTCATTCAGTGTTTTTAGTCGGTGTTTAAATTTGTTTAGTGTGTGGTGTATAAAGATTTTAAGACCAGCTGTTGCCAGTCCTCCTCATAAAAAATAAATACAAAAATTCCCAGTATATTTTCAGTTATGTTAGTAACTTAAAGTTTAAAACAAGTCCACAGTATTTAAAGATATATTGATGGTTAAAGGTGCCCTTATACTGACACCTAATTATAAAGTACCTTGTTCCAGCTTAGAAATTAGCAAATCATGATGCATTTGTTCTATGTCTAAAATGGTTTACAATATTTGACAAAATGTATTTGTTTATTTATCTGTAAAAAAAAAATTATTAGGGTAAATTAACTTAGTAAACCTTTAAATAAAGTAATATTCTAATAAAATAATAAATACTGATGAAATGGTTATATTGATATATAGGCTACTGAAGAAATTCATTGCCACTTTCCTCATTGCATCCTGCAAGTCTCAAGATAATTTATGCGTCTCACTTAACCTATAACGCAGGAGGGTCAATAATATTATTGATGGAATAATTTGCTGAACTTTCAGAGCCCTCAGCGTTCAACAACAGGAGTGGTCTTGTTGCGGAATGTGACTTTTATTTCCTAAGATTATAACAAACTGGGCTGGGCAAACAGACGTGAAGCAATGTAGAATTTTCATATGCATGGTATGGCACTATGGATGAGAAACCTATCTTAGGGTTTTTTTTTTTACTGCTGTAGCTGTATCAAATCCATTTAGGATGTTTCACATTTTCACAGTTAATGTAGGTTAGGAATTATTCATAATTTTGTGGATGTGTGAGACGTGACAATATTTTAAAGGCAGCCATGTTTTTATAATGCAACTCCTCCATTGGATAAAATCATTTGCTGAGGTCGGATTGCATGACGTCTTAGACTCAAGGTAAGGTATATGTATAAATATAGGTCATCAGAGACTAACAATGATCAAAAATTAAGGGGAGATACAGGAGGAACAGAAGCAGATTAAAAACAGGTAAGAAGGTCTTTATATTATATTATATTATATTATATTATATTATATTATATTATATTATATTATGTTATGTCATATATAAACATCATATAATAATAAAAAAAATCTTAATTTTTGAGTAAAAAAAAAAATTATAATTATATATATATATATATAGATATATATATATATATATATATATATATATATATATGTGTGTGTGTGTGTGTGTGTGTATATGTATATATATATATATATATATATATACATACACAGTATATATGATGGACACATGGTATTAACTTAAAAAATTACTTGATTTATCATATTAGATTTATTTATACATTTCCTCTTTATATAATATTTTAACCTAATTCCCCTCAATTCTCGCAAAAGAAAAAAAAAATATTTAAAATAAAGATTTTGCACAGTCCAACGTTACTAAAAAGAAAATATTTGTCATCTTGATTCAGATGATCATGAAGTCATTAGTGCCTGTTGTGGCCCTGATTGCACTAGTGGTGTCCGGAGTGCAAGCATTTATTTCAGTTGGGGGTACCAGAAACACCCATGTATACATTACTGGCAATGCTGTAATGGAGAAGATCCGTGAGGTGTGTGAAGCAGTGGCTGAATCAGAAGGAAGAGATTTCAAGCCAACGGTGAGTTTATGTACAAGTAAAGGCATACAAAAAAGTATGATCATGACAGCTGTGCATTTCTTCGGAATACATATAATAGCTTACATTTTTCAAACATATGACACAAAATTAAATTTCCCAATTTAATCCAGGGCTCATCAGCAGAAGAGATGCTGCGTGCATGTCTGGGCACGGCCACAGGAGATGTTTCAGGTGCTAAATTCCATAGGGCACTAAATCAGATCTACATGCAGAATGGCATTGTGGACCGTGACTTCATGAGCAGCGCAGCACACCACTTCAATAATGAGGCCTTTAATGAAGGACGCAACCTTATCATTCAGGGGACTGCGGCTATTAAAGCGAACGTCCGCACAGACAACCTTCAGTCTGCCCGAGAAACACTAGGGCGAGTGTGTCACACACTGCAGGTCAGAGAGAGGGAGATATAGTCAATGACTTAGCACAAGCATATTGCTTCAAAATTGCTCAAGAACATGTTTTTACCCATTAACTATTTGATGCCACTTACCTATTGACAAACCATTAAGATTAAAAACATGCAAAATCTAAATACACAATAAATATAAATACATGTTTCTCTAATAGGTTTGTCTTTTAAAAAATTATTCAGTTAAACATATTTGTCAATACATTTACTTCTATTTAAAAATGCAGTTATCACTTAAATCATATATAAATATATGATAAATATAAACATACATGTTTCTCTAACACGTGTGTCTTCAATTGGAAAAACAAACAAAATTTTTAAGCATTAATTTGAATGATGTTTTTTCTTTTTTTAGGACTTTTACAGCCACAGTAATTGGGTTGAACTGGGGAACCAAATGCCATATGCCAACCTCATCAGACCGGATCTCAAGATTGAGAACATTGCAGGTATATAATGCCAGTGGGTGTGATTTATGAGAGAGACTCATATGCGGGGGAAAAAAAAAAGAACAAAAAAACAACAACAACGACTGCACCATTTCTTGTGTTGTCATGTCCATAATATCTTATAAAAACCTATATTTCTATTGAAAACTTTAGATAAGTGAACAGATGACTTGGTAGATAACTGATAACAGGTTACACCCAGGAGTACACATCACATTGTATGAGATTAATCTGTATTGACTGATCTTGAATAGGAAATAGATAAATTGAGTTCATGTTTGCCATTTACCTGGGTGTTTTAACAAATGTATACTGCTTTAAATAGATTGCATATGTATGTGTTAATGTGCAGACATTGCGATGCCAACATGCAGTGACTGTGCCAGTGGTACCTGTCCAAACCAGCTGCTTCCTGCTATTCTCAATGGGAAGTACCTCACTTCAGGATATATGGGCTTGTTCTCCAGTGACAAACCTCAAGGTAAAGAGACAGACATAGGTTTATACCAAGAGTCATGCATCTGTACAAAATTCAAGCATAACTCAAAATATAGTAAATACTTAGTAACTTAAATTTAAAGTCTAATAACTGTGTAAATAAATGAGTTGTTGAAAGCACAAATCAAACTCAAATGATTTTCAATTCTAAGTTGTTATATGGGTAACCAACTGAGTTACGACTTATTTTAAAAAAATGTTGTCGGTATGGTCATGGCTCAACCCATTTCCTGACACATATCGCACATTTTTGTTTCTTTCCAACATTAGACAATATAGACAAATCTATACATTATATTGTGTGTATGGGGTGAGTGGTTACAATTAAGCAATGTCCAAGTTTACCAAAGAGAATGACTTTGTGACAACTGTAAAACTATTTATAACAAACCTTCATCGAAAGAAGAGCTAAAACGTAGTATTTCAACATTTAGAAGTGCAAGCCTTTCACGTTTGACTTATCGGATTTATTCTATTTCCTTAAAGTGTGTTTACAGGAGATAAAACACAGTTTTATAAGAAGAAAGTATATATGAGAGTGAATTTGGAAATAAACTAAGTTATAAAATTTAATTAACTTTTATATGTCTTTTATGTGTGTAAAAGGAAAATGTAGCCATGGTGGGGAGACTGACCTCAGCAGTACCCAGAATCCTCGAGGTGGGATCAGTAAAGATGAGCCCCGTTTTTATAATACTGATCTACACACGAATGCTGCAAACTTGGCAGCTGAAGCCACCCTGGAGCTGCTAGAGGACATCCGTGGAGCTATAGGAAACAAGGAGTACCTTCGGTATTGGAACAGAATCCTTGTATATCTTTAAAGAAAGAGATTTTGAAAGAAATATTTGCAAAGCTGGGAGTAGTTCTCTCAACAACCGGTTCTCTACATTACTATTCAAAAATTTGGAGTCAGTGAAATTTTTTTCTGAAAACTATTAATACTTGTATTCAGAAAAGATGCATTACATTTATCAAATGTGTAAAGTAAAGACATTTATAATGTTACAAATATATTTGTTTCTAATAAATGCTGCTCCTTTTCCATTCACGGTTTCCATAACTTTTAAGAACAGGAGTGTGATAAGACATTTTTCTTGAGAACCTTCACGAACGTACACACAAACAGAGAGATCCAATTGCAGTGTTTATTAGGGAGAATCCAAAAATCTTAGTCCAGACAGGCAAGAGGTCAATATAAACAAAAGCAGTCCAAAAACAAGAAACAAGAAAAACACTGGGGAACATGAGAAAGCAGGGTGACAAAAACTAGGACTCCATGAAACTGATGGAACAAACTGGGTATATATGGACAGGTGTAAATTATGAAAGTGGGGACAGCTGATTGCAATTACAGGTGTGCAATTAACAGTGATGAAACGGACAAAGGCTTGTGGGAAATATAGTGCCTGCGGTGGGGTGATTCTATGGGGAAGTGGACCACTAGTGGACACCCAGGGAAGACAGACCGAACAGTGTGACATCACCCCCCCCCCCTCTAAGGAGCAGCTACCAGATGCTCCTCAGAACACAAAAACAAACCAAAGAACAAAGAGACCAGGAGGGAGGTGGACTGGTGGATGATCAGGGGGAGGGACGGAGGGCCAGGTCCATAGAGGGGAACAGGAAGTGGAAACAACACCACAAGGAGGCCAGGAGGGAGGTGGACTGGTGGAGGATCAGGGGGAGGGACGGAGGGCCAGGTCCATAAAGGGGAACAGAAACAGGAAGTGAAAAAAAAAAAACACAAACAAAGAGACCAGGGCGGATCGGAGAGTTCAGGGTCCCAGGGCAGTGCCGACAGGGCAGGAATCCAGGGTGGAGCAGGTGGAACTGGAGCCCACAGCCAAGCAGACGGGACCGAAGACCCCCAGGGCAGAGCAGAGGACCACCACAGCCATGCGGACGAGACAGAAGCCCACCAGGGCAGTGCAGAGGACCACCACAGCCAAGCAGAGGAGACAGAAGCCCCCCAGGGCAGAGCAGAGGACCACCACAACTGTGCAGACAAGACAGAAGCCCACCAGGGTGGCGCAGAGGACCACCACAGCCGAGCAGATGAGACAGAAGCCCCCCAGGGCAGAGCAGAGGACCACCACATTGGGATCGATGGCACAGGATAGCAAGTCTGGTCAGGTAAGGCTGAAATAGAGAACATGAACAGGTTAAGAGTGGCCTCCGCGGCCATGATGAGATGGTAGATAGCCTCCATGGCCACGACAGGGCAGGCGGTGAGTTCATGGATGGCCTCCATGACCATGACAGGATAGGACGAGCCCTCTGGAAGTTCGGCTGAGACGTGACGAGGCTCTGGAAGTTCAGCTGAGACATGACGAGGCTCTGGTAGGTCCGTGGTGATTTGACTGTGTTCAGGAATATCAACTGTGGATTGACTTGACTAATGAAGATCATTGGTGACTTGACTTGACTCATGAGGTCTAACTGTGGTTTTGCTTGACTTATGGGTGTTAATGTTGACCTGACTCGACTCTGGAGGGACCAAGGGACCTAACTGTACACCTAGCAGTGGCGCTGTGCCGGTGGCCATCTTCAGCAGTGGCTCTGGCCTGCCGGCCACCTTGTGCAGTGGTGCTGGGCTGGCGGCCACCTTGTGCTGTGACTCTGGGTTGGCGACCCTCTTGTGCCGTGGCGCTGGGCTGGTGGCCATCTTGTGTGGAGACACAGGCCTAGAGTCGGCCATCGTGTCTGGAGAGACAGGTGTGGCTGGGGTATCCCATTGAGAACGATAGTGTAGGTACCTGGTGAACCCCCAAAAGTCCAGCATCTCCAGCCCCTTCATCTCTCACTCAGGTACAGGGTCATCCAGGCAGGCGTTAAACAGGTCTTTAAGTGCCTCATCATTATACCCCAGTCCTAGTGCCATCGTCCAAAAAATTTGAGCCAAACCACCCACCTCACTCCCCTTTTGACGGAGGGTGGTTAGGTTTGAAAGTCTCCCCATCCGCTCCTCTATGGTGGCTGGGGAACGGATACGAAATCCCACACCGCTGGACCTGTGCAAGATGGAGTCCTTCTGTCACATACGTACACACAAACAGAGAGATCCAATTGCAGTGTTTACTAGGAAGAATCCAAAAATCTTAGTCCAGACAGGCAAGAGGTCAATATAAACAAAAGCAGTCCAAAAACAAGAAACACAAAAAACACTAGGGAACATGAGAAAGCAGGGTGACATAAAACAAGGACTCCATGAAACTGATAAAACAAACCGGGTTTATATGGACAGGTGTAAACGATGAAAGTTGGGACAGCTGAGTGCAATTACAGGTGTGCAATTAACAGTGATGAAACGGACAAAGGCTTGTGGGAAATGTAGTGCCTGCAGTGGGGTGATTCTATGGGGAAATGAGACCACTAGTGGACACCCAGGGAATTCAGACCAGACAGTGTGACAAGAACTATATCAGCATATTAGATTTATTTTATTTGTTTTATACAAATGATCATGTGACACTGAATACTGGTTGTAATGGCTGCTGAGAAGCAATGGAAAATCAAAAAACGTAAATGGGAAAAAAGGCAGGAAATGGTCATACACAAGATAGTAAAAACAATGGAATAAGAACGCTCAGTAAGGCAGGTACGTAAGTATGTCAGAAAGGTAAGTGCTAGTATTAGTTGTTCAAGTGCTGGCAAAAAAAATGAGTCATTAGATATCATTTTCAAAAAACATCTAAAGACTCATCATTGTCGCCAGCACTTGGCTGACTAATACTAGCACTTACCTTTTCTTGTCTATCCTATTCATGAAAAAAAAAACATTGCTACGGGCTCTGTGTTAGACTGAGACTTGTCATGGCACTTGTATACTGTTGTTGTTCTCTCGTTGGCCTGATTGCTTCTATTGTTCTTATTTGTAAGTCACTTTAGATAAAAGCGTCTGCTAAATGATTAAATGTAATGTAAATGTAAATGTAATAACGCTCAATAAGGCAGGTAGACTGGCAATACTTCACACTGGCCTGTTAGCCAGGCCCTGCTAAATATCACACAAACTGGAAGTAACCTGAGAAGCAGAGAGAGCAGAACACAGTCAATACTCAGGCGAGGTCTCCCCCTGCAGGCTAAGCATTACAGAATACCCCCCCCACCCAAGAGCGACTTCTGGGCTCGACGAGGACGTCCCCTTGGCCATGGCACTGGAAGATCGAGTCTTGCTCAAAGAAGGTCCTGAAATGAGTGAAGGATCCAAGATCTCATGGGCGGTTACCCAAGATTTCTTCTCAGGTCCGTACCCCTCCCAGTCCACCAAATATTGGAGCTGACACCCTCTCTGCCTGCAGTCCAACAACTCCTTTACTGAATATGCAGGAAATACATCAATGTCCAGTGGTGAGGTGGCTCTTGATTCTTGACTTTGGGGTCAGCACCCAAGTGGACAGGTTTGAGGAGGGAAACATGGAAGGATGGAGAGACACAATAATTAGCAGGGATTTAACCAGGGATGAACTGCTGAACATTCGGCAGAACACACCATAGGATATTTTTCCGGATTTCAATTATACAGATGTTTTACTGAACATTGTTATCGGAGGAGCAGCGGTGCTGATCAAACGCTTCAGGACGCGCAGACGTGGAAAGCGAGCGGGAGCGCTCGTCAGACTCAGGAAGCGCGGATTTCGAACGCCGTTGCCTAGCATCCATCTGGCAAATCTCCGCTCTCTACCCAACAAAACGGACAAACTCCTTCTGCTCTCTTGGACAAATAAGGATTTCTCACACTCTGCTGCTCTGTGTTTCACGGAAACCTGGCTGAATGACACCATACCGGACAGCGCGCTCCATCTGCCGGGCTTTCAGCTGTTTAGAGCGGATCGCGAAGCAGAATCAACGGGGAAATCGCGCGGCGACGGGACATGCTTTTACATCAATGAACGGTGGTGTACAGATGTAACTGTGTTAAAGAAGATGTGCTGTCCTGATCTAGAAATGCAGTTTGTCAACTGCAAGCCGTTCTATTTGCCGCTGGAGTTTCACTCTTTCATTCTGGTGAGTGTTTACATCCCTCCGCAAGTGCACGTGAGCTCAGCTTTACAGAAACTTGCTGATCAGATCACAGACACAGAACAACAACACCCGGACTCTGTTTTAATCATTCTTGGGGACTTTAATAAAGCCAATCTCTCCCGTGAACGGCCAAAATACAGACAGCATGTTACATGTCCCACCAGAGACTGTAATATATTGGATGGTAAATGGACTGCATTTATATAGCGCTTTTAACAGACCACATGGCCATCCAAAGCGCTTTACAAGTTGCCTCACATTCACCCATTCACACACTCATTCATACACCGACTGCGGTGTCAGCCATTCAAGGCGCCATCCAACTCGTCTGGAGCAGCTGGGGTTAGGTATCAAGGACACCTCGACACTTGGTCAGGTGGAGCCGGGGATTGAACCACCAACCTTCCGGTTTGTAGACAACCTACATAAACCAATGAGCCACTGCCACCCACTGGATCACTGTTACACCACAATAAACGATGCATATCACTCTGTTCCACGAGCAGCTTTGGGACGTTCTGATCACTGTCTGGTTCATCTTATACCGACCTACAGGCAGAAACTAAAATCTGCTAAACCTGTAGTAAAGACTGTGAAGAGATGGACCAGCGAAACAGAGCAGGATATCCAATCTTGTTTTGACCTCACTGATTGGAGTGTTTTTGAAGCTGCTACCACCGATCTGGACGAACTCACAGAGACTGTAACATTCTATATTAGTTTTTGTGAGGATATATGCATTCCTACCAGGACATATTTAACATTCAACAATGATAAGCCATGGTTTACAGTAAAACCAGACATCTTCGTCAGGTCAAAGAGGATGCCTACAGAAATGGGGACAGGGTCTTGTACAATCAGGCCAGGAACACACTGAACAAAGAGATTAGAGCGGCTAAAAAGACCTACGCTAAAAAGTTGGAAGACCAGTTTACTTCCAACGACTCAACTTCAGTTTGGAAAGGACTGAGAGCCATCACTAACTACAAGACACCATCCCCTTGCACTGAGGCTAATCAACGACTTGCTAACGACCTGAATGAGTTTTATTGTAGATTTGAAACCCCCAACACCCATTCTGACCATCTCCCTACTCATCCGTTAACACCTCCTGCAATCCCCTTCTCCATACCTCCTGCTCTTCAAATCTGTGAAGATGATGTGCGCCAGGTCTTCAAGAAGAACAAAAGAAGAAAAGCACCAGGCCCAGATGGCGTTACACCAGCCTGTCTGAAAATCTGTGCTGACCAGCTGGCCCCCATCTTTTCACAGATCTTCAACAGATCCCTGGAGTTGTGTGAAGTGCCTTCCTGCTTCAAACGCTCCACCATAATCCCCATTCCAAAGGAACCCAAGATAACAGGACTTAACGACTACAGACCTGTGGCTCTAACGTCTGTCATCATGAAGTCGTTTGAAAAACTGGTTCTGGCTTATCTGAAGGACATCACTGGACCCTTACTGGACTCCCTGCAGTTTGCTTACTGAGCAAACAGGTCCGTGGGTGATGCAATCAACATGGGATTGCACTTCATCCTGCAACATCTGGACAAAACAGGGACTTATGTGAGGATCCTGTTTGTGGACTTTAGTTCGGTTTTCAACACCATCATCCCAACAGCCTTTCAGACCAAACTGACCCAGCTCTCTGTTCCTAGCTCTATCTGTCAGTGGATCACCAGCTTTCTAACAGATAGGCAACAGTTAGTGAGACTGGGGAAATTCATGTCAAACACCTGCTCCACCAACACTGGTGCCCCTCAGGGATGTGTTCTCTCCCATCTGCTCTTCTCCCTGTACACCAACGACTGCACCTCTAAAGACCCCTCTGTCAAGCTCCTGAAGTTTGCAGACGACACTGTAGTTATAGGCCTCATCCAGGACGGTGATGAGTCTGATTACTGACAAGATGTTGAGCAGCTGGTTGTCTGGTGCAGTCTTAACAACCTGGACCTGAACACGCTCTAAACAGTGGAGATGATTGTGGACTTTAGGAGAAACCCCCCTGCACTTTCCCCACTCACCATCATGAACAGCACTGTGACTGCAGTGGAGTCATTCAGATTCCTGGGAACCACCATCTCTCAGGACCTGAAGTGGAACAATCACATTGACTCCATTGTGAAAAAGGCCCAACAAAGGTTGTACTTCCTTTCGCCAGCTGAGGAAGTTAAACCTGCCACAGGAGCTGCTGAAACAGTTCTACTCAGCCATCATTGAGTCTGTACTGTGTACTTCAATAACTGTCTGGTTTGGTTCAGCAACAAAATCAGACATCAGAAGACTACAGAGAACTGTTCGGACTGCTGAAAGGATTATTGGTGCTCCCCTGCCCACCCTTCAAGAACTCTATACATCCAGAGTGAGGAAAAGGGCTCAGAAAATCACTCTGGATCCCTCACATCCAAGTTACCCCATCTTTGAACTTTTGCCATCTGGCCGGCGCCTCAGAGCCACAAATACCAGAACAGTCAGGCACAAGAACAGTTTCTTCCCCCAGGCAATCTACCTCATGAACAGTTAAATGTTCCCCACTTATGCTTATGCAATAAAATGTGCAATATCCTAGTACATCCCTGCATCTTACTCAATCCTATTCCATTATCATTTATAGCACAATTGTTTATACACTTATTTATTTGCCTAATTTTTTTTTGTCTGTGTGTTGTTGTCTCTGTGTACTGGAAGCTTATGTCACTAAAACAAATTCCTTGTATGCGCAAGCATACTTGGCAATAAAGCTCTTTCTGATTCTGATTCTGATTCTGATTCTGACATTGAAATGGGGTGAGACCAGTTGAAGAATGTCTTTGAGAGTTCTGTGCATACTCTGCCCAGGTTAAAAACTCTGACCAACGATACTGTTCATGACCACAGCATGACCATAGATACCTGCCAATTTCTTGGTTAAATCTCTCCACTTGACTGTTAGACTGAGGATTATATCCAGAAGTTAAGCTGATGTGATGTCCAGTTGTCTAAAAAAAGGTCTTCCATACATATGAGGTGAACTGTGTTTCTCTGTCAGAAACAATATCTTCGGGTATGCCATAAGCTCTGAAAACATGTTTGAACAGTGCTAGAGAGTTTTTTTCAGGCCAGAATGTAGCTGTTTAAAACTCAAATCTGCTATTTATTTATAAAGACAGCGCCTATTTAAAAATGTGTTTCACCGATTTTGGAGATGATCAGCTCCATGCAATCAGCAAGAGCTCAGGGCTCATGTATCCACCTAGAGCTGATGGAGACTGATTTGGAGTCAGGGCTTTCAATACTTGTGGATAGAAAAGACTTGGTAACTAAAAAAAAAAAGTTTAAATCCAATAACCAAAACTACTATCCCTCTTTTTTTTCTCTTCATCAGGCTGATGGGTATTGCGCGAACTGCACTCCTGGCTTTTGTGATTGACACCACAGGCAGCATGGCAAATGACATTGCAGAAGCTAAAAGAGTCGCCTTCAACATCATTGACAATAAGAAAGGAACTCAAGATGAACCGTCTGAATATATTCTGGTGCCATTTAATGATCCAGGTGAGTGCAAAAAATGTGAATTGCATATCATAAATAAATATACACATATACAAATATTTGTAAAAAAAAAAAATAATAAAAAAAAATAATTATAATTATATATATATATATATATATATATATATATATATATATATATATATATATATATATATATATATATATATATATATAGTTTACAGTGAAATATTTTTATTGATACTTTTCATATTTTGATGTAATTTATAATAGGTTTATTTACCAATATTTGTTCGTTATCTTGTTTTTTTTCTCCCTCTGAGAAGTTTTTGTTTGCAAAGAAATTATGCAAATTGTATTTGGCCAAGATGAGGTATATTAAAAGACAAAATGAAACATAATGAAGACTTTATGTTGGGGACATGCCTATGGTGACATAAAATATTGCTTTTGTAGGCAACATACCTAGATTTGGAACAGAGCAATGAAACAAATGATCAGATATAGTTCAAAGTAATGTAATAAATTACTCACAAACACAATCTGGATATATTTTGTATGAATTTGTAGAATTTGGACCACTAACAAAAACCACAAACTCAGATGTGATGAAGTCAGAGATCTCCAAGCTCAGCGCTAATGGAGGAGGAGATACCCCAGAAATGTGCCTGTCAGCGCTTCAGGTACTGGGTTGTGTGGTGTTTCGGCTAATTATCTCAATCTTCATGTGTGAATACTACAAATATAATTCCTAGTTAGAACTAAGAACTATTATATTAGTGAATTTTATAAAGAATACAAGGAATCAGTTTTTATTGACCACTCGACAAGGTTTTCTAACCTTCTGTTTCTCCCACAGTTGGCCCTGACAGGAGCTCCTTCCTCCTCCTATATATATGTGTTCACGGATGCTCCACCTAAGGATACATACCTGGAGAAAACTATCAAAGCCCTCATTCGCAGCACCAAGTCTTCGGTAAAATGTTCAATCCTTGTGTCACATGCAGACCTTGCCATAAACATTTTCTCCAGACCATCATCAGTTTTTTCATCATCACCTTCATCATCACTTTTCCATCTCTCACCCTTTCTATTCAGGTATCTTTCTTCATAACAGCATCAATGAGGAGGCGAAGGACCCCAAGGGCATTGTCACAGTTTCAGGTGTATTATGACATGGCCTTGGCCTCTGGGGGTCAAGCCATCGAGGTCTCCAAATCCAGCATCTCTCAAGCCACAGACATCATTGTTGACACCTCTACTTCAGCTTTGGTATGATCAGGATCTTATTGTCAATTTACTACCGCAAAAAAAATACCTCTCTTTCTCAAAGATCCTATCTCTCTTTTTCATTTTTGCAATTGTTTGCACACTCTTTCTTCATCCATCAGGTGACAATTCTTCAGCGCTCCAGGGATCCAGGACTTGTAGAGAGTTTCCCCTTTCTACTGGATAAGTCTTTGTCCAACACTACCATCTACATCACGGGAAGTAGCCTAACATTCAACCTACGCAGCCCCACAGGTAAATTCACAGGCACATTTAACTAAATTAACTAAAATAAAAATGTAAATAACATAAAAAAGTTGTTTTTTTATTTTGAAACCCATTTTCATGACTGTACATGGTATCATGATACGCATTAGTGCAACTTTGGCAAGCCTAACAAACAAAAAAAAAACAGAAACTAGAAAACTAAAACTAAACTAACAATGTTAGAGTGAAATGTTAGAAGTCATTAAAAAGAAAAATAAATATTGTATTATAATGCTTAGCTTCAATATATGATATCAAAGTGAGTTCTTTCATTATTGCCTAATGAAATGCACTTGCTTCCAGGTGTGACTCAGTCTAACACTGTTGACAATGGACCTCTGGGCACAATTAGGAAAGTGGGAAACCTGCAACGAATCCAATTAAATGGAACTGAGATTGGCCTGTGGCACATTGACATGACAACAACTCAGCCCTACACCATTAAAGTGATGGGTGAGCCATCATGTACTTTTTTGATAAACCAATGCAAAGCCAAACACTAAGTTTTGCCAACCTGTCATGAGGAGAATATGGCTTAATGTATATTTATACTTTACTCCTAAAGTATCAAGAGGAAAATGGCCAATGCATTGATCAAAAAACATTTTAATTCAGAATTTTGATGATAATAAAAAAGCTGTGGTACTCTGAGATGTATGTGGATAGTATTTTTATGCCTTTCTAATGTAATATAATCTTTTACAGGTCAGAGTGCGATTACATTCATCTTTGTATTTGTGGAGGAATTCAAAGGACCCCATCCTGCATTTGCTGCCATTGATGGGCGGCCGTCAGCAGGTTTAAACCGTTGTTCTGTTTAACTATTAAACAATCCTTATTAAATGATTTGAATGGAAGTGTACAGATTTGTTGCTCTTTATTTAGGCTCACCGGCTAAGCTGCTTCTAACACTGACTGGAGAGAAAGGTCCAGAGGCTCTAGAGCTGCAGGAGGTTGCTCTCATGGAGGTGTCTGGGGTAAAAGTGTCTAATGGAACCATTGAGAATATGGATGGTGGAGATTACCTTATTACTGTGAAAGAAGTGCCAGAAGGAGAGTTTGTGGTGTTGCTGAAGGGAAAAGACAAGACCTCCTCCAGCCTGTACCAGAGGCAGACCACCACACAGATGTCTCAGTCTAAAGTCACAATAAAGGTACAAACTGTATTCTTAGTGTATTCTTCTTCTTTACATTTAATGAGACCAATAGGTAGGTACATTAATGACAGCATATTCAAAGATAGTGTGTATCCTTCACACATAATGGCATGACATTCCAAACAATGCATTGTGCCAAGTTCAGTGAAAAAATGAATTAATGGTGGAGGAGACGAGAATATAACATTCACTAATGATTGCGTGTTTTTCACATTTTCATGAAGAATTTCTAACTATGCTTGTGAATTAGTTTTTAACGTCACTCTAAAGTATTCTAAATGAATGACTACATAACCAAGGTTAGTATTTTCATAGAACATGTCCAAACACCATCTTTACATAAGGGCTTTCTGCACAGCCTTGCCTTTACAGTCTTCGATCACTCTTGGCAAACATATGACTAAATCTTTATGATAAAATATATTTAACATGAAAAAATTAAGTATGATTTCTTTCCCCCCCATGTGGTTCCATTTATTCCTTTTTTTTCATCATAAAATGTTAATGAATTTTACAGTAGTATGAAAGTTATTAATTAATCTTTTTTTGTTTTTGTGAAAACATTCTTTGAAAGCACAAATTTGTGTACACATGGTTAATCAGTGAGAACCATTGTCTTTAAAACGTTTCAACAAAACAGTAAAATAACAATGCTTTATATTTGTGGACCATTTTATTAAACTTTATTAAACTAGTGTTGTGCTTTGAGCTTAGCAACATGCTAACATAAAATCTATTGAAATCAATTGTGGGTTGAGTCTCTTGCGTGAAAATGATTCACTTGTAAGTCCCATGACCATTATACTTTAAAAGGCAGTAGGCAGCTCACTAGGTGTTTGAACAAACCTAAATTTAATTCTAATCCCATTTTCTTTCCATCTAAAGGCAATTGCAGACAGTTCCATGCTGCCAGGAGAAGTATTTAAAATAAATTTTACTGTTACAACCAATGGAACCAGTGGTGCCTACACAATTCGTGCAAGGAATGACAAAAACATCCCTATGTCACATCCACCAACGTAATTTCATCACTTAGTTCCCAGATCACTCAGTAATGATTTTATCAGCTTTCCTTATCAAGAATAAAATTAAAATGTTCTGTTTCTTTGTCATGCCAGTCTCAATCTCGTGAGTGGCGGCAGTGCTCAGGAGACATTGTCTGTCACTCCACCTGGTGATATGGTCTCAGGCACAGATGTTACGCTAACCATCGAGGCAGAAGGTCCTGGAGGAAGTGATTCTAACTATGTCGTCCTTCGCCTTTCTGTTCTCTCCAAGGTAACCTCAGATGGTTTCAGACAGACTGTTAAAACATTCTGTTTTTGTGAAATTTCAGTGGAAAAGAATGTGTGCTTTGATTAGCAAATTGAATGAGGCATATGTTTGTGGAATGTTATTTCAGTACTGATTTTGCAGTAGTGGTGTCCCAGCATAAGAAAATTTACAGTTTAGACCTCTAAATGATTTCTATGGCAGCCAGTTATTTATTCACACAAAACAAATTGTGGTGGACTTATGATTAATATATGCTACCATTCAAAAGTTTGGGGTCAAGTATAATTTTTTTTTATTTTTTCAAGAATTCTTTTATTTAGCAAGAATGCATTCAACTGATCAAAAGTGGTAGTTTATGCTTTTACTTCATTAGAAAATATTTATGTGTTTTTCTTTGCTAAATTTCTATTTATCAAAGAATCCTAAAACAAAATGTATCATGATTATCACAGAAATATTAAGCAGCTCAACTGTTTTCAACACTGATTATAATAAATGTTCCTTGAGCAGCAAATCAGCATCTGAATGATTTCTGAAGGATCATGTAATACTGAAGACGGGAATAATGCCTGCTTTGCATCACAAGAATAAATTACAATTTAAAATATTTTTAATTTGAAAACCGTTATATTAAATTGCAATGACAAGCTGATGTTTCAACTCCCCCTTAACTGTTCCATCTAGGTTACCGACTTTTCACCTCCAAAATGTGAAGTTGTCGATGTACAGGGTACTTGCTACTCCTCCTCTTGCAGCTCATCAAACTGGGAACTGTCTGTCAACATCACAGATGGTAATGGCACAGGCATCGAGAGCATTTCCATCCAGCAAGGCAGTGGAAACTTCACCCAGAGGAAGGTGGAAGATGGTGTGATTGTGTTTATGGGTCTGTATGAGGCCTCATGTTGCTCACCTTCTGTGACTTTGTCTGCAGTTGACAAGGTAGGGAATGTGGGCAGGTGCAGCTACACCATGAAGTCCAGCGCGGGCTCGCGCCTCATCAGCATGTCCCTCCCTCTGTGGGCATCTATGATTTTATATGGTTTTCTACGTGACACTTTCCCTTAATAATGAAATTGAGTTTATCTAAACAAATTCACAGTTATCCTTCTCTTTCTCATATAAACAAATATTCCATAATTGGTATTTCCAGATATGCAGGACTACCCATGAAGAACTATGCTGCTTATACAGACCATACAAGCCTCAAAGATAGATTAGAGTTTTGTGTGAACTCGTATGACAGGCAGAAATATAACTCACTAGTTTTTTTATTAACATGAATTTAATTCAAAAATTAAAAAATAAATGCTTTCTAATCTACAACATTATTTTTTCTTCTGCACAAATGTATAAAATATTCTTATATTTTGTCTAACCATTTAAGTTCACAATACTCTGAATATCAATATAAAATCATTTTGAAGTAATTGTACAACATTTGAAATTATTTGGAGGTCAGTTTACAGTTCAGTAACCATAATATACACTTGAGGACTATGACAGTTTTAGTACATAAGGGATTATTGTTATTTGCCATTAACAGAAGTTATGTGTTTACTATCTAGTGTTTTGTGCTTTCATTAATTGATGTGGTACATTTTGAAACATGAACGTAATCTGGACTGTCTCAACCAGCTATCCAAATGTTAACCACTTTACATAAACTGGAATTTGTACTTTAATATGTCTCAGTCTTTTTTTAAGCAGGCTACAGTCTGTTTCACATGTGCTTGTATAGCTGCCTATTCTTCACAGTATATTTCTGCTCGTTTTGTTTTCCATCTCAACTGAATTTCATGTCAGTTATTTAAATCTCTATAAATGGCATATTAGAAAATATTTGGTATCATACACTGCCACCCAGTGGTTCATATTTTTTATTTCTTGTCACTAGTACGAATAGATAGAATAGACCATTTGAAGATAAATTGTGAAGAAAACAAACTCTGTTTTGTTTATTTATTATCATTTTACAAAATGACACCTAAGGTGTTTTACTGTTATCTATAGCAAGATGGACAATAGAAAAAAAATACAACATAATAAAAAATAAACAAGCAGTATACAAGTTTCACATTGACAAAAGAATAGAAAAGTCATCACATGTTATTACTTCACATTTAAATAGTACTTAAAGCACTGTAAAAAAAAGGAAGCAATTGTATTTGCTTAGCTTGGTATGTGAAAAAGAGCGCACACAAAATTTATGCAATGAAGCAGTTAATATATATATATATATATATATACACACACATATAAAGGGATATTTCACCCAAATAATACAATTCTTATTAATTATTATGATTAACTCACCCTCAAACCATCCTAGGTGTATATGACTTTATTCTTTCAGACAAATACAATAAGAGTTATATTAAAAATGTCCTGGTTCTTTCAAGATTTATAATGGCAGTGAATGGGGGTCGAGATTTGGAAACAAAATAAATTGCATCCATCCATTATAAAAATTAATCTACACAGTTAATAAACTTTACAAATCGTAAAATTTCATCCGTGCATTTACAATAGAGTAGTGTTCCAGCAGATGTTAGAACAGTCAAATCAAAATCAAATCATATCAAAGTTTATTTATAGAGCCCTTTTTTAAAAACCGCAAGTGTTCATCAAAGTGCTACACATAAAAATAATAAAAATATCAACGATACAACAGTCAACAATGCAAAGGAAAACAATAAGATACCATAAAGACAATAAAAAGAAGCAGCTCTCATATTGCGTCAAATGCTAGACTATAGAAAAGGGTCTTTAGGCTAGATTTAAAAACTTCAAGTGTTTGAGCCTGTCTAATGTAGAGGGGCAAACTATTTCAAAGCTTCGGGGCCTCCACTGCAAATGATCAGTCACCCCTGCTCTTCAACTTTAACCGTGGGACAACTAGAAGCAAATGGGCAGCAGAACGAAGCGCTCTTAGTGGAGCATTGAGCTTGATCAATTCAGACAGATATTTAACTGCTAAACCATTAAGAGATTTAAAAACAAATACCAAAATCTTACACTAAATCCTAAAATGGACAGGTAACCAGTGAAGAGAGGCGAGAATGGGGGTTATGTGTTCTCACTTATGTTTACCTGTCAACAGGCGAACTGCTGCATTCTGGACCATCTGCAGTCTGGAGAGAGAGGCCTGACTAATACCTTCATAGACGCCATTACAATAATCCAGACGAGTCGAAATAAACATGGATGATTCTTTGAAAGTCTTTAAAAGACAGGAAAGATTTCACCTTGGTGAGTTGTCTCAATTGGAAAAAACAAGATTTAACTACAAAGTTAATCTGTTTGTCCAATTTAAAATCACATTCTCTGATAACCCCTACATTTTTTACATATGGCTTCACAAGTGTTTTCAATTCATCAAGGTCCAAATCGCATGACTCACAAGTACCTCCCGGTGTAAACCGTATAACTTCAGTTTTGTTTTCATTAAAATTAAGAAAATTTTGTGCGATCCAGGCTTTAATTTCCTCAAGACACTGCAATAGGGGCTCTAAAGAAGAAGTATCCTTACGTTTCAAAGGTGGGTAAATTTACCTATCGTCTGCATAACTATCAAAAATAATATCAAACTTTCTAAAAATATTTCTTAAGGGAAGCATATACAGGGAGAACAGAATAGGCCCCAAAATGGATCCCGGGGGACCCCACACGTGAAAGAAGCAGTTGAGGAGACAAAGTTAACTGAAAAAGTTCCTTCGGACAAATAGTATCTAAACCATCCCAACAAAATCAAGGTCTTATGGTCTACAGTATCAGATGCAGCCGTAAGGTCTAGTAGAATTAAAATCGCACAGTCCCCTGAGTCAGTAGCAAGTAATAAGTAATTAAAAACCTTCAACAGTGCAGTCTCTGTCCTATATAAAAATCTAAAACCAGACTGAAACACTTTGTGTATACCGTGTAGATCTAGAAATTAATTCAATTTAGTCACTTCTCACCGGAGCTTACGCTACACCGACGTAATCCGCTGGAATGCCACTCTCGTGAACCCCGCGGAGCCATGAGGACTGGAGTGCCTTTTATGATGGATGGATGCACTTTATTTAGATTCAAATTCTCAATCCCCATTCACTGCCATTATAAAGCTCGGAAAAACAATGATTTTTTTATATAACTGACTGTATTTGTCTGAAAGAAGAAAGTCATATACACCTAGGATGGCTTGAGGGTGAGTAAATCAAGGGGTAACTTTCATTTTTGGGTGAACTATCCCTTTAATTTACAATCAGGCCTAATACTGTTATATATTTTGTAACAGAATATTTGTCAGTCAATCAAGGAGATCAACTGAATGCTTAATACTGAACAATCCAAATTCTTTTTTTCATGTAGTATGTTGTGTGTTGACATGTTTCTTGAGATGGGCTGATTGAGTAAAGCGTTTCCCACATTCCTTGCACTCAAACGGTCTTTCCCCTGTGTGGATGAGCTTGTGTCTTTTAAAGTTGCCTAGATCCACAAATCCCTTTTCACAGTGGGGGCAGATGTAGCGTTTCTCTCCTCTGTGCCCCTGCATATGCATATTCAAAGCGACTCTATGTTTAAACTTCTTCCCACATAGAGTGCATGAGAATGGCTTCTCTCCAGTGTGCATTCGCATATGTGTAGCCCGGTCTGCCTTAGCCAAAAACCTCTTTCCACAAACTTTACAAGGAAACGGTCTTTCTCCAGAGTGAATGAGCTGATGTTTGGTAAGGGTAAAGTGATATACAAAACTCTTTCCACACTCATCACACTGATACCGTTTCTCCTCTGCATGGACCTTCATGTGCCGGTTAAGACCTCGTACACTAGGAAACCCTTTTCCACACTGGGAACAGGTATAAGGTCTTTCGCCTGTATGAAGTCTCATGTGGTTCTCCAAGGCAGACGCATTGCTGAGGACCCTTCCACACTGGGGACACTTCGTATTTCTCTGCAGTGTTTTGCCTGAAGGTTTTGGTAATAGTTGATTTCCATTATTTGAGCCAGAATGTGGTGTTTCACTAATCAATTCATTCTGTACCTGATCCACCCTCTTATCCTTGACCATAAGTGTGCCGTCCTCATCTGCAGGATCTATTTGTCTGGATTTGGAGCAAAACTTCCTCTGTTTTCTCAGTCTAGACTGGAGTGTAGGGGTGTCATCATCTTCCGAGAGGTCTTTGTCATTTCTCTCTGTGCAACATGGGGAAAATGGTAGGTCTGTTTCGTTGTTGTCACCCAGAGATGCAGAGGTATCCAAGGATGGAATGGGTACTCGCCCTAAAACAACGTTAGCTGAAGTGGCAGCTTGTTGCTCCTTCAGTGTTAGCAGAGGAGCAAACTGCCCAGATGGATGAAAATGGTGCATGGGTGCCTGCTCAAGGGCATCTTGTGGCGTTATCACAATGGGTGAGTGCAAATGCAAAGTGTCAAGAGATTCCAGCAAACTTGGCGTATCATCAGGTGGAGGAAAAAAATGGTCTGGAGAAGAGGAAAACTGATCAGATTGTGGTGGATATTGAGATTGCGTAAGTGGAGGTTGAGGTGGGTTTAAGGAGACGGATCCCTGAACTCCGTTAACTGGAATGTGCGGAGAAGTAAATGGAACATGTGTTGGCAGATAAGAAGGTGGCGTCCCCTGAACTGGATTGTGTGGCAGAACCAAAGGGAACTGGAATGATGGACTTGATGTCACAGAATGTGCTGGCATTATCTGTGGCAATGTAAAAACTTGAGATTGAGAAGGAATAAGACCGGCTGAGAGAATCTGATCCTGGACTGGTGGAACTGGATTTGGAACTGCTGCGACAGGAACGTGTCCTGATGGCATGACAGTTTGTACTAGTGGAGTCATCTCTTGGGCTGGTGTTTTGATGGATTGAGGTGGAAAGAATGGTAGTTGTGTAAGTTGAGATGCACACTGGGTTAGTGGTTCAGTGGCCTGGTTTAGCGAGGCAATGTTTGAAAGAGTTTTCTCATTATGTGAAACCAATGCCTGAACTCGCTGTTTTGGGGAATGAGGAGCTGTTACTAAGACTTGGCTTGGGGGAAAAGGATTTAGGTAGGTGTTTTGACAGATATTTGTCCCCTCTTTCTGAGGGACTACTGTCTGGTTTGATGTTTGAGGGTTTGGTCGACGGTAAACTAATGAAGCTGTTGGTTTGGTTTGAGGTATTGTTGGAGTGCCAGACAGCTCAATCATTGGCACAGACAGGTTAACAGTGGAAGCAGGAGTTTGGGTCGAATTGGGAAGTACTGAAGAAGTGGATGTCTGTGCTGATGCACTGGGATTCTGTCTTTTGCATTGGGAAGACAAGGCTTCAGTGTTTTCCAGTGTTCTTTTAGATGTACTTTGGATGGGTTGTATAGTCTGATTGGGTTTTTGACCACAGGAATCCACTCTGCGACTACAAGAGGAAGTAGTCACTGGTCGTGGTGACTTTCCTCCTTGGTTGCTATGGTGCCTAGTTATTGTTTGCAATGCTGGCGGTATCACAACTGTAAAATAGAGAGGTGAAGATGCAGAAAAAGAACATAAAGAGGACAAAATGTAAATAAAAAAGTTGCAAATCGGGTCCTCAACAGATAGAGTAGTTGAATATCTGAATGGTGTACATTACAGGTTTTTATTTTTGGTCTACATTTGTCCTAATTAGGAAATACAGCTCATATATATTTTTTGTCAATTTAATATTTGGCATTTTTTTATTATTTGAAAAAGATTGGCTCTTGGCTCTATGATAATTATATTCAAACAGAAGATTTTAGAATTCATTCAAGTGTAAAAAGTTCAACTTTTAAAAATAGATATGTAATGTTATATTTTTTTATGTTATATTTTATTCACTTCTATTTGTTTCTACTAAATGAGTAAATGTATATTACACCAAGCAGTTGAGTCTATGTTGTGCACTTGTGAATGAACTACATATAAGACATATATGAATTTGTGAATGACTCTTGTACCCCTTTCCATGGTGTCCTTATTTGGCTCTCTGCGCACCAGTATTGGTTCAGCACCCTCTTGCTTTAGTAAAAAGTATCCTGGTGCATAGCTGTTGCATTCAGTCTCTTGAGGCTGAAGACACAGAACATAAAATCATGATATAAAGGTGCTAGCATTAAAAAATTATCCACTTCAGAAAGATCAAATATAAACATAATTTCAATTCAATCCTAATTGACCTCAATTCACATTTAGTCAAGCTTCTAAATATTGAAAGTCCTTGCTGAGAGGGAATATGGCCTCAGACTGTGAACTCTGCTGTATCTCACAGCATAATTTATATGCAAAAGGCGTGGGGCATGAACACTTACTCTTCTGTAGTATGACCTGTCATTTCTTACCTCTTGTTTGACGAGGAGCAACGCAAGCTGTCTGTTCCCATCCTCACTGGCACATAGATCTGTGAGTTTATCGCTCGTAATGTCTCCCACATTAACACGTTGTCCTATAAACTGAAGGGGGCTGCATCCCCGGTCCACCAATGTAGGCTTTTCTGTCAAATGAAAAAAAAAAATAAAATAAATAAAAACACAGTAAATAACCCCTTTGGGGGGAAAAGCCTAACCAGCTACAAGCAAAAAAAGTGGCCAAAACCCAGCTTATCTAGTTTAAGATTGTTTTAGGAGGGCATACATTACAAATTACAGATTATGAATGAAAACTGATGTAAATATACATACATTAAATATGTGCATAAAAATTTCCACAGACAGAAATAAGGCCATAAAAGTGGCTTTATGTATTTATCATCAGACTTCATCTAAGCCGTTAAAAGTCGTTATATTTTCCAGGAAGTGTTTAATGCACGCCGTAACTCAGGAGCACTTTGTTATAAGAAAAAGACCTACCGCACTGCACGCCAATATCACGATGTTTAGAGCCATTTCCAGTCCTCTGACTCCCAGCTTCAGATAATCTCTTTGTGTTCTGGCCGGATGAATCACCTGTCTTCGTGTTGACATTCTCTTGTCTCAGCTGCACCAATTCCGCTTTCAAACGCTGCAAAGTGCCATCATAAAGTTTTGTCGCTTCCCTGACAGCAGTCTGTAAAATTGTTTCCATTATGTTCGTGAACTGGGCCTGAAACCCGTCATAATTGTCCGCGCTCGCATCGGACATGGTCCGATTCGAATGAAGTTAATTTTATGGAGAAGATGCGATCCTTTTGACACAGTCAACGAGAATAACAGTGACGCGTCCAGGGGAGGGCGGTATACTTCCGCACTGAATGTGAAAAAGTTTTATTTATAGACTGCTGTAAATATAGTTTGCGGTCTGCTTTTAATGACACTGAAACACACTGAAGTTCTAAGCAATGCATACATGTAAAAGTATTCACAAGGGAGTGAAACAAAACTTAATGATAACTTATTGATTATTTGTTTTTTCTCCAAAGTCCAGCGTCTAGCCTATATCTTAAATGTTTTTGAATCAAGAATAAAAATACATTTTAAATAGCCCATTTACCATAAATGAATTGCACAGTCCTGCATCTTGACAAAAAATGGCCTAATAATAGGACTATTATTATGCTTATCAATAAAAAACATTACGTGCATTTTTTTCACAATTTAAGACTGACAATGAACAAAAAAATGTCTTCAAAATCATTCATACATGTGAAAATTGGACAAGAATTCCACAAACCAATGGCTCAAATATCCTGGCTCAGAGGATGATAGGAATCATGTCTTTGTGGCATGGTTAAGGGATAATACATACCTTACAAGTATAGGCTATTTTGTGTGAAAATGTAACATGCTCAAGCAAAACAGGAACTATTTTTTTAGAACCAGCACATTCCTTTTCATCTTTCCGGTCAATAACTGTGAAGTCATACTTGAAATGTTTTAAAAATGGATTTCGGAATATTTGACACCATATAGCTCCATGTATGTTGTATAGTTTCATAAATAACTAAATGTATTATGTTACTGTAGTTATTTATAGCACATTAGAAACGGAAATTAATGCAAACTGCATCCTTTCCAATAGCAGGCATCTAGAGCAGAGTGGACTCAAAGGCTCCCATTAGCCAAAGACAACATTCGAAAGGCCCTCCTATCTTATGGTACTTCTGTTGTAATAAAAATAAGTAAACTCAAAAATATAATGTCTGTTAATGTTGTAAATCTGTTTGTAGTGTATATTATAAAGCATTTTGTTAATATACACTGTGCTAATATAACTATTTAGATGACATATTTGAAGACCCCTTGAAGTTTGCAGAGGTGCCCTACATTAATAATAATAATAATATAAAATTGACATTCTTTTTTGCCTGCGAATTTGCACTTTGACTCAATCACTATTCACTTCCATCAAATAGACAAAAGATGTAGTGAAGTCTACTTGTCCGTCGCACAGAAGAAATTCACATAGGTTTGCAACAAAAGGAAGGTGAGGAAATTAGTAAATGCGTGAACACTATTTTCATATTCGGGTGAACTGTCCCTTTAAATCTGTCTCCAGCTTCCATCCGTATGTTTGCTTCAGGAAGTACTTCCAGTCAGTCCTAATAGGACGAGAGCATGTTTTGGATCAGCTCTGATTCTCCTCATGAATGTTTAAATGTGACTCTAATTAGAGAACAATAACTGTTAGTTAGAGTAACACAATAACAGTCATCTTTAGCCTTTGCTAGCAAGTTTATGGAGACTAGTGCAGATTTGACTAAACTAAAAGATGGTTCGATAACGCACTGTAACAATATGATGTGACAATTTGGTTTAAAACGTCTAACGAGGTGGAGCTTGAGGATGAATGATTGTCGTCGTGCTTGTTTATACAACAAAGAAAGTATTTAGACTACTCCAGGTTGGGTTAAGGCTTTTTAATCCGTGTTGTCATCATAATGTCTGAAGTCATTCACTCGTTTCAGTCACAGCTGTCTGGGGTCATGGAGACCGTTTTTAAAGCTGCCATGTTTGAGATCACTCGTCTCGTGGAGGAGAGTTTCGTGAAGGAAGTGTCCCGTAGTCGAGAGCAGGTAGAGACTCTGAAGAAGAGGCTCCAGTGGAGCGAGACCAGACGGAAAAATCAAGAGACGGGTTTGAGAAATCTGAGGTGTGCAGAGTGTGACAAATCCCGTGTGGGTAACGAGGAAAAAGAAGAAATGCCACCACAGTCAGGTATGTTCAAAATCAAATTTCAACTAAGGCTCAATGTTGTCTTGATTTAGTGATCAAGATTGAGCTAAACATTTTTCCACAAACTGTGACTATTATAAACGGTATAGTTTAATTCTTAAAAACATTTTAACAAGATGCAGAACAGCATGGTGCTAACAACACCAAGATCGTGAGATTTATAGTGAACCTGAACTAGGGGTTCGACCAATGTGTGTTTTTACAGTTCAAGTAAAACCGATATTTTGAACCGATATATAAAATGAAAATTTATGTCAAAATTAAGAATAACAAGGGCTCTGAAAAAACTTTCTTTAAATGCTTTTAAATAATTTTATCTGCAAATCGATTTTGAAAATGATGATACGATAACCGTAAAAATGCTTAATATTGGTGCCGATAATTGGTCAACCCCTAAACCCCTAAATTGAGAAATTGTCATAACAAAATACATTAAAAAATAATAATAATAATTTCAGGTCTGTGCAGTTGCTTTTAATTGACCCACATAAATCATAATTGTTGTAGATATTTAAAAAACATTTTAACAAGATGCAGAACAGCATGGTGCTAACAACACCAAGATCGTGAGATTTATAGTAAACTAGGGGTTTGACCAATGTGTGTTTTTAAGGGCTGATACCAATTATTACAGTTCAAGTAGACCAATAACCTATATTTTAAGGTACATTGAGAAACTGTCATAACAAAATACATTTCAGGTCTGTGCAGTTACATAATTTTAGTAGACATTTTGCAAGGACATACTTTGCAGGCATGTTCATGACCCTAAAAGAAAACATCATAGGTTAACCAGTATTTCTGTCAACTCAAAAATCCAAACTCGCCACATAACCTAAAAAAAGGAATTGTTTAAAGACCCTTACGTCATTCCAGACATATGACTGTTTTCTTCTGTCCATTTAAAGACCATTAAAGGACTGTGTAATCAATGCCCTCACAGTTGCATTCACCCTTGACCACATGTAGAAAATGAATGCAGCCTCAAACAGGAGAAAGTTCCAAATGGGAACTGGGGAAGCTGTGAGTTGGAGTCTGACACCCTTTTGGGAAAAGAGAGGTTGGAAGACCAAACCAGCTCCAGTAACACAACAGAGGTGAGTCACCTCCTACTGCAGTGTTTCTCAAAACCTGAAATATAATGCTATGAAGATTGTAAGGCATTATTTTCTAAATGCATGTTATTGATATTAATGTGAACAGTTCATCTGGGCATACAGTGTTTCTTTTTTTTTTTTTTTTCAGTGAAAAAAAAATCCTTTTTCTGATGATGCATGCATGACTTCTCCAATCATTTAGTTGTCTTAAAATCCACCCCTTTATGCTCCATCCAATCAACAACCAATAAATAGAACCAAG
This sequence comes from Carassius carassius, assembly GCF_963082965.1. Taxonomy (NCBI): domain Eukaryota; kingdom Metazoa; phylum Chordata; class Actinopteri; order Cypriniformes; family Cyprinidae; genus Carassius; species Carassius carassius. The sequence continues at coordinate 29,645,422 of NC_081760.1, forward strand.
TCCCTATACTACATTTTTTCTTTGTTGATAATCTGTTTCATCACAATGCAGAGGAAGAGATCTGTCGCTATGCCTGTTTCATCGTGACTTTAACATTCTTTGCACATTCTGTCTTTTTGTTCTCTGTAGCCTGCAAGCAAAGTGGACAGGAAACTGGACTGCGTATTGAAAGAGGAGGCCCTTTTTGTCACTGCCGGTAATAAAGAGCTTCAGGATGGGTGGATGTTGGATACTGAAGGTGTGATTTAAACATCTGATTACTGCTTTAGGGGCCGTTCTCATATCGCGTCTTTTGCACGCGCAAGTTAGTTGTTTCCAATGTAGGCGCGCGGTATGCGCGCTCATAATGGAAGCGGCGCGGTCGCGACGCACTCATTTTTTCCAGGCGCGTCCGCACCGCATCGAGTTAAAAACATCTCAACTTTTCAGAATGCCGCAAGCGCACCGCGGGTCATGTGACAAGAACTAACCAATCAGCTTCATCCTTTCCCGTAACAACGTTGAAAGCTCGGCCAAGATGAAGGAACAGCTGATCATAGCTGTATATGTATTGCCATTTTGAAATAAATTTAGTAGCAGAGCTACTGCAAGTAATTTTCAGTGCTGCAAATCCATTTATCCTTTGCTGAAATTTCCGTGTCTTCATGGAGAGAGCGTGTCATTGTTGCTTAGCAACGGCAGACGCCCCAGGGCACAACTGCCCGAGCGCTTTGGAAAGAAGGAGAAAGCTGCGCGCCTAGCGTTTTCCACGCGTTTTTAGGCGCGATATGTGAACGGCCCCTTAAACCTCTCACATTAGACTGTGTTTGAACATTAGACATTTTTTTCCATGTTTGGTTTTCCAGGAGCTGAGACATCAGATTTCTCAGCTCACAGTTACAGCGAGCAGGAGCTGCATCAGATTCAGGAAGAGTGGAGCTCTGGACTTGATCAGACTGCTGACAATGAGACTTATGGAGATATCACAGATGTCCAGGGCCCGGTGTATCCAACACACTATGACACAGAAGAGCTAGCGAGCTACAGTGTGCATGAACTGGAGGTGGGAGACCTGGATGGTCTCGGAGAAAGAACTGTTGACATGTTGGGTAATTCAGTATCGGTTGCGATTGGGCCTGAGAAAAATGACCTGCACCAGGAAGGTGGGAGACGTCACATCTCTTCCATTAAGCGTAATAGAGGAAACAGAGGATCTTTACTTGTGCAGGTCAGCCCCCAGACAGTAGACGTGGATAGAGACATGCACTGTTTACTTATAAATGCAGATGGCCACTTGCAAGACATAAATTCCTTCACTGAAGTTCACAGTGGGGATGCAGGAGGTGCTGGGCATAGAGGACACTCACTGTATGTTGGGGACACAACAAGTGGTGCAGTTTATAAGGGACAAGCATTGAATCACTCTCTGAAACCTAATGTTGGACAAGCATTAGGAGACAGCAGGGCTTCTGTGAACGCCTTCCCGCTCTCCCACCGAGTCGGTTCAAGTGCTGCATACACTTGTAACCAGTGTGGTAAGAAGTTCACTCAGGCCTGCAACCTAAAAGTGCACCAGCGTGTCCACCAGCAGGATGGTCTCCACTTGTGCAGCCACTGTGGGAAAGGTTATTCATCCTTCAGTGACTTGCGGAGACACAGATGCAGTCAGACCGGAGACAAGCCCTACACCTGCACACTATGTGGGAACAAATTCAGCCGATTGTGGAATCTCAAGCTACATCAGCGTATTCACACACAGGAGAAACCCCACAAGTGCACTATGTGCAGCAAGAGCTTCACTCGGGCCGACATCTTGAAAGTCCATCAGCGTACCCATACAGGAGAAAGACCGTATTGCTGTGGGATCTGTGGACTGAGCTTCAAACGACTGGATCATCTCAGGTCACATCATCGCAAACATGCTGACCAGAACAATCCATGACAAAAACAAATCCCCCATATAACCTTACAGAGCTGTTTGGATTAATAAATTGTTGAAGGGTATTAAATCCAGACTGGACATTATTATGATCAGTAAGATGTTTCCCATAAGTCATAAGATTGTTGCTGTAGAGCCTCCCATTATAGTTATGTCTTCTGTAGGATTTGATTTAGTTTTTCTTAAAGGGATAGTTCACCCAAAAATAAATATAATTTACTCACCCTTAAGTCAGTTAAAACCTGAATGACATTCTTTTGTAGAATATAAAAGTTTTTTTTTTCAATTTGGAAGTTTTTTTTTTTCTTCATATAATTTGTTTGGTTTCCAACATTTTTTAGATTGTCTTCTTTTGTATTTTAGCAGAAGAAATCAAGCAAAACAGGTTTGAGGAGTAGTAAATGATGACAGAGTCATTTTTGGTGGAACTTTGCCTTTAAGTTATGCTATGGATAATGTGTCCAACTCTGCATCACTTAAATTGTGAATATTGTTTACTTGTGATGTAAAGTGGCCAGAGATTATTATCCACTTATTATCTGCAACTCTAATTTTGAAAATTTTATTTATTTCAGTTTATTTTAATAAACCTACCATATATATATATATATTTCAAATATGCAATGTGTGACATGCAATATCAGTCAATTTTCAGCTCTCTGCTTCATAATTTTAAAGATTTATCTGGTTGTTGGTTGATTAAATCCTCCAGCTGTTTGTTCCAAATGCTTACATTTTAATTATAATGAAACAATCCTTGGTTTATCAGAACTCATGTAGAGAATAATTGACAACTGGCAACTGAATTCTAGAAAAATGATATAGATAAATAAAGTAAAGCACATACAAAGTGCTAATGTGGACGCAATGTTGAGAGGAATTATTACGATGTTGACAGACCTGGAACTTGTGAATTCATAGATGAAAAATAATTGTACACCGTAGAATGTCTGTCAATCAATCAGAATCGAGCTTTAAACAGCCTGTCTTATAAAACCTAAAAACACTTGAGTTATTCTGTGTATAATGTATTGCAACTTCTTGTTTTGTACGTGGGGTCCAACTACTAAATGATGCATGTTAAAGTATTTATAAAATTCTAAAAGTAAAACTTTTTGTTTAGCTGTGTGTGAAGTGTGTTATCCTTTATTTTACAAATGAACTCTCCTATTGTCCAATGAAACTTAAATCTAAAATTTTAGTGCCTTTCATAAATACATCACCATTGTGATTAGAACAGTGTCATGTTAGTAACAAAGAGATTCTACTATAGTTTTTAATTATATTTAAAATTTCGTTTTCATGTTAATTTTGTGTTTTTGTTATTTTTTTATTGTCTAGTTTTTGTACTAAATAGTACCATTTTATTCTATTTTTCAGTTAACGTTTAGGAAACGAAAATGTTTTTCTTTTTATGATTTTAGTTTAACACTTGCCGATTATCAATTGCTGTGTTGCTGTATTTTAAGTACTGCAAAAATAGTTTACCTTAAGAGTGAAAGTGATGTGGTTTAGAGTAAAAAAATAATATGTATATTGTTGTACTATATATATATAGTTTATTCTATAACGACACAGATAAAAAGTGTTCTGTCTGACTCGTATTACCGTACTGTCCAACAAGGCCACCGTACAATTCGTGACGTCACCCACAACAACATCATTGTCCGTCTACTCAGCTGCGCTAAGTGCGCTTCGTCTTGACGTGCTGAATGATACATTAGTCACACATCTAGTGATTTACACATTCACAAAATAAACAAGATAGTACGTTATCTAGACATTATGCGACAGCTACTCGCGCCTATAGGACGTTTACTGTCAAGCAGATGTAATGAGCTCGTTGCTAACACTGAGGATTTTATCATCGAGCTTTGATTGACTGGCCGCGAAAGTGTGAAGTGCAACATTTACTGTGAAATTAAGTTCCCAAAATACTCATGTGTAAAATGAGTACTCAATAGAAAATATTTGAAATAGAAATCGACATGTGTGGTCATTAATCTCACGATCACCGTTATAATCTCTATGCATTCAGCAATCGTGTATCTTTGTAAGAAGGAGCTCGAGTAGATCGGATCCAGGATGACGGACACGCTGATCCTCTCCTTCCAGACTCGGCTGTCTGCGGTCATGGAGACGGTCCTCAAGACCACCATGTACGAGATCACCCGGCTGGTGGAGGAGAGCTTCTTGGAGCAGATGGATCGAGGCAAACGAGAGACGGAGGCGTTCAGACGGAGGCTGATATTGTCGGAGGCCAAACTGAGAGAACGGGAGAGGTTTAAGAGGGTGAGGTGCGTGGACTGTGGTCGGACAGCGGTGTCCAGGAGGAGGATGCTACACAGAGGCCCCGAATCACAGAGCAGTGAGTAGAAACATGGCTTTCCGAGAGGACCGTCGCTAGTTATGCAGTGCTTACTTGGGTCAGTGATGAATAAAAAAAGAACAATCGGTTTAAAAAAAAAAAGGTACAAAAGTAACCCTTGTCATCATTTACTACACAAGTTTCTAGACATTAAGTGGTTCAGCTTTTACTTCAATTAATAATAATTTAAAAATGTAAATATTTTTAAGTAATCTTGAAGCCCCATTGGAAATTTTTTGAGGCCCCCAAAGTGGCCCTGGGTCATCACTGACCCATGTAGCACATTTCACATATTAGTTAAATTGCATAAGGTTGGTTAAATCCAACAATTAATCAGAGTCTAGATGCCTCTCTGATTTTATTATTGTTGTTTTCATTTTATTATTTAATTTTATGTTTTATAGGTCTGGACCACCCACTTGTTGTAAAACAGGAAAGTGCCTCTGACAGTAGGTGCAGTCCCAAGGGAAGCGCAAATCAGGAGAAGCCTCCAGCAGCTCCAGAATCTAAACAAAATGTGTGTATGGTATTGTTTTACTGGTAATATCCAGTGGCCCAGAAGAAGAAAAAATATTTTGACTTTTTTTGAGTGTCAGAGAGCATCTGTGAACTTGAGGGGAACCATAGTCATACAAAATGTCAGTTAGGTCTGATAAATCATTGTTTTTTTTGTTTTTTTTTACACATGCCTTTTGATTTGATATCATCTAATGCAATGAACTTCTGCATTTTAAGTTTGGCTTAGATGTCCAGATACTTCAGCCAAAAACTGATCCATTGTAGTTTGCTGAGATGTTATGTTAAAGAAATATGTTAGTATAATTTTTGAGTGGTTTTTAATTCATGTGTGTTTTGTGCATGACAGACTGTTCAAGTGTGTGAACCTAAACATGGAGGAGAAGTGAAAGAGGAAGCAACAGAGGCTAGAGACCCGCAAGCTCATCTTGTGATACATCCTCAAATACACAAACAAAAAGATCCTTCAGCCTGTGTTAAAGAGACCAATGGACTTCGCAATCCAGATTCTGACCACAAACCAGGTTGCACATCTTTCACTGAAAGACCAGGGGATGAAAATGAGGTCAGACACAGAAACCTCCCAAAATGGTTTGACCCTAAAACAGACCCTTCAGCGCGGTCTTCTGTTTCACAGCCAGAACCAGTCAGGTCCTCAGTATCTTCAGAGTCTCCAGGTTTGAGACCGCAAGTGGGCAGCATTGACCCAGGGCCTGTTAAACAGGAAGTTGTAGTGATGCTTCCACCAGACTGGGAAGATATGGAAAGGATCAGGCCTCCGGTGGTTTCTGCTCATAACAGTGCTAAGAAAGCACAGTCAGATCTTCAGCCTGGAGATCCTCTGCCCCCTAGACCTCAAGTACAGGAGCGAGTTTCATATCCTGCGCCTCCCATCAAGGTTCAGAGCCTTGCACCACAAACCATGCAGCATCTCAGATCACCCGTTAGGAAGAACGCAAAAATCCTTCTACATCCCAATTCAGTTATGACGGATCAGATAGACCGGGTACAGTCCATCTGCAAAGCCCTTCCTGCTACTAAACTTCTTCATGTCCGTCAGTATCCTGAAGGAGCCGTTACAGGTGAAAGAAATTTCAGTACTGTACACCCAGTAAGAAATCCGCCGCAGATGGTCAGTATGAGGGTTCCAGGGGACATGCGGCACCATTCGGCGAAGACGATGCACAATTGCAGCCAGTGTGGAAAAGGCTTCTCTCATCTGTGTCACCTCAGAGCTCACCAACAGATTCACACAGGTGTGAGGCAGTTCTGCTGTACCATCTGTGGACGGAGTTTCACCAAACTGAGTAACTTGAAAGCACATCGCAGGGTTCACACCGGTGAGAGACCTTACATCTGCACAGACTGTGGGAAAAGGTTCACTCAGAAATGCAACTTGAAGAGACATCAGAGAATTCACTCTGAATTCACTCACTCTAATGTATGACGAGACGTGGAGGTGTGATAGTGGTAGAATCTGTTATTTTACACATTACACATATTAGTTGATGTTTTGTTGACTGGCTAATTTATTTTTAAATCAGACCTACCCCTCTCACAAAACTTTCAGCACTTTTAAATTCTCAAAAAACTTGTCCCCACACGGTCAAAATTTACTGGTATTACTATCCTTGTGTGCACATTTGGTCCCCATAATGTAGGGAATACCAGGTACACATACACACACACAGATGTATAATCTGTATGCAAAATCTCTCTCTCTCTCTCTCTCTCTCTCTCTCTCTATATATATATATATATATATATATATACAATTTCCCTTTTAATTTTGGGGTGAAATAGGACATGGGCAGTTTCGAACAGTTTGGTGGTTCCTCTATTTAAAGTGTTTGAGTTATCTCACTTTAAATAGGAGTTTTACAAGCCTATATGAATACAACACAATTACTCAAGTTTATACTGTTAAATTAGATCCCTTTGATTTGTTTGCATATTCAGATGCGTAGGATTAGCTCTTTGAAATGGTGTGCATACATAATGGTGCGTTACTTTTTCTCTTAAGATACCCAGTGAAACTGCTTGAAGAACACATTTATGTAACTATTACAATAGTTACATGTTCATATTTAGATGTCTATGGTTGTAGGTTCAAACCTATGCAGGGGGCCCACAAAAGCACCTGCTAAACTACAGAAAACTATTTTGAAACGTAATGGCATTAAATGGCATGTTTCCAGTGTTCTTTAGAACATAAAGAATGAGTGACAGTATAGCTGGTACACTACATTCAAGCTACTTTCTCTTGTTGATTTAATGACATAAACTGAGCAAAATGTTCCAGTTATGCATGCAAACAGATTATTGGTGATTCAGGTACATTACAGGCTCCATGACTGTAATGACAATTTTGGTTTTTTTATTGTTTTTTCTGTGAAAGTTAAACATCTAAATGATGAAACTGCATTTTAAATGGACCAAATAGCAGGAAGTTCATGTCTCAATTTCTGTCATATACAGTATATGTTGTTTTGTAATGTTCATGTCAGGGAAATTTAATATTTCTCCATCTGTTTGGTATGTACATGGTCATGTGTTCTTCTCATTTAGTATTTTTTGAGAACTGGCACATTCTCCTTTCCTGCTGCACTTAATAAAATAATTAAAGCAAATAAAAGTGGTTACAACACACGATGAAACATGATGCGACACTTTTTTTTACTGTTATCCAGTTTTTTTCTAACGCTTGCTATCTGGACACACTCAAGGCTAAATGGTAAAACTTTAAACATGATAAAGTAGGTCTTAAAATTTTTTTTTTATAAGCAACTAGGGAATACACCGCCTATAGGGCTACAGTACACAGGCAACTAGTGACTCTACTGTGGACATGTGACTTTTTCTATTTCTCCCACCAGGTGGCATCATTCTGCCTTCCATGAATTGGATTTAGAAAAAAAAAATGTTATATTTTTAACTTAAATACTGTATACAATGATTGATAATTAACTGTTACAATGTAAAATAATATTTTATACACTATGTATAATTAAATTGTGCATATGTTAGAGGTCCGTCTTGTCTAGTACCATATTAAAAAAAACATTATTAAAACAAAATATGTAAATGTCATTTAGTGTGCCTTGTAAATTAGTAAACTGTATTGTAATATTATGGCATACGTTTGACCATTCTGTGTTTACATTTACATTTAATAATTTAGCAGACTCTTTTATCAAAATATACAAATGAAAACAATAGAAGCAATCAGACCAACAAGAGAACAACAACAGTTTACAAGGGCCATGACAAGTTTCAGTTAGTCTAGTACAGAACACGTAGCCAGGTTTTTATTTATTTATTTATTATTATTATTAAGAATATGATAGACAAGAAGGTAAGTACTAGTATTAGTTGGTTAAGTGCTGGCATATGTGTTGTGTGTATGATTTTGAACATCAATAACACTTTGAAGAAGCTTCAGTGAGTATGATGTATGTGCATTGCATGATGTGCAAACAATTCATCACTGAAGTGTTAAGACAACAACACATGGTTCATGTGGTTTCACTGGCTGATGTGCTTTGTAAACTGTAAGTGAGTCTGTTGATTCAGTAGCCGCTTTGATGGATTCCATGAATCTTTCAAATTCAGTTCGTGAGTATTTTCAATTCTGCTCATTATTTTATTTTATTTATTTATTAATTTATTTTTTGCCAGTCAGATACTAAAGTCACTACATGTAGCGCACATAGTAACCCGCTGTGACACACGTAGAATTTAAATTGTTTGGAACAAAGATCCATTTACATCCATTACAGTCGAGTTGTTGCCATTTTATACAGCACAGATCAGAAAAACCCATAAACCAAATATCGTTCATCGCACTACTTTAAGCAGCACACACACTATTGCGTGGCGTCCACTGGAGGGCAGTAACGCAGGAAACCATCAAAATTTTCTGCTTCCGCTTAAGATGACACTGTCAACATACAATATCGTTTTTCTGCAATAATACTGTTGCTGTTGTCACGTTATTCCGTGGGTGCCTGCAGAGAAATTCGCTACGCGAGAGGGTCGTTTTCATAAGGTGCTTACTCTGAATTGTGTGGCTTTTGTTATTTGTCACGGTTCGTTTAATTTTACGTTACTTTTAACATAAAAGGACCAAAGAGAGGGTCATTATTTTCTATTGAAAACCAGGTGAATTATTCATATGTCTAGACGTATTTCTAATAACACAGAATGTGCAGCGTTGCGGTAATAATCAGAGTGTATGTTGTATCATGCACGTGGCTGCACAAACAACAACACAACGCCCACCTGCTGACGGCCCTGATGAAAAATACAGATTTGAGACATGTTGATACGGGCTTGAGATGTTCGTCGTGATGCCAGTAATGCTGTAGTTTTCTGACATTTTTCTTTATGTCTTTTAGGGTGATTATTTTCATTCATTGGATCGAGGTGTCCTCGAGGAGACAGGACGATGTCCGGAACGCTTTTCCTCACATTCCAGTCTCAGCTCTCCGTGGTCATGGAGACCGTCCTCAAATCAGCCATGTTTGAGATCACCAGGCTGGTGGAAGACAGCTTCCTCGAGGAAGTGGGTCATCGGAAACAGGAGCTGGAGGTCTTGAAACGAAGGCTGCAGTTGTCTGAGAGTAAACTGAGGGAGAGGGAGAGGGAATGGGAACGGGAACGGGGGAAGACGACACGGTGCCCGGACTGTGGCCGAGCAGGAGACTCCAGCAGCAGAGATGAGAGCCAACCTGTCGAAACGGTCCGGGGTGAGATACTACTGCTGTTGTTATCGCTCACTTAAATCCAGTCCAACCGTCAGTCCTTTTGCGTTACAGTTTATCATTTTGTAGGTGTAAACATTGAGGGCAAGCTAAAACAGTTTATTTTCAAATGGAAGTTATTTACTATTAAATTACAGTTATTATTTTATATATAGAATAATCATTTTTATAAACCATTAATTCACACACACATACATATATATGTGTACAGTTATCAAATACTTATTTATTACAACTTTATTAATAAATTATAACTATAATATGTCCTTTTATAATAATTCTTTGTTGTTATTATTTCTAATACTGTTATTATTATTATTATTATTATATTCCTGCGCTTGGAAGTTGGCTTGTTGTCGAGAAAAGCATGCATTTAAAATGCCTGAAGAGATTCAAAATGTTAATTTGCAATTTAAGAAATATTTGAAAGTTACAACAGTGTGCAGTGCTTTCCTGTTATATCACTGACACTATCAAGTGACGTTTTAGGAGAGGTTAATGTTCCTACAAAATAATTTCTTTACCTGCAGTTTTGTCAGTACAGTATTATTAAGATTATTGTAGTCCTCTATTTATGCATTGCAGTGCATCTGTGATCCTACAGTTAAGAACATCAGTTATGTCATTGTGTTAGTAGCGCATGGTTAGGTAAAACATGTTAGCCTGAAAGCACTGTAAGTCGCTTAGGATAAAAGCGTCTACTAAAATGCATAAATATATGTTCAAATACTTTTTGTGCTGTTCCTGAATTATTTATCCTTTCTTCTGGTGCAGGAGCAGACAGCCTTTGTTTAGGCCAAAGCCTGAGAGATCAGTCTACCAATCAACCTACACTAATTGAAGATGTGTGGAGTGCCAGACAACACCTGGAGACTAACAAACAAACAACAGTACACTCACACTCTAAAGAGAAGAATGATGTACACCCACAGAATGCAAAAGAGATCGTCACACCTAACTCCAATGCACAAATTCATCAGGATTTTCTGCAGAGGCTTCTGGGCAATTCAGCCGTTCACAGTGAGTCCACCAGTGACTTCAAACCCAGAGTGAGTGATTTAGACAAATCCGAAAAAACTCTTGATAAGGAAATGGACTCACACCACTCAGAACTGTTACAAAGTCTTCAGGATACGCACGAGGATTTGCCGGCGTCTTCGCCAAACGGTAGAGTAAAAACAGAAACAGAGCTGGATCTTCTACCTGTCAAGGAGGAGGAAGAGATGGTTCCGGTGTGGGACAGCGTCAACAGAGATGACGGTTGCCATACAGAAATGGCTGATCCAAGTCAGGGAGAGCTCAGAGGACCTTGTGATCAGGAGGAGATACAGGTAGAAAGCTTTCCAGGTCTAAACTCTCTCGACATGCCAGACGCCATCTCATATTTCACACCTTATTCAGTCAGCACACTGGTACATCAAGGTATTAGGGCACAACATAGTCATTTATGCACAACAGAGCTGATGCTTTCTAGCATACCAGAGAGATCACATTCATTTTTCCAACCAGAAAATGGACACAGATATCCTGGTTCAAAAAGTTCTCTCCTCTATTCTCACAATGATGTTTGTCCAGGCGAGAACGCAACGAGCCACGAGCAATACCCAAAGCGTTTCTCCCAGGACAAACTTGGGACGCCTGAACAAATCCATGCAGAAAGATCCCACCATTGCACCCAATGTGGGAAAACGTTTGCAAGAGCATGTGACCTGAAGGCTCATTCGCTGATCCACAAGGGCAGGAAACCTCTGAGATGTCGGCAGTGCGATCAGACATTCGCGTACAACTTCGAGCTCAAGGCTCACCAGCGAAATCACTCAGGGGAGCGACCTCACATCTGTCCGCACTGCGGCAAGGCCTTCGCTCGAATGAGCAACTTCAGGCAGCATCAGAACATCCACACTCGGGAGAAACTCTTCAGCTGTACTCAATGCGGGATGCGATTCAATCGAGCCACCAACCTGCGAGTTCATCTCAGACGACACAGCCACGCGGGGAAGACCTACAATTGCCCTTTTTGTGGAAAGAGCTTTCTGAACCCCAGACAAATGAAGGCTCATTTACAAAAAGCCCATGGAAGAAGCGGGAAATAAACATGTCTAATTTGAAAATTCAGTTTGAACTGTTGGATCAATTCATTGATTCGTTGTTAAAACTCAAGAAGATAGCATAGGACCCACTGTCCCATCGTTTTCACCTAAGAGAGAACTAAACAAGATCTGGACAAATTGTTATGCATGGAATGTTTGCATTATAGAAAGATTAGGAATCTTTGGTTTCCTTATAGGTTTAATACATAGAGAAATTGGAATGACTGATTTACACCAACAGGAAATATTTTGCTGTTGTATTATCAATGTATAATATCTGGTATATATTATATATTTAATGTTTTATGTATTCCCTCCAACAACAGTAAAGGCACAGTGTATAGCACACCCTCTTACCTGAGAATGTTTATATTTTCACTAAAAAGGTACCCTGGCCTTCACTTAAATTGTGATGTGTCCCTGTTGTTTCAACTTTCATGGCATTTTGTTGGAAAAAGTAAATGAACCATCAGATGTAGCACCTCTATTTCTTGTTCTTGACAATCAGTCCCACCTCAGCAAGTCAGTAAAGTAAGTCCAAAATTCTCCAGCTCCCTTCATTCTTCCATTCAGACTTCAGTTCTCCTTTTCAGTGTTTTTTTTATTTATATTTTTTTTGGTTTGATGAACACTGTTGTTGGACAATACAAGACCTCCTGCTCAGCCATTTCCACAAGATTTCGGTGATCTCCAGCAGCATTGTGTCTTGATGCCTGCCTCTCCTGGAGTGACTGTAGTCGGACAACTATATTCCGCTAAAATACAGGTCATTATCTGATGGATTTGTATACATTTTTCCAACAAAAGCAGTAAATGCTAGCATGACTTTCAATTGGGAATATTTAATTTGATATTTGTTATTTGAGTCTTTTTATAGTTCCTTATGACTAATGAAAGACTACAGATATTTCTTACAAACTACGTATGAAATATAATCTTAAATGAACATCGTCTGTTATTGCAGACTTAACGATGTCTGTAATGATAATAAACAAACACACTACATGAACATTATGGCACACATAACCTGTGAATTAATTGTATTTCAATACATAGCAGTCAGTCTTTCAAAAACAAAACATGTTTTTGAGCAGAATATTACAGAAGCATAGAAGTGTCTCTAAATGCACCCATATTGATATGAAATTAACAATGAAAACGGTGGTTTATTAATTTGTTGTTGCGTATGTTGTAGATTGGCCAAAGGTTTGCAGAACACGTTTCCACGGAACAAGGAAATTTACACCCCGTGAACAAGCAGAGAACATTCAGTGTAAGCAGTTCTACAAAATGAATTTCATTTTTTAGGCTTTTGAACGATCAAGTAAACAGTATTACTGTTTCTTGTGTCTCCACCAGGTGGTGGCCAGAGAAATCCTGACTCAGTTTCAGGTGTGGCAGAAGGCCTGCTATAGCAGGAACATTGAGTGGGGCCCAATTACAGCGAAGGTTCGGTCTTCTTCATTTGTTCTGCCTGATGAGATGATCCATTTTGATGACCTGAAATGAATGAAGATATAAAGGCACATTTTCAGATAGTGTATTGTGCTTTACTGTTCCACAGATCATTTCTGCATTGCCGCAGTTGTATGGACGTGAGGCAGAGGTGATCGTACGATGTACTAAGATGCTGCACAACCGCAGGGATTACCTTCGAAGGAGAGCAAAGGTTAGCTTCATAGACTCAAAGATTTCATCTCTTTATTGCTTGAATAGTGATGAATCATACATATGAATTCATCTTACGACACACAAATGTGTGAATGAAGGCATTTCTCTTGGGCTACATGATTTGAAACATACATTTTATATTGCGTAGATGTGATGGAATAAAGCAAACTGAATTTTTTAAACATTTGTCATTAAAAAAGAAATTACAGAAATAAAAGGTAACATTTACTTTTCAGATTTACATTATATGTTTAACATAATTAGAATAATAGATTATTTTAAACAAAAAATTTAGCTTAAGTGTTACATAGTGAAGCTGGCTGACATGAGGGATGCTTTTAATGCGAATGCATCATAGAGGAATTTGTTCCTCTGGATATCTTTAATGCACATGCGTAATAATGAGGATTATTTGTCATCATACTTCATGACAAGGATGACAAGGATGGACTCAACACCAACAAGCGAGACAGTAAGTGAATGAGCACAATTTACGTTGTTGTTATATTGTTCACATATTTTTAAACTTGCATTTTTATAAATAATATAAATGAGATTAGCCCGTTTGGAGTTGACTTATTGTTTTCTTAACATCATGTGGGTCCTTGTGACCCCTAAATTGCACATGTAAGAATAATTATAATATATTTTAATAGGTTGTCAAGGCAAAATACTTTACTGAAAATATATCAAGCTCATTGATTATAACAAATTGTTAGTGAATTTTAACATTCAAAATGTCAATGTTAAATGAGGTTAATCATTATTTAATTGTAAATATTCTTTTCTAGACGCATATTACTGTCCTTAAAGATGGAGAAAGCCCCTGTATCTCTAAGTGCACTCAGTGTTGTGACAAGTATCACTGCCCTTTTTGTGAGACCTGGGTCTACAAGCCAAGAGGGTTAGGGAGCGTTGTTAACCACGTCCAGAATCATCTTAAGTTAGCTGTCCAGAAGGATGGTGTGTATAGTGCTTCCAGATTCATTAAAATGTTATTTTGTCAAGGCATATTAATTCACTCTTGATTTACTTTTTCCAGATTTCACTATTGTCAAGTGTAACTTAAAATGCAGAGAATATGCCCATTTTCACTGCTGCTACTGTTCTGCCACTGTTCTAAAAAGAGGCCAGTTAAAATCTCATCTCACAAAATGCAAGCAGAAGTTCAATCCTGAAGAGGAATATGAAGAAACTTGCTCATTTGAGGAAAGTCCTGAACTTGAGTAGTTTATTCATTTATTTCTGATACTGTTGATTCACTTGTTCATATATTTAGTTCCCTGTTAGCTACAGGTAACACTCACAATTGTAGTATTTGGTGGATTATGAAACTGTTGTTGGAAATAAACATTTACTAAGAATGTATCTGCTGCTTCTTTCGGAAATGTGAAGTGCTGTGTAAGGATTGAAATATCTGTGTACATACTCTAAAATAATTTTTCATTTCACCACTACTGAGACACCACATGACATTTATTGGTTAGCTTTTGAAATGTTCTTAACCATGGACTTTCCCAGACCTGCAGTTTTTCCTCTCTATTCGAGTAATACAAGTAAAACTGACACATGTAATGTGAGCAGTCTCTAGGAGTTAAAATATAAGACACTACATATTAAAAACCTTGTGAAAGGTTCTAATAAACAGTACTCAAAACATGCATTATCTGGTTGAATTTTAAATGAGCTTGATATATATATATGCAAATAGGGCTTGAACTTGGTCATTAAAAAATAATAATAATAATGTGTTCGCAACAGTCTACAGCGAGAAGAGTGATACCAAAAAAAGGTTAACTGTTGAAAAGTTTGGGGTCAGTAAAAACTTTTCTTTTTTTTGTGTGAAAGAAATCAAAGTTTTTATTTAGATTCATATTCATTTTTATAAAAGTGACAGTAAAGACGTTTATATAAATGTATCAGTTTCTACAACAAAAAAAAAAAAAATTAAGCAGCACAACTGTTTTCAATGCTTATAATAATAAGAAAAAAAAATTTTGAGCACCAAAACATAGAATGATTTCTCAAGGATCATGTGACACTGAAAATTAGAGTAATGATGCTGAAAAACCAGCTTTGCCATCATCACAGAAATAAATTACATTATAAATACTTTCAGTAAATACAGACTGCTCTGCCTAAACTTTCTTATTTCATGTAAATAGGCAAATAGTGCTTCATTACATTATCGCCATGCCAAACTGTTGGAATGTCAGCAGGGCCATTAACTAAGTAATGAGTTGCTGGGTCTTTTAACACCCACCCACAGTGAAACGCTGCTTGACTTGTGACTTTTTATTGCATATGTAAATGAAGCAGATGAAAATCTGCTCGTGTGAAACTGGTTTCACCTGTTGGCCAGTCAACACTCTTCAGTGGGCAGAATGAGCTACAAATTTGTCCAGATATTATTCTGATAAATGTTGTTGTTGTTATTACACATGGCTGGGAATTCTAGACTTCAGACAATGTAAGAGTGATGCTCAGAAGTTTAAATGTATTTGTTTGTTTTATTCATACTCAGCTTTTTGTGTTAAGGCCATTTCTCAGTTTATTGTAAAGCCTCAAGATTTCCAGTTTCAAATGTTGAACTTTAAAATTAAAATGACGTGAAACATATTTTTAAGATATTATTTTCTCCTGCAGGAAACCGCTATGGAGAGAAATCTTTTACCTATGGGCCAGCGATATCTTATACAACTTCAAAGAGGTGATGTTCAAAATGTAAAGTTGTGAATAAAATATTGTTATGTGTGACATGTCTTCTGTTGTTTTTTTGTGTGTGTGCATTATTGATATGTTTTCTTACTTTAAGGGATATAGTAAGGCAGATTTTTTTAACATTCATGGACGGGAGCTCTTGTGTGGGAAGCATGATATGGGTTGAGGAACAAGGATTGAAGAGAAAGGTTCAAATAAGTGATGGGGTGCATTAAAATTGTATTCAATACATTTCATTTTTTGTAGATGAATTACGAGGTTCATTGATAAGTATGAGGAGCATGAAACACGGATGGACAAACACTCGACTATATAAATGCCTGAGGTGAACGTGTAATTTTTTTACACGTTCACCTATTTTTCTACGCAAACAAATTGGTTGGTTTATTGTTTCTATGCTTGTTTACATGAACAGAAATGTCACGACACCTTCCAACAACACTACAGCCAAAAATGCATAACGTTAGTTTGTCTGCAATGTTGTGGAATTCGGTCCCGCTGAGGTTTGTTTCCCGTCGGCCCGTTATGCGGTGACGCTTCACATTCCACACAGCGACCGAGGGATTCAGAGCCCTCGTCTCAACTGTCTCAACCGGGAAAAATCGGTGTTTTATCAAAGGTAAGCTTCCCTCATATGAAATGTTTGTTTACCTTTGAGGGTATGCATGTTTTCTTAGTGGTTCTCGTTTCCAGAATTTGCTCAGGCGCCATTATTAAATGATTCCCGCTTCAGATGAGGAGAGGAGTTGTAGGTTTTTTTTTTTTTTTTTTTTTTTTTTTTTTTTAGATAAGTTGCAAGTTATTAGGGGGGGGGGGGACGACCACGACCACGACCACTTTATGTTTGTTCGTTTTCATACATATTAGATTGGAACAAATATATTTTGGCATAAATCAGTTCTTGTCCTTAGCTTGCTTGCTTCAGCAGACATGTCCCTTTAAACGAGAGAAATGCCCCATCCACGTTCAACCCCCACACAGGCATTAGGGGTCATGTCGGGTTGAAACATCAGTTTTGCCGTGATTTTGCCAAGTAAGACATGTTCCTGGATCAACATCATTTGATGATCCTGGATCAACATTATTTTCCAAAAATATAGACTTAACCCAGTCGCAACCCCTAAACCTAACCCTAACTTGATCCAGGAACATGTTGTACTTGGTGAAATCACGCTCGCCTGAAACATCCATAAGCAGCTAGTTATTTTAGACATCATGTTATTATGTAGTAAAAAAAAAAAACAGTTCAAATCTGATAAACAAAGTGGTTGCTGCAAAATATTCAGTGTATTTTGTCAAGATGGATGGTCAGCAAATATTATGAAGTCATTTATACACTTACATAAACGGTAGATTTTTCAGTTGTTTTTATTTATATGTATGTATGTGTATATATATATATATATATATATATATGTATATATATGTGTGTGTGTGTGTGTGTGTGTATACGTGTGTGTGTGTGCGCATATATGTTCATACCCAAACATAATACATAAACTTTTTTTTTAACTAAACAATTACTACTAATGATGGATTGTTTTGAATAAAAGCTGGCATTTATAGTGGTATTTTATTAAAATGCATACACCTGCATATTGTGCAAAACATAAGTTATTTGTTCCGATCCTTCCAAGAATCTTGCCAGAAAGTTGCCAGACAGATAATATTAAATAACCCTACACTCAGCAGAATCACAGAAACATTCATTCTCAAAATGTCACCAACTAACATGAGATTCTGACTAAGCAGCAGAATTTAGTTGTAACAGACCATTTACATGTTCTCTTCTACATCTTAATATGTCTCCTCTGTCGAAAAGTAACCTGAAATTGGATGCCTACTTTTTAATATTGACTTTGTATAGTTGCACACTAGGAGGGCTGTGGGACGCTGGCAGTAAGTCTGCCTTTTCTGTGTAAGAAATCCACTACCAGCCACGCACAATGGAAGTGGAGGATGCCTTATCGGCTAAGTTCAGGGTCCTGATTCAAGGGCTCATGATGACGACAACCTCAGAGATAGTCAAAATATTCAGCAAAGTCCTGCTGGAGACCAGAATGGAGATCACCCGGAGCTGGAGGGAGATCGACTTGTTGAAGCAGCAGTTGGAGGAATGTGAGCAGGAAAAAATGGAGGCCATCAATAGAGCTCAGTGGAGTGACTTCAAAAGGGAAGATGAAGAGATTGAAGTGTCACGTGTGAATTCTCAGTCAAACACTATCATGCTAGTGGCTGTGGTGAGTGAAAATGTGTTGTATTCTGTAGAATCGTTTGTGCTCTTTCGTTAATAATAATCAGCATGTTTTGTGTGTTACAGGGGCCAGAACCAGAGACAACACAGTCAAGCAAACCAGGTACTAATGTTTTTAGATAATGTTTCAAGATAATAAACAGCAATAGAAAAAAATCACAGAGAAGTACAACTTAAAAAAAAAAACTCATATGGGGGAAAAAAAGTGGAAATGAAGAACTGTAAGGTGATCTCTAAGTTACTAGAGTTTGTTCTCACTGATGACAAGACAATCAAGATGATACAAAGCTAAAGTGACAACACTTTATTGTTATTTTAACGGTATTTTTAAAAAACGTTTTGCAGTGACATTCTCACATAATCTGGGGTACACAACAGATTTTTTTATTGTTAATTAAAACTATTTAAAATAATTTTTGTTCATTGAAATGAAGCTTAAATAAAAATAAATATTAGATGAAAATCTTAAACTTAAAGAAAATAAAATGTTTGTTCAAGTACTAAAAATGACTAAAATGGAAATAAAGTTCAATTGTAAATGTATAAAAGACTAATAAAAAATGGCAAAGGACATAAAATTGTTAAAACTTAAAATGAAAAGTGAAAATATAAAAACTAATTCAAAATATTAAAAACATACTATAATAGTATATAATGTCTATATAATGTCTTTTGTCGCCACTGCTATTGTGCTTGAGTAAAATACATTTGTTATGATTATTATGCTTTTACTGAATTCTGTCCAATACAAATGAGCTTTTTTTTGTTTGTTGATTAATTAGGCCAAAAGTTTCAGAAAACCTGTGCAACTGCTGCAGTTGCTGAAAACAGCCAGAAGACCAAGTGCCAAGAGCAAAAATGCACACAGCCGAAAATAGTTTGTCCCGCCAAGGTGTCGCGGGTGAAAGGGCGGAAATCATCATCAAGCAAGACCATATCACAGCCCACATCTAAAATCGTTGCAAATAAACCATCTACAAGTGTGGACATAATCGCAAATAACCCAAAATCAAAGCTGATGAAAAAAAGGAAATTAATCAAAACGCAAAAGCACTCCAATGATGTCAGTGTTGCTCGTGCACTTCGAGACCGACAGCACCTCAGCATGCAGAGGCACTGTCTGTGCTGTTCATCGGACGAGTGTGACCTCCAGTCAAGCCCCTCCAGAGCCCTGCACCAGGTCCCTAGTGTGTATATCTGTCGTAAATGTGAGAGAAGGTTTAAAACGGACCTCCTGTTCAAGAGTCACAATTGCCCAATGCCTCAGAATTGCATCAGGTGTGGGCAGACGTTTACTACCCTTCAGGGGCTCAATGCACACAGTCAGGAAGCTGAGCCTCGGTTCAGCTGCAGTCAGTGTGAGCAAACGTTTTCCACTCAGTGTGCATTAACTGTGCACAAACGGATCCACATCAACCTTATTGTTCCCAAGGATATTAAGGCTAAGAGGTTCGAGGTTCGTCTCCGAAGAATCTCTGACTCCCAGCTGGAGGCTGCTTTGTCCTCAAAAAGTTCTCTCTTGCAGAATAACTCTTCAAAACAGGATCTTTTGAATGAACCGCAGAATGCGGCTGCAGCAGATACAAGTCCTGGATCTGCATGCAAACACAGTGCAGAATCAATGGCCGGGAATGTACCCGAGACCAGCGAGACACAACTATCACCCCAAAGTGTAATAGAAAGCCTGGACTCAAGGCCAGGAACCCTGTCAGAGTCTGGTGTTGGACAGTCGAGCATCAGAAAAGTCTATGCTGTCATGTCAACTGCTTCCTGCCAAATTCAGATTATTGAGGATGCAAATGGATCAGAGTCACCAGCTGTGCATGAATCTGAAAAAGTAACAGATAAAGGAAACCATGCCAGTGCAAGTGATGAGTCAGGACACCGTTCTCCTTCAAGAAAGCGGAAGAAGTCAGGTAATATTACAAAAACAGGAAAAATGTGAGCTGGACACTGCCTTGATTCAACATTATATTTATGTAGATCAATTTTTTATATTCGAAAATTCTGAGTGATGTTTTTCCTCTAGATTGCTCTCATGATGCATACAATGGCGTGTTTCCTGTTGAAAATATTCTGAGATGGAGAAACAATAAGGTCGGAATTAAGTGCTTTTATGCATGATCCCATGAGCCTTTAAATCATAAAAAAATGCGTTACTCTAAATTTTTACTTTTTAATTTTAAAAGGGAAGAAATGAAGTTTGGGTCAAGTGGATGCCTTGCACGTTGTGGTAAGTCTTCCTCGTGTGATAATCCTGCTATTAAAGAGAAAAACCAGGACCGTTCAGATTTCCCTAGTTCATTGTTTCTTTTCATAAATGTGTCATCCAGTGGTTTGTCACGTAGTGGTCAACCTATCAACCTGGCTGAGTTTTATCAGTTTGCCATATTCATGTCATATTAGCTGTATGCTATATGTGAAATTAACGATATCTTGTTTATTCATATGTACTCTTTTTCAAATTCTGATATGAATATATAAATATGTAAAATAAATGTCAATTTCGTTTAGCTATAAGTGATATAGTATCACTCCGGTGGCACTGTTTACAGAGATCGGGAGGAATTATCTCTATGATAATTATGATAAGCTCTTTTTAGGGAAGGAACACATTCTGCTACACATCTTGGAGTGGAAGCTTGGTCAGGGCAGACTGTAATTCCTTTCACTAGATAATAATGATTTATTTATTTACTGGAGAACATACGTTTTAGAACAATATGGCACATTTGTGTTTCCATTGTTGTAACACCTTTGATTTAGGTGTATTCCAACAGTGGAAAACCCCAAAACTAAACTCGGTTTCTTATTTTTAAATATGTTTGGGTTTATGCCTTTCATAAAAAAACAAAAACAAACAAAAAAACTCCCTGATGTTTAATTTCCTATTCATATATCATTTACTTTTCTCAGTGGGGCAAAGTTTCGGAACACATGGGAACCAGCAGAAAACTTTCCAGGCTATTTGGATGACAAGAACGAAGAGCTGAAGAAAGACTAGAAGGATCAAAAATTATATGTTGATTATGCTTTTATGAAGTTCTCTGTTTACACTATAAGAATGTATGCTTTGCAATGCAGTTAATGTAATGAGATTTTCTTGGCCTGCCATTTTCCTGTAATATACTTTGGTTGGTTCCTTACAGCTACCCTAGATGGATGCATTCAAGTTAAAAAGGTGGCATTACTCTTTTTAAATGCCTGAGATGGAAGTCTTTTTCTTATTATAGCTTGTCTTCTTGTGATCAGCAAATCATTTTGTGTATAATTTTAGATATTTAGTATTTGAATGGCTGCCTTGTGTATACCTCAGTGCAATCTTTGGTTGAAGGTTTAGTTACAAGTTTACATGTTTTTTGGTGAAACTTGTGATTTTTATTATTATTCAGCAAGTTGATTTATGCTATTAATTGGCAAGATTGTTTGTTGGTTAATGACTTACACTACAAGCAACAATTTATCACTGAAACACTTTCTGTTTTTAACTAGTATGTTATTATACCAGAGTTGAAGTTTTCTGGTAAAAAGGTGGTAATTTTACTGGAAATTCCCACAAACATAAATAAACAGTTTCAGACTTTTCATTACGATAAGTATCGTGACACCTTTTCAACAGCATGAAAATATTGCCAGTAATGCGGTTACGATCATTGCATATAAAAATGTTTAGGATTCTCTTAATTGTTCATAATCTGAAGCCTTATGTACACTCTTAAAAGTAAAGGTGCTTCACAATACCATAGAATAACCTTTTTGTATAAATGGTTCAATAAAGAACCTTTAACATCTGAAGAATGTTTCTATTTCACAAAAGTTTCTTGGCAAAAGAAGGTTCTTTAGATTATAATAAGGTAAGGTATGGTAAGAGATGGTTTTTTAAAGAACCTTTGACTGAATGGTTCTTTGTGGAACCAAAAATGGTTTGTCTATGGCATCGCTGTGAAGAACCATTTAAAACACTTATTTTTAAGAGTAGTTTTGTGAAGTCTTATTTAGTTTTATGTAAAGTTACAACTACATGTGTTGATCTAGATAGTGAGAATTGTTTTGTAATTGGACCTGTAACAATAAGGTTTTACATTTTTACAATTGTATGGTTAGTAAAAATTGCATCTGCATGTAAAATGTGCATTTTCAATTTTGCTATATTAGTAACTGCACTTATTTGTGGAATACAACAATAAAAAAATAATACAGCAGTGTTTGGATGAAGAGTTGGGAAAATCTTGTCAAATATGGGTTAATATGTAAGATAAGGAGAGGGCAATTTTAAAATGCATCTGACAAATATTAATGTTTGTTGGAAAATGTTATTTACTTTATCGAGTGTCCACTTATTCAGCCTTTATTAACATGCCATTTTTTTTTGTTGTCTGTGAAATGGTAACAATATTAATTAAAAAAAACCAAAACCCCCAAGAATCATAAACAGGAAAAGAGAACTTTAAAAACACAGCAATTTTTATGACCCCCCCCCCCCC
This sequence comes from Carassius carassius, assembly GCF_963082965.1. Classification (NCBI taxonomy): domain Eukaryota; kingdom Metazoa; phylum Chordata; class Actinopteri; order Cypriniformes; family Cyprinidae; genus Carassius; species Carassius carassius. Next base: position 29,668,207 of record NC_081760.1, read on the forward strand.
CCAATGTGGTTGTAACTTGCTACCTCCGAGTTTCCACAAACCGATGCTGAAATATCAAAAGCCAATCTTAAAATCTTCCTTTCTAAGCAATGTGAAAGGGAAATGTTATTTAATACTCTTTAAAAAAAAAATTTTTGATGTCCATTTAGACTTCATCAAGGCACTGTCTCAATATTCAATGTAGTTTGTGGTCTTCACACCTATAAATGTTTTGTGTGTAGTAAACCTACTTCCTTTGGCCAAACAACTTCCTGCTGCAAAAGACAGCATTGTCATGACACTGATCTCAGAACAATCTTTGGTATCTTAATTGTCACCTTCAGTGACAAAAAAATAAATCTGATCCCAGCAGCTAGCAGGGAACCTTTTGAAACAGAGAAGAAAAAGTAAAAACAGTATTTCACCTGAATCATAAGTGAGAAACTAACACTGACGAAAGGGGTATATGGCTGCTTTCCACCTTACAAAAATCTACATTACTCATTTTTTTTCATTTTTTTAATTCCTAAATGGCCTTTGTTGGCCATAAGCATATAAGTATATTTTAGTGGGGAATTACTGTAACTGTTTTTATTTCACAGGGTACAATAACAGCACTGATGGAAACTTAAACCCACGCATACTGGGACTGAGCAGAAAGTGTGGTTTTACTTGCGGAAATCTTGCCGTTCTTTAAAAATCAAGCAAACACTGGACTATGATCACACATCCACAATGGTTTTATCATGTTTAATCGCTCTAACAGGTAAGGTAACTTTAAATAATCAAATCAAAAAGCTAAAACAAGTGCAATCATGGCACCAAATAACTACTTAAATATATCCGTTACAAAAGTTATATTTTGTGCAATTCTAAACAACTGCAACTTCTAATGCATATTTAATGAAACACTAAAAGGCTTAATGTAGCTAAAAAGTAACAAACCGGATAAAATCACCTTGCTTGCTTTCTGCCAGTTCTCCTCATTTCGCCCCTGAAACATTTGGAAGCAGTAGAGTTGAAAGAAGTTAAATTCGGAGAGACCGTGGCACTGATGTGCAACCTGTCTTTCTACTCTGACATCCACTGGCTGAAGATGAGTGAGGGGCAGCTGATGGCTCTGATGGTCACGAGTCTGAAACATACTGGAGAACTGTCTGTTGTCTGGAATTATAACGAAACTCATTTTGAAGGTTTTATGGAGAAGCAGACGAATGGATTAAGAATTCTCCACATTTCCACCGGCGATATCACCACATACTTTTGTGCAACATTATATCAAAAACGCTTAAACTTTGACAAAGGAGTGCAACTATACAGTAAGTGTGAACATTTAATCTCTCAAGAAATAAACTTTTAAAAGAAACGCCCTCTCACTTTCAACTGCTTTTATTTCCTGCACATTTCTTAATGTGTAAATATTTGTTTTAACATGAAAAGCTCAACAACTGAGACATAGGCCTCAACTCAACTTTCGCAGGCATTTTACTATCAAAAATGAAATAATTAATTACTGAAGAAAGGACGTCAGTGTGAAAAGCAGCTGTGATTGTTGGGTGTCCACCAGCTGTTTTATGCACTACACTGCATCTTATCCTCATGGACTATACTCGGTGGACTATACTAATATACTCGGTATATTAACCAGAAAAGACTATAGAATACCCAAGACTTGTAGTTTTGATTGAGGGAAAAGGCAATGCTCAATATTTTTATTACGAGTGACGACACATTGACCTTTTCAAGATGGCAGACATGTCTCGGGTGGTTGAATGTGTCATCCATAGATATGTTGGGACAAAAAATTGATGCATCACAAATCAAGAAATGATTCTGCATCGATTCTGAGATTTTCTGAAGGAGTTACGATTCTCTCTTGAGAATGATGTAGGTTGGCAGTAGTGAGTGGAAGTAGGCAGTGCTGAGCCTGTGGCTGTTCTATATCCCAGCATTAATGTCTTGAACTTGATCCGAGCAGCTACCAGTAGCCAAGGAGATAAAGAGAGGTGCATAACAACCATATCAAACAGAATATCAATATTTTTTTTCTGATAGACTGCATGCCTTCAAAACATTTCAACCTCAAGGTTTAAAACTACTTCAAACTGAAAAGCTTTGAACCTAAAGCTTTTAAGACTACTTAGGCTCTGTGTGTTGATGAACTTTTTTTATCTAATTATAGCCTAACTGTGACCTTAATTTCCTGCTGATAGTAAACCGTAAGCCTTAAGGACTATCCCACAAGTTCATGTGCAATAATTGATTATGGTTCATTGAAATAATTAAAAAGCAATATTGTTTAAACCCTTTCCAGTAAAGATCTATAAAGCTTATTTGGATTGTATTACAAAAGTATCTCAAATTTAAATTATGTTTGTATATATATATATATATATATATATTTTTTTTTTTTTTTAGTTTATATTGGCATTATTATTAGAAGTGTGATTTTTTTTGCTCATCTTTTTTTGTGGTCTTTTCAGCAAACCAAAGTAAAAACAAGCCCTTTGATCAAGTACAAGGTAAGAGTGAAAAAAAGCTATAACACTATATACTGTATATACAGTACAGACCAAAAGTTTGGACACACCTTCTCATTCAAAGAGTTTTCTTTATTTTCATGACTATGAAAATTGTAGATTCACACTGAAGGCATCAAAACTATGAATTAACACATGTGGAATTATATATGGAATTATATACATAACAAAAAAGTGTGAAACAACTGAAAATATGTCATATTCTAGGTTCTTCAAAGTAGCCACCTTTTGCTTTGATTACTGCTTTGCACACTCTTGGCATTCTCTTGATGAGCTTCAAGAGGTAGTCACCTGAAATGGTCTTCCAACTGTCTTGAAGGAGTTCCCCGAGAGATGCTTAGCACGTTTTGGCCCTTTTGCCTTCTGTCTGCGGTCCAGCTCACCCTAAACCATCTCGATTGGGTTCAGGTCCGGTGACTGTGGAGGCCAGGTCATCTGGCGCAGCACCCCATCACTCTCCTTCTTGGTCAAATAGCCCTTGATGCCTTCAGTGTGACTCTACAATTTCCATAGTCCTGAAAATAAAGAAAACTCTTTGAATGAGAAGGTGTGTCCAAACATTTGGGCTGTACTGTATATATATATATATATATATATATATATATATATATATATATATATATTTAGAAACACAATAGACAATATTTTATATGTGTAAAATATCAGTTTTTCATATGATATAGGTAAAAACAGAGAGATACTGACTGAACTTTCCTTAAAAAAAAGCAGGTCCCGATGGTCTTTCTCTTCATTACCAAGTATTCGTACCAGTGCTGTGTTTTGGCCTGCTGGGAATGTTAGTAACTGTTTTAGTGGTGCATATGAAGACCAGGAAAAAAAACAGCACCTCCAGCAGTGAAGAATAAGAGAGGATAACGGATTTAGCCTACAAATATTTTAAAACCATGATTTTACTATTCTTTTTGTTGTTGTTGTTCAAATAAAAAGAACCTTTGAAACTCCAAATTTGTCAGTTAACTTATAACAGGCTTGTTTTGGCCTTTGGATAGGTGAAAAGGGAATGAGAATGGGAATAGCTTATTTATTCTTAAGAAATAGACGCTATATTAATTTTGAACTTTTATTTTAGCAAGTTTAACATTTTAATTGTTGAATGATTAAGTGTTTATGTATGTTTTATTTTATTAATTTGATTCGCTTTGGAAATAAAAATCTTCTGGGCTATTTATAATTTTGTTTGTCTTTCATGAAAAGCTGCTAGGAAATATAGCCTAACTATTGTTCTTATATAGTCTGTAGTAATTTTGCTTTAATCTGCAAAGACTCCTGCAGAGGGGCCAAATATGAAGGCTCCACTGTCTCTGCTTCGTGACCAACAGCCCTTTAGAGCAGCCTCTGAAGCATTCATGTTACAGTGCTTAGTGTGTCCTTATGATGGACAGCATTTATGTGGGCAGTCTGTTGGGGATAAAATATAAAACACATATTCAGTATTTAAAAAAAGCATAAATATTTTAAGTTGCCAGTAGGAAGAAAACATCTACTACATAGACTACTGTTGAGACCTCGGTAATCCTCGGCAAACTTCGACCGTTGGACGTGCTTTGCTGCGTCCTGTGTCATCAGTGCGTCCTTCGTCATCAACCCAGAACTAAAGTTCGTTTCAGTTCGATTTTTGAACCGGTGTCATGATAAATCGAGATGAAAAAATTCATTAAAAAAAATAAGGCAAAATCAGGCATTTAAAACTGCTAACTTACTGTCTTGGTCTTAAGCGAGGAGACCGGTATTCATGTCTTTTGAGGAGACTGCTATGGGAGACTGTGTAGGGGACTCGATTTCTCACAACTCGACTGGTTAACGTACTTCCATAGACATAAATATTATTTTTAAGTCTATACTTCACCAGAACGGCTCAAAAGAATGATTCGTTCAAGAACCGAACATCACTAGTTCAGACACCGATCTTTACTGCGGTAGTTCAGACCGGTTCAGACTCGTCAACTTTCTTCCGTGTCTTCAAGATTCCTTTTATCGTCGACTATAACATGAAATTTGGTGAACTGTCAAAGTTGTTCAGATGTATTAATTCGGTTCGCACGCATTTTGACCTATGATTTTGACTTTTTAGCTGGATTTAGAAGTGGAAGAACGGAGGAAGAGCACGCATTGGGTCAAGTGAGTAACGTTAGACGTTTTTCTTTTTTTTTTTTATCTAACTTTTTTTTTTTAGATCAAAGGCTATATTTCTTGTCAGGGAGTGTGTTATTATCTGTTTTTATACAGTCTATTACGGTGGCCTAGTGGTGCACAACACAACGACATTAAAAAAGCAAACATAAGCTCACAACACAACGACATTAAGCCACAACACAAATACATTAAGCCACAACACAACTAAATTCTCACAACACAACGAAATTAAGCCACAACACAACTAAATTCTCACAACACAAATACATTAAGCAACAACACAACGAAATTCTCACAACACAATGACATTAAGCCACAACACAAATACATTAAGCCACAAAACAACGAAATTCTCACAACACAAATACATTAAGCAACAACACAACGAAATTCTCACAACACAAATACATTAAGCAACAACACAACGAAATTCTCACAACACAATGACATTAAGCCACAACACAAATACATTAAGCCACAACACAACTAAATTCTCACAACACAAATACATTAAGCAACAACACAACGAAATTCTCACAACACAATGACATTAAGCCACAACACAAATACATTAAGCCACAAAACAACGAAATTCTCACAACACAAATACATTAAGCCACAACACAAATGCATTAAGCCACAACACAACGAAATTCTCACAACACAACGACATTAAGCCACAACACAAATACATTAAGCCACAACACAAATACATGAAGCCACAACACAACGAAATTCTCACAACACAACGACATTAAGCCACAACACAAATACATTAAGCCACAACACAACAAAATTCTCACAACACAACGAAATTAAGCCACAACACAACGAAATTAAGCCACAACACAACGAAATTCTCACAACACAACGAAATTAAGCCACAACACAAATACATTAAGCCACAACACAACGAAATTAAGCCACAACACAACGGAAGTGCTCCCGACCACTAGGGGCCAGTGTTGAAAGTTAAACACCGATATTTCATCGAGATGTATGTGTAACTTAATATGTGTAATCGATTTTTAAATGAAAAACGTGTTTTTTTTTAATGTTTTGATATCCTGATAATCTTAATGTATCGATTCATTAATCGAGCAAAAAATAAATTGATAATATTTGGACCGTTTAGCTCTGCTCTGCTCTTGTACACAATGTTTTTCCTCAGGGGGGCTTATGTAAATCCGGTGCTGTGCGGGGAAACCATTGCTCTTTCCGTAGAGCTTTCAAATTGACAAGAGGAGAAGATTTTTAATCTTAAAGAACTTCCCCTGATGACTGTAAATGAATTTCATCGCGCGGAGAAGGGCATTAAACGTTACATCAACAACTTTAGGGTGAGTATTGTTCTATCGTCTTCTAGCAAATTAATAATAATTATTTTATAACTCGTAAGAGATAGTAGAAATAACAGCAGGACTCCCGGTAATCCACGTTGATTTGCATCGGTGGTTCTGATAGGTGTTTGCTGTGATATAAACTTCTTCACTTGATATAAAGTATTTTAAATACTGTTGCCATTTTTAGATTGCCATGTATCGTAATAAATCTTAAAGGACCGTTCACACCAAACTATAAAGAAAACGATAAAGATATTTAGTTTTAAAAAGCGTTCTCACTATTTAAAAAAAGAGTCCACACCACAGCTATAACGATAAAGAAGAGAAACAATATCATTGGAATTAAGAACTATTTTTTTTCCAGCTGATGAACGATTAAAAACATTGACAGCCAATCAGAATCCTGCTATAACGAGCTCGAGAATGTAAAGCAGCTGACAAGCGTGTGCGCGCTTAGAATAAACAGATTATATCGTTCGCTGCTGTGGACTCTATCGTTATCTTAATAGTTATCATTCATTGTGTGAACGGGGCTTTAGTCTGACAGTTATTGTTATATTTTCAAATTATATTATCTGTAACCCGAATCTTGAATTTATTGTTCACATTTATATAACAGTTTTCCAGGGATCCCCAACACAAGCATGATAAAGCTATTCAGTAAAAAGCAAAAAAGATCAGAAATGGTTAAGAGAGATAGGGACATCCTTTGAAATATTACTGATCTCTTTACAGTCTATTGGCATGTTTGTAACATTATATAAAATATTAATTATTTGTCATAATTTATTTTAAATATAGAGTAATTTATAATGTAATAATTTAAAATGCAACTGAAAGTAATTCCAAATGTATCTGAAATCAATTAAATATGTAAACCAATGTTATTATCTTCACAGATTATTTTAACGGACTCCCATCCATACTGTTGCAGCACTGTAGCAGACAGCACACTATTCAGAAGTGAGAATCAGTGCAGTTCCTCCTGTACAGAGCTGCACTGAAGGGAGCAGAGCTGGCACAAGCCTAGAACAATGGTAAGTAAGAGAATTATCAAATTCTTTAATGTATGACATAATTAATAAACTTTGATTAATAATATTAACACGCCCCATTGGTATGCCTAGAGAGTCAAGCCAGGTCCTGTCAGTGGGATGGTGGTCCTGTTTTCAAGAGAGGAAACTCGCTGAGTGGTTAAGGTAGGAGTAACGTGTCTAATATTGCTATTGATCATCTTTTCATATCTTGCTTTTATTCATAATGTATAACATGCCTATTTGATTAGCCCTAACAGAAAAAAGACAAAAACACAATCATAATGATTATGGCTCTATTCATTATGCATGCAACTTGTAATGATGGTGAAATTTTTTATTTTTCTTAATGGTCAATTTACACTATACCTTTGTTTTTCATCTCAGGAGAATGTTTACAGTGATGTCACCAGTGATCTGCCTGACCTATCAGTCCTCCAAGTGGCAGAAGTGTTATAAATATAGTAGTGTTATAAATATATAGTAACACACCATTACACTGTCATAGTTATTAGTATTTGTATTTTACATAACTATTAAAACTGTATCAAAGTTTAAAAAATTTAATTGTGGATATTTACATGTTTACACTACACTGGTGAGCAAGAAAACATATTAAAATTACATATATTTGCACTTACATAATATTTAATTTACATTTTATATTGTAGTCTGTACAAATAAAACCAAATGAATGCATCCCAAGTTTTTTGTGTAAGGCCAGATCTCTCTGTGGAAGATCGACTGAAAGGTGGACCATGAAGAGGGGGAACTCATCGAAGGGTTGCAGAGACTGACACTGTCAAAATAAATGTTAAATAATTATGATATATGCATGTAATGTGTGCATCAAAAAGTGAAAATAAATATAACATTTTTTTTCTCTGTCACAAACAATACAATATCAATATTTACCATTGCATTGCTTGTTATTCCAACTTCTCTCCTTGCTGTAGCTGTCCTTGCTCTGGTCTCACGAACCATGTGGAATGCAGGTTCAATAACTCTCCAAAAGGCCATTAAATGGATCTACTTCTCAAATCTAGATTGGATGAGACATGTTTTCAGAAAATACACACCAAACAATGTAAAAAGTTTGTTTGCCTACACTGAACCTGAAGGATACTTAAAAATGTATAATGTATTGACATACAAGTGGAAAAAAGGTAGGTCTGTAAAAAGATTTTAGCTGGGGTTTTAGCTTATTCTCCCTCGTGTCATTCTAAACTGTTCTGAATTTATTCTGTGGGGTCTATCTAGATAGCTGACTGACGGTAACATTATTTACAACATTTCTGTATGCCAATGAACAAAGCAAGCCATATGGGTTTACAACGGCATAATGTTGAGTATATGATGACAGCTTTATTTTTTTATTTTTGGGTTAATCATCTATTAACAGGTACAGGTATTGCCTTGATCCACGGAAGAGGTTTTTAAACAAACAGGCAACCACAGCGACAAAAAATAAATAATGACAATTAAAAAATTCACAATAGGCCTACATTGTGCTCGTTAATATAGTAATAAAGGTTTAGATCTTACCTACTGTAGATTCGCATGCTGTTGTCATTCTTGAAGAGGCGCCTGCAGACTGAAGTATCAGAAGTGATGTTGAAATCCTTAAATCTTACATTACTAATTTGAATCCACTTATTTCGAGTTTCTACATCCAGTGGAAAAGTGTGAAAAACCTTTGAGGAGCCTCACAAAACGGGTCACAGCAATAGCTGTGTAAACCACCCTCACAGATGTTTATGGAACTCTTCATTAAATAATTATATTGCTGTGGTATACTTAATTTGTCGTATTATAGCAAAATGTATAAATATTATGTAATATTCATCGTTTATGGATAAAAGTTTGCAGCTGGTAATGCACTCTTTTATTCGCCCTGAGATTTCACAGGAAATATGTAGTCTATTGCCCGTTTCTGCAGACCAACTGCCCCCTAGTGGTCGGGAGCATTTCCGTTGTGTTGTGGCTTAATGTATTTGTGTTGTGAGAATTTCGTTGTGTTGTGAGAATTTCGTTGTGTTGTGAAAATTTCGTTATGTTGTGGGTTAATGTCTTTGTGTTGTGGCTTAATGTATTTGTGTTGTGGCTTAATGTCGTTGTGTTGTGAGCTTATGTTTGCTTTTTTAATGTCGTTGTGTTGTGCATTACTGGGCCACCGTAGGTCTATGGTTATTATGTGAAATTTACGCTGCCCAACAAATGAAGTTCTAACACCGTTGTTGTTTTATTGCAAGCTTCATCATGATGCATTAAAGGTCACGACTCCTATCCATGAACGTGAGCATGTTAAATTTAATGTTGAGATTTAAAGTGATGTAACATTCTTATCTTTGTCTTTTGTCTCCGTTCTTCAATTCATGAGTGTCTTATCTTGATAACTAAAATGTAGGGTAGGGCATTTTTTCTACAAACTTTAATTTTTTGTTGTTTATACTGGTTGAAAGTGGGCTATAAGGTCAGGACTATAAGGTCTTTGTCCATTCATTCCATTAGGTTGCAAAGTTTTTGAAAACGTTTTATTTTTGTAGTTCTCTTAGCCAGATGACTCAGAAACTTTATACAACCATCCTAGAAACTGTGTGCAGCTTTAAAGTATTAAACATAATAGAAGTAAAGCTGAAAATGTTTTTGAAGATGTATTACATGCATTCCATTTCTTTACAACCACTCTGATTTTACTTACTGATAATAATGATAATAATAATAAAAATATGGTGCACAATTAATGTGCAAATGCACTTTTTAGTTGTTATATCTAACAATACATTATTATTTATTAAATAAGTGTAAATTAATTCCTTCCATTTGCATTGTTTTATCCAAAATAAATCTCCCCAAAAAATACTGGAAGTGTGGAAGGGTCAAAATAGTATTGATATTACATGACCTTATACTCAATTGTCTACATTTCATTTCATCTAATTCTTCAATCCTTTAGTTTCAGAGGCCCCCGGACAACTATGAAGCTACTTCACCCATCAGAGAGCCTCCTTTATTTGCTCCTAACCTTTGGTAACATCGACATTTCTATTTGTGTGTGTAAATGTATATATTATGATGATTTTTCTTCATATTTCTTCATGAAAAAGCACTTTCAAATAGGTAGATATGACACTAAGTTAATTATAAAAATGAGCGAACTACACTGAAGATATTTAAAGTGCCAATATATTTTTCATACATCACTATCCTATAAGGCAAAAAGTTTCCAATCTGAACAGTACTTATCTTGGTCAAAAACAACGATCTGAACTAGAGCATTTCATTCTTATTAGTTAATAATATTATATCTGTATGTTAATTTGTTTTACAATCCTTAAAATCCTATACTCTCTCTTTCCTGCTAGGACCCTTTATAGGTGGATTGTCGATCCCTGTTGCAGTAAACATTGGTGATTCTGCGATTTTTACATGTAATGCGACGGATTTCAACAGAAAAGAGTTTTCTTTATTTTCATGACTATGAAAATTGTAGATTCACACTGAAGGCATCAAAACTATGAATTAACACATGTGGAATTATATGTGGAATTATATACATAACAAAAAAGTTTGAAAATATGTCATATTCTAGGTTCTTCAAAGTAGCCACCTTTTGCTTTGATTACTGCTTTGCACACTCTTGGCATTCTCTTGATGAGCTTCAAGAGGTAGTCACCTGAAATGGTCTTCCAACAGTCTTGAAGGAGTTCCCGAGACATGCTTAGCACTTGTTGGCCCTTTTGCCTTCTGTCTGCGGTCCAGCTCACCCCAAACCATCTCGATTGGGTTCAGGTCCGGTGACTGTGGAGGCCAGGTCATCTGGCGCAGCACCCCATCACTCTCCTTCTTGGTCAAATAGCCCTTGATTCCTTTCATTGTGACTCTACAATTTCCATAGTCATGAAAATAAAGAAAACTCTTTGAATGAGAAGGTGTGTCCAAACATTTGGTCTGTACTGTATATATATATATATATATATATATATATATATATAATTTACTGTGACTTTTCAGTGTTACTAATGATTTTTGTAGAAATTATTTGAAACAAGTTATGGACGCTTTCTTGTCATCATGGCAGAACTGACATTTGTTGACTACATGACAATACAAATGATCTAAGAGCTAAGACATTCAAACCAGGAGATTATAACACAAACCATGTTTTCATATAGGTCATGAGCAAAACTATATTTGGGACCACTCTGTTTTCATGTGTTTGTGCAGGCTACAGTGAACACGATGATGTAATGTGATTTAAGTTGTGTGTACATCTGTGCATGTTTAGTCACTCTAAGAACTCCAAAATCCTCAAAAACTCAAATGACCACAAATTCTGCCAAAAGATATCATTGTGGTAAACTTGAAAATATCTGAACATAACCAAAATGTAACTAATGCTTCCTAATACTCTGCTGATAAACACAGCTGGATTAGTGTTGAACTCTAATTGGCTGAACTAGATCGTTCAGCTCAATAAAAGGCTTTAGAGATCTATACTGAACTGTACATGGCAGAACAAATCACTACTGGAGCGATACACAGGTGAGTGCCAGAAACATTTTTGCTACAGAGACATAAGAAAATAATTCCCATGAAAAATGCCATGTAAATATTGTGCAAATATTATATTTATGCAGCATGATTATGTTAGTATCAAATTCAGAGTTTGTAATTTAAAATACGCTGATTTTCAGATTGCAAGATGAAGAACTTTGCTATAAGCATTATGGTTCTGACTGTAATTGCTGATGTGAGTACATTGATTTCATCTAATCATGTTACTTTATGTATTTTGGACACTCCTTGATTTATCAGTTCATTTACACATGCTTTGATCACTTTGATACTTTTCTTTTAGATCACCTCAGCTAAGGTAAGATCATTCATATAATCAGAATTATCTGAGTTGTGTTTAACTGGTGCTATAAGCTGCAAATATTTTTAGAAGCTGCGTTTGATCAGCGGTCTGAATGGTGGTCTGGTTACTGGTGTAAATGGAGTTAACCCTTTTCTGGTGGGGGGTCTGAACCCACCTGTGCTTTCTGGTGGTCCTGCTGTTATAGGACAGCCTCCATTAGCACAGGTAGGAACTGAAGATTTACCACTTAAAGGAGAATTTCCCCCAAATATGAAAATATACTAAAAATCTACTCAGACAATCCGAGATGTTAATGAGTTTGTTTCTTTTTTAATCTGAACTGATTAAATTACATTACTTGCTCACCAATGGATCTTCTGCAGTGAATGGGTGCCGTCAGAATGCCGCCAGAGTCCAAACCGCTGATAAAAATATCAAAATAATCCACAAGTAATCCCTGCACATGACTGCAGCCCATCAAATTATGTTGTTAAGGTGTTTTAACTTTAAATCTTCATTTCTGGCCAAAATACAAGTCCAAATTGATCTGCTTCATCCAGTGAAAATGTTCTTCCCCTGTTGTGTGTAGTTGTGATCTCACATCAAAATCCACAGGCACATTTGTTTTGATCTGTTCTGAATTAAAAAATTTTTTTTACTGGTAAATGATGCCTGATCTGTGCATATTTCTCTCCAAAATTAAGATGAGTTTACTTTTTCATTGGAGAAAGCAGTTTTTTGGATAGTGGACTCGGTTTTATCTACGGGTTGAAGTAAAAAAAAAAAAATCTTGATGGATTTGTTTATTACTAACACTAGCTTTTCACTTTACAAGATATTTATTGATGGACTGGACTCATTCAGATTGCTTGTGGATTATGTTTTGATCAACGTTTTGAACTCATTCTGACGGCACCCATTCACTGCTGGGGATCCATTGGTAGGTAAGTGATGTACTGTTAAATGTCTCCAAATCTGTTCTGATGAAGCAACACTTTTCGCTTAATCTTTGATGGCCGGAGGGTGAGTAAATGTTCAGCAAGTTTTCATTTTTTGGGGGAACTATTTCTTTAAGCACTTTGTATATCCCACTAAAAGATAATGTTCTACACAGAACTCTTTTGTGTCTGACAGATTCTGCCTGCTGCTCCTCTTCCTCCATACATGCTTCAACAGCCACCTGTTCCCTATGGTCCCCTTAACATTGGACCTCAGCTGGCTTACCCTTTCGCTTCACCTAATGGGGTATTTGTTAATTTTCATTTGCAATGTTTGTGTAACAATATGCATTTAATTCTGTCTAAATTAATGTAATTTATGTTGTGATGTTGTTGTGGCCTTTTTTGATCAACAGGGTTTGCCGTATTACATTGGTGGGCCCCAGAATCAACCAGCCATAATGCCTCCACAGCAAGTTATGGTACAAAACGAGTTGCTATAGTGCTAATCTAATGCTATAAAATATATGTATGGGCTATGAATATATATTTATGAAACTTATTCCTAATACTTTTAGGCTGGACAAGGCCCTACTGGAAATAATCAAGCTGTACCATCAAGCCCACTAACTAGATTTAAGGTACATTTGATAAAGCAATTACAGGAAAAACCATCTTTGGCCACTGATCCAAAATCTCTTCTGTAAAAACTCGTAACTTTATCCTATTCACTTGTAGTATAACCTTTTAATAACTAACTGGTTATTGTTCATTCAGTTCATATGATTTCTGATATGTATAAGTTTGTAGTAAAAAGTGTAATGCAACTTCATTGTTTAGCAATATTCAGTGTTTATGCAACATTCAAAAGGCTGAATTCCTGCCATCCATTAACTGTGTTAAATCGTTCTCAGCGCTCCTTTCTCAGAAGGATCACTGCAAGACCACCTTTCTCTACCACCCAGGTTTGTAGGAAAAAATTATTTAGCATTTTTCTAAAATCTTTTGGTGGTAGACTGCATTCTAATATGATTTATCATCTCCATATGCAGATGCTAGCTCAGGTCATCCCTGCTATGCCTGCAAATCCTGTTGGATAAATCTGAGTGAAGCATACAGCTAAGGTGTGTTTTATACATGTGTTGATATGTTCACATTGATTTTAATGTACATTAATTAATACTCTTGCTGAGAAGCTGATTGGGTTTGTTTCTTTTCACAGATACTTCCAAGAGATCTTCTCCTCTCTGCAATACATGCCATTTTTTATTTAGAATATTACAGAATCATTGATAACTATGATGTACTTTAGTAAAATGTCTAATTGCTTTGCTTTATAGCTTTCACGATCATTAACTGGAGTGCCCATGAACTTCAGTAGAGGGCACTCCACTCAGGACCAATCCACCCATCAACCACCAGATGTCACCATATAATCACTTGGACACTAGCACCTCTCATACTGTTGCACCACACCCGAACTACATCTCCCATGAGTCACTGCATCACATTCACCTTGCCACACCTGCACCTCATTCATCAGCCAATTTCCTTGCCACACCTGCACCTTATTTACACACACATATAAGCACCACAATCACTCTCACTCACTGCAAAGTCTTGTTTAGCCTGTCTGACATTTCAGAGCGTTTTTCCCCTGTGTTTGTTATTCCCGTGTTTGACCTTTGGACTGTGTCTTCGACTCTGATTTCTCTGCTGCCTGCCCCGATCTCCGCTTGTGTCTGGTTTCGATTCTGGCTATCCCTGACGCCATTCCTGATTTCTGCCTGTCTGACCATTCACTAAATAAATACTGCATTTGGATCCGAACACCTCTGACTCTCTTCATAACAATACCGACAAATTGTGAACATTTGTAACAAATGCTTATATTGAATACTGAATAAAAGTCACTAGTTTTTTGCAACAATTAATATTTTCACCCTCTTAATCATAAAATAATATTATGGCCACGCTTTTTGAAAGTTTGTGTTATATTGCCATCTACAGGCAACAGTGTTCCTGAAGTTACTACGTAGCATTTATGAAAGAAAGAAAGAAAGAAACAGCATTTCTGCACTGTAATTATTTATTTTATTTCATGAAATGTATTAATAAAATAATACAAGTATTACTATCATAATAATAATAATAATAATCATCATCATCCACATTATCACCATTTCAGAAATAATTTAATCGATCTGTTTTTCTATTCCTAGTCCCTAATTTGTCTCAGTACCTCACTGAGCTCTCCATTAAGGCTATGTACTCTTTTTTCAGTCTCTGACAAAGTTCATTTCTGTCATGGACTCTGGTCCACATAGACATCTATTTAAAGAAACCCATAACAATTATTATGATTCACACTATGTCGAAACTATGGTTGCTACAGAAAAGATTGTATTAGCTTACCACATAATGGCATCAGGACAGAAAAAGTCACAAATCTTCAAAAGTTATGCACACATAGACATAAAATATACACTTGTACATAATATGCCATTTAAAAGTTTCAGTAAAATGTTAAGATAGATAGATAGATAGATAGATAGATAGATAGATAGATAGATAGATAGATAGACAGATACTTTATTTAATCATAATAAATACTTTTAATAAATACTATTATTCTGCATTATGCAGGAGGCATTAAAGCAATCAAAAGTGGCTTTTAAAATTCTGTTCTTCTGAACATTAAAACAACAACAACAAAACACTGGAGTAATGAGTGCTGAAAATATTTTAAATAGAACAGTTATTTTATATTGTGATAATAACTCACAGTATTTCTTGGTTAAGCCTTGGTTAGCCTTGATGAACATAAGAGTCAAAAAAATTGTACAGACCCCAAATGGTAAAGTGTGTGATTAAGCACAGGTATTTAAGTAGAGTGTAAATGTTATATGTCACTACTACTATGCTTATCAAGGCCAGGATATAAACAGTTTTTGAGGTTAACAATTTTGTAATGCAAATCAAATCAACAAACAAACACCCCCAGGTACAGACAGACCTTGTTTTACGTAGAAAATGAAATAAAATAAAATAAAAATAAATATATAACGTTTTGCTGTCTACAACAAAAAAGACTATGAAATAGGGTTACATAATTAACCATGTTGGTTATTTATGATAACCAAACCTAAACAGCCTTTTTCTTAAAGTAAAATAGATATTAAATAGTGAGATTTTTGCTGATTGATTTTTAATGCCATCTACTGGACTCCTAAGGTTCTTGTACAGTTTAGAAATGAGAAAGGTCAATACAGCCGAGGAAACACAAACCTTTTCAGTCTGGTTCTTCTGTCTGGAATACTCAGCCCCTAAACCATGTAATCACTAAGTGGAGATGACCACACTAATTGCCATAATTATTGTTTTGAAGAAATGTTGGTTAAATCTTGTTTTTTCATTCTCAGTCAGACAATAATTTGTCTCCTTACCTCACAGAACAAACAGCTCTTCATTCAGCCTCTGTATTAATCTGTCAGGAAGCTCAGTTCTGATCTAAAGCACTGGTGCATGTGCTCTATATCTATTAAGTATTCAATATTTTTAATGACTTAATAATAATGATAACTAATCAAAACACACATACTGTGAATACAGATGTACTTAAACTCAGACAATAAATTGATGAAAACAATTAGCAGCTCAGTTGACCATAATGATACATGTCTATATATGACGCGATATAGACAAATTGAGACCCATTATACCGTATGTGTCACAGCTACAGCAACCTGATATTATAAGAAGGCATACACCAGTTTAAAAAGCAAAGGGGAAAAGACGCTAATGGTTTGCACTTCTGCTCTGCCTTGAATGTACTTTTATTTTCTCTAATATTCTGCATTTATAGACTGTTATTGATTTATTGACCATTTATAGACTATTAGTAGTATGTATATATATATATATATATATATATTCAGCACCAGTAGGGAGTCTTTCAATTTATTTATTTATTTTTTTATTCACAGATTACCAATATGAAGTTTCAGGTCATCTTTTCAATGTCTGGTCTTCTCAGCATTTGCACTTGTGCTCCTGTAAGTGTCCATTGATAAATTCATGTTTTCATCTTCAATCTATAATAACAAATCTGTTTGTGTTTCTCAGATCTACCAGCCACAATTCGGAATAATTGCAAGTAACAGTAATGAGGTATGTTTCTTATGCATTCTGTCATGAATTTTATAGTGGATATTATATAATAAATTCTACCATTTAAAAGTTTAGGGTCAATAAGATGTTGTAAACGTTTCTATTGCTCACCAAGACAGCATTTATTTGATTAAAAGCAGTAATGGTGCAAAATATTATTACAAATTAAAATAATGCTTTTCTATTTTAATATTTCTAAATATAATTTAAGGCTGTAGCAAAGCTTAATTTTCAGCATCATTACTGCAGTCTTCAGTGTCACATGATACTTCAGAAATCGTTCTATGCTGATGAGCTGACTTTTTTTTGGGATTCATTGATTAATAGAAAGTTAACAATAAATATTTTGCATACTTGTAAATGTATTAACTGTCAAAAAATATGGTGTATAAAAACATATATTAAATTATTAATCCCAAACTTTTGAAAGGTAGTGTTCATTTTTTGTTTTCTGATATTCTCATGTCTCTTTTTCCTTCTTTGGAGGTTTTGCGTCTCAATGGACTCACTCTGGCAGGTGTGGGTCCAGGACAGGTAATTCAGCATCCAGTCATGTACAAAAAAACTAATAGGAAGATAGCGTGAGCATTTGAAAGTAAAATCTGCCATAACGTAATGACAGAGATATATAATTTCTTAACCTGAAACAAGGTCGTCCCCTTGGAATTATAAGGTTCTATCTGCTATTTTTGTCAAAATTGAGTTATTACCATATTGTTATTCTGTGACTTCTGTGAACTTATTTACATTATGTGATAGATTTTTTTTATGTTGTATACATTATGGGATTTTTATTTAAAAAACAATAAGGTTCTATCTACACAGTCGAATAGAATGCAAAAACTTTGTGGCTCAATTTCTCAAAACTACTCGGAATGCAGATAGAACCTAATAATTCCAAGGTGACGAGGTTATCTTAATATGGTATTGTGTTGGTATGGTGCTCATATTCAGTGCTCGAATTGAGTCAAGTCTTATGGGGGGTCCCCAAGTTTTTTTGGGAGGGGGGCTGGTTAGTCTCGCAATATACACTTTATACAAAATATACAATATATTTGATCATAATATGCATAAATATATACTATTTATTAAAAACGCTTGAATTAACATACATACATATATATATATATATATATATATATATATATATATATATATATATATATATATATATATATATATATCTTCTTTTAAATTACTTACTTGAGTAATATGGATTTAGAGGGTGACAAAGCAGCAGACTCAAAAGGGCAGCTATGGCAAATATACCAGGGCACTACATATAAGGCACTTGAACACCCGTAAAAGCAAGTGACTTCAAAATACATTGAAATGTCTCAAAAACAGTAGAAAATAATCAGATGGCTTCCAGTCTCACTGGATGGTATCACTGTCAGATTCAACAGTGGCACAGGGATAATTATTTCATAATGTCTCCGAAAGCAGTGAAAAGAGAGCAGTCAGTAACTTCAAAAGGATATCTATCTTCACAACTTTTTTATTACTTAAACAGTAGCAAAAGAATGGAAAAATACTATCAGGCTGTAATGATGTAGTATGAACCCAGGTGCGGGAGTTTTACTCAAAGAGTGCAGGGCAACTGGGCAAACAGGATACAGTCTTTGGAATAGTTTATAAGTTTAACATAGGGATGTCCAGGAGATTCTCAAAAAAAAATCTGTTATCCATCTTCATCGAGATCTCTAGCACTAGCACTCCTGTAGAACCAGGACTGTTAATTATGAAAAAAATAGTAACGTAAGCCTAAATGTTTCCAATATATGCTAGGAATATAAAAGCCCCGACATGCAGTGGATAACTGTTAGATATAAAGTAGAAAGATATATAGCGAGAGACAATTACCCCTCAATAAAGTCAGTAAGAAGCTTTCTCTTCCCGACTGCGAGTGGAGGTTTATTTTTCTCCATATTTTAAAAGCTAAAATTAGCTTCACCGGAGCGGCGCCAAACAAACAGTCCTGTCGACGATGTCATACTAAAATAAAAATATCCGAGGGACCCCCCTAATTCTATTTTTTACTTCTTATGGGGGGTCCCTAATACCTTATGGGGGGTCCCGGATCCCCCCAGCCCCCCCTCAATTCGAGCACTGCTCATATTATAATGGCCTCATTTAAATCATTGCTTTCTTTCTCTTTAGGGTACTGCATTTTTCCCTCCCTTCCTGATTCAACAGCAGCCCCCACAGGTGCTAAACTTCAACCCTGCGATGCAGGGACCCTTCCTGCCCCCTCAAATAAACCAGCTGAACCCAGCACAGTTGCCCCCATTGCTGCAGGAGCAGCCTATACCTGGCATCGGTCCCAACTATGGGATACCAACACAGAACCTTCCCCCGGTACAAACATACAGGGAACATCATGAACTCATGGTCAAAAAACCCAAGTTTTTTGGAATTATTCTCACAAATTTTGTCTGGAGAGTAAAAAAATGAATGTTTGTTTTTAGGGATTTCCATTCTTCCTGAATAATCTATATCCTCAGAGGAACACTCCTGTAAGGTTGATACCTAACCAGAACACTGGCCCAAGTATTCAAGGCCAGGACACGATGCAACCAATGCAGCCAGTGCAACCAATGCAACCAATGCAGCCAATGGAGCCAGTGCAACCAATGCAACCAATGCAGCCAATGCAACCAGTGCAACCAATGCAACCAATACAACCAATCCAGGTATTGTAAAACCTTTTCTTCCTCACATTTTCTTCTCCTTTCAATTGATTGACTAGGCAAAAATGTTATTTTTGCAAAGAAAAATGATTAAATTAAAAGTGTATTACCTCCATGAAGAAAACAATGAAAATGCATTTTTTGTTTGAAACATCTCAAAAATATTAAATATATGTAATATAATGAATACATAATTATTTTAGTAAATAGTTAATAAATATTTAATATGAAATTATTAAATGTAATTACATGAATCACATTAATCTGATGTAGTCTTAAGGGGCTTGTATTTGTGTTTTCTTAGACATTTGAAAGAGAATGTTTCACATTTTTCAGAACAGGGGAAAGTCAGACCCGAAGGTAACGTCTGCTCCTGATTACCGTGGTGATCGGCCCGGTCCGGGAACTGGAGAGGTGTTTTCAGAAGCAATCTTTTGTTAAGATGTTGTTAATATCCAAACCTGACAAAATATTGCTGGGCAGAATAATTACTGTAGAATTCATAGACAGTTTGTTAACCAGTCCTGTCTCTGACAGGGGCATCCTGGGTTCCCATTGTTTGAGCCATAGGCTCAGAAGATTTCATTATTAAAAAGGTATTCAAATTTGTATATTATAATAAGATATCATACCAGTTAAATTATCGGCATATAAATTTGTCATTGGTTTTCCAGATATCCCATCATGGAGACCCCTCACAGGAGACATTTTAGTTCAACTTGGACATATCCATGTGTTACCAAATAAATAAAAGATGAACAATTCATTTTGCCTATTGTTTTTTATTTTTTTTTATGTTGAAAATTCTATTTTTTACTTCTACTGAAACTTGATTAGGACCTGTGCTTTCTAGTATTAACAATTAAGAATAAATCACCCCACTTTAGTGACAAAAATGATCAAAATAGTTTTAATGAGCAGATTCTCAAGAGTAATGATTCAAGCAAAAAAAATAAATAATAATAATAAATAAAAAGTACAGTGAACAACTATAAAGAGGCATTAATTAGCAAAAAAATTTTTTTTAAATTTATTTATTGCATGTTCTGCAATCTGTCTTCCCAATGTGGTTTTTGAATGTGGTTCTTTCCTAGTTTGTCCCGCGATTACTTTCAGACTCTGTCTGGTGAATCAGAGTCAAAAGCAATGTTGAAAGAATTAATGAACGATATTAATGAAATAGAAATAAGATCATCTAAAATATATATTCAAATAATTCAAAACCAGTTGTCTTTCTTAACTTAAGAACCAAAATACTGACCTTCATGAATGATTGGAGCTGCAAAGAAAACCAGGACATTCAAAAGATGAAGATAAATCAAGAAACAAGAAAGAGAATGCTATTGGTGGTGAAAATGATTCTAGGTACTGGCAGATATCTGTATAATGTAACCGATATGATATTAGTACATGGTCCTGATTATTCACAAGCTGTGTAATGCCATATTCAAATGAGGTTTGCTGATAAGAACAAATATACAACAGACTGGTATTATTTGATTTAATATTTAATCTGGGCATTCATGCCCAGATGGGTCATTTATAGACTACAGATGAAGGTGATATGACTTACCAATGCAATTGGATTGTAGATGAGCTTCACATAAGGCTGTTAGATATAGAAACTATATTTACAGAGATGGATCTGGTAAATGGAATTGAAATGTTCATTTAATGTTATCTTTCTTTAATATATGTTATCCTTTTGTATATTTCTATTTATATTTCTCTCTCTATATATATCCTATATATAAACAATAACTTTACCCCCAGTTCCTGAGGTCTACTCACTCCACTCTGTAAATAAGTCACAAATGGAATACATTGAACATACAACATGAAACATTACCATATCTAAAAGATCTAAGACTTTATTACCATTTTTGGCGGCTGCATCTGTCCTTTGCCCTGGATGGAAAGCACATATTTTCTGTGTATATCATACAACTTTTACATTTACTTTCTTAAAACTTTTTGTTTGTTTATATTATATATCCTATTATCTGTCCAATGAAAATACGTTTGCAAATGCAAAATGAATGTCACAGTATTATATTTACTTGGACTGTTTAATTCACTTCCTTTTGGCAAGAGGAAGACATTCTCTCCCTAGAAAGAAAAGCCAAAATTTATTCAGATTTTATATTCTGTTTTATTGCATTTTCATATCTTAAAATACAGTGTGTTAGGTTCATAAATGTCTATTTCCCTAATTTAGTGATATTACCTCCTTTAGATGGAAAGCACTAACATTCTGTTAAAGGGAGAACATATTAATGTTTAGCTTTTTGATTTACTCATCTCAAAATATTAAAGATGACTTCTACTTCAGGGTACAAAACAACAGCACCATAAGTTTCACTCACCTGCAAAGTGACATTGTCAGCCTATGTTGATCTAAGTGAGTAAAAATATTTCAACAGATTAGAGACTTCAGATGCATTTAGTTCATGACATTTACCTCTGGTTTCATAGACAAGGCTTAAGCCTAGTCTCAGACTAAACTGCATGTCTGGGCTGTTTTAACTGAAAGACACTTGCACTGACATATCCTAAAATATAAGTTTTTTTAATAAATACATTTTGTCTTGAGATGTTCCTAAATGTCTTTATTGAACTATGGCCTAATACTGGTTTAAACCCTGTCTGTGAAACCAGGCCATATTGTTTTAGCTGAATTGTCAACATCTTACCTTGAAGACTGGTATGAACTGCCTGTTTTCAACATTAAGCAGAATTAACTCATAAATCTATACACAATCAATAACAACTTAACATAAAACCTTGTTTATTCCATGAATGAATTTGTGAAAAGTGCATGTAAAACTTGTTGGGACTCGGGTTTTCCAAAGAGTGGATTCATTTGATTCTCTCTACCTCCATCTAGAGCTTGGGTTGGGTGTGTTGGCATCCTTGCAGCTGAAAGGATTTAACAACATTAAAATTTCATTTTCATATCTCAGCAAATATTCAATTTTTTCCCCATTAATAATAATATGTCATTTTGTTTATTCCAGGATGAGGGCAATAGCACATTGTTTTTATGTCTAAAAGACTCTGTAACCTAAGTCTTAAGGCATTAAATCTGCAGTCTAAACTTACTTTGTGAGATGGTCCACCAGCTCTGCCATTCTTCTGTGGTTTTCCGACTCCTCCACATCTATGCCATTGTCTGTTCCTCTGTGTACCTTGGTTTAAAGTGAACCCTTGTCTAGTCAACTCAGACTCATCACCCTACTGTAGAAGATAAAATGAATGTTTATTGTACTACATAATGATTGCAAACATTGTAAAAAGTGCAAAAAGTTACCCACTCTGTTTTCTCCATTATGACCAGGGAACACTGGATCTTGTCCAAATGGAGAGCCAATATATGGATCTTGTGCATGTAGCTCAGATCCATCTTTATACAATGGGCCCACTGAATCTGTCTGTAGTGAGTGTCAATTGAAATATTTTGATTTAAAACTACCTACATTTTAGAGTTATACATAAAGTTAATGTAAAAACAAAAAACAAAACATAACAAAACAAAACAAAACAAAAAAACATACAAAACCTGGACGCCCAAAATTCTTCTCCTATCTGGGTCTGATTGGAGCTCTGCCACCTGGTCGAGGTACATTTACTCCTCCATCTTCTGAACCTGAGAAATATTTCGGTCCATTCACTGGGCTAACTTGATCCCAGTGGTCTCTGTCTGGGCTAATAAAAAAAATAATAATTAATGCATTCAAAATTTATAAGACCAGCACTGACAATAATATACATGTAAAGCAGTGTGAAATTCCACCATGGTACAAATAAACAGTGAAATGCTGATGTACTGTATACCCAAAATATCTGTCAGAATGCTGCTACTCACTTGAGCTGCCACTGCAACACATGATAATGCCACTAGAAACCACATTGCTTCTTTAAAATCTGTACAATTTTCAGCAAATAAATTTAATTTTGCTTTCCGAAAAATTTGTCACGCTGGCCTTGCTTCTCTCTTTATAAAAGGTAGCTGTTGAGCAAATGTCACTGTTGTTGTGACTCTTTTTTCTCGACCAAGGACTAATCATACATAACATAGCATCAACATAACAGAGAGGTGTGGAACATTAGAATAGTTACTACACAAGTATAATTATATCTGAGTCAAATAAATTGTCCACAGATCCATTTGTTGCTGTTTTCAGTGTATTTCGGCAGTTTGTTACCATTAAAACAGTTTTGCTTTTATCGTTTACTGTGTATGATTCCATATTTTGGATGCACAAAGTTTTAATTTATGAATAAAAACATGACCAATACATTTCACATGCCAGACTTTATAGCACCCACAGAAATAATGCAATACAAATCGTAAAAAGGGAAAAGTAAATAGATGTATATTTATAAAAAGAAAGTAACAAATTAACAACAAATGTGTAACCTAATAAATAAGAATTAAGGATATATATAAGAAAAAATAATTAATCAAATTAAAATCAAATTAAAAATCAAATTAAATGAGAGAAACAATATGAGTGTTGGTGTCTATACAAACCCTGCATGGCAAATATTAAGTTTGGTCTCAAATGTTTGCAAACTTAGATAACTGAAGATGTTCTGGTGAAATGTTATTTCATTTATCATGATTTACTTGATTGATAATGACTGAAATATTCTGGTAACAACTGGACAATTATTATTATTTGTTGTTATTGATGACAAATCCTGAAGAGATTTTGAATTGAGGCTCATTATACGACACACACTGTATTAGCAAAGCTCATGCTGAAATTAACAATTGAAGAAATCAATAGTTAATACAACTTAACACAAATAAACAATGAATTCTATAATTTCAGTTTTTTAGTGCTTTGATTACTAAACTCACTACCCTTAAATCCACCTGCTTAAACCATAACTCAATGCACAATACTATTTAAAATATATAACAAACCTAAGAAGAAAAAAAAACTATAAATATGTATCAGATATTTTACTTTTTTTTAAGTATTCCAATTCCTTTTGACATTCTATATATTTTTGATGATATCTAGAATGACACAGATATAAGGAAAGTTATAATTTATTTGAGAAGAATCCCAGTAACATCCAGCCCTAAGGTGTGTCTTGATTTTTTTTGTTTTGTTTATGTGTTGCATAAACTCAGTATGTTTACAATTAATATACCATAAGAGAGGCAACAATGTGACTCATTTCCCTATTTCTCAATTGCTGAGTAAAATCCACCTTGCTAAATACTAAGCATTACATTATTTTTTTTCAGTATGTCATACTTCTGCTGATTGGCCAGTTGCATGTTAAAAATGTATATATAAAGCATTTATCACTGCTGTATTGATGTCACACAGACAAGTCTCTCATATATTTGGCATAAAGGTAAGAAGAAAAGGTAGACTAACTTAAGAGCATTTACATTTATATTTGGTCATTTAGAAGACATTTTTCTCCAACGCGACTTACACACTTTCTCTATTAGATCAGAGCTGCTCTTCCTGAGAACCATGCAATCTTTCCTGATCGTTGCTTGTGTCTTTGGACTCTGCTGTGCCGTGCTAGTGAGTTTCATTCCCTTTTTATTACATGCGCATGTTATGTTTTACTCATTTTTACCACCACACTATTCTGTAACGTAATTTATAACAATGGAAATGAAGTAATGATGGTGATGAAGATGCAACATTTATTTTCCTTTGTAGGCAGAGGATGGAGAACTTCGAGAGAAGCGCTCATCAAGCAGTTCCTCAGAGGTCAGTTTGAAATCAAAAACTTTTGCAATTGCATAAAATCCTTGAATCAATGAACTGATCATGCTTTAGGCTACATTCTGAACATGTCAAACATGTTTGTCTTCATTTTGAAATCTGTTTTATATAAACTCTTTTCAATAGAAATTTTATATGTTCTTCTACTGATATTTCTACAGAGACAACCTGGAGGATTCTTCAATCCATACCCATTTCAGCGTCCCTATCCCTATCCGTACTTTCCCCCTTACCAGCCTCAGCCTCTGCCTCAGCCTCTGCCTCCAAACAACAATGCTCTCCTCAGCCTCTTGCCATTCATCTTAGCACAGTTGGCATCCACTCCTGCTCCTGCCCCAGCCCCTGCACCAGCCCCTGCACCTGCCCCAGCCCCGGCCCCGGCTCCGGCCCCTGCACCAGCCCCAGCTCCTGCTCCTGCCCCTGGTGGGCGATAAGTAGTAGTAGTAGTAAAACTGACGATGTGTCTGATTGACTTGATACCCTTGTTATATCTTAAAACAAATAAACTTAGTATCATTGAATCATACATTTGTGTTTGTGTCATTCGTTCTCTTTTAAATGTATAGGAAAATGTGCAGGTTTTTTTTTTTGTTTTTTTTAGTTGTGTTATTATACCAGAACCTCTCTGGGTCTCTGATAGACTTTTATATGTGGTGTATATTTTTGGGGACTGTTTCTGCAGCTGATAGCGACAAATTATTGACTTTTGTTAATTAGTTTTTAGTGAATCATTGAATCATTTACAAAACAGATTTGTTTAAAACCACTGAATCATTCAAAGTCAAAATGCCACTACTGTGTGTAACAACAGGTCTTATATGGGTTTAGAGCTGTTTTCATTGATGGAGCAAAAACAGACATGTGATGTGACTGGCAGAAGTGTCTAAAATATAATTTCTTAAATACCTGTTTTTTGAACTGTCATTCCAGTAACTGGTTGCTTGTTCAGAAACATTAAAACATTCTAATGGAGGCTTTGACATTTCTGGAACTTACTGTTGTTTAAAAGCAATGATGTAGCCTAAACATTTTAAAATTTTAAAGTGTAGGTCTATCACATAGCAGGACTGAGCTAACATGGATCAGCTTAATGTATGTGACAAGGCAGACATTTTTAACAATTAAAATATAGATCTATGCACTTTTTCTGAATTAAAAAGTACATATTTATACAGAGGTGCATGCAAGTTTTGGGACATTTTGAGAATTGGTACATATTAGGCCTAAATTGCTTTTTGAAGTCCACAGACTGCTTTTTTTACTTTTCCACTTAAACCAAACTTGTCAACATTGTCATGTACAAACTCATGTAATTTCATTTATGCAATTCCTCCAACCATATTGGAGAGAGAAGATGTATGTCTATCTGCCTGTCTTTCATGGAGTATTAATAGTTAATGGCCAAACATATCTGACTAGTTGTGCTGTTTCTATCTTTATAAATATAACTTTATATCTTTTGAAGGATAACATAACTTACATTAATAAATAAACATGTTCATGTTTATAGTTCTGAACTGTAATACCACAAATATCCCTCCACAGTGCAAGGGACACAATAAACACTCATAAAGACACTTGTTTCATTCATGAGTGAATCAACATTTTTGAAAGAATATTATAACAGTCATAACAAGCACACTTTATGTGCATTTATCTTCTAATTAGAAAGTATAAACAATGTAAGATTAAATTATGGAAAGTAATTTTTTTTAAGAGACCAAGAACAAGAGTATCAAGTCAATCAGGTGCATGCTCCGCTTAAGCTGGTGTCTTATCTCCCACCAGGAGCAGAAGATGAATTGCATGAGGTTGAGTAGGACATTGGTGTTTGGAGGCTGATGTAATCTGTTTTAAAACAATACAGCTCCAATCTGATCAATAAGAGAAATAACAACAGACACTGTCATAAAAGCAATTAAAACAACATACTGATAAGTGAAAAGATCTTGGCCAAATAGTGATAGATAGTAGTAGCCTCTTTCAGCAGGATAATGCACCATACTGCAGGTATGAATTTTGTCAATGCATTTATCCAAAAACCTCTACAATATGACACAATTTTCTATTTAATTATTTGTGATGCTGTCTTTGAAAACCCAGCTAAAGTAATTTTTTGGTGATTTACTGTTTTCAATATAAAATCATACTTCATTAGGTAAAGAACATCCTGTGAAAATGTAACATTGATATAAAGATCATTAAGACAATGTCAAATATTGAAATTATAGTGGTTGAAATCAAACTTTGATGCTTGTTATCTCATAATTCTATTTTGAGACTTTAGTTCTCAAAGTTCACATTTAGTAATTTTAGTTAATTTATTACAGTTTGGCAACCTGGCATTTAGCATCCCTGTATTAGGACACCTACTAAAATTAAGTTCACCTCCCTCTCCTTTAGTTCTCTTCTTCTTGGCTTTAGGTACACAGAGATAGATATCAGTTGTCTTGCAGTAAAACTACGATTATCGAGATTAGCTAATCCTTTGTAGCAATGTGTTCAGGAAGTTTTTAAGATGTTCCTAAAATGTCACAACTGCACACTGCAGTGAACCTTTGGGAATTTCGGGGATTTTAAGGATTACAACTTGACTGAATATTGTAATGTCCTTAAGGTTTGTGTGCACAATGAGTAAAAAAGTAACATGCCAAAACTCTTTGATGAGTCCAATGGAGTGCACTTGCTGGACTGGGATAAATATTAGAGTATTCACAATTATTTCAGAACATCAAGAAGACTTGACTGAATTGAAAGACTGTAAGTAAAGGTCAATTTAAATATACACTTCACTGTTTCTGTTACTTCAAGTTTATTTTTTTTGTTTTCCTCATTGACTTCATTGAAGTTTAGTGAAGACTGAGGCAAGCTGTTACACTTTTTACTCCAGTTAATGTTTAACTAATATATACGGTACACACATAAACTTATTTTATTTTAGCTATTATTTAAAAAAAAAAACACAAAAGAATTACTAAATCTTTACCTAAAATTAAGATGAAATATCATAAACCAGAACATAAAAAGTCTAAATATTAAGAAAAACTACAATAGTTTATCAATGATATTAAAATAACCCAGCAGATACAAATATGATAAGTTATTCACATTTAAACATTTCAAACACATTTCTTACAACTTTTATAATAATGTGACATTTTGCCCCAGTCTGACATGAAACATGAAAAATACCATTGTTTTCATTAAATAGTTGTTCATTTTATTATATACTTAATTGAATGAACTTTAACCTGTTAAACTAGTGTGGTTTAAAGTATAATTTACACTATAGATATAAGAAAAATATACTTTTGGAGTTTTACTTCGGAGACTAAAATATCAATATCAAAGATTTCGTTTTTATGGAAAGTTACTAAATGGCATTAATTTCTAAATTTTTTTAACTTGTCCTCAAGCCCCTTTTTTCCGCTCATGAGTGACTCCATGTGGATAAATATTGTACTTGCATGTGGAACAAGTCTTTAAATCAAGTGTGTATCTGTCTTATGAATGTGCATTTGAAATGCTTAGTCTGTTAAATATCAGTATTACTGAATTGCAATTATTAATGAGCTCAATGTGCTTTTAGATGACCTGTTCTTTTCCCCCTAAATAAGGTTAAAAAACGGTACCACCCTAAAATGAACAGTCTCATATTATTGACCATGCTGTGGCTTATTTGCCCTGGAGCTGTAAGTAAATGTTGTTTTTTTAATTATACTTTTACTCTCATAGTAGTTTCATCATTTTTATATCATATAATTCTGCTGTGATGTAAATGAGCAGACATGCTCATTCAAGCCTTTAGAATGGAATCAAACAACATTGTATGATACTTTATTAAATGACAATTACAATATTGTGAACTCATGCCATGTTTGTTTCCTCACAGCTGTGCCACCGTCATAAACCCTGGAGCTCCTCTGGTGAAAAAAACCTTTGTGTAATTTTCTCAAAAATATAATCACAATGTTTCACTGATTATAATATCTTTGCTCTAGAGGATCTATGGGTCATATTTTCCTGGAGGAGACTATAACAATGTGAGGCCTGGACCTCTGTTCCCATTTCTGTGGTCCCTACTGCTTCATCCAGTCCCTGCCCCAGCCCCGGCTCCTGCTCCGGCTCCGGCTCCGGCTCCGGCTCCAGCTCCGATTCCAGCCACGGCCCCAGCTCCTGCTTCTGCTCCCACTCCGATTCCAGCCACACCCAGCCCCCCAGTCATCAGCACCACCGTCCGTGGAGATGGTCCACCATAGTGCAGGAATCCTTTTGGAGCCGAACAATGACCTTAAAGTCCCCTTGAGATTTTAAGTAATGCTTTCAATAAACATAATGAATCTCACTTATTGAACATGTTATTCGTTGTTATTTAGAACTAAAAACAACAATTTTTTTAAAAACATTTATTTACTTATACGTTTATTATCAGTTTGTAAAACCTGCATTAGAGAAATACGTTTTCTATACACTGCTACTGAATACATTTATGACCTACATATTTCTGATCATTGCAGTCAACCAATTACTATTATTATTTTTTTGGAATAATATTCAACTAGCTGCCCTAGTTATGTGACCAAATGAAAAATATAAAGCAGGCATTGACATCCAAAATGTTGAAGTGAAAATAATTTCTGAAGTAACGTTTAGTCATTTCAGATGATACCTTGGCAGTGTTGCAATGGTCAATACATGCAACTCTGAGGGAATTATGCACTAGGTGTGGTGCAAGTGTCAACAGACCAAGAGGTGGTATGTAATTTTGAGATTTTGAGATTGCTTTGGGTGGGACAGTATGACTCCTGAGCCCCTATACACCTATTAAACAGTCTATCTTAGGAGGAAATATCTTCAGTCTTATCAGTGATAGCATCAAAAATTGGTACAGACTACAGTCTTCACAATGGAGCACAAAATTTAGAACAATGTGATTTTTCTTTTTTTTTTTAATGATATCTTTTTTTTTTAATGATAGAGTCTTGTTGTTTGCATATCCATTCATGTTTGAGGAATGGATGTTTTGTTAAAACTGTTGTCTGTGTCTGCATTCCTATTTTTGTCTGAACCCAACTTAATAATAACAGTTATCTCACCACTATGTGAAATTAGTATAGTGGGGATTGTGGGAATGACAGAATTATACTGTCATTAACTAAACTAAAGTGCCTTTTCAGAAGCTAACGTTGGTTTTGCTTTAATTAAAACTAGAAAGACAAAATCACTGAGAAGCAACTTCAAATGAGACAAACGATTCTTGTGTGGGTGAATGCAATATTGTGATTTGTTGAAATAAACCAGATTTCTTCATTTCATAATGCTTGTTTCTACTGTAAAATGAACACACCGTAAGAACAAATTAACTTATGTAATTCGCTTACAGACTAAACATACCTAGTTTTTATGATCATATTAATCTTTTATTCATTGACTTTTAGTATGTACCTCAACCAATATATCAAATCACTCAAATCACCATCTTGTCAAATGTTTTTTAGATTGTACAATTAAATTATCATCTGAGGTTTTATATTTTCTGAGGTCGGAGCCTATTTCCCATGTTTTCTGGTTGCTTGAGGAAGGAAAACTATATAAGTACCCTTACACTGCTTACAATAAGGATTTTAATGTGATTGTTTGGCTCTGTTTTTATTGTCATGCAATATTTGCTCTTCATTTAATATTTTTCATGCTGTTACACATGTATTTACTATGTGTGTTTGACACAAATGGGGCTTCTAGTATTGCTCGCATGCTTTCTAGCTGGAACATCTGGAGTTCCGGTGAGTCATTGATGTTCACCCAGTTAAAACTCGATTTCTTTAGAGATATTTCAGGGTTACATTCATGCTAATTAATTAATGTTTATTACTTCTCTGTGTGAACTCACTACTGTGTTAATAATCTGAGGTACAGCAAATAGTGATATTTCATCATTTACATCACTAAATGCATAATTAAAAAGTCACCTTTCACTGATTATGTGACTTTTTAAATCAACTCTCAATAATCAACCTTTTCATAGATCTCTCCAAATGCTGATTTGATGGAATCGCTCCCAGTGGGACCGATGTCAGCACAGGGAACCCTTACCATCTGGTTCTGAGGTATTGGTACAAGCCCAACATGTGCCACTGCAGTTTTTGTCACGGTTCATGGATGCACCGTTTCCTGCTCGTCTCATGTTACATCATGTTGATTGTTTCATGTGGGTGTTACCGCTGATCATCTAATCAGCGGCAGCTGCAGCTCATTCCACCAGCCTACTTAATGCCCTGTCTTTCGTCTCTTGTTTGTCAGATCGTTGTTTGAGGTCCTCCGTGATTCTTGTCTGTGTTCCATCTGCTCAGGTACGTTTGTGTCTTGTTCCTGTTCGGTCGCTATTGAAATTACCAGTCATCATACGGATCCCTCACCATCACCCACCTGCGCACTCAATCACCTCCTCACCAGTCTGTGCTGCCATCGTGGTCCCTGTGTCACCCACCATCAACCAAGCCTGGCAATACTTCTCTAATAAACATCATTTACTTGCAACTGCTTCCTGTCCTTAATTCGAACGTGACAGGACGATCTGACCACCCATGGAAGCAGCGAGTAACCCATCAGCGGCGTTGGAAGAGTTCCTCAGCGCCAGTGCTCAAAGGATGGACTCCCAGGAACGGAATCTTAACGACACTGGTCGCACTGTTCAGGTTTTGGTGGTGCAGGTGTCTGAGCTCACCCAGCAATTACAGCTTCTGCGAGCCCCCACTGCGCCGCTCACACCATCGGAGACCCCCTCCCAGCCGGAACCACGCCTTCCTATTCCGGAAACCTGCTCGGGTGAGCCGAATTTCTGTAGAGCTTTCTTAACATGGTGCGATATGCACTTCTCTCTTCAACCCAGGACCTTCTCCAACGAACAAGCCAAGGTGGTGTTCGTGTTGACACTGCTCACTGGGAGGACGGCATTATGGGGAACGGCGGTGTGGGAGAATCAAGATCCATGCTGCGCCTCGTTCCAGACACTCTCCGCTGAGATGAAGCGGGTCGTTGATCGAGCCGTCGCTGGGAGAGAGGCGGCTAGGAAGCTAGTTGAATTACGTCAAGGAGAGAGATCAGTGTCAGACTTTTCTATCGAGTTCCGCACCCTGGCGGTGGAGTGTCAATGGAAAGAGGAGGTGCAGTGGGACATGTTCCTGCATGGGCTGGCTGTCCGCTTCCAGAGGGAGATCTAAGATTTTCGAGTCAGCGGCGGGGACGCGGCCTGCCCCTCCTACAATCACGAGCCCATGCAGGTAGGGTGAGCTCGGCTTTCCCGGGAGGAGAAGGAGAGGCGGAGATCCCTGGGTCTTTGCCTCTACTGCGGGGGGACCGGTCATCATGCCTACATCTGTCCGTAAAAGGCCAAGCCCGGTAGTAAGTATGAGGCTACTATTGGGTGGGATCTCCGCCGAGAAGACCTCATCATCATCTACGCTCCTCCCGGTGAGACTAAGATGGTGAGCACAACTTCACGACTGTCAAGCACTTCTGGACTCTGGGGCTGAAGGTAATTTCATGGACTATGCACTCGCATGCAGACTTCAAATTCCCCTCAGACCCCTCACTCACCAGATCACAGTTCACGCCCTCAATGGACAGAGACTGCCGGTCATCTCACACATCACTGAAAACATTACCCTCATCACATCAGGCAACCTCTCAGAAATCATCTCATTCTACATCCTTGACTCTCCCCTTGCACCCATAGTACTTGCTCATCCCTGGCTCTTCCGTCACAACCCCAATATAGACTGGCAATTGCATTCCATTCTGGCCTGGAGTAACAAGTGCCATGAGTCTTGTCTAGTGTCTGCTTGGCCGTCTGTTTCTATGTCTGTGTTTCAGGAGGAAGCAGTGGATTTGTCTAACGTGCCCGTGGAGTACCTCCACCTGAAGGAAGTGTTCAGTAAGTCTCGTGCTGCTTCTCTCCCTCCGCATCGTCCCTATGACTGTGCCATAGATTTACTGTCAGGTAAGTCTCCGCCTAAAGGCAAATTATATTCACTTTCTGTCACAGAAAGGGAGGCTATGGAGAAATATATTTCTGATTCGCTAGCTTCGAAGTTCATCCGCCCTTCCTCTTCTCCAGTGGGGGCGGGGTTCTTTTTTGTGGGGAAGAAAGACTGATCGCTGCGACCTTGTATTGATTACCGGGGACTGAAAACATCACTGTAAAGAATACTTACCCTTTGCCGTTGATGTCTTCAGCCTTCGTGAGGTTGCAGGGAGTGTCGATCTTGACGAAATTGGACTTAAGTAATGCTTATCATTTGGTCCGTATCAGGGAGGGGGATAAATGGAAGACCGCTTTTAACACCCCCAGGGGGCACCTTGAATACTTGGTCATGCCCCTTGGGCTGTCCAACTCCCCAGTGGTCTTCCAGGCATTCGTCAAAGACGTGCTGCGAGATATGATCGATCAATTCATATATGTCTACCTGGACGACATATTGATTTTTTTCCTCTTCTCTCCAGTGCTTCAGAAGTTGCTAGAGAATGGGCTTTTTGTCAAGGCGGAGAAATGCACTTTTCATGCACAATCTGTTCCGTTTCTTGGGTATATCGTGTCGACTGAGGGAATATGCATGGATCCCTATCATAATCACCCCTGATCCATCACGTCAGTTTGTGGTGGAGGTCGACGCGTCGGAGGTGGGGGTAGGTGCGGTGTTATCCCAATGTTCTCCCTCAGACGACAAAATGCACCTGTGAGCGTTTTTTTCATATCGATTCTCCCCTGCCGAACACAATTATGATATTGGTAACCGAGAATTGTTGGCAGTCAAGATGGCATTGGAGGAATGGCGCCACTGGTTAGAAGGCTCAGGTGTTCCTTTTATAGTATGGACCGACCACAAGAATTTAGAATACATTAGTACTGCCAAAAGGCTGAACTCCAGTTAGGCTCGGTGGGCACTTTTTTTCGGACGTTTTGATTTTACTCTCTCGTACCGCCCGGGTTCCAAGAACATCACACCCGATTCTTTGTCGCGCATTTTTGACCGTTTCGATCACCCGTCTACTCCCGAGTGTATTTTACCTGAGACATTAGTGGTCTCCACACTCACATGGGAGGTTGAATCGAAGGTCAAGACGGCCTTAGAAGGGGTAACGCCTCCGCCCGGGTGCCCACCGAATCGATTATTTGTGCCGGAGGGATTACGGTCCAACGTCATTCAGTGGGGGCATTGCTCTAATGTGGCTTGTCATCCAGGAGTTAACCGTACTAAATTTTTGGTCAAGCAACGATTCTGGTGGCCACTTATGGCTCGTGACATTCACAGTTTTGTTTTGGCTTGCTCGGTTTGCGCCACTGGTAAGACTTCCAATCGACCCCCTGATGGGTTACTTCAACCGCTGCCGGTCACTTCGAGACCCTGGTCCCATATCGCACTAGATTTTATTACCGCCCTCCCGCCCTCCCAGGGCAACACGGTAGTTTTGACCGTGGTGGACCTGTTCTCGAAGGCGGCCCACTTTATTCCCTTGCCCAAATTATCCTCTGCCAAGGAGACAGCGTTGACCGTTGTAGATCACGTCTTTCGTTTACATGGCCTCCCGACAGACGTGGTCTCTGACAGAGGACCCCAATTTTTGTCCAAATTTTGGCGTGAATTTTGTAGATTACTGGGAGCGACTGTAAGTAGATGGGGAACCTACTTACTCGGTCAATCGTATTCTGGACTCAAGACGGAGGGGACGCGGATTTCAGTACTTTGTGGACTGGGAGGGTTACGGTCCGGAGGAGAGAAGTTGGGTGCCTGCTAGAGACATCCTGGATCACTCTCTTATCGATGATTACAATCGACAGGTAAGGGAGTCTGGGGACGCCAGGAGGCGTCTTTAGGAGGAGGGGTACTGTCATGGTTCATGAATGCACCGTTTCCTGCTCGTCTCATGTTACATCATGTTGATTGTTTCATGTGGGTGTTACCGCTGATCAGATGATCATCTCAGCTGCAGCTCATTCCACCAGCCTACTTAATGCCCTGTCTTTTGTCTCTTGTTTGTCAGATCGTTGTTTGAGGTCCTCCGTGATTCTTGTCTGTGTTCCATCTGCTCAGCTACGTTTGTGTCTTGTTCCTGTTCGGTCGCTATTGGAATTACCAGTCATCATACGGATCCCTCACCATCACCCACCTGCGCACTCAATCACCTCCTCACCAGTCTGTGCTGCCATCGAGGTCCCTGCGTCACCCACCATCAACCCAGCCTGGCAATACTTCTCTAATAAACATAATTTACTTGCAATTGCTTCCTGTCCTTAATTAAAACGTGACAGTTTCAGCCTGAATCTCCCAGAATGCTCTCTGGTCCCCAGCCACATCTGCCTATTCCAACCAATCCATGGGCCTCTCAAACCAACTCCAATATAACTTCCTGCACACTTTCAGTACTTACCCCATCCTCATTCCCAGCAACCGCAGGTAAGAAACTTTTGCTTATTTACTCAGTCAAATCTTGATTTTAATTTTTATTTTTTCTGTGGAATTTGACAATAAAAAACATATATATGCACTGTATTTTTTTCAGTTTTTCTATTATCGAATTCTTGGATCACAATCTAGGAATGTTTCCATCGTTCAGTGTACAATTTCAGAAGTATGTATGATTTAGTTTGTACCCAGCAGGCTGTCTGGGTTCAGCAGGTTTATTCTGATTCGAGGTCCAAACCCAAACTTAACTTTTAATATGTAACCCTCAAGCAAGCCTTTATGTTTTAAACTGTTTGGTAAATTATCCAAAATATTTCGCTGGAGGAAATCTTCTTTTCTGTTTTCTGTGTGTCAGATCTGAAGTGTTTTGATTTATTGAGGAAACCCGCTGCACTCGATATGTCCAAACAAAGAGCAACGGCATAATATATCACCTCACATATCGGTTAAATATGTTCATGCTAATGATATCTCTGTCAGCTCAGTTTGTCAGCTCAGCATATTCATCCCAAGAGAAGTCATTCAGTTCATTCAGTCTTTTCATTGAATATCATCTGGCCTGAAATGCACTTCCTTTTGCATCATTCTTTTAAAGTCTTTTTGCACACTTGTCAGTCTCCTAACTTGTACATAATTTCTCATATGATCCTTTCCATCATCAGTTCTCCTATGGAGTGCCTGTTTTCTAACAGCAACATCTCAACAATATATAATATACTGCTAATGCAGGTCCAGCTTCACATACATGAATGACACACAATGCCTAAACCAGCCTCAGCAACAACAGGTATCAACACAAACATATTATTATATTATATTATATTATATTATATTATATTATATTATATTATATTATATTATATTATATTATATTATATTATATTATATTATATTATATTATATTATATTATTATTTTCTAGTATTATATATTTCTAGTCCTCATTCTTCAATCAATTAATTTTCCAGTCTTCATTTGAAAACCCCTTAACCAACACTGGACTTTCGGATTCAGATCATGTACCACATTCCCAACACCAGAATACAAAGAAGCTCTTGTTCCAGCGTCCCCACACTGCCCTGAGACAAATCTTTACTGCACAAATATGCATGCTAATGCTTTATATATTGGGTCATGGCAGTTCTTATACTTTTTCATGTATTTTGTTTTTGGTTTGTTTATTTGTTACTATTTATTTGTTTCTTTATCTTTTATTCTATCCACAAGAGGTATGACCTAAAGTTTTGACTTTGTGTGGATTAGTCTAGAAAAAGTATTTTGTACTGTGAACTATGTGTGTGGACTTCAACATATGTCTCTGACATGTAATTAAATCCAAAGTTCATTACAGCCTGAGGCTCTTTCTGTGTTGCACAGTAACTGTCATCAAGTGTCAGCAGCGTTATTTGTACTGGAAAAATGTGCACACTTAACATATATATAACAAGTGTGTGGCCCGCATAATCGGCAATTATATAAGACTATAAATATATATATATATATATAGAGAGAGAGAGAGAGAGAGAGATTACAGAATATAGAATAACAGTTTTTAGAGCATTTCTGAATATTAAAGTCATCAAAACAGCAGAATCGCCTGTTTGTAGAGAAAATAGGGAAACTATCTACTGTTAACTTACATGAAAAAAATTTATTCTGTCACTCATTTTTCATATTTTATATTGAATGAAAAATAAGTTAAAATATTGCTTTGGTACTGTGGTTTTTGTCTATTTTGGGGTTTATTATATAATATGATTTATGAATGCTCAGTCAGGCAGAAGGTTTTATACAGCTAAGACATGTGTGAACAGTGCTGTCAGATATTATGATTTAATCACTTGTGCCATAAATGTATTTTTTTATTGCGTTTGATTTATTTGTATACCTTCACATACCTCTAATGTATCGTGCCAAACTTATTCCTCTTTTGAACACTCTATACAGAAACTTGGCTGCTCACCAAAGCCAATCAGATGCTGATGTTACGGGCCTTTTGTTTTCAAATTGAATATAAGGGGTATATCTAGACAGCAGTATCACAAAATCCTCCTCAACAATCCTGATCACGCTCAACAGTCTTAAACAAAGGTAAGGTACTATTAATTCAACAAATGCTCATCAGTGCATCAGTACCTTTACTGTTTGGGGTTAAAAGTTTAGTTCTAGATCTAGTTTCCTGTTGTAGTTGGTTAAATATAACTACTTCTTTCATAAAATGTATATTTCACATTTTGTTTCAGACGTTATCATTCAACATGAGAGCCCTCATTTTGCTGGCATTAGTCATTGGGGTGGCCTACTGCGCTCCGGTACATCATCTACAGTATTTGACCCTCAGCTATGACAAGAATACGTGATGCTAACATTATGTGATACTGACTTTCCTGTTCTTTAACACACAGCAATTGATGTATTATGAGCTAGAGTACAAACCTGTCCCGGCTTCACAGGTGAGTTTGGTCCAAACATTAAAAAGTACATGATTATTATTTAAAAAGACCAAATAAAATTATTCATAGCATATGGGAATATATAGTTCATGTATATTAATATATATGTCATATATGATATACTGGAGTGTGCATTGTATAAGAAGTGTGTATGATGATCTACAGGCCCTTCCTGCGGCCGCTGCTGCAGCTAGACCTTCAGAGGTCGAGATTGTAAGTGTGGACTATATATGTAAAATAGATTCATTTTACCAATAATAACTCAATAATATATTACTCAAACATGTAATAAATATTTTATTAGAATATTTTAGAAGTATGTTTTATATAAATACATATATTATATTATATTATATTATATTATATTATATTATATTATATTATATTATATTATATTATATTATATTATATTATATTATATTTTCAGCTTTTGGCAGCTCAGCAGGCTGCAGCTGGAGTTCCTGTGAGTGAATTGTTTCTTGTTTCCTAATATTCATTATTTCTTGCTATTTTAGCATGCAGTCAGTGCTCATTTTGTCTTATTCTCCACAGGGTCAACCTGTCCGCGGCTTCATTAAGCATGAGATTCCCCAGCCCCCAGGCAAAGAAAGTGTTGAAGTTGTATGTGTTTTCGCCTTTTTTATTTGTCTACTGCTATATGAAATATGAATCTCCCCCATTTATTTCAAGGTACGCAGAAGTTCATTAATTTTCCTCTGTGTTCTAGCTCTACCCATTCAGCTTTCCTCAACCTGCTCCTGCTGCCCCTGCTGTTCCCGCTGTTCCTGCTGTTCCCGCTGTTCCCGCTGTTCCTGCTGCCCCAGTACAGTCAAACTGAAAATTTGTTATATATATATATATATATAGTATAATTTCACATATATATGTGGCTGTTTGTAATTTTTTTTTATTTTTTTAGGCACCTGCTCCAAAGGACGATGATGATGA
The DNA here is from genome assembly GCF_963082965.1 of Carassius carassius. NCBI lineage: Eukaryota > Metazoa > Chordata > Actinopteri > Cypriniformes > Cyprinidae > Carassius > Carassius carassius. The sequence goes on from NC_081760.1 coordinate 29,707,541, forward strand.
TGATCATGATGACTAAACCAGATTGGTTGGTTGAATATAATTATAACAGATTTATCAATCATAATGCTGTAATGCCATAAGTTGAACAGATTTTGCAATGGAAGATGCATCATTATACACTGGTCACTCACACATAAATAAAAGAAAAAAGATTGGAGAAGGTTTTACAAGAAAATACTGTTTCATTCTTTCAAAATTGTATTTTTAATTCAATGTGTTACTTGCCATTTCTGTATAATTAGTTGTGAAATTTACTAGCAGTTCATGAATGAAAATTGTTTCTACACCATGTTTTTTATTTTAGTATTTAGTATTTTATAGAATTTTTAGAAACATTTTTTATTTATAATTATTAAGTGATTAAAAAAAATACACAATAGAAACCTTTCTGGACAATGCAACACATTTCTAAAGCCTTCATTTTTTTCTTCTTTCATAGATGAACAGATAAGCTGACCACCAAGTCCTGAACCTCAAAGAAGCTGCTTGTAGTGTTTAGCAAATCGACTGCGTAAATGCTTTCCTGCATAAGAAATAATGATTAATCAAACGGTGCTTTTTCAGTGGCTTGATGCATGAGAGCCATAAAAATCATAGCTTTTTGCAGCCATGTTTTTAAATCTTGATTTATAATAAACCATACAATCAATTCCTTGCCTCCTTGTGTGTGTTATTATTATTGCTGAACAGTTATTATGTTTTAATTCATACAAATACATAACAACTTCTAGTTTGGCTGATAATAAACATCATCCCAAAAATGCTTTTCAAAACATGACATTGCGTTTGTTGTTGTTGTTATAGTTGCATTTAAACACCACTAAGTTCATATAAAACAAAATAAACTCAGTTCCTATTTTAAATAGCAATGATATTTTGTACCTTGAAAATATAGCTTCAAAAATACAGGTTGGTGATATCAGCAGTTCCCTCGGCTATCATCATTATAATAATAGCTGACAGACAGGCAGACGATGTCTGACTACAGGTCATTTTCTCAATAACCATCTTTCTCTATCTGTGAAGTCATGATAAAGTCTAGCCTGAGAGGGATTGGCTAAGCGCTAAGCCAGAGAGCAAATAAAAGCACGAAAACACATTCCAGAGCTAGTGACTCTACTTGCAGCCAAGGTGAGCAAACTGCTTTTTTGTGCACTGTAAGTGGTTCTGTTTCTGTTTTCATTCAGAGCTCGCACTCCTTCATGTGTCTAGATGGTCTTAGCTCACTTTTTGTTTGTGTAAGGTTGGTGAATCCATAAACATGTGGACATCTCTCCTGTGTCTTCTTCTGGCTGGTGCAGTATCCGCAGCACCAGTAAGTACACATTAAACCTTTTCCTAGGAATGTCTTTGTTGTTATCAAAGCTTGTTTTATGTGTCTAGGTCGCCCAGATACTGAAACTGATCCTTTTTTTCCTCATGTGTGTTTATATCTCTCTCTAGCTTTCACCATTTTTCAATTATCTCCCTCATTATGGCAACCCGAAGCAGGTGGGGTTAACCACGCATGAACATTCTTAACTTTTCTGTATCCATAAACAGCATAACAGTCTTCAGAATCTTTTGCTTTGACCATAATCAACACATTGCACCCAGTTCATGATGAAAATAGCTCTGTTTTACTTCATAACATGTATTCATATGATTTATGGGTTTAACTGAGGTTGCTACAGAACATGCATTGAGCATTCTAATTATAACAAAACTAAACATGTCAACTAAAATTAACTTTAACTCATTTTCTTTGTATTTTAGGGGAACAATGGTGGCTTCCAGGGAATACCATCAAAATCACATCCTGGTCTGAATGCTCCAATAAGCATGGAAATTGTAAAATTGATTTTTATTTCTATTAGTTATTGCCTTAAAAATAACAGTTCAAAGTGGTACCAGGATAGCCTTTAAAACTGTTTTTTTTTTAATTATAACTGAGATACTATTATAGTTTTTATCAATATTTAAATGTTTTTATTTTATATTCTATATTTTCATTTTTAGATTAGTTAAAGTGTTTTTGTAATTTTTTATTTATTTATGGGGATTAGAAAAACACTTTGTAAAACTAAACTAAAAACGAAAATATACAAATAAAAACATTTAAAATATTAGTAAAATCTATAAAAGACCCCAGCCCCTTCCCAAATATGTGAATATAGTTTCATAAATTTTTTATCTAGTGTTCATTTAGTAAGGCTATTTAATAGTGTATAAAAAACTAGTTTTATGGTTTTAGTTCATGGTACCACATATTTAAGATTTAAGAGAAAAGTATAGTGTATGTATATTGCTTTTATTAGGTTAGTGTACCTGATCTAACCCATAAAAATACTTTCACTAGGTTAGTGTAACCTAATGTATTCAGGTTTATTGAGTCATGTTAAATAATAATTTATTACATTTAATTAAATTAATTTATTAATTTAAAGATGGTACTACATGAAGCATATTTTAGATTACCTGAATAAACAACAACCACAAATTATAGTGCATGTGCTGTATGAAATCCTAAATGTATTATTATTGTTATTTATTTATTTATATTTTTTTAATCCAATAGATTTTCCCTCCGCAATTCCCTGCCAGTCCTGTAGGGGGAGCAGCGGGCGCATCGGTGAGGCAGTAATGGTGCAAGCTCTCTGCAAGCTTGTCTTACCAAACACTTATCATCTACGCAGCTTCTTTGTTGAGTGTCTTTGTGATACACTCAGCTCAATCAGATAAATCATTATGTACCACGTGTGTATACCAAAAGAATAGAACATGATTACAACTATTATTCACGCTGTGACATGACTCTCTCTCTCTCTCTCTCTCTCTCTCTCTCTGTGTGTTCTCAGTCATTCCCTACACAAGGGTTCATCAAGTACTCTCTCCCTAAAGCTCCCGGCAGAAAAAGTGTGGAAATCGTGAGTGAACAGACAGAAAGGCTAATTTAGCAAAGACTAGAGATGTTTAACTACACTCTGTATAAAGTCACTTGGCCCCTGCTGATGTCTCATTAAATTACAGACATAATTCTCTGGTGCAGTGAAATAATTGGTGATTTTGTTTTTCTTTCTCCTTAAGTTTTACCCCTTTGACTTCAGTCAGCGCCAGGTAATGCTTGTTTTCTCATTACATAGGCTAGCTGATTCTTACGAATATTGATTTCTTTTTCTTTGAGTAAGCTACTACACTGAAAACTATTTGGTGTAGACTTGCTTTGAAACTGTAAACGTAAAAAAGTGCATATTGTAACCCTTTGAATAAATTGTTAAAGAAAAAAAGTAAAAGTAAAGTAAAAAGTATTGTATTTTCAAGTATTTTCTTGTAAAACATACTCTTGTTTAATTTACAATTTAGAAAAAAAAATCATTCTTTATTTTACAGTTCAGATGTTTTTTTGTTTATTTTTCAGGACCAACCCACTGTTCCCCTGATACCTCAAATTCCAAATGTAAATTCCTGAAATTGCTTAAACATTTTGACATTATTATAAAAAAAAAGAAAAAAAAAATTATTTGGGAATGTTTGCTTGAATGTGATATTTTATATATTTGTGGATATATAGATCTTCCCCTTCGATTTTATGCCACAGACAGTTCCTCAACAGCCACCCGTGGTGAGACAATTATGCTTCAAACTTGTTTGTTTTCATAATCACTAGCGCTCTTATTGGTATTTGCTGAAAGACTTGAAAATCAATGAGCTTTTATTGCATTTTTTTACACAGAACCCACCATTCCAGGATGGTCCTCCACAAGCCCAAGAGCCTCAGCAGAAAACCCAGCTGGAGCAGCAGGCTCAGACAGGACAGGTGTGGGCATGTTTTTGTGACATATCAGGACACAACTCTGTATAATGACATGGGTATGACACAGGTATTACAAGGAGAGGGTGACTTATGAGGACATAACCCATGTCCCCATTTTTCAAAACGCTTATAAACAATACAGAATGAGTTTTTTTGAGAAAGTAAAAATGCACAAAGTTTCCTTTGAGGGTTAGGGTTAGGTGTAGGGTTGGTGTAGGTCCATAGGATATACAGTTTGTACAGTATAAAACCCATTAAGCCTATGGGATGTCCCCACTTTTCACAAAAACAAACATTTGTGTGTGTGTGAGTGCAGTTTGAATGAATATGTGTGAGAAGCTAAAAACACAACTCTCAGTAAAGCTCTGATTTCACAACATAAATGCTCCTTCAGTGCTGTATTTAGCTAGGATGTGTTTAACCAAAATGAGAACTTGCGAATCTTGTATGTCAGCAGTAGTTTTGCAGAAACAGCCGATTATGCGTGCCACACACTTGTTAATATCTATACTTTCTTTTAGGTGTCTACCAAGCCATGAAGACCTGGGGTGGAATATACTGCTTAGGTTTGTCTGAATTGGATTCATTTATTCTAATTTTAAATATTAATATAGTTTTAATATAGCACTGTATAAAATCACTCTTTCATTCTTGTTTTCACTTACAATTTCTTATGCCTGCAGGCACATCTTTGAAGCTGAGTGGGGAAAAGATGTGAAACAGCAGTGTGTTCAACGTTTTTTTGTCGAATGCTATTTAGAATTAGTACTTTTTCTGGAATAATAATTTAAAATGAGCTGATTTTTGAACATGAAGAAGATGATTTACCCTTATGTAAAACAACATTTTTTAAGATCTGTATGTGCATTGTATACAGTTTGAAATCTGCTGTTTTGGCCTTGTTCTGATGTGAGAAAATGATACCTTAACTGAATATCAAAACAAATGTCAATTCTGAATATTTTATCATGTAGGCCTTTTGTGAGTAGTGTTTCAGTAATAAAGTCGATTAAACAAAACGTTATTTTTATCTGCACTCTCTATCCTATTGCAAGCTGCTACAGAACAGGAGATGACATTTGTACTGCATACTAATTAATTAAAATAATACAGAATATATATTTTTTCAACATTAAAAAGCCCAAAGCCCCCCCCCAAGGATAAAGTGAAATATTTAGCATCTACACCTTAAACATTCTGCAGTACAATAAACATGATACAGCATGATCTGAATCATTAAATTAATGCTCGTTAAAACTTCAGTAGAGCAAAGATTTGTTAGGCCACGTTCAATCTTGAGGAAGCTTAAAGATGTGTGAATATCAAACTTGAGAATTATTTAATATGTTCATAAAAACAACACCGAGAGAGCTTAAGAGCCCACTATGGAAAGTTTGGCAGTTTCTACATGCCAGGTGTCACGATCATTAGATGGAGTGCCCTCTACTGAAGCTCATGCTCTGTAACAAGGAGTCGGAGGCGTTCGGATCCATATGCAGCATTAATTCAACAGAATGGTAATACAGGCAGAGATCAGAAATGGCATCAGGTGTGTCAGGGATAACCAGAATCATAACCAGAAACAAGCAGAGATCGGGACAAGGAAAGGAAATTGGCTGATGAATGAGGTGCAGGTGTGGCAGGGTGATTGTGATGCAGTGACTCATGGGTAATGTAGTTCGGGTGTGGTGCAACAGTTTGAGAGGTGCTAGTGTCCAAGTGACAACTGGTGGTGAATGGGTGGAATGGTCCTGACTGGAGTGCCCTCTACTGAAGCTCATGGGCACTCCATCTAATGATCGTGACACCAGGTCCTCAGGAATACTAACGGTCTCTTTACATGCATGCAGAAATAAAGAAACACTCACAAAGTAATAGACCTACAGAAAGTTAGCAATTAATCAATTCCTTTATATTTGCTCTGAGATATAGTATGTTGGCACGTTGGGCAACCACATTTAACGATATTTTTTTATTCTATGATATTTGCTCATTCTCAACTCTACAAATATTTCTTGTAGTCTAAAATATGCCATGTGTAATATATGATTTTAGATACATAATTTTGTTACTTTAAATATCTGTCTATCAGATTAAACACATAACACCCATACATTTAGTTTTGTCAGTCATGTTAATAATTTTGCCTTAATTTTTTAGTCATGGAGTTATTTTTCCTATGGTGTAAGGGGTTTTATTGAAATTTTGAATCTTAGGGGAAAAATAATTCTAAAGTATTTATTATACAAAAAACATTTTACCACCGAACACTGTGATTGGCAAGATCATATATATATCATATATATATATATATATATATATATATATATATATATATAAGAATGACATTAACATATAAATCTAGTCTTTGGAACAACCAAAAAGATGAAACTTGACCCTGAGGAAGCATCTTCAAATGTATCTTGTCTAGAAGAATGACTGAATGGGAGCCAGAGTATATGTCCCCTCTTGCCTGAATCTTTTGAGCTCAGCGAGTGGATATCTATAAACCTTTTATATTCACATTCTTTATCAGATGGAAGACATGGATGTGGATTCCCTAAAGGATAAGACATATCAGCCCCTGTAATGCTCCAAACTATAGAGTGAGAGAAAAAAAAAACGCAGACGACAATAACAACACTGAAGAAGCTGTCAGTGTGGTCACAACAGTGAGGAGCCAAAAGATTTACACCTACTGTATCTCCAGCTGAATCAGCAAGAAATGGTGGATTAAGTCTGTAATTAAGAGGTCAGAAGAATGTGTAATATAAGCTTAATTGTAAAGATCTGTTTTAATCAGATCGATCATTTTGGCAGGCGCCCCACAAGTCTCTCATGTGAAAAGGGACCAATTGAAAGTGATATATATCCAAACTTCACCATCAAACATCACAGACAGACACCCTTCCTGTCTGGGGGTTAGATCATTTCATTTTTCTTTTTGAAGAACTGTGCACCAAGCAGATTTTTTTTAACAGTGTATAATTATACATAATGGGTCATTAACAGTTGTAATTTGAACCTTGTTATAAGAATATGGGCAAAAATAGATTTCCCTCTTTGCTGAGAGATGATTGGCTTGTTTCAGCATCTGCTAAATATATATAGCAGCTTTGTTCAGTAGTTATGCATTCAGCTGTAAAATCCAACTCCTTGTGATTTTCAAAAAGAGGTAAGCTCTTACTATTTCTAGAGACATGTAACTCATGTACAGTATATGTTAAACTCTCAAAAATAGAGGCTGCAAAATGAACATTGAATATTGCAGCAATGGCATCAAAAAATTATTCTGGGTTCTCCAAAAAAAAAAAAAAAAAAAAAAAAGAATGGAAATGTAAGGACACTTTTAATAAGATAAAGAGGTTTTTTTTTTTTTTTTTTTTTTTTTTTTTTTTTACTGTAGAATGGAAAGGTTCCACTGACGTTAAAGGTTCATCAATGCAAATAAAGAGCCTTATTTTTAAGAATGTACTGACAGTATTTAATGTTTCTACAGTTTTGTTTGCTTTTCTTTTTGGATCATAAGAGCAAATATGAAAGCTGTGGCATTCTTGATGTGTTTGCTGGGCTCCTCACTAGCTGCCCCTGTAAGTTCTCATTTCTCAGTTCAAGACAGCATTACAGTCTAAGTTTCACACATTCTGACATCTTCTTGTTGCTTTGCACATTTTAGGCCCCTGACAGTGGCAGCAATGAGGTACGACCTCTGTGAGTCGATGGCAATGTATGTTAATGGACGTATGGCCTAATGTTTTGCATAATTCTTGCTGTGTTTTCTCTCTTGCAGCAGGCAATTATTAATCACGCTAACACAGCCTTGCAGATGATGGAACTCTACAGAATGTTAGGACATCTGCGGCAACAGGTCAGTTCAATGCTAAAAACATACAGCAGAGTCATTTAATAATAACAACATCATGTAATCAATGTTTTGCAGGGTTTTGGTGCTGTTCCTACTGGGGCACAACTGCCTGTATGTTAAATATGTAACCACTTCATTTCAAGACTTTATTCTGTGAACAGGCCTCAGTAACCTGCTTCATGGAACTGATGATATTTTGTGTTCTTCACAGGCACCACCTGCAGCGCCTGCACCTATTCAAGTAAACCCTTCTCATTCAAAATCAAAATCAGATATCATATAACATTTTTGTGTTTTTGAGGATAAACAATAATCTTTTTAAAAAAAAATTGAAAATATTTCACTTATTACAGGCCCAGCCTCAGGTTTCACCTCAAGCACCACAGCAGGTTAGCAACATGCTGTCAATATTTTGAGTAATGATTTCTCTTTAGCATCTGTTTATCATGTAAAGTAGCGCTTAGGGTACAGCATATAATACATTATACATGTAGTTTAGTTTGGTTTATTGAGTAGTAACAAATGTCACTGTAGCTTGATTGGTGGCTTTTTGCTAATACTACAGAGTGGCCATTCTACAAAAGGTTGTTTGTAGTGGAAAAAGTTCTTCAGACTTTTAAAATATTGAGTGACAAGAAAAATCAGTTCTTTGAAGAACTATTCACTGAAAGGCTCTTTGGAGAAGCCAGAATTGTTCTTCTTTGCATCACTACAAAACCCTCCTTTTCTGATCTTTCTTTTTAAGAGTGTACTTGAGATCGGTAATACTGTAAGTACATTATGTAGCATTGACACTGACCTTTGAAAATTTCTTTCAGGGCATTTTTTTCAACCCCGCTCTTTCCGCACCCACAGGAGATGGATCAGATGAGGAAGGAGCAGTAGGTTATTTCATCTTGTCAGAATTGTTTCACACATTTTCAAACATTATGAGTTTCATCCTACTTTTCATGTGTCATCTGTCCCATTCCTCATCCCTGAGGTACCGGCAGTTGCTGTGGAAATAGACACCACTTTGGTGGGGCCTGATGCCACTGCTGGTGCAGACCAGGTGTTGGTGGCTGATGCTCTGCCTGTGCAGTGAAAGAGATGATCACAAGCCCCTCCCCTTAGATCCTAACCAATCAGTCACATTTCTGACATTAAGACCACACCTCAGTGGTCGGAACATTATAGTGCAGGGACTTGGATATACTGAGGGGCGTCTAACTGGCCTGCTTCAACAAAGTGTGGCACATTCTTGTTGTGTTGTGTGTAAAATTGTTTCCTGACAGATGGCAATTTATTTTTATTTTTATCAACCTCATTGTAAGAATTGAGCCTATACAGCCACGGACAACATTACTTGTTATGTGTCTTCTCTTTCAGTTTCTTAAAATAAAATGTCTTTTGTCTTACTGCAGTTAAAGGCCTCTTTAATCAACTGAAATCAAACTATGAAACACTAAAGGCACATACTTTACACACAAACACCCACATTAGGTGTTTTATGGAGACATTCCATAGATGTAATGGTTTTTATACTGCACAAACTGTATTTACTATCCCCTAAACCTACCCCTTACACAAAACCTTAATTTTTAGATTGTCAAAAAAGATATTTCTGTATGATTTATAATGACCAAATAAAAAAAAAAAATGAAATACCCACAAGGTCAAAATTTACTGGTATTAGCTACTGTACTTGTGTGGACATGTGGCCCCCATAATGTAACGAATACCAGGACCACACACACTCACACACACACACACACACACACACACACACACACACACACACACACACACACACACACACACACACACACACACACAAATAAAAACAACAACTACACAACTACTACTACTGCTAATTTAAGAATTCTAAACAAAATTAGAAAAAAAGTGAAGAAACAAGATTGAAAAAGAAAATGAGAAAGAAAAGGAAAAGAAAAAAAGAAAAGAAAAGGAAATGGAAAAGGAGAAATAAAAAGGAACAGGAAAAAGAAAAAAAGGGAGCAGTTGGTATCAGACTTTTTTATCAGTCATTTCTAATCTGTGATTTTACAAAGTTCAAAGTAATCATCATTGATTATTTCTCATGTCAACTTCATTTTCTCAAGCCCTAAGGAGGTCTCTGTGATTAACCCAGCGGGACTCCTGTACTATCAATGGCTGCTTGTAATCTCAACTCCTGTCATGTACAAATGGACAGCTATAATTGCAAGGTAATAATTAAATGTTCATGTTTTAATAAGACGAGGTTACCAGGAGATGAGAGAAGGATACAAATAGAAGATGTCTGTTTTTATTAACCTCTAAAGTTTGCTCCCTTACAGTATGTCTCCCTTAGTCTCTTGCATTCATATTCTCTAATACAGATGATAAAGCTAATATATTCAGTACCATGCAACATGATATGTAAATTTTGGTAGCTTGATAAATTGATGCAATACTTTTGAGAATTTGTATATGTTTCTTTGCATAGAGCCGGCTTTGAGGAGCTGCAGCATGAATATCTCCTGATATGGTTCCTCTTGGACTACACAGCTGACCTGTTTTATTTGGCTGATATGGCCTTCACAGTAGTGCGATCAGATAACTCTTTAATGGAGCAACAAAGGGCTTGGAACAGGGCTTACTTGTCAAAGACTTCAGCGGTACAAAAACATATTTTACTTCGTTTAGACTTCAGTTAGGCATCTGCATAAACAAGTTGCTCCACCTGATGTTCAAGTTTTTCACAACCTATAACATTATTTTGATTAGTCTATTTGAATTTGTTCATTCACTATATGTTTTGTACAGCTAATAAACTCTTGTCAAGGCAACTACAGATTTCTTGTCCAGCAAATTATCAATTAGGAACACCAGTTTAATTTGTATTTCTTTCTAACATACATTTCTATTATTCTTACATAAAGTAAAAAGAAGGAAAAATCTATCTTCTTGCTAATTAAAGACAATACTTACAATGATGGATGCTTAAGTTAACATCACCACACAAATAGGTAACAGAGACAACAAAAATAACAGAAGCTTAAATTAGTTGTGCTAATGCCAATAATACTGTCTGCATAATTTATTCATGTGGCAGTGCATACAGGGATCTTTCAGCCAAATCATTCGGTTTTCAGGCAACTTAAGTTATTTGGTGATTGGAACAATGTATTGTTTTGTTGTTTTACACAGATCTAAAGTAATTAAAAATAAATTTGGTTCCTTTTTGGTTTTATACAATTGTTTCTCTGTAATAAAAAATAATAAGGATGCAAATTTTCACACTATATAATGTACCAATCAATATCCTGACTGACTGAAACAATATTATGATCACATGATGTTTATGCAGACAGACTTATGAGGTTTTATCAAGTGGTGTACTTGATGGGCACAAGGGTGCAGCAGAGGACCAAAGATTAACGATCCTTTCTTCTCCAAAACCTGAAAATGAGAGTATAGACACAGTATGAAGGCAAATCATGTTATGCCTTTATGCAATCACTAGTTTTGAAGATATATATATTTTTTATTATTAGATAAACTGAAATAAAATGTGCTTGAATTGGGTAAATGAATAAAAAAAAATACAGCGATTGCTTATTTTTGCTTATTATGTAGTATGTGGCAAATATTCACTAAAATGTTTACAAACAAATATAATCTACTAAGAAAATGTCTCTGAGAACTACTGACAAATTAGAAAAAATCACTAAATAAGCGAGTCACCTGCCTGTTGAGACCTCTTTAGGTGACCCAAATAAGCTAGTCAGTTTTTTAATTTTGTACAATTTGAGGCACTCAAAAATGAGGAGGGGTCCAGTGGCTATTGGATAGCAGCTCATATGTGGAGTGATCGCAGAGTGTACGTCTCAATATTATCTCTTCTTTCATTTTGAACATTCCCACCTGTTCTCTCCACCGCCATTTGCTGTCACATGTGGACACTTATTGTATTTGCTCAGAGAGGCGATGAGAAAAGGAAAGTAAGCTGAAAAAAGGAAATGAAAGAACAGTGGAAGTATGTCTCCCATGGGAAAGTCAGATAAAAAGGAAGCTATTGCCTGTGATGTCAGCCATGAAAAGGGTTCTCCACCGTTTTGTCTCTTGAGCAGCAGGAGCGACACGTTTAATTAATTAGACTGCGTCTGTCACATTTAGAAGCAAATCAAAAAGGACCATATGACTTTCCTTCAAGGAGAAATTACTTACTGAATTAACTTGTTTACACAAGTGTTGGGAATATGAACATGCTGGAACAACTTTTTGTTATTTAAATGAAAGCTAAATTTGAACATGCATGAATGAATGTATGATTTACGGAAGGAGAGAGAGAGAAAGCAAGATATTTTTTGGAAGTCGCGGTGCAGCCAGGATCATTGAGGCAGAGGGATCTGATCGTTTGGTTTGTACATTTAGTCACATCTACACTATTGAGGGTTCTTTTACCTCATATCCCACATGAACTAGTGGTCAGTCAAGCAATTTTAATGTCCCATTTGGCCCCTCATCACAGGGACAGTCAGAAGCAATAAGAGCACAGACAGCTTTTTCTAAAAGCTGATTGGAAGACTATTTAACTTGCTGTGCAAAATTTCTTATACAAAAGAAATGGTCCATTTACTGATATGAGCAGTAAATGGAAGTTACTCAGGCCGCTCACACCAGGATGTTTTGGAGTCTGGTGAAAGAAAGATACACCACAGCATGTAGGCACGTGCATTTTGGTCTTACAAGCTGGTTTTTCCTGGTACTTCTTGTTGTTTCCTATTCGTTTCTCAGAACGCTTCAGCACTTACCTGTCCCTTTCCATTAGTGTGTGTAACTGACCAGTTAGCTGCTGTGCTATTGTTTCTCCTAAACAATTTACTTCACCATAATAGCATTTGCTGTTGACCGGAGCAGTTCTAGCAGGCAAGAAAGGTGACCTATTGGAAAAATGACATCCTGTGACAGTAGCACTCAGGGCCAGCCTGTGGGCTTCTGGAGAACTGGGTGAGGTCATTAAAACAGGCCCGCCAGTATAAAATATGTCATAACATAAAAACAAACATAGAACCACTGCAACCTGATGAGAGTCTTGTTTCTGTTTAAAAGAAAAAATATGGAATATTCTGAAAAATATGGAATAGGATTTACTGAAAAAAATGCTACTAAATTTTACTCCAATGTATGCCACTGCACTTCATTAATCTTTGTTAAATTCACATCTTAAAAATAATTTTTATATTGTGTATATTGTTTATTTAGAACAATAGTAGTGCGGGCAGAACTATGATAAAATTATTATTTCCATATGTTAAAACAGATTTTGAAGTGTTCTGTCATTAAAAATGTTACATTAATGTGGAAAAAGAAAAAAAGTAAGTAAAACCACATAAATTAAACTGGGCCAATATGCACAAACACAAAAATAAGAAATATGAAATGATAGATATTATATAATATCTATGAATATCTATAATATCTCATAGAAATTTGAATACACACACACACACACACACACGTTTTTTTTTGTGAAAAGTGGGGAAATCCAATAGGCATAATGGCGTATATTCTATGGCCCTATACCAACCCTACACCTAACCCTAACCCTCACAGGGAACTTTGTGCATTTTTACTTTCTCAAAAAAATTCTGTATGGTTTATAAGCGTTTTGAAAAATTTAAAATAAAAAAATATATATTTGTAATAACTATAAACCAGATGCTTCCAGAAAGGCCAGTTTGAAATGAATTACTCATATTTCCCCTTGACTTTATTGCATCTTGTTAAAAGAGTTTGAGTTTGTTCCCCATATTGTTCTTGAAAAATTGCTAATCTTATCCTTAAATATTTCCATGTTTTATTTTTTGTAGAGTATGAGCGTTTTTTTTTTTTTTTTTAGTAAGGAGTGGAATCTTATAATGATATTTTGCATGGTGATAGAGGGATGAACAAATTACGCAGATTACAGTGTTACTATTTATGTTTAGCAGTTCACAGCTTTTACTTTGTTGTTCTCTTTGATGCCTTTATCTTTTGTAAGACTGTGGTTTGTGTTCTAGATGATAAAATCTACGTGTGATCCAAACTTAAGTTTATTCTTCATACACTGGAGGTGAGTGGCACATCAAATTGTGGCAAGTCTAGACTGGTTGTTGATTTATAATACAACAGATTTAGTTTTAGCCTCCAGTGTAGATTGAGTGTTAAATATCCTCACTTCCAATCTGTGATCTGTATGGTTTGAATGAGCACTGGTAGCTCCCCTGGGAAGTCTAGGCAATTGCCTGCATAGCCTATAGGCTCTTGAAGCACTTGAAATTCTGCAGTACAGGTCATTGCACTGACATTGTTTGTATATGGAGACTGTATGGTACGGTACTTGAATTTCTACACCTTTTGTCAAAACGGTGATTGTGATAGCTGAATTCACCACTTAAGACTAGTACAAGTATCGTCTGGTGGAAAAGGCTTTTGTGTCATTGCCCATAAATTGGCCGCTTTCCTCTCAGAATCATTTCCTACTTGATCACAAGTGATTACATGCATGTAAGTCGAATAGGTTCTTACCCTGAATATATGTAGATTTTGAAACTGGATATATGAAACACTAAAGCCAGTGATTTAAATCACAACAGAGCACAACAGTATCATCTTTAGCAATTTGAGAGAGAAAAATCACTTTCCATCATGTGCAGACACAGGATTTGAAGTAATTTTGTTCCTTTGTTTTAGATCTTGTTTGAATTCTTTCACATTTTGACCGATGCTTTCATGTGCCACCTAAGCTCTCTGGTGCTGATTTCTTTTAATAAACGGCACACTGTGTTGTGTGATCTCATCTTAATTTTCATAATTGCCTGCAATTGTGAATCTCCCTCGATGCTCAAGCATGTGCCAGTTCCATAAGCATGATAAAAAATCCATGATGTAATTTTAATTAGTCTATTCAACAGCAGAGCCGCTCTTGCTGTCAAACTGCAGCATTGTTATTATCCCGGTATGCTAAATTAAGCATCAGCCCTCTTACTTTCTTATCAGGACTCAGTGACATTTGCATCAAAGTCATTCCTTGTGTACCTTCCCAGAGTCTGTGACGTAACTTTCATCGGTCAGAATACCAAGACCTTGCCAGACCAATGAGCCTCTTCAAAAGATTCAGATCTGAACAGAAAGGGAAACTGAGGAACATTTGGCATTGAAAGGAGTATGAGACATTTTAGTATGAGATGCAAATGAAGCATTGACCCCCAACTGGGTTTCTGGAACATGCAGGTGATGTGGAACGTTCAGTGATTGCTCATCAATGCGTTAGTAGCAGAGAAACTCAAGGTTTCTGAAATGAATAAACAGAGACTACATGAAAGCAAACTCAAACAAGTCACTTCATGTCTGAAGTCTGAATCACAGCAATTAAATGGCTGCATCCTGATGCTGCTACTTTGGTGGTTTCTGCAATACTTTGTGTGACTCCATAGAGGAATCTTCCCTCTCAAGCACTGAGCGACAACCATGAAATCTCAAGAATGCCAATGTCACTTGCATTTGGTTGAGTGTTTCTGGGAGGATGTGTATGAAGTTCTGGCAATGTGTTCTGCTGAGGCCTTTGTGCCTTGGGTCAACATGGAGATGAAGGATGGGGAAGACAGAGAGAGAGAAGCACAGTTACAGTATAGCACTTACAGTAGGTGAAGTACCTCAAGGTTTGTACTTTCTCTTTGGCTGGGAACATATATCTTAGTCATCACTTTCTTTTGTAATTTGTGAAATGGTTATAAAAGCATTTTAAATGGAATGGGACTTGGCTTAAAAAGCTTTTTTAAAAGCTTAGTGATGGACAAGACTTGGTTTATAACCAACCAATCAACTGTGGAGGAAAATGTGACAGTTGCTTTCAAATAAAATCGTTCAGCACTGTCTGATCCATATCATTTCCTTTTTTACAGGACAACACTGACAGCATACAAAAGATAAAGAGACTTCACCTTCTAAAATGTTACTTTTAAACAGTATTAAATCTTGTGACCCGACCAAGGAACAGGATTTGAGAAGACATGAGCAATTCTTTCCCATTTCCTTTTAAATTATTCTTTGACTTCCTTTTACCAGTTAAGCTGGCAAAACAAGAAATGCGCTTCCTTTTAACCACATGAACCTGTGTGATCTTGGATAAATCATAGTCAACAGCGTGGAGCCCATTCAGACCCAATTGTTTGAAGGGAAATGAAACAACCTGTTTTGTGCTCCATCTGTGCCCCCATATCTACTGACTTTTGCTCCAGTTTCCCAAGTTATAGTCTTAGACAGAGGAACAGCTTGAATGCTTATGTGAATGTGCCATTTTTGCTTCCTTAACCACTGTGAAAATGAAAAGATACCTTAAAGACACCATTCAGGGTTTCGCAAATGCCACTTACACTTGTATGCCCGATGCATCCTGAACAGAAGGAGAGAAACACTGTCATCATTCTGTCATAATTTATCTGTCTTCATTTGTTCCAGACCTGTACGAATGATAAATGTTTCTATCTTATTATTTAAATTAAGATATTTTGAAGAATGTTGGTAACCAAATAGTTGACAGTAGCCATTGTGTTCCATAAAAACATGGAAGTTAATAGCTGGTATCAACTATTTTAATTTTTGGGTGAACCATCCCAAAACAGGACACATATTGCAGCACTTCTGAAGGACCCAATGGAGAACTTTTAGGTGCCTTTTAAAAATGCCAGTTTTCTGAGGAGTAAAATGGATCACATCATTTCCTTCAAGAGCTCTAAAGACAGTCAACAGTTCATCCAATAACCCCATCATAACGTAAAAGTCTTGAGGCACTATATAGATACCTGGAGATTCTTCAAAATTGAGTTCCAGGACTATTACCATTGGAATTGAGTGTGACCTAATTGTTCAGAGAGGTTTTATTGAAAGACAAAGATTTTGAAGATGGTTTTGCCGTCTTACATATTTCGTCTCTTTTACCTGTACAAAGAATACAATCAAAATTAGAAAAGAGAGGAAAAAAAAAACATCACAAACCATTCCTTACCAGACCTGTTTACATTAAACTGTAAAGTATGATGAAGAACTATAAAAAATATTACATTAACAAATGATGCATTAGTGCATAGTTTTCTGTCAAGATAAAAGAGAAAAAGGGTGCCAGATTTAGTCAAACTGCTCAAATTCCAAACAGTATTTAATTTGTTGCAAATGTAAAGTAGATATCATCTCTCCAAGTAATAATTTGACTGTAGGAGCCTCCTTTTTACAGAACAACAGAGGTAACTTCTTGGCTGTAATTAAACTGTATGCAAGAAGTTTGTGTTGTGCTCCTGATAATGGATGCATACTTTCAGAAGGTTCCAGAATGTGTTGGATTTGGCTGCATTTGCACCCTTAAAATCTCACATAAAAAATTCCATTCCAATAACTCTGTATCTTGGATCGAAAAATAAAACTATGGGACAAATAAGCATCTTCTGAATTACATTTCAGAATCTAAGATCTAAGGTAAGACGCCAGTGCTGAAACGCCCTTGTCAATCAGACTATCATTTTGATAAAGGGTTAAAGATTTTAGTAGACAAAAAAAAATCCCTGGGTGGATTTGTATCATTATAGATACAAATTGTATCATATAGGTGGTTATGTACACACACTGCCAACACACACTTCAGTTCAAACATCTTGTAAAAGTGCATGTAGCATCCAATGACCCCTTTAAGAAAACTTGTAGAGGTTACATTAAACGATTGTAGTAGATCAATTAAATTATCGATAATGCCTTTTTACTTCTTTTACACTGATCAAGATACTTACCAATAATTGTGGGTGATGTTATCCAATGAAGGTGTATGAGCACGTATATAATTCCTAATCTGTAGAAATCAAAAAAAAAAAAAAATAATTCTGAGGAAATTAAAAATTCCATTGCAGAAATGAACAATGTACACCCATTTCTTCCCATTGCATAAAGTTCCCATACAATCTGGTAAATGATGGATTCTTAGTGAAAGGAGTTAGAAATGAAAAGGACTTAATCTTCAAGTGTTCTTTTATCTGTTTTCAGATACAAAGTGTAGTTCAAATTATGATACTACTGTTGAAGGTAGAATGATTCAGAGTTACAAGGGAGAGAATCACCGTTCCCGGATTGTACGGATAACACTGATCACAGACAATTGGGAGCCAGATTGGCGGATGCACTACGATCATCAAACCACACTGAAATTAGTTTTACGTAAGAAGCCCAGTAATAAAGATGAAAGTCCGGAAGTGCCAGACCTCACTCCTGTTTAGGTTTACAGAGATGTGCCTAAACTCAGATTTTTATATCCCCTTTTTCTGATATTTTAAATTAGATTTTTTTTATTTTATAAATATTTATATATTACTGTATATGTATCTATATTTAATTGGAACAATATAGTATCAAAATTCTAAAAGCTGAAAGAAAAACTAAGTATGTGATTATCTTAGCACCATATTTACATGTCAGTATGATGGATAAACAACTCATGTGATTGATGTCAACCTCTTCATGGGAAAAGCAGGGGCATATACAGGCAGGTGTGTCATACTGGGGTTTGACAGATTTGAATAGCATGTTGTAGCAGGTGCCTCACTGGGATCTGACGAAAAACTAAGAATGTTAATATATTTTCAACCTTGAAAAAACCTTAGGGGGATTAAAGATAAAGTCATGTGACAAAGCCTGTGATAAGACAATTTATTCTAAACACTGCTTTGCCAAACCATAATTAAGCAGAATTCAAATTATTATGTGTTTATTTTATTACTATTACCATTATTTTATTTTTGTATATTTCAGGTGGAAAAAATAAAATTGAAAAGCAATAAATGCTTAGTTTGAGTTAGTACTACTGTCTGAAAACTGTCTTTGTCAATCAAACATGATTGACAGGAAAGCTTAACAAGGTACCCAACTCGAGCGCTCAGGACAGTTCGGACATTGTCTGATTTGTAATTAAGCTTGGTTCTGATTGGTCAAATTGAATATACTGTATATTGTGCTAAAAAAGAAATAAAATAAAAGGGCAAATAACTGAAATTAAATATTTGCCTAGAGTCACAAAATAATGAAGCTCCAAAACTATTTTAAATATATATAATATACTTGAAGTAAAATAAGTATGTATTCTGTGAATACACTAAAATGTCACAAAAGGTATGCTTGAGTTTTAGCATATTTCTTAAAAGCACAATATATTTATTACCAAAGAATAACATGTAAATAAAAATATATTAAAATGCAATTCAATACAATTTAATGCACTTCAAGTAAGCATGTTGAAGCAGGAGTACAAATGTACTATAAATATACTATCTGAATTTCAAGTACATTTTTTTATGCGTGTAAGAGTACTTCTTTTTCAACTGGGTTTTTAACACAGATGATTATTGACAATCAGGATTTAAATTTCTTAGAAACACTTCATACGTAATGCACCATCTCAGTCTAGCAATCACTTGTCCATTGATTTCCATTGATGTCCACTTTTCCACTGTTTGTTGTTGGCGGCTGTACTGCGTTTGAGCTCCGTCACTATATTCTTTTCATTGACTATTTTTAACTCAAAAATCAATTGTATACATCATCGTTTCCGTTTATATAACGTGTGAATATATCCTCTATTGTATTCTACAACAAAAACAATCAGAGCGCCTCGCTATCACTAGTTTTATTTTGATCTCCCGGGTCCGCTATTAGCTTTTAGCCCGTTAGCATCAGCGGCGTGGTTGCAGCTAACTGCGCTAACATTGCTAATACTCTATTCACACACATTACCACTGCTGTACTCACTGTTACTTGCTTTAATGGCGGATGAATGTCTCCACTCTGTGCAGCTCGAGCTCGAGGCCGTGGGAAAGCAGATTCGCGACCTGGAGGTGAGGCAGGCCCAGCTGAGAGAGCGGAGAACCGCGCTGGAATCATCCCGGGCTGACGCTCACAAGTCCGGGGTAAGTATACAGCGATCTGTTAACAGTCCCACCACGTCTACTCCGTGTGTTTCTCTGCACAGGCCCGGTGCACCCAGGACGCGATCTTCCCAGATGTCCTTCACTGCGACGCCGGGACACCACGGACCCTGGGTGCATCCACAGCGGAGGACGCGAGCCGGGTCCCGGGCGACGACTTCTCCCCCTCCTGCCTTCGACATCTCCATCCGGAACCGCTTCGCTCCCCTCCGCGAGACAGGACGCGACGCTGTGATCATCGGAGACTCCATCGTCCGACACGTAAGTGCTACGTTAGCCGAAGGTAAAGTGCACACTCATTGTTTGCCTGGTGCTCGTGTTCTCGATGTTTCTGCGCAGATACCCGCGATCCTGAAGGTCGACGAGAGCCCCAGAGCGGTCGTGCTTCACGCCGGGGTTAACGACACCACGCTGCGGCAGACGGAGACGCTGAAGAGGGACTTCAGCAGCCTGATCGAGACGGTTCGCAGCACGACGCCCGCGGCGACGATCGTCGTGTCAGGACCACTGCCCACGTATCGACGAGGACACGAAAGGTTCAGTAGACTTTTTGCTTTAAATGAATGGTTGTTGTCATGGTGTAAAGAACAGAAACTGCTATTTGTTAATAACTGGAATCTTTTCTGGGAGCGTCCTAGGCTGTTTCGCGCTGATGGATTACACCCCAGCAGAATCGGAGCGGAGCTGCTCTCTGACAACATCTCCAGGACACTTCGCTCCATGTGACTAGTAAGACAATTCTCTAATAACTATTATGATGAGTTTTGTTCCACCCGCTTAAATGATAAAAGTACTTGTGCTGTAAAAACTATTAAGACTGTGTCTGTTCCCCGAATAGTGAGGTCAAAATATAATGTAGGATCTAGAAAAAATCTTATCGTAATTAAACCAGAAAAATGTAAAGTAAATGAACAAAAACAATTTTTAAAGTTTGGGCTCATAAATATTAGATCACTCACACCCAAAGCAGTTATTGTAAATGAAATGATCACAGAAAATAGTTTTGATGTACTCTGCTTGACTGAAACCTGGCTAAAACCAAATGATTATTTTGGTCTAAATGAGTCTACTCCACCAAACTACTGTTATAAGCATGAGCCCCGTCAGACTGGTCGTGGAGGAGGTGTTGCAACAATATATAGTGATATTCTCAATGTTACCCAGAAAACAGGATACAGGTTTAACTCTTTTGAAATACTTCTGCTAAATGTTACACTGTCAGACATGCAAAAGAAATCTAATGTATCTCTTGCTCTGGCTACTGTGTATAGACCACCAGGGCCGTATACAGAATTCCTAAAAGAATTTGCAGATTTCCTCTCAGACCTTCTAGTTACAGTTGATAAGGCGCTAATCATGGGAGATTTTAATATTCACGTTGATAATGCAAATGATACATTAGGACTTGCGTTTACTGACCTAATAAACTCCTTTGGAGTCAAGCAAAATGTCACCGGGCCCACTCATCGTTTTAATCATACACTAGATCTAATTATATCGCATGGAATCGATCTTACTGCTATAGATATTGTACCCCAATGTGATGATATTACAGACCATTTCCTTGTATCGTGCATGCTGCGTATAACTGATATTAACTATATGTCTCAGCGTTACTGTCTGGGCAGAACTATTGTTCCAGCCACCAAAGACAGATTCGCAAATAACCTGCCTGATCTATCTCAACTGCTATTTGTACCCAAAAATACACATGAATTAGACGAAATTACTGACAACATGGGCACTATTTTCTCTAATACATTAGAAGCTGTTGCCCCCATCAAATTGAAAAAAGTTAGAGAAAAACGTACTGTGCCATGGTATAACAGTAATACTCACTCTCTCAAGAAAGTAACTCGTAGTCTTGAACGCAAATGGAGAAAAACTAACTTGGAAGTTTTTAAAATTGCATGGAAAAACAGTATGTCCAGCTATAGACAGGCTCTAAAAACTGCTAGGGCAGAGCATATCCACAAACTCATTGAAAATAACCAAAACAATCCAAGGTTTTTATTTAGCACAGTGGCTAAATTAACAAATTACCAGACGCCACCTGATTCAAATATTCCACCAACGTTAAATAGTAATGACTTTATGAATTTCTTCACTGATAAAATAGATAACATTAGAAATACAATAGCGAATGTAGATTCTACAGCGTCTAACACTTCAGTTTCATCCATCGCACCCAAAAATAAACTGCAGTGCTTTACAAATATAGGACAGGAAGAGCTAAATAAACTTATCACTGTATCTAAACCAACAACATGTTTATTAGATCCTGTACCCACTAAATTACTAAAAGAGCTGTTACCTGTAGCCGAAGAACCGCTTCTCAATATCATTAACTCGTCGTTATCTTTAGGTCACGTCCCAAAACCATTCAAGCTGGCGGTTATCAAGCCTCTTATTAAGAAACCAAAACTAGATCCTAGTGTACTGGCAAATTATAGGCCTATTTCAAATCTTCCATTTATGTCTAAAATTTTAGAAAAAGTTGTGTCTGCTCAATTGAGCACCTTCCTGCATAAAAATGATCTGTATGAAGAATTTCAGTCAGGTTTTAGGCCCCACCATAGCACAGAAACTGCACTTGTTAAAATTACAAATGACCTGCTTCTTGCGTCAGATCAAGGCTGCATCTCATTTCTAGTCTTACTTGATCTTAGTGCTGCGTTCGACACCATAGATCATGACATACTCATAGATCGATTACAAAACTATACAGGTATTCAAGGGCAGGCTCTAAGATGGTTTAGATCCTACCTGTCCGATCGCTACCATTTTGTTTACTTAAATGGGGTGTCATCTCATTTATCATCAGTAAAATATGGAGTGCCACAAGGATCCGTCCTAGGTCCCCTTCTATTTTCAATATACATGTTGCCCCTTGGTAATATTATTAGAAAATACGGAATTAGCTTCCACTGTTATGCTGATGATACCCAGCTATATATTTCAACGAGACCAGATGAAACTTCCCAATTATCTAAGCTAACAGAGTGTGTTAAAAATGTAAAAGATTGGATGACAAATAATTTTCTCCAATTAAATTCGGATAAGACAGAGATATTAATTATTGGACCAAAAAACACCACACAGAATCTTGTAGATTACAATCTGCAACTAGACGGATGTACTGTTACTTCCTCTACAGTCAGAAATCTGGGTGTTATATTAGACAGCAATTTGTCTTTTGAAAATCATATTTCCAATGTTACAAAAACCGCATTCTTCCATCTTAGAAACATTGCCAAGCTACGAAACATGTTATCTGTTTCTGATGCAGAAAAGCTAGTTCATGCTTTCATGACCTCTAGACTGGACTATTGTAATGGACTTCTAGGTGGTTGTCCTGCTTCGTCAATAAACAAGCTACAGGTAGTCCAAAATGCAGCAGCTAGAGTCCTTACCAGGTCAAGAAAATATGATCATATTACCCCAATTTTACAGTCTCTGCACTGGCTACCTATTAAGTTCCGTATCTGTTACAAATTATCATTACTTACCTATAAGGCCCTAAATGGTTTAGCTCCTGCGTACCTAACTAGCCTTCTACCACGCTACAACCCATCACGCACCCTAAGGTCACAAAACGCTGGACTTTTGGTAGTTCCTAGGATAGCAAAGTCCACTAAAGGAGGTAGAGCTTTTTCACATTTGGCTCCCAAACTCTGGAATAGCCTTCCTGATAATGTTCGGGGTTCAGACACACTCTCTCTGTTTAAATCTAGATTAAAAACGCATCTCTTTCGCCAAGCATTCGAATAATGTATCTCTTAAATTGTGTGTAGTTGCATCTGCATTTTTATTCTTTAGCTTGGGTTAAACTAATTTTACTTTGTTGGATCAGCAGCTATGCTAATGATGTCTCTATTTTGTTTCTATGTTTTGCCACGGGATTTACATCCCGTGGTAACTAGGATTTACACAAGCTCCAGTCTGGATCCAGAACACCTGAGAAGAGATGATGCTGACCCTCAGAGGACCCCAGATGATCCTAACCTTGAATCAACAAACAGAACTAACAATTATTGCTACATGTGTGACTGCATCCTATAATTACTATTAATTAATAATATTGATAGTTAATCATCTAGCTGACTACGTCTTGTATTATTATTATTATTTTTATTTTTCTAAAATCCTGTCAAACGTGCACAAACTACTAGCTACTACTAAATATTGTAGAAACATAATTTTCTGTAAAGTTGCTTTGTAATGATTTGTATTGTTAAAAGCGCTATACAAATAAACTTGAATTGAATTGAATTGAATTGAATTTCTGAAAGGTTTAGTCAAACCTATTTTTCTACATCGCCAACGGTGTTTAGATGTGCAACAATTACATTCACTTACCCCATTTTCAAGTAAACAAGAAATACAGATTTTTCCAGCTGAAAACGACATTCATAACCCATAAACTATTTTCCCTTTTGGTTGGATGTCCTGTATGTTTGACAAATTGTGCACATTTGACAAATCAATTTTGGGATGTGTTTTGTTTTCATTTGGATATTAATGTAGAGTTGTTGTCTCTCCACACTCTGGCAAAAGAAGCTCATGGGACTGTTTGTGTATATTGGTTATGGCTCTGAGTGACCTGAGGCTATGTCAGAGATGGTGGCAGGTGAAGCCCATGAGGCTAGCTGTTTATTTCCTCCTAGCTTTTACGAATGTGACATGTTGATGTGATAACTGAAAGGAGGTGAGACTTTTTGGAGGAAAACTTTGCGGTCACTCAAAATATAGCAGCTCATTTTCCCTATACATCTCTGCCATCATTAGAACAGTGAAGACATTATGTGATGTGGATTGATGTTGAGGTCTCTCCGCAGTTCATGACCGACAACCTTCATCATCAATTTTTAAGATTCAACTGACTGATGCCCATGCTCCATGCGCACGTTCTGCATTTCAACATTCAACAACTGTGTTGGATGGAAACAACTGGGTGCCAAGGGATTCAAGCTGATGCAAAGTTCTGGATGTAATTTATTAAAATAATACACAAGAAATGCTATTCATGTAATAAGAATGCTTACCTATTCTATGATGAGTTTTTTTTAAAAGTTAGAATTGATTTTATTTTTGAAGCATAATATATATATATATATATATATATATATATATATATATATATATATATATATATATATATATATATATATATATATATATATATATATATATATATATATATATATATATATATATATATGTGAGCAACTTTGCACTTCATCACACCACAAAAAACATAAAATTAATAAAAAAATAAAAATATTCTCCAAACTTTTGTGACTCGGCCCTCTTGATCAGACTCTTTCCTTTCTATCAGCCCTCTCATGTGATTAAATTATTTACTTCATTGTGTAGATATGTCCAGGAAAATAAACCTTGTGTAATTCTTCCATTATTTTCGTGTATGCTTAATTACCATTCTGTAGGCATAACCGATTCCTCAGATCGCATGGCTTTTTTCTTCATCTCAGTTTAAGGCTTGAGTTTTCTGTGCAAGACCTTTCACATAAAGAAACTGCTTGCTATAGTTTGTGTATCATTTTGCACCTGATGAACTCTGCAGTTTGCTGTCCATCCCCACTAAACACTGGACGTCAGATAGACGTGCAGATCATGTCTATATTAGGTCCGTCGGTCCATGACCATTTCTGAACATCTTGACATTCAACATTTGACGTCATTTGGACCGAATTTGGACGTCCAAAAAGTACATAAAAAAGACGTCATTTTGACGGCACATTGCACAGTGGGTCTATTCATAGACAATCTGCTATCAATCATTTCCATATTTTAGTGAATGAAAAACTACAAATCTTTTTTGTACTGTCACGAAGGATTCCTTCATGCTATGACAAACCCCAGGGCTTTATTATCAGTGTAGAACAGAAATGCTTGCTTATTTATTTGATCATTCTCATCTTCTCATATTCATTGACACTGAAAGAATGACATTTTAGGTGTCATTTTAGAAGCTTCTGCTAGAATTTACAGTCTGGTGGGCTCTCCTTATCTTTTATTAAGGCTTGGAGAGTAAACTCTGACCCTGTACTCCATGTATCTATCAATGGTTTTCCAGAACAGCGCAGCTTGTTTTCTGTATCACCTCAAGCAGAATGAGATCTAATGAACCACCAAGCTCAACATTTGGTGGAATGTGATAAGCATGTTGCTCTGACAGTGGTGCTTATGATGTGAAACTTATGAAAACATCTGAGCCATGACTTTAAGGAAACTCTTATCAGGATTATTTACTGAATTTTGTTGGTTGGTTGGTTTTTTAGATTAAATATGTGGAACGCCAATGTAATTAGTACTTTTCGTCATCTTTCATGCTTTCTGAGCAAGCGGAGGGAAAAGCAGTCCTTAATACACCACAATATAAGAATTTTCAGAATCAGATCATGTACAGTATTCATCAAACGATGAATCCATATCTTAATTATAATTGTGGGCAAAACATTATACATTATGCAATGCAAAAAAGATCCCTTAGCCCAAATATTTGAAAACACAGCAGTCATTCTGTTTAATGTCAGCCTTTGACATTTAGAGCCAAATTAATCTTTGGTTAAGAGACATTGATTATTAGTTTCTATTGATGCCAATCAGTTCACCTTCCAGTAATTTCAACCAATCATGAAAACCTATGATTTGCAAACTGATTATTTACTCATGCTGTTATTTAATCAGTGGAACACAAAAAATTCCATTATTGGTTTGAAAGCTGTAGCAGATGCAGACTGAAAATATAGCACAAAAAGTCACAGACTATTGTTTAGATAGATTATGGTTTAATTATTTGCTATTTAATTCCAGTGGCATGGAATTAATTGCTGCTTAAATCTTATCTAAGGTGTGTATTCATGCTAAAATTGTTCATTTGACTGTAAAACAGCATAATAAGTTACTGCACTGATTAAATGAATGCAGGTGATGGTTACTGGGAATCTTATAATGAATATCTCCTCCAGATTTGTATCATTAGCTTGACGAGCTGCAAATTAAAACAGCTCAGAATCCCCTGCGGTTGCTATTATGCCACTCAGTCTTATTTAAGAGAGTGTCAAACACATTTTACCTGTCATGGGGATGATAACTTCCCAGTGTTAGGTCTACATTAAGAAAATCTTGTTGCTTTTCCTCGTATTTTGGGCTGTTTGTGATCTTATTAAGGGTTTGTCATTTACTCTATAACCGTTTACCATTTTGCACTCCTCAAATATTCTAATGATAACCATCAAATGTGCATCACCTTCAGCTTCAGTTGCTCTATGAACCAGTCTTATCGCCCCAGTCGTATTTTACATTTTTTCCCAAGGTTACAATATGTGCAAATGAAATTGCAAACTGAATTTCATTCAAATTTATTTTTGGCTGCCATAAAGATGGGGATTGACACCTTAACCAATGGGTTTGTTTAAACTGTCTAGTTTGATATAATGTGTACATAATATAATTTGGGTTTTGGTTCTTTCACTGTGAGAAGTATGAAAATGATTGTCTCTTACCATAGCACCATGAGCAAACCAGTATGACAATGGCATGATGTGGTTAATGTGTCTAATGCAATGTATCCATTATGTGTTTGACATGCACCCAAAAAAAAAAAAAACAGGAGCTGACTATCTTTTTGTTGAGGCAACAACATGTAAAGACTTCTAATGCTGTAGCAATGCACAAATGGTCCACAGTCCTTATGATTAAATATAGTCTACCCAACTAACTTAATACTATAACATTGTTTTTGGGTGCAACAGCCTCTGACCCCTTTTCCCCCTCCTGAACTACTGGGCATTGACCTGTTTCGTAAATGTGTTTTACCCATAGATTCGATTCAGGATTCAGTCCAATTTGTCCTTGTCTGTACCCTACGCCGTGAATCAATCGATCACTTTCTCTCCCAGTGGCACTAGTTAGACCAGTTGTCACATTGTGCATGGCACTGCATCTGACTGCAGAGTGTGTTGCGCTCGTGGCTGCGTTCAACAGGAGTCAAAAGACAACCGCGCGCGCATTTTATAACTTAAAGGCTATTTAATTCATGATAAAGAAGACTACAGAATCCTTTACTCGGTTCATTTTGCATCGATTCTCACCATTTATAAGTGACATGTTTCCGTTTTCCGCTTGAGCGAAACACTCTCGCGCGCGTTTGGAACAGAGAGCATCGCGCGCGGTCTCCAGTCCTCTTGAGATATTTTATATCAGAAGATTTTTTGACATTTTTTGCCATGGCACAGCCACAGAACGGATCTAACCTAACGGGGAACTTTACAAATCAGTTTGTGCAGCCGCCGTGGCGCGTCGCGCTCTGGTCTGTTGCGTACAGCTCCATCCTGGCGATCGCGGTGTTCGGGAATCTGATCGTCATGTGGATCATTCTGGCTCACAAGCGGATGAGAACCGTCACCAATTACTTTCTGCTCAACCTAGCGTTTTCAGATGCATCGATGGCCGCCTTCAACACTTTGATTAATTTTGTTTATGCCACGCACGGTGACTGGTATTTTGGAGAAGCCTACTGTAAATTTCACAACTTTTTCCCCGTCACCTCTGTGTTTGCCAGCATTTACTCCATGAGCGCAATAGCAGTCGACAGGTAAAGTACACGTGAAGATAACGTTAAATTACTGAGAATTACTCGACGGATGTCGTGTTTAATGCATGCTTTAATTAATTCAGTGTTGAAAGTGCAGGATCAGATTCTCGAAACCCTGCAATAGTACAATCGCAATGGGCCTGAACTTTTTTGTTGGTGTTTTAAAAAATTCAATATTTTTTATATTTATAAAAATTAATTAAACAAACAAATAAATAAATAAATGAAAAACGTTAAAGTTAAAAAAGGCTCAAAATTGTTGTGTAGCATAGAATAAAAATATATTTACATTGTGTGCGTTTTTTTTGTTTTGTTTTGTTTTTATAGTCGAATTGAAGATCCTCTGCTTTTTTTGTTGTTGTTTTGTTGTTGACGACAAAATGGCTTCTATGTTGATTAATTCATACTGCCTGCGTCCCAATATGCATACTATCCATCCTAAATTCTATATGATATAAGTAATTTTCAATACTATTTAGGTCAGATGGGTGACGTATGCATACTGGAACGCAGGCATTGACTTTGATTTGGCAGACAACAGTTCTTTAGATATTAAGAATATTTAAAACTAATTTGCTTTACTGTTTTATAAATAAATAAATAAAAATAAATAAATAAACTTATTTTTAGTGAAATAATGATAATAATTATAATGTATAATAAACACATAAAATAAATAATAATACAATTTATAATTTAGAAAAATTGATAACATGTCATAGAATAGATTCTGTGTTTTTATATTTATCGCCACATTTATTTATCGGCATGCATTTTTAAAAAATATTTCCAATATCACAATGACATGATTCCCTTACAAAGCCAGTTGTTATGCTTTCCCCTTCTTTCTCCCTTTTGTTTGTTCAAAAGAGTTCTATGTGTACTTAAAATCTGTCCTTTGATATGGATTTGTATATATTTTACTGACTCAGTTAAGGTTGATTTAAACCATTATTCATGTGTCTCTTGTATGCTGATATTAGTTTGTTTGTTGTGCTCCATGTGTCTGTCATTTTTCTTAATGGGAAAAGTGCCTCAGGCAGTCCTTCCTACTCATTGCAGAGTGCTTGAGGTTGAAATTAATGGCTGCACAATGATTGTGGATCGGTGAGCTCTGTTAAGTTATTTACAGCACCTTCAGGGGGCGTCTTTGCAGGTGCAGATGCACATTCAGTCTGTTCATGGAATTCACACAGTGCAATTGAAAGCATAAATATCACAACAAGTATAATTTAATGTATAATTCTTAGCCTGAATCAAAAAGATCAAAATCGAATTGAATAAATTTTGATGATACATCAGTGGTATTCTTTCAAAAGTAAGGTTGGCGAGCAGTTAAGAATTTGTCACAATAAAGAATAACTCAGATCATTAATGATTATTACTTTTGAAAATGTTAAAAATCATGAACAGCAACCTAATAAAAGTTCAATTTTACTTATAGAGTAGTTGCTCATGGGGCTGCCATGTGGAGATCACATGATGTCTAAGTAATACTGTGTAATGAGTGCTTCCTAGAGACATAAAATTATGCTTATCAAGTTGCTTCAAACAATTAGCCTCCACATTCCCAGTATTACACTGTCATGCTTCTCTTCATACACTGATCATTCTTCAAGGTTTGAAGGTTTTTAACTGTGCTTCATAAAATTAATTTGGCCTGCAATGAACATATTTAGTAGTGAAATTAATCCAGACCAATTCAATAGTAAATTAATTGTCTCTCTCTGAACAGGAGACAGTCAACACAGATAGACAAATAGTTTGCATTTAGTGCTTCCAGAGAGCTAGTGCTTCAATATCTAGCACTCATTTATCTTGATTCTTTTTTCACCTCTAATCAGATGCAGTTTTTTTAAATTGAGATTTAAAAAGAAGAATCCAAACTAATAATGAGTGCAACTGATAGAAGATCTGTAGGATAGAAGCCACAAGGTACTGAATGCTGAATATTTCAGAGAGTCTCAGTGCTGTCTGAGTCAAGTTATTTTGCCTCAAGCACTGCATTGGAACTTTTGAGTTACAAGTTTACAAGTTACAAGTTTTTTTTTTTTTCCCACTCAAGTCTTTAGGATGCATAATATCTTTGCACTCTCAGGAGAATGTGCAAAATTGTCACTGGGGTGGAACCCTTTCAAAAGGTACTAATATGAGCCACTCTTAATTTCTAATTTGTACTTTTAAAGTATTAAAAGTACTTTACAGTAGAGTATTTTTTTAAATAAAACGTTGAGGTATGATGGTACAGACCCCGTCTACATCACCAAGACTCACCCCAATCGACCTGATGGGGGCGCTACAGCAATCAAAAGTACGAAATGACTCCTAACTCCTAAAGCGCTTGTCAGACACTCATGGGAGATCATAGTAATCCTTGGGTCAAAACTAACGAAATGCACACGACAGATTCAATCGCTACATGACAGATTTTAGGCTGTTTTTGATTTTTTTTAAAACCTAGTCCTAGGTGTTTCACTCAACCTCAACAAAACCACTGCGAGGCAATTCCCTGGACTCTCTAGGTCAATAATTATCAAAAAAAGAGTTGAACTTTACACTTTGGGTAGCTATAACAGGGTCATTTAAAAATGGGCGTGGCCAAATATACTCAGAAACCTAAATCCTGCATGAAAACTTTAAGAATCTAGGTGAGCACATGCTACATATAATTTCCAACAAGCAGGCAAAGTATGGAGATCGAACTATAGGTGGCACAATAACTAGACATAAATGTAAAAAACATAATGTTTCTATGAAAAATTACCTGAAATTTCCAAAATGCTTTTTTGATCATTAATTTAGGAGTTTTTAGGCTTTCTAAATAATACGTAATGCCCACTTTTGGTCAGTTTAATGTGTTTTTGATGAATATTATTATTTTATTAACTTTTTTTGTAAATAATTTTTGTATCTTCTTTTTTAGGAAGATCCTCTCACCCCTTTAAGATGTCATGCGGAGCATTTTGTATCATGCTTTTCCTCTCAGCACCCACCTTTTCCTTATTTGTCCTCTGATTAGTCATCTCAGACTTTAATCTCACAAAATAATGTGAAAATAATGCATATTAAATGGGACTTTTCAGTAACATTCCCAGATATGGACGATTAGTTTGGCACAGTTTGCAAATGTCAGCATATTTGGGTACATGCTTAGTTAAATTATTTTTGATGCTATCTATGGCCCTTGAATTATGAGCGTTATACCACAGGTTGACTTGGAATATGGTCATAAAAATGGAATATGGTCTTAAAAAGCTACATTATGACTGATTATTTCCCTAAAACCTTCACTAATAATATTAAGTGGACCTTGGCATATAAAAACAAAAACAAAATGTGTGAAATAACCCATTTAATATAGGGGAAACTCTTGTTTTTAAAACCAGTATACATTAGCAACCAAGGCATAGTTTCTGCAGAAAGAAACCAGATTTAGTCTGAGTGTTCTTCACAGTTATTTCCTGTGCACAAAATGTCACATAGTGCTTGTGGCTCCAGGCTTCATATTTCACAACCCACATTTGCTGTTACTGTTGTTTTGCTGGTAGGCAGTCACTACTCTTATATAGAGAGCAATTGTGACGTCTGAAGGAATTTGCAGTGGGTCAATTTGCTTGCACTGCTGCATTTGGAGGAAAGTGTGAGATTTGTGCTGACACCACTTGCCCAGACAGTGTTTTCAGTACGGTAAATGTTTAATTTTACTGTCAGAGAGATGACATTGCTAACAAAACCTCATTCTGTTGATTTATGAAACTTTAATGAAACTGTTATGTGCAACCTTTTTAAAGAATAGTGGAGGCCATTAGGTTCAATGTCAGTTCAAACATTTTGTCATCAGTGGCATTACACTTTAATGCAGTGTTATTTAGCTGACTGATTTTACAGGAATAGAGTACAAAATAGGGCTTGAAATTCTAAAATAGCTGAAGTGGTCTGCTGTATGTATTGCTTAAATTGAGATGCTGCTCAGCTGTGGCTTGCAAAAAAGTTTGTTGTTTATTGATAACTTTGAAAATTCAAGGAAAAAATTCGCATTTTGGCAACCGTTTCATAGATAAAATTATAAAATCAAAAATTTCAAGCATCAAATAATGGCAAATTTATTTATTTATTTATTCATTATTTTTATAAAAAAAAAATTAAACACGATCAGTTTCTTTAATGGAATGAAAAATTGTACTTTATCCATAAAATGTGTTGGCTTGTATGAATGTGGCAATTTAACACATCACAGCAAGACACAATGAGTTGTTTTTAATTGCAGTATATTAATTAATCTACATTTGTGAATGTTTACTAAACACATGCTGAGATTTATATTCATGACTATTATAACTAATACACAGTGTACCCTTCCGTCGTCTTTCCTGTTATTCATCCAAGATGCCTACATAAGTGCTTTGACATCCATGCCATCCAGATCCCGAAATAACCTTCTCTGCTCAAGAGTATAATTGGTTTTCTAATAAGCCATTCTCTGCTTACAAGAGTGAGTCGTTAACAAAGCAAATGGCTTATCATCACTCTTGAATGATTTTGAATATGTTAACCACAGAGGCTTAGCCTCACAATATGGTCCAGAGTTCAGAGGTAATCAATGGCATATGATTGATCAGTATTTCCATATAGTTGAAATGAAGAACTGGAGTGAAAGTTCAGTTTCTTCTAATTATTGTTCAGTTCTGAAATATTGTATTCGCTTGGCAGGTTGAGTTCTTGCATAGCAATCGAGAGAAAGATTTAGCTCACACCTACAGTACAGCAGCAACAGATATAAATGGTCTCTTTGATGTGACCCATTATCAATCAGATATTAGATTATTACACAACCTGCAAATTGAAAATTGCCCAACTGTGGCGTGTCTTTGATGTTTTATCATACTGACGTTATTTGAAGCCATCAGACTATATCTGAGGTGTGAGATTGAACAGTCATCTGTTTCTGTTGCACAGGTACATGGCTATCATCCATCCCCTGAAACCACGACTCTCAGCCACGGCTACTAAGGTGATCATTGTGTGTATTTGGATACTGGCTGTGGTCTTGGCCTTTCCTCTGTGTTTCTTTTCAACCATCAAAAAATTACCCAAGCGGACCCTCTGCTACGTTGCCTGGCCGAGACCTTCAGAGGACCCTTTCATGTGAGCGCTCTTTTAATATGCATGCACAATTTTCTTCCTTTCCTCACAGTTTATTTATAAAGTACTTTGAGGTACAATCTTAAAAATGATAGGTGTTTTATTATTATTAGTAGTATAATTATTAATAATAATAATATAATTGTTGTTGTTGTGGTCTTATTAACAACAACAACAACAGTAATCCTAATACTAATAATTACAAAAATAGTTGTTAATATCACTACTACTACTCCTACTAATTATAATAATAGTAATAATAATTATTAACATCTTATTATTATTATTATTATTAACAGCTATTTTTATAATTATTAGTATTATTGATTTTATTATTAATTTGTATTACTGTTGTTGTTAATATTAAAAATAAAATAGAGAACGATTGTTATTAACAACCACAATACTACTATTAGTAGTAGTTGTTGTTAATAATAATAATAATAATAATAATAATATTTATGCTTGTTTTTATTAATTATAAACATTATTTACTAGACACTTTTATTCATAATAGTTATAATTAATATTAACAACTTTAACAATATTAAATCTTTTTTTTTCTCGACATAGCCAGTATAAGGAAATAGTGTCAGTGTCAACAGAGTTTCAGCTTTCCCAAGTGTTTTGATTGCACACAAGTCTGGTTTGAGAATGCATTATTCTTTAAGTTATTGTGAGGTTGGGTGCAAGACTGAAAATGTGAATAAATCTGAAATCACACTGTAGGATTTGTGCCACCATTTTGATATTTTGGGAGACAATGAGCTTTTCCCAAGATCTCTTGGAGTTAAATATAGTCTTATAAGAAGTACCCCCCCCCCCCACACACACACACACACAAAAAGTTCACACAGTGTGTAAGTGATTTTATTTATTTGCCCTATTTGTCTAAGAATTGTGTCTTAATTTGCAACACAGACACTAAATTTCTCTCACTCTGGTTACAGGTATCATATTATAGTGGCTTTGCTGGTGTATGTTCTGCCTTTGGTGGTCATGGGAATTACCTACACTATTGTTGGGTTGATGCTTTGGGGAGGAGAGATTCCTGGAGACTCATCAGACAACTATCAGGGCCAGCTGCGAGCCAAAAGGAAGGTGAGCAGTTCACGTTCTTGTTCACGATCAGCGGTTCTCAATTCCAGTCCTCACGACCCCCTGCTCTCCATATTTTGTAAGTCTCTCTTATTTAAAACACCAGATTCCAATAACCTTATTGTTAGAGGAGAGCTCAATGCATGAACTGTGTTCTGATTGACATGGTATCTACGCAGTGTTCATTGCTTCCTACTCCATGAGCATGGGAAATCCATTGAAGTTTACTTCACTTCAGAACATTCATTCAGGGATTTGCGCTATGCCACAGCCTGCAACGTCTTCACACACAGATGAAACTTATTAGAAAAGAGTGAAGTGTGAAATAATATACCTCTGTGAATAAATACAATTTAAATTCACATCTCGCACACTTTAATGGCCTTTGAATAGAACATACACACTCCCTTCGATATGGAATCATGACAGAATATCCTGTGAAGTTCACTTCACAGGGCACTTATGGTCGAATAGAACAAACGCCTGAACTGATAAGAGATCTATACAAAATGTGCAGAGCAGGGGGGTCATGAGGACTGAAATTAAGAACCACTGTCTTAGATTGACTTAGAGATATAACACATCGTCTCAGCAGAGCCTTTGAGCTGGAGCAGAAGTAAAGAAGTGCAGAAAAGTTAAAGAGAATTGAGAGATGTTGTAAAATTATTAACCTGTTAGACCAGGTGAAATTTAAGTGGTCATCAAAAACTAATACCAGGTTGATGTAGAACACATATGTAAAGTAATGTTATTGTTTGACTGATAGAATGACCACAACACACACAAACATCAGAGTAAACACACCACACACTCACATTTAATGGTTCATTACATGTGGGATCAATAATATATTAGAGAAGGAAGTTCTCTAAAGAAAATGGAAAGGGCTGGATAGTCTGACAGGTCATTTAGATCAGTTGTAGGAAGAATAGATAAAGAGATGCAGACAGTGATAAACCCAGACAGAGATATCATTTAGTTGGTTTAGATTTTTTGTACACATACTGCTAGCCGTGGTGAAGGAAATATGGACTGGATGTTTGTCAAACTAATTAAATGTTAAAATTTGCTCCTGCTATGGAGATTATAGAAGCAACTGTGAGCCAACGGGCTGAATATGGGCTGTGAATCATTGTTATGCTGACCTCCTGCCGATTTTGATCAAATCGCAAAACTCATGCAGTGAGTTCAATGTTTAACATTTTAATATATTTATATTTATGTATATTTATATATATATGTATATTTATGTATATATGTATAGTTATAGTTACTCACTACTTGTTCCAAAAAAGTAACTGAGTTAGTAACGTCTCGGTTACGTATGGTAACCCTCGTTCCCTGAAGGAGGGAACGGAGACGCCACGTCGGTGACCGACGAATATGGGATATCGCTTCGATAGACCAATCTACTTTGAGTGTAAACTAAACGAGCCAATGCACATTGGCATGCAATTATTGCATCCAGCTGCCGCTGATCACTGCGTGAGTATAAGAGAGCAGCAGGTGCAATGCATACCAGTTTTTCGCTGAGGAGCCGAGCCGGGGACCCGGCAGCTCAGCGGCGGTACAGCAACCATGGCGACGGGACGTGGCGTCTCCATTCCCTCCTTCAGGGAACGAGGGTTACCATACGTAACCGAGACGTTCCCTTTCAGTCGGTCACTCTCGACGCCACGTCGGTGACCGACGAATATGGGATCCCTATCAAAGCGCCATGGGTGCTGCCCCTTCCAGTGCCCTGTGCGAGCCGCCTGCGCCCCTATTAGGTGTAGGCCGGAGCTCTGAACAAGTAGCTCCACTCCCCGTTGTCAAAGCACTACCTCACTGGGTGAGATTGGATAACACTGGGAAAAAACGTACCCGGCCCGCTTGGAGCCGGGACGCTGTGGAAGCCCCATCCTTCCTGAAGGAGGTCTCGGAGGCAAATACACATATAGCATCCGTTTAGGAGTATACGGAGAAATTTGAGGTGATTAGAACCCTCTTGGGAAGGCAGAAGTCTGCCGGGGAAACACGGGCTCTAAGGCTATACCTTGGACTATACACATATGAGTACCGCTTAGGTCTCAATATGGAACCCACCCTTCCATGGTTCTCACAGATTCATCATGAAGGTCTGGCGCCGGACGTTCCGCTGCGTCCAGCTGCTTAGGTTGATGGAGGATCTCAACAGAGTCTACAATACGGACACTCTGGAGCGGTTTAAGCAAGCCGACACTAACCGGGGCCTCTCAGTGCCACTACCCGTTTGAGGTGAGAACACAGGAGGATACCGGCTCTACACGAAGGCTATAGAACCTAGCGAACGTGTTAGGGGTCGCCCAGCCCGCAGCTCTACAAATATCTGACAGCGAGGCGCCACGAGCCAGCGCCCAGGAGGATGCAACACTTCTAGTTGAGTGGGCTCGCAACCTGAACGGGCAGGGCACACCCTGAGCCTGATAAGCCAGGGTTATGGCATCCACAATCCAGTGGGCCATCCTCTGCTTAGAGACGGCACTCCCCTTCTGCCGCCCTCCGTAACAGACAAAGAGCTGGTCTGAGGTCCTGAAGCTTTGTGTCCGGTCTACATAGCACCTTAATGCTCGGACGGGACAAAGCAAAGCCAGGGCTGGGTCTGCCTCCTCCAGGGGCAGCGCTTGCAGGTTCACCACTTGGTCTTTGAAGGGTGTAGTGGGAACCTTGGGCACGTAGCCCGGCCGGGGCCTCAGGATTACCTGGGAGTCAGCCGGCCCGAACTGTAGGCATGAATCGTCGACCGAAAATGCATGCAGGTCCCCTACCCTCTTGATGGAGGCCAGTGCAAGCAGGAGCAGAGTTTTCAATGAAAGAAACTTTAGCTCAACTGAATGCAAAGGCTCGAATGGGCCCTGCTGTAGTGATTTAAGCACTAGAGACAGGTCCCAAGAGGGTATACAGGGGGGGCGGGAAGGATTTAACCTCCTGGCCCCTCTAAGGAACCTGACGATGAGGTCATGCTTACCCAGAGACTTCCCATTCACGGGGTCATGGTACGCAGCAATAGCGGCAACCTGGACTTTGAGGGTGGAGGGAGACAGCCTTCGCTCCAACCCTTGCTGCAGAAAGGATAGCACGACCGCAATCGGGCATCTTCGGGGGTCTTCTCGGCGAGAAGAACACCACTCAACGAACAGGTTCCACTTCAAGGCGTAAGCGTGTCTCGTAGACGGTGCTCTCGCCGAAGTGATGGTGTTCACTACCTCTTGGGGTAGGTCACCTAGAACCTCCGCGTCCCGTCCAGGGACCAGACATGGAGTTTCCAAAGGTCTGGACACACTCGCAGTTCACCGTAGACACAGTTCAAGGTAAGCAGAACGACACTGTCGCTCGGCTTCGAAGCGAAAAGCTGGTATGCATTGCACCTGCTGCTCTCTTATACTCACGCAGTGATCAGCGGCAGCTGGATGCAATAATTGCATGCCAATGTGCATTGGCTCGTTTAGTTTACACTCAAAGTAGATTGGTCTATCGAAGCGATATCCCATATTCGTCGGTCACCGACGTGGCGTCGAGAGTGACCGACTGAAAGGGAACTGAATTACTCTATAATAAAAGTAACTCGTTAGCAGGGAAAGTAACTATTTGCGTTACTGTTTAAAAAAAAAAGTTGCTATATGTCAAAGAATTTGTATTTTTTGAGCAGTTTTAACAAGTCTGTTGAAATGAGTAGAATAGACAGGTGTTCGTACATAACTTTCGATATTTATTGCACGTCAACAGACAGCAAGAGTTTTATCCTGCACTTCAAGTATTATCTTTGTAAGAAAAGTGTTTTTTGGCCACTAGCTTTGTGTGTCGTAGTGAGATGCTTCATTAAATTAGAGTTGCTTACAACGGATGTCGACAAAGTCTTCGCTCCTGGACATAATATACACATTACATGCACGTTCTTGCCTTTGACCACAATGAATTTAAAGTAGTGCTTATATCTCCACCTTGAAAATGCCAACTTTTCATCGGATTGCTCCTGACTCGCCATTTCTCCTGCTGCTGCGAATCTCTGTGTAGCTGTTGCGTGTGTGTGTGTGTTTGGCGCCGCTGGCGCGTGTGCCGGCATTTGTGTAAAAACACTGGCTCCGATTGGCTACCATGAAACACATGACTCTTCCTTAGCCAATCATAATCGCTTATCTCGTTATTAACCCACCTCCTCACTCGCTGTGTGAGCCAGTGGTGCGTTCGGATTATATAGTTTATTCAATCAATGCATAGTAACGCACCGCATTTAACGTCCAATAATTTTAACGGCGTTATAACGACGGGAAAAGTAATTAATTAGATTACCCCGTTACTGAAAAAATAACGTTGTTACCTAACGCTGTTCTTTTAAACGGCGTTATTCCAAACACTGATCATCGGGAAGAAGGAGGTGGGAACCGGCGGACAATCAAATAAGGTTTTAATAATCAAAATAAAGACAAAACAGCGCGTCAGCCCCTCACGGACGACTGACGCGCACAAATCAAAATCAAAACACAAACTAAAAATCCAGGCCTGGTCCTCTCTCGTCCGTCACTGTCGTCGCTCCGGTTTTATATCCCTCCATCACCTCCGTGTGACTCGAGACCGGTAGGTCGAGCAGGTGTCGCTCATTTCCAATCACTCCACCGGCCTCGCTCCTGTTCCCACGTCTCTCGGCTCCGCCCCACTTGTCACAAAGGCAAAATGTTCTTAAGGGAAATAATTTTCAAGAGAAAAGTATATTTTTTAATTTTTTTTGACCATTTATGTTTAATGATCTAAGTTTTTTTATGTTAACTTTTTAGATTTCAAATTAAATGTTCAGATCTCTATTACTCATTTCAATTGGAAAATCTTGTGCTTGAAGGAATTAGATTAAATTCCCTTTGATAGGGCATGAGGCATTTATTGACGTTCTTAACACTGAATGCAATAGATTTTCCTTGATAACCTTGACACAGTAATGGTCAGCTTGGGGCATTTGCACAGAAAAACACTTAACAAATTAGTATGGTTGATCTATAGCACTCTCTGACTTAGCTAATGTTAAACCAATCAAGAAAAAGTAATCAAAAGCTCCCAATCAGGAAGGGGAAAAATGGGGACGGACTAAAAAAACTCAAAAGTTTAGGTCTGCTTCAAATTTCCTGTTCTTTCACAGTGTGTACTGAATTCAGTCAAAAATAAATAGATTGCTTTATGGTTTCTTGTAGGCTAGTAACTAATTAATGTGAACTGATGTAAGAAGTGTCTCTGAGCGACTTTGGTTCATACATTTGCTGTTGCTTTAACGAGCACAGCTCTATTTTTTTTTCTCTCTCCGATTTGCAACAGAATCAACAATCAGATTTGGAGTGTGTGATCCCTTCTGTCTCAAGGTTGTGATTCTTTTATAAATACATTAGTGCCACCTTGATGTAGTCTTTTGTGTATCATGGATGAGAATCCTGCGGGCACTTCTAAGTGCAGCCAGTGGAGAAATCAGTTAATTAAAGCCAGATGGTCCATTAAGTGGAACGATGTGACATACTCAATTGTTGAGCTATTTAAGATGTTTTTAAATGAAGTTTTCCACAGTGTACACAACATTGCAGCTCAAATGAAGTTTTCCACAGTGTACACAACATTGCAGCTCAACAGAGAACCTGCATTCAAGCAAAATATTGTCTTGCAAGCCATTGTAAGGGCTTTGACGAGGTTGTTCACTGGTTCAGCTGTTCACTGTTTCAAAAGGGGTTTTATATATTCTACATTCCAATCAATAGCATTCAGAGCTCAGCCTGGCGGGTTATATGTTTCATTAATGGCTGCAGCGATTGTGCTGGCTCTCTATTTCGATCAGCGCTACATCTTGCTTGCTCTCTATGACTGCTAGCTCGTCATGTACCTTTCCTTCCATTAGTGGCTGGCATGCTGAATATGTGTATTTGGAGCCGGTTAGCTCTTGCGTGTTCAATATGCCCCCACTTTATATGATGTGTAAAGGTGATTATGGGAACCCAGAAGCATGAACATCTTTTTCAGCCTTTAGAAGACTCTCAATTAAGCCTGGGGCCATTTTTATTTTCATTGTCAGTTGAAATGTAACTCTTTGAGAAGATTTGAGAAGCTGATGGGTGACCAATATGCACCTATTTGAGAGCTTTGTGCAGCCATTGACAAACCAGAAAAAGCAAGCTATTGTTTTTAACATGAATGAATGAATGGTGCACATAATGAGCAACATTGGAGTGGAGATGTTAAAAGAACATCTGTTTTATGTTATGTACTTTCAGATTAAAGCCTGCACCGTTCTTTGTAATCTAATTGTGGAAAACCTTCCCGGTAATGTCTCTAATCATGGACTTCAGATAATCTTGCTAACGTTCTATTCTATTTTATGATAAAGCAACACCTGTTTTTTCTCTCCATTATGGAATGTTTGCAGAATACTGTCAAACATTAAAATTTTATGTTTTATACATTTAATCAGTTAATCAACATTATTTTATATTGTAAAGGAGAATAAGACTTTTATTTAACAAGGTTTCAGAAATAATCACAGAGACTAAAGAAAGTAGGACAATACTTTGCGTCTTTGGTTCAAAGTAACAAAGTGGTTGAAAAATCAATTGCAGTATAAGGTATATATTATAATATGACTAAATTACTTGTCAAAGTTGGCCTAAACAGTACTTTAGTATTTTATTTTCTGTCATGCATATTTAATTTATATGCAGACTGTAGAGTTTTTTATTATTTTAATTTATTTGATTTTACTTTTTTATATTTCAATTTATTTTGTTTTGTAAAAGTAATTTTAAGATTCTTAACCTTAACATAATCTGGAGCAGGACACATTGTTACTAAACAAACTTTGTCATCAAAATTTCACATTTGATCATATTAGCTGAAAGCTTTAAGCAGTAGGATTTAGGCATGATGGGCCGAATTCTTCACAAACAGTGCGTTTGCCTTCAGGATTACTGAGGCAGTGCTTCCTTTGGATTGCAAGATTCAGTTATTAACAGTAATCTAAGCCTGAGGAAAGTGATCCTGTGAGTTTTGCTCTGATGATTATGGATTAGGAGGCTCTGTTGATGAGCCAGACTCTGATCATGTCACAATGGCTGCCCGCACTCTGTTCCCAAGGCACGTTTTTCTCTGGTTCTTTGGAAGGTGTTGTTTGTGTGTGGTTGTGTATTTCAAGGGTGGGTCATGTCTTATTTTACAATTCCGGTTCAATGAAAATGATAGAATGAAACATTCAGCTATTGATCTTCTACCTTGAGAAATAAATTTTTTATATCAACATTTTTATATTTCATCTTCTAGTTCACAATTTGACCATGTTCCCCTTTTATATTGGGGTGGGAGAAAAAAATCGTTCCCTTTCATGGGAACTTCGAACTGCATCCTCTAGAGGGCACTATGGGGAATACCTCGTCGTGAGCCATGTCTGAAGCATACATTGAAAAAACAAACTTGTTGGCCGGCTTCAGCCTCTGATGTCACTAACGGCGCGACTATAAACAGGCACCGGGAGAACACCGTCATTCACTTCTTCGTCTACACTGACTGTTCTGTTTGAAGCGTGCATCTGAAAGAACCGTTAAGAGTGATCTTTCTCTGTATATCATGGCAACTACTAGCAAGCATTTAGACAATGTGTGCATCCGTGTTGACACCCGATGACACACGCAATCTTTGCGTCATTTGTTTGGGTGAAGAGCATGCATGCGATGTCTTTGATAATAAAAACAAAAAAACAAAAAAAACACAGCCCTCCAGCTCAGATAAGCCTCCATTTCTGCATGATCTCCATACAGATATCAAAAAGAAATGAAAGAGGCTGTTTTGTTCTCACATCCATCGGTTTCGGCATAAGAGTAAATCTGCCGGATTTAAGGATGCCCCCTGTAAAAAGAAGATGTAAAAAAATATGTATATCTTTCTGCGGGGAGACATCCTCTCTTAAGCTCCCTCCTTGCCATCTAAGCCCCTTTAGAAATTCATCTTGCTTAAATGGCAAGGCATACACAGCAGCAGGTCGGGCTGTGGCTTTATTACACATAATGGTGGTGCTTCAAGCATATCAAACTGATCTGCTAAGAGACCTAGATAGAGGCAAGGGTCTTTCTCCTGATCAGGAAGCCGAGCTGTTCTGCACCACGGATCTCTCTCCATGCTACCAAGCAGGCCGCCACCACCATGGGTGGGACTATGGCGGCCATGGTGGCAGCGGAGAGACGTCTGTGGATGAACCTGGCAGACATCGGGAAGAAAGAAAAGACTTTCTTCTCAATACTCATGTTTTGACTTCTGAACATTTCGGTATTTCCATTGAGACGGTGATCGAGAAGTCCAGGGAGACAAAGGCGCGCTCTGCTGCTTTCAGATCCTTCGTTCCACGAAGGTCCAGGTCTGAGCCCGAACAACATAGGGGTCCTGGCCTGTCTCAATTTGAGGATCAAATGCGGGCACAGAAGGCTAGTGTCACGACTCGTGCTCCGCCCCCACCTGCGGGCAGGGGTAAGAGGAATTTGAGTTTCCTTTGTGTTTCCTTTGCAGTGCTCAATTACAGTGTTTACTAAACACTCGCATACACCAGCCATCCAGCTTCATGTTTCGGTATTAGGCAGCTGAGATCACAGGTTTCTGCTGGAGCCTTCTTGATCATCAGGCCTGGCACAGCACTACAGGGTATTTCATCGATGTCTGGCCAGGTCACCCTGAGGGGTCTCCTGGCCGCTTAGTGGTGCATCCACATATGGCACATGTGTGCCCTAGAAATGCGGTGGGCTTCATTGAACATAATTTGCGCTGTGAGACACTTGCACATTGCTTGACAGTCTGTGCTTTCACCCGCCATGTTTTACTTAAGATATGCTTTCATTTATGCCGTTTGGAATGCAGCACTATTAGATGCACAAAGCTTGCGCACTGACAGACTTTCACGTGTGCTTTGTGTTTGTTGTCCTGAAGCGCAATTTCTGCTGTGGTTAAATGGACTTTGCATTTTCACACTTTCTATGATCTCATCAGTGATAATCAAATGGCAATAATGCTGAGGAAAAAAAGAAAAATCCTCAACTATTGTCTGTACACTTTCGGACACTTGAACACTTATTTTAAAAAAGTAATTATTTAATTTTTTTTTTTAAATAAATAAAGTTAATTTTTTTGAACCAAATGAATTTGATATAAAATTTATATGAAAATGTAGCAACATGCAGTACCCTAATATTGAAAACTGAGAATGTGACGCAACGTGATATTGAGTTCATAAAGATAATCATAGTTGAACTGAATTGTGAAACCAGTGAAGATTCACATTCCTGTTTTTAATGTGGCAGTACTGACATACAGAGATTCCAATTATAAACAAAAAGCATATAATTTCAGTTTTGTTTAAGATGTAAAGTTGTAAATATGTATTTGCACAGCAGAATGTGTTTACTAAACACAACTAAATGTTGT
Organism: Carassius carassius; assembly: GCF_963082965.1. Taxonomy (NCBI): domain Eukaryota; kingdom Metazoa; phylum Chordata; class Actinopteri; order Cypriniformes; family Cyprinidae; genus Carassius; species Carassius carassius. The sequence goes on from NC_081760.1 coordinate 29,751,469, forward strand.
ATGACAACATTGTGATGCATCATTAATCGTAATCGTAATCGAATCGAATCGTGAGATACCCATAGATTCCCACCCCTATTATATATATACACTCACCGGCCACTTTATTTGGTACACCTGTTTAATAGCTTAGTAACACAACCGTTTGCTGAAGAAATAAATAAATAAAAATCCATCTAATAATGTCTAATAATGTACCACCCAAATATTTAGGGTAATACCTTCTATTTTCTGCTGTCAGTGCAGGCCTTTTATTTTTTACCTTATGCTACTGACCATTACGGATTTGTGTAGCCTGCATTAAAAATTCTTGAACATAAAACAACAGGATAAAAATATATTCTGATGAATAGACATAAACATTTCATGACTCTAGACATTTCTTTGTGAAGGCAGTGTATAATATGTTCTTTAGCCATATAAATACAGTTGTAATGTACATACAGTAGGTAAAATTTACCCACTGGTGGTTTTAGGTATATAGCGACCTCTGTCAGTTCTAGTGTTAAATATTAAGATACAAGATTGTACAAGAGGCAAATATGCACGTGTGCATTATAGTGTAGTCTTAAATATTAAGATACACAGGAATGTGCAAGAGGTGAATGTGCAAACAGGTTTTGACACTATCAGCATGTCAATGTGAGGTAGCGAATGATGAGGACCTTACTGATTAAATGATTATTAAGTGGAGAAAAGTGGATGTTAAGAGGCTGGTTTTGAGTTTAGGAGCCTGATGGCCTGGGGGAAGAGACTCCTCTCAGTTTTGAAAATTCTCTCAGTTTTGGCCATCAGGCTACAGAAGCGCTTATCGGATGGCAGCAAAGTGAAAAGATGGTTACTTGGGTGGATGGAGTTCTTGAAGATGGCTACTTCCAGCAGCGTAATGCACCATGTCACAAAGCTCAAATCATCTCACACTGGTTTCTTAGACATGGTAATGAGTTCACTTTTCTCAAATGGCCTCCACAGTCACCAGATCTCAATCCAACAGAGCACTTTTGGGATGTGATGGAACGGGAGATTTGCATCATAGATGTGCAGCCTACAAATTCCATGTTTGTTTTGGCCACTTTTATTCCATCTTTTGTTTTATTTGTTTGTCCTGATGTGTGTTTACTATCTGTCACTGTAGATCAAGTGAATTTGTTAAAAGTGAAAGTGTTCAGTTGAAAACCTCTTTAACATTTCTAGAGTGTGCTGCGGATAATTATAATAAAAAATTTTGAGCACAGAGCATCAATCTAGCTCTGCTGGAAGACAATGACTGCTGCTATAGTTTGTTAACTGCAATCACAAAAGCACACAAGTTTTGTCTTATCTCATCCAAAACAGAAAGCTGAGGGCTTGAGCCACAATACTATCATAATCCATTTCCATCCATATTAGCTTTGTGGCTCCACCACTGAATATCAGAACAAACGCTTCTTCTGGACTATAATTGTAACCATTTGCACATAAAGAAAAGCACCAACTCATTAAGTAAGATTTGAAGTTTGATTATATAAATAATATACATATTTTTAACACAACAGTTTTCTATATATATTTGATTAAATATTTATTTATTCATTTTATTTTATTTTTACCTGATACTGAAAGATAATTGGTTGCAAAGGTTACCTTTAAAAATAACTGGTTATTTATATGTGTGGAGGCAAATCAAATTTCTTCTTCCTTTTAGCCTTTTTCCGGAAACAAATTACTGAATGTTATTTGTCATTGAATCATTTGATTATCCATTCTGATTAGATGGTTTACTAATCAGAGGAGAATTTATGCTGTTGCAGTCAATAAAACTCACATGTGTGAAAACTCACATATCTATCTGAGATATGGAGATTACTAGGTAAAGTAATTTAAACAACAGTTTATGACTGTTGTTACTTTGATTTTAAATATAAAAATATTTCACAGTCTGCAGGTCAGTTACAGCAAATGGCACACCACTGGCGAATAGTGCAAAGTGAGACACTCAAGCCAGATGCACAAATATTCTGCACAATCAGCCCCTGACAGATTGTGAACCATTTCCTCCACAGGAGCTGTTTTCAGCTAGGCTTCATTTTCTAAATAACCATTCTAAATAACAAATTGGGTTTGTTTTGTCAATAAGCCAAACAATAAGACAAAAGAGAATAAGACTCAAACTAAATTCATGTTTAATAGTAGTTTAGTGATAGTAAAGATATATATTATAAAAAAAATATATTAGGGGTGTATTTATATATTAGGGGTGTAACGGTACGCAAAAATCACGGTTCGGTTCGTACCTCGGTTTTAAAGTCACGGTTCGGTTCATTTTCGGTACAGTAAGGGAAAGAAATGCAAACATTAAACTGCAGGTTGTTTATTACTATAAACTTTTTTTAACAATTTGTTTACACTTTTAAAAAATCGGAATTAAGAGCAAAGGTCTGTTTAAATGCCGACGGGAGCTGCGTTTGAATTACAATTGTTTTTTTCCTAGTTGTAGTGATGTTCACACTCGCTTGATGCCTTTTGAAAACCTTAGGCCGGTGACACACTGGCATATTGCACCTGTCAAACATAGTCTATTTTGCCGTCAATACTGTTGACGGTGTCCTTTATCAGTAGGCTTTATATTTATGCTCAACATGAAGTATAGATAATGTTGTCGTGAAGACAAGATCCTGGTCTGTTGGCGCCTCGGCGGCCTCCCTCTATGTCACCAACAGTAGCAGCAGCGCGCCAGCGCCGCGTCAGGCACGATTCTGGTGTGTAAAGACAGAGAAAACGCGAAGCAGCCGACACGCAACTGACAAACAGCAGAAACGCCACGCTCACGCCACGCAGCCAGTGTGTCACCGGCCTTAGAATCAGCTGCAGGGCGGGATTTGCGCTGAACGCGGAGACTTCCGCCACTTAATATGTTCGTTTGGAAACACGAAAATGTACCTATGTTCTGCGCACAAAATATTGCATTCAGTCATTCGGTACACACGTGCACCGTACCGAAAGCCCTGTACTGAAACGGTCCAGTACGAATACACGTACCGTTACACCCCTATATATATATATATATATATATATATATATATATATATATATATATATATATTTTTTTTTTTTTTTTTTTTTTTTTCATCTGATGAAAATTCAGAATTGCATCACATGAATAAATAATTTTGCAAAAACATATATTAAAATACAAAACTGTTACTTTAAATTGTAATAATATTCCACAATATTTTTTTTTCTGTATTTTTTATCAAATAAATGCAGGCTTGATGAGCATAAGATACTTCTTTAAAAAACATTATAAATCTTACTGATCCCCCACTGAACGGTGGTATATTTATCTGAAAAACGTCTCTAGGTTACGTATGTAACCCTAGTTCCTCGAGGGAACGAGACGCTGCGTCGAAACGCTTTGGGGAACGCGCCCAGCGTGAGCGACTCTGAATATGACATCAAATCTGTCTTATAGAAGAGCGTGACGTCACAGGCGGGGTGACGTAAGCGACCAGGAAGCTATAAAGGCACGAGCCGCGCAGCTGGCTCCAGCTTCGAGTACCAGCAAGCGCCGGCAGGGGTGCCGGGGGTATGGCTCCGAGACGCAGCATCTCGTTCCCTCGAGGAACTAGGGTTACATACGTAACCTAGAGACGTTCCTCTTCAGGAACTCGAGCTATTCATTTTATTTTTACCTGATACTGAAAGATAATTGGTTGCAAAGGTTACCTTTAAAAATAACTGGTTATTTATATGTGTGAAGGCAAATCAAATTTCTTCTTCCTTTTAGCCTTTTTCCGGAAACAAATTACTGAATGTTATTTGTCATTGAATCATTTGATTATCCATTCTGATTAGATGGTTTACTAATCAGAGGAGAATTTATGCTGTTGCAGTCAATAAAACTCACATGTGCTATCTGAGATATGGAGATTACTAGGTAAAGTAATTAAAACAACAGTTTATGACTGTTGTTACTTTGATTTTAAATATAAAAATATTTCACAGTCTGCAGGTCGGTTACAGCAAATGGCACACCACTGGCGAATAGTGCAAAGTGAGACACTCAAGCCAGATGCACAAATATTCTGCACAATCAGCCCCTGACAGATTGTGAACCATTTCCTCCACAGGAGCTGTTTTCAGCTAGGCTTAATTTTCTAAATAACCATTCTAAATAACAAATTGGGTTTGTTTTGTCAATAAGCCAAACAATAAGACAAAAGAGAATAAGACTCAAACTAAATTCATGTTTAATAGTAGTTTAGTGATAGTAAAGATATATATTATAAAAAAAATATATTAGGGGTGTATTTATATATTAGGGGTGTAACGGTACGCAAAAATCACGGTTCGGTTCGTACCTCGGTTTTAAAGTCACGGTTCGGTTCATTTTCGGTACAGTAAGGGAAAGAAATGCAAACATTAAACTGCAGGTTGTTTATTACTATAAACTTTTTTTAACAATTTGTTTACACTTTAAAGAAAATACTTTTTAATAAAATATATAGAAAATAAAAAAAAGAATAAGAAATAAAATACTGCTGCAAAGTTCTCCACTAAATAAAATACTCTCAGTCCCTAACCAATATCATATAATAAAATATAATGAAAAATATAAATAAATAACTATGATTACAGTGCAGCATTACCAATCCCAGCTTGTAGGCCTGCTCATATTTAAAAAATATATATAACTTTTCCAAAGTGTAAAGTGCAGCATCAACAGTTTCAGTTTTTAGACCTGCTCAGATTTCGTTATTGGGTTGGCCCGATCGGAATTAAGAGCAAAGGTCTGTTTAAATGCCGACGGGAGCTGCGTTTGAATTACAATTGTTTTTTTCCTAGTTGTAGTGATGTTCACACTCGCTTGATGCCTTTTGAAAACCTTAGGCCGGTGACACACTGGCATATTGCACCTGTCAAACATAGTCTATTTTGCCGTCAATACTGTTGACGGTGTCCTTTATCAGTAGGCTTTATATTTATGCTCAACATGAAGTATCAAGATAGGTAGGGGCCACTGAGAGGGCCTGTAGATCTCCTACTCTCCTCAGAGAGGTAATGGCCAACAGAAAGGCGGTTTTAAGAGTCAGATGTCTGTCTGAGATATCTTGAATCGGTTTGAATGGAGATTTGCAAAGAGCCGCTAACACCACACCAAGTCCCAGGGGGGAACACGGGACCGTACTGGAGGTCTCAGCCTCAGCGCACCGTGGAGGAAACATGTAACTAAGGGGTGTCTTCCCAAAGACTGGCCATCGAGAAGGGCATGGTAGGCCGCAATGGCCGCCACGTAAACCTTCAGCGTGGAGTGGGTCAACCCTGCAGAGAGCCTGGCCTGTAGAAACTCCAGAACTGAAACAACTGGGCAGTTTGCTGGGTCTAGCTGGCGGTCTCTGCACCATGAGGTGAAGAGTTTCCACCTCAGGGCGTACAGTTTCCTCGTTGAGGGAGCTCTGGATTGGAGGAGGGTCTCAACAACCTCAGTTGAGAGACCAGCTGCTAACAGTTGTGCCCCCTCAGGGGCCACACCCACAGCTTCCACAACTCCGGGCGAGGGTGAATTATCGTACCCTGCGCCTGTGAGAGTAGGTCTGTCCTGATCGGTATCTCCAATGGAGAGCCGTCGAGGAGCGAGACCAGATCTGCGAACCATACTCGGCCCGGCCAGAGCGGGGCTACTGATAACAGAGGGACCCCGTCCCGGCGTACTCTCGCCAGAACTCCCGGGAGCAGTCCAATAAGGGAAAGGCGTACAGACGAAGCCTCGGCCAGGTCTGTACCATACCGTCCAGTCGCAGAGGAGCTGGATGAACTAGAGAGAACCAAAGGGGACATTGTGATGTCTCTTGAGTCGCAAAAAAACACGAAAATGTACCTATGTTCTGCGCACAAAATATTGCATTCAGTCATTCGGTACACACGTGCACCGTACCGAAAGCCCTGTACTGAAACGGTCCAGTACGAATACACGTACCGTTACACCCCTATATATATATATATATATATATATATATATATATATATATATATATATATATATATATATATATATATATATATATATTTTTTTTTTTTTTTCATCTGATGAAAATTCAGAATTGCATCACATGAATAAATAATTTTGCAAAAACATATATTAAAATACAAAACTGTTACTTTAAATTGTAATAATATTCCACAATATTTTTTTTTCTGTATTTTTTATCAAATAAATGCAGGCTTGATGAGCATAAGATACTTCTTTAAAAAACATTATAAATCTTACTGATCCCCCACTGAACGGTGGTATATTTATCTGAAAAACGTCTCTAGGTTACGTATGTAACCCTAGTTCCTCGAGGGAACGAGACGCTGCGTCGAAACGCTTTGGGGAACGCGCCCAGCGTGAGCGACTCTGAATATGACATCAAATCTGTCTTATAGAAGAGCGTGACGTCACAGGCGGGGTGACGTAAGCGACCAGGAAGCTATAAAGGCACGAGCCGTGCAGCTGGCTCCAGCTTCGAGTACCAGCAAGCGCCGGCAGGGGTGCCGGGGGTATGGCTCCGAGACGCAGCATCTCGTTCCCTCGAGGAACTAGGGTTACATACGTAACCTAGAGACGTTCCTCTTCAGGAACTCGAGCTATTCATTTTATTTTTACCTGATACTGAAAGATAATTGGTTGCAAAGGTTACCTTTAAAAATAACTGGTTATTTATATGTGTGGAGGCAAATCAAATTTCTTCTTCCTTTTAGCCTTTTTCCGGAAACAAATTACTGAATGTTATTTGTCATTGAATCATTTGATTATCCATTCTGATTAGATGGTTTACTAATCAGAGGAGAATTTATGCTGTTGCAGTCAATAAAACTCACATGTGCTATCTGAGATATGGAGATTACTAGGTAAAGTAATTAAAACAACAGTTTATGACTGTTGTTACTTTGATTTTAAATATAAAAATATTTCACAGTCTGCAGGTCGGTTACAGCAAATGGCACACCACTGGCGAATAGTGCAAAGTGAGACACTCAAGCCAGATGCACAAATATTCTGCACAATCAGCCCCTGACAGATTGTGAACCATTTCCTCCACAGGAGCTGTTTTCAGCTAGGCTTAATTTTCTAAATAACCATTCTAAATAACAAATTGGGTTTGTTTTGTCAATAAGCCAAACAATAAGACAAAAGAGAATAAGACTCAAACTAAATTCATGTTTAATAGTAGTTTAGTGATAGTAAAGATATATATTATAAAAAAAATATATTAGGGGTGTATTTATATATTAGGGGTGTAACGGTACGCAAAAATCACGGTTCGGTTCGTACCTCGGTTTTAAAGTCACGGTTCGGTTCATTTTCGGTACAGTAAGGGAAAGAAATGCAAACATTAAACTGCAGGTTGTTTATTACTATAAACTTTTTTTAACAATTTGTTTACACTTTAAAGAAAATACTTTTTAATAAAATATATAGAAAATAAAAAAAAGAATAAGAAATAAAATACTGCTGCAAAGTTCTCCACTAAATAAAATACTCTCAGTCCCTAACCAATATCATATAATAAAATATAATGAAAAATATAAATAAATAACTATGATTACAGTGCAGCATTACCAATCCCAGCTTGTAGGCCTGCTCATATTTAAAAAATATATATAACTTTTCCAAAGTGTAAAGTGCAGCATCAACAGTTTCAGTTTTTAGACCTGCTCAGATTTCGTTATTGGGTTGGCCCGATCGGAATTAAGAGCAAAGGTCTGTTTAAATGCCGACGGGAGCTGCGTTTGAATTACAATTGTTTTTTTCCTAGTTGTAGTGATGTTCACACTCGCTTGATGCCTTTTGAAAACCTTAGGCCGGTGACACACTGGCATATTGCACCTGTCAAACATAGTCTATTTTGCCGTCAATACTGTTGACGGTGTCCTTTATCAGTAGGCTTTATATTTATGCTCAACATGAAGTATCAAGATAGGTAGGGGCCACTGAGAGGGCCTGTAGATCTCCTACTCTCCTCAGAGAGGTAATGGCCAACAGAAAGGCGGTTTTAAGAGTCAGATGTCTGTCTGAGATATCTTGAATCGGTTTGAATGGAGATTTGCAAAGAGCCGCTAACACCACACCAAGTCCCAGGGGGGAACACGGGACCGTACTGGAGGTCTCAGCCTCAGCGCACCGTGGAGGAAACATGTAACTAAGGGGTGTCTTCCCAAAGACTGGCCATCGAGAAGGGCATGGTAGGCCGCAATGGCCGCCACGTAAACCTTCAGCGTGGAGTGGGTCAACCCTGCAGAGAGCCTGGCCTGTAGAAACTCCAGAACTGAAACAACTGGGCAGTTTGCTGGGTCTAGCTGGCGGTCTCTGCACCATGAGGTGAAGAGTTTCCACCTCAGGGCGTACAGTTTCCTCGTTGAGGGAGCTCTGGATTGGAGGAGGGTCTCAACAACCTCAGTTGAGAGACCAGCTGCTAACAGTTGTGCCCCCTCAGGGGCCACACCCACAGCTTCCACAACTCCGGGCGAGGGTGAATTATCGTACCCTGCGCCTGTGAGAGTAGGTCTGTCCTGATCGGTATCTCCAATGGAGAGCCGTCGAGGAGCGAGACCAGATCTGCGAACCATACTCGGCCCGGCCAGAGCGGGGCTACTGATAACAGAGGGACCCCGTCCCGGCGTACTCTCGCCAGAACTCCCGGGAGCAGTCCAATAAGGGAAAGGCGTACAGACGAAGCCTCGGCCAGGTCTGTACCATACCGTCCAGTCGCAGAGGAGCTGGATGAACTAGAGAGAACCAAAGGGGACATTGTGATGTCTCTTGAGTCGCAAAAAAAAGGTCTACTTGAGCCCTGCCAAATACTCTCCATATCTGCTCCACCACCTCTGGGTGAAGCATCCATTCCCCGGGCCTCGGCCCCTGCCTTGACAGTATGTCTGCCCCCCATATTTAGCTTCCCAGGAATATATACTGCTCTTAATGAGAGGAGTTTGCTCTGGGACCACACCAGGATCTGGTGCGCCAGCTTGTACAAAGGGCGCGAACGCAGACCTCCCTGGTGGTTGATGTAAGAGACCACCAATGTGTTGTCGGTACGCACCAACACATGGTGACCCCTCAGGTCTGGGAGGAAGTGCTTCAGTGCACAATAAACTGCTAGCATCTCTAGACAATTGATATGCCATGTTAGATGGCAGTCGCTCCACAGACCACGGGCAGGGTGGCCACTCATGACTGCACCCAAGCCGGTGAGGGATGCGTCCGTCGCTAGTGTCACACGGCGACAAGGAGCTCCCAGCACCAGCCCAGATTCAAGAACCAAGGTTTCTTCCACATGTCTAAGGCACGGAGGCAGCGCCGCGTGACCTTGATAGTGCGAGGTGGATTGCCCCTCGGGGAAAATCCCTTGGTCTTGAGCCACCACTGTAGGGGTCTCATGTACAGCAGGCCAAGAGGTACCACGTTGGACGCAGCTGCCATCAGACCCAACAATCTCTGAAATTGTTTGACAGTGAGTGACTGGCCTTCTCTGACTCTCTCGACTGAGCTGAGGATCGACTCGATACGAGCAGGGGACAATCGTGCCTGCATCGCGGTCGAATCCCATACTACGCCTAGATAGGTGGTTCTCTGAACCGGAGAAAGTACACTCTTCTTGGCATTCAGTCTCAAACCCATCTCTCCCATATGTGCGAGCACGACATCTCGATGCCGAGTCGCAACCTGCTCTCACTGAGCTAAAAACAACCAATCGTTGATATAGTTGAGAATGCGGATGCCCTGCATGCGCAGGGGGACCAGAGCCGCATCTACACATTTTGTGAACGTGCGGGGTGAGAGTGCAAGGCCAAAGGGAAGGTTTCGATATTGGTAGGCTTCGCCCCCGAAAGCGAACCTCAGAAACTTCCTGTGTTGTGGAAGGATGGATATGTGAAAATATGCGTCTTTGAGATCTATTGTGACAAACCAGTCCTCGGACCTGATCTGAGCTACAACATTCTTGATTGTGAGCATTCTGAACTTCAGTCTCATAACTGAACGATTTAAGACCCTCAGGTCTATAATCGGACGCAGCCCCCCATCCTTCTTTGGAACTATGAAATACCGGCTGTAAAATCCGGACTCCCTGTCCTGAGGAGGGACCACCTCGATGGCCTCCTTCTCTAATAGGGTTTTCACTTCCTGTTCCATAACCAGACCCTGCCCGGGGCCGACTATCGTCGGCATAACCCCGTTGAATATCGGCGGTGCAAACCGAACTGAATCAGTAGCTTTTTCTACTGTGTGCAGGACCCATGAGATACATTTGGCAGTAGTTTCCACGCTGCTAAATAATCTACTAATGGGAAACAGCCTGGAACACTGGCAGGGTTGGCAGACCGGCCCCCGAGAGGGCGCTGAGGCGAGACGGGCACCGTGTAATGCGGTGTACGCCGCTCCACCCCAGTAGGGGCCGCCCTCTGCAGTCGTGACCGAAACGTGTCAGGACTTCTTAACCGAGGGCCTCACAGCCTGAAGTACGGCCCTCAGATCCGCCTTAGACTGGGAAAACCCTGGTTCAGCAGCCCTCTCAGTCTATAGTCAGAGCGTTGCCGCCCGCGCTCCCCCTGCGTCGGGACCGGAGGCTGGAGCAACGCTCTGACTATAGACTGAGAGGGCTGCTCCCGCCCAGCAGCCCCTCCAGTATATATAATTTCTGAGAGTGAGATAAGTGTCATTATATTCCTCAGAATTTAATGCAAACAAACAATCAGACGAGTAAACACGGTCTGCCTTGTCGGTATAATTCATATCTAACTTCTCACATTCAGATAGATACTGAGTTTAATTCCTCAGAATTAATGCAGTTACCAAACAGACGAGTAAAGACGGTCTGGTTTTGGTAAGATTTACATCAAACCTGAAAATGATGTAGTACACGCGTTGCCTCAGCAACACGCCAGCCGCTTAGTCACACAAACAATATTAATCTCCTCGGAGATAAGTAGCTGCAGCTGCGAGTTCACAGAGGGGGAAGGAACCGCTTCGCGTGCTTCCGAACCTTGAGAATGAACTCTATATCTAGGGAATACGGGTGGAGATAGGCAGAACCGTCTTCGCCCCGTCCTTAGATATGCGAGAAGCACAGTCAGCCCCCTTATTTTATTTTTTCTCTCGAGAGCTGACTGCGTGAGCTGCACTCCTCATTAATGCTGCTCGTTATACAGTTAGGCATAATATGTTTGTGAAACTGATGCTTGTGTAACTGTTTGTCTGTGCAACTGAAGTTTATGCAGCTTGTGTTTGTGCAACTGCGAGCTCATCGACGCCCTCCGTTTCAATCTCCTCGGAGAAAAAAAAAAGGCGGTGCGTCATGGCCGTCACTCGGGGGGGAAGGACCGCAGCGCTCGGGCTTCCGCACCCGGAGATCAGGCAGATCTGGCGGGTGAGGTAGGAGATAGGGACGCGCCCGTCTCCATACCCTCCAGCAGATCTTATCTGCGAACCCAGCGAGTGCAGGCGCCTCTCCGCCTCGGCGAAAGCGGGACCGACACCGCGAGGAACGCTGGCGAAGACTCCCCCTCGAGAGAGTCCTCCGGGATCGAAGCGTCCACACTGGCTTGTACCAGTGCGGGCAGTCGGCTCCCTCAAGAGCCGAAACAGCGTGCCTCAATCCCAGGCAGACCGCGCACAGACCGTGTATTCCCACTCGTGATGAACACACAATCTGAAACGCGATCTGGATTCGCCTTTCAGATGTCTCGTCTTAACTTTGCTCTTTGATTATTGCTTACTCTTCGAGGAGCTAATAGTGACAAACAACAATAAATAAGACTGACAAGACAGAATGACATGCACACACAGAGCGCTTGCTGAAAATACGCGAAGCTGGAGCCAGCTGCGCGGCTCGTGCCTTTATAGCTTCCTGGTCGCTTACGTCACCCCGCCTGTGACGTCACGCTCTTCTATAAGACAGATTTGATATCATATTCAGAGTCGCTCACGCTGGGTGCGTTCCCCAAAGCGCTTCGACGCAGCTCGAGTTCCTGAAGAGGAACTATTTATATTCTTGGCTGAATTATTACTTTAAATGCAGGTTGCACAGCAACACAGTCTGTGATGCTAAACAGAGTGACATTATCTGGGTAGTATATACAGAAAAAACATATGTTGTGACCATAATTGGTGAAGTGCATAAAGTTAAATCAGCTGTTTATAACAGACAATGTTTGAGGTATAAAGTTTTATCACATTTTCTGACACATATTGATGCAATGGGCCTTATCCTTTGCATTGTGGTAGTCTGACAACAGTGATCTAAGTTTTATTAATAGATATTAGATAAATCTCTTTCTAACTCTTGATTTTTTTCAGAGGAAGTGATGTTACTGATAATTGCATTGTAAATGGTGACGTGGATTTTTCTCACATGTTTCTGTTTAAGAAATACTATGATTCCTCTATCAAGCAACCATTTGCTGAATCAATACTGGTGATTAGGATGAAAGTGAGTGTGTCTGCTGAAGTCTAAAGTGAGTTTATTTGCCTTCCTGACAGTCTGAGCTGAATGAACACCCTACTGTCAAATCTGTCAGCTTGTTAAAGGATGCAGTTCAGTTCCTCAGCAAGTATTGATGTTTATTATTGGGTGTTATTATATGTTACTATTTGTTCCGTGTATTATGTAGTAATTTTAATGTAAGCCACTAGTTTGAAATATAGTATGTGGTTTTCTTTTTCACAGCTATACAGCAAAAATCATCATATTTATCTTTCTTTTTTTTATTTAACCAAGTAGAATGTTATATATAAATATGGTTAAGGACAGAAAGAGGTAGTCACCAACAAAGTGTGTTTTCTACTATGGATGATAGGTAAATATCCACCTCATCCAGAAGTATTTTTGTTTTCTGTCCTACAAACTGTCCTGTTTCTATTTCGACTGAATCACAAACAATTTAAGACAATTTTCCAAACCCTATTGACCTGTTAGATCAAAAGAGTGATTAATTTGTGAAACATCTTGAGTTCTCATTCTGTACAGCTAATAGTAAACACACTAGATGTATTATCTAAGAAAATGATTCTCAGGTTCCTATAAGGTAATCTTCAGTGAGACATTAGAATTTATTTGTAATATTTTACTACAATACTTAAAACTTTATGACTTGTTTTGGGAGCAACTTTTTGGCAATATGATATTGCGTTGCTTATTTCAAAATTGTAATATACAGTGAGTTACGCTAAAAGCATGTTCAAATTTAACCTGAAACAGATTAAAAAAGTTATTTTATGTTAGTTGTTGTACTGTATATATCAGAAATGAAATTTCTGTTGAGTGGTGATAAAAGGTTAATGAAAATAACATATCACCTATGCTTAACCCTACCCTAAGCCTAACCGTGTTAACAAAAGAAAACGTTATAATAAATAATGTAATAAAACGTGTTTGCTGAGCCATGCCATTTAGCTATTTTATTGTGACTCATGCTTCACTGGACTTGTAGACCAAGAGCTCTGCATTGCAAGTGCAATTCTGTACCAGGTGAGCTATCAAGCAAGTTTAAAGTCATACATATTAATCAAGTTTACAAATAATTTTGAGTTCATAATTTATAAGTCTTTAATTACTAATTTGTCACTGTAAATGTAATTTGTGTGGCTTAAAAACATAATAGTGTTTTATGAAATTCAGAAATTGCCAGTAGGTTTCTGTAAGGGGTAGGTTTAGGTGTATTGCAATAGAAAATACAGTGTGTAAAGTATAAAAACCATTACGCCTATGGAGAGTCCCAGTAAACCACAAATGCAAGTATGTCTTGAGTGTGTGTGTGTGTGTGTTTTGAAGTGGACTACCACCCATAATTTTGAGAATCACTAGTCTAGTCAGTTATTAGTCGACCATTGTGAGTCAATCCTCTTGTCTAGTAAAGTAAACCTGAAATGAATTTATAAAGTTTTAGGCGCTGAGCCGCTGAGCCGCTGAGACTATTTTGAAACGACAATGATTTTTTTGTTCTCAAGTGCCACTTCTTTGTCGTCTCTCTGGACTGTCTCTCTTATGATCTATATCAGTATATTGATCAGTACTTTATGTCAGCCCGTTGCCAGTTCTCCATTCTACAACCTTAAGAAATATCTCCAATCTCTATTTGCCACAGTTGACCAGTGCCTATTCAGGCGGCAATCACCAAAAGGACTTCTATTTCAGTGCGAGTGCCCTTGTCTTCTTTCTATCTCTAAAGTGAAGAGGCAGGGTGAGATAAGAGAAAACAAACGAGATACTCTGTTGTGGTGACAAACGCAGTGTGCTTCCTTCAGCTCTCAGTATGCAGAAGCTTCTGTCTGGAGACGTATAGGGAGAGAAATGTTGACTTGAAGGTGAGCGTGAGGGGCAAACATATAAGCTCTCCTTGTACCCCAGGAAACCTTCTCACTTCCACCTCCTGCTGAAACGTAGATCAGGCCCTATGTCTGTTTGTGTATTTGAAATGTAGGGAATATTCTTATTGCATCTCTAGGAAAAACAGAGACAGTATGAAATACTGATGAAAAATCATGATAGGAGTTCTTTGAAGAATCTGAATTCCATAATTATGTGTGTATTTCATATAATATTTCTGAACGTATTAATGGCATAACGTTAACAAAGAGTGTCTGAAGCACACCTTGTGTATTCCTCTGATCTTGGTTTCACAGTTATTCTTTTATGAAGGACTGGCTTTATATTTGCTGTGGACATATTAGAGTTAGCTGATACATGTACAAAACATATAAATAAATAAATAAATAAATAAATAAATAAATAAATAAATAAATATGACCCTTTAACACTAGCACTCTCCATTATTTTTCTATTCCATCTACTTTTCTTTTTATAATAATCTGGCCCCTCTAATAATAGCATTCTCTATTCTTTTTCTGTTCTATCTTCTTGTTTTCTCTTTATTTATTAAAAATAATAATAATGATAACTTGACCCTCTAACACTAGCTCTCTCATTTATTTCTATTCTGTCTACTCATTATGCTTTTTATTTTTATATATAAAAAAGCTGCTTTTAAAACATCTGTACACTCTCGTACTCATGAGTCACAAGATAATGACATTGCCTTCGGGAAACAAGCATTAAAGTCGTAACAATATTTATGATGTTGCTTCATTTGATATTTTTGCAACAACATCATGACTATATTGTCATGACTAATAATTAAACCTGATTCCTTTTGTTTGTCCTTTTGCAACTAAGCAAATAAACAACTTTAACTTATGGATGCAGTACACAACTCAACAGATCTGTCGGAGCATAAGCCTGTGTCTGTGTTTATGCGGATCCTGTTGCAGTGTGATAATTGACTCTAAGACCAAGCCAAATATTGAGAATGAAATATGATTCTACATTATGCTGACTCCATTACTGAATATAGGTCAAGGATTCTGTGTCAGGTTTAGAAAACTTTCAGAATGTTTACTTGCAGATATTTTCTAAAAGTATTAAATGATCAAACCCTAATGAAATACCTGATTCCTCATTACATGATCTTTTTAATAATAAAGAAAGTTTAGGTGATTTGGTTAAAAAAATGTTTTTGTTATGCTGGTTGAAAGTCTAAAGCTGCATCCCAAATGATGCACTATGAACTTATACAGTATGTACTTATGCACTATGTACTTATGCACTGTACTCAATCATGTAGTGTATGACTTTTAAAATGTTGACTTATAATAGTGCATATTGTAAGTACGCCATTTGGGATGCACTTTAAGACTTGCAGACCGAGCAAGAATGGAAAGTGTTATTATTGAAATATGCACTTTGTACTGTAATATTTTCTCTCATGTGATCTGACAACATTGCATTCAACCCTCCACTAACTCTCTCATCATGACGCTGTTTTTTGCATGTTTTGGAGGAGGCGTGACTTTGGAGAGAGCTTTGCAGGGAGGGTGGGATCTTATGCTTTCAAAGCTAGCTTTCTATTGATAGCCTCTCCGAAATCGGGTTACACTTTATAATAAGGTTTCATTTATTAAAATTAATTAACTATATTAGTTAACATGAACAATATTTATATTTAAAGTTGTATCTGTTAACATTAGATAATGTGCTGTGAATTAACATGAACATTTTTATTAACTAACATTAAAAGAGATTAATAAATGCTGTCAAAATATATTGTTCATTGTTAGTTTATTTTAATTAACTAATGTTAACAAATGAGACCTTATTGTAAAGTGCTGTCCGAAATCGACTACCCTACCTTTAATATTTCATTGGCAAAATGTTTGAATAGTGTACTCTTATATTTATATTTTGAATTGTTTATTAGTTTGATTCCTGAGGTGGAGCACTGTAGTGATCTACAGATTGTAAGAGGGCCATGCAAAGCTCCACTCGCTGTCTCAGTTGGACCGTATGAACAATGTAATTAAATTCATTAGTGAAGTGAAGCAGGCAGCTCCTCCAATCAGACTTTGTGATGTGGCTACAGAAACAATTCACCTTGTGAAGGATGGGAAATGGATTTGTTATGGCAGAAGCCCTGCAGGGGCAGAAGGACACTTGCTCGAAGAGAGAGCAGATATTTTGAGGACCGAATGAAACTGACAGGATGGAGATCCACACAGTGGCTCTACACACAACAAATGTTTGACAAATGACAGTAGAACTGTAAAAGCAGCGGAGAACTGCATGAGAAACAATGATTTTACATGAATCATGGCAAATACAACTTAGTCAACAGTTTTCAGGTTTTTTTATTTATTTATTTAGTTATTTTTTCTCACACTAAAGAGAACTTATGCCATGAAGACCTCATGTGGTGTCCTTGCCCTGTCGGAAATGTGTTGCCTGGGGTTTTCATTCTTGCTGCGGATGTATTGCTTGCCCAGAGTGTCTAAGCTTGTTGGTGACATGACCAAGATTTTGGTGTCCTGACAGTGTTTGGTGCTTTTGGGTGTGCTGGATGCTGTGGGATTTGAATGACAAGCAGTGTCTTAATGAATTAACATAATGAATAGAAACACAGCCGTATAAGTGTTTGTGATATAATTACTTCTCCACTGTTCTCTTTGTTTTTGTATGCATGAAATTGGGTCAGTCACAGTGTCAAAATGATGACCTGCTCTTGTTATAATATACAAATATAATTATTAATAATAGTATTTTATATATTAATAGTATATATATATATATATATATATATATATATATATATATATATATATATATATATATATATATATATACAGTTCTTTCAGATATGTATTAAATACATCACTTTTGCCTTCATTTTCTTTTTTCAGGTGGTGAAAATGATGATCATCGTAGTGGTGACCTTTGCCATCTGCTGGCTGCCATACCATGTATATTTCCTCGTTACAGGGTTGAACAAGCAGCTGGTTAGATGGAAGTTTATTCAGCAGATCTATTTGTCGGTCATGTGGCTTGCCATGAGCTCCACCATGTACAACCCCATTATTTACTGCTGCTTGAACAGCAGGTAAGATTCAACTAAACGCATGCCACAGAGATTTATGACACACATACTTTTTATCATAGCAACATGAGTGTTTTTCCCTCTGTTTGTTGCATGAATAGGGCTTATCATGCAGTAATGGACACTTAAGATGTATCTTCTTTCTATGAAATATTACTCATAAATCAATGATTGAAATGAAATTGTTATTAATAAACAGTCCAAGTGAAGGACAGGGACAGGAAACAGGCTTAAGCTGACTCAGTATGAATGTCCTTTTTTAACAATAATCTCCACATTTTGAGTTCTGAAAACACAGATAAATAACAACCCAAGATTGGTTCCACATGGTCCATAAATAACTTCACACAGAATTAATGAATAATAACATAATTACCCTGAACTGTTTTCTCTTTGTTCTGCAAATATATAACATGAAGAGGTGCATTTAACTTATTAAAGGGAGAGTTTGCTCAAAAAAGACA
Source organism: Carassius carassius (assembly GCF_963082965.1). Taxonomy (NCBI): domain Eukaryota; kingdom Metazoa; phylum Chordata; class Actinopteri; order Cypriniformes; family Cyprinidae; genus Carassius; species Carassius carassius. Next base: position 29,769,375 of record NC_081760.1, read on the forward strand.
ATTCTATCTTTATTTTCTTATCTTAATGTTGTTTCAAACATGTATGCACTTTTATTATTATTTTATTTTATTTTATTTTTTTGTCTTTCCAAAATAAATTATTGAAGATGGTTATGAAGGTGAGGGTATATAAATAATGAAAGAAAAAAAAAAAAGTTTTGGGGTGAACTACAGTATTTCAAAGCAGCACAACAAATCTTCATTTTCCCTGTGCACAGCTGACAGAAAATAAGACATGCAGACGTGAATGTTATGACAATAGCACAGGGACCATTAGAAAGCCCTTTAGAGTCAATGATTTTGAGCAAATTTTTAATTAAAGGAATGCTCTAAGTTCAATACCAGCTAAGCTCTATCGACATCAGCCTTGGTGTGTTGTCGATCACCACAGAAGAAAATTCCAACATCCTTTAGTTTGTTAAAAACCATGTTTACAGCAGACTTACAATAGAAGTCTATCAAGTAAATGCTTTGATTAAAATGTTCAAAAAATAAAGAAACAAAACATTGTAATTGAGATGTGATTAAAAATTGATATATTTATATCCAGTTTTCAGCTCCAGTCATGACCATTTATAGCCAGTAAAACAGATAACCAGAGAAGCACTGTAAAGAAAAAACCAAACAAGTATTACATGGGTGACAATTAGATGAAAGATTTAACTATAAGAACAATAAGATTTACGACTGAAGACAGTAAGTCTGCAAACTTGAACATAAACAATGAAATGCAATGAAATCTTTTTTTTTTTAGATGTATCAGGTTTTGTAAAAGCTTACTGTACCTTAGTATGAGAGTTATATAGAATATAGTGTGTTATGTGGCTCTGCACAAAATGTAGCTAATAACCTTTACAGCTCTGCAATTTTTTTTTTTTTTTTTTGAGCACTCAACCAGTTGTAGCCTGGCAACCGTTGCTATCCACCATTAACTTGATCAGGCTGGGACAGCCATAGATTTGCTTCATGTAAATGCACCACAGATGGAATACATGGCTAAAATGCAAGACTTCATGATAAATAATCCACATCATTTCAGGTCCCATTTGGCTTAGTTTGAAATTACACCAGTACCAGGGCATGACAATTTGCAACCATACACTATTCAGTAACCAGAAAATCATTATCAAAGAGTTGAATACAATAAAAAAAAAATCCCAGCTATTTAATATACCTGGCAGTTTTTGATTATTAAAAGTACATAGACTTGTTATGTTGGCAGTAGCCTCTGACATTTAACCTGTAATATTGGTTTTCTCTTTGTCCTGTGCAGTCACAGACTGATGATTGTGTTTAATGGCTTTTGGCCATTTGCAAAGATTTTTCTAATGAAAGCCTGTTTCCACGTCAGAAACACTGTGAGAAATTTGTAGTTGCAACCTACATGAAATTACAATCACATGTGAAAGAAATCAGATCATGTATAAATGTACAAATAATATAGTATTTTCCCCCATCGATTTGTCCAGTTTTTCATCTGTATTTTTGTATATGTTCTTGTCTGTGCTCAGGTTTCGGGCCGGCTTTAAACGTGTTTTCCGCTGGTGCCCGTTTGTGCGGGTGTCAGACTATGACGAGCTTGAGCTGCGGGCCATGCGGCATAAAGTAGCACGCCAGAGCAGCATGTACACACTCTCACGAATAGAGACCACCGTCGTAGCCGTTTGTGACCCCTCAGAGCCAACCAGCCACCCAGACAGGAAGAGCCTTCACAACCACCAGCACAACGGCTGCTCCAACCCCACCAAGAGCAAAGAAGAAATGCAGAGCGACTTGAAGGAAGAATTCTGCTGAGATAGACCTTTAATGTAAGATTCATACTGAAGTATCAAAGCACAGCCGTTTTAACGAATCCTCATTCTGTAAACTGGAAGGGAGTGATGAAAAGTTAAACGTTTAATTGAATATGCTAATATATAGCACATAAACAGCATCTTGATTTAGTGGTTTATGGAGCATGTCTAGTGCATTTTGCTTCAAAATAAAAAATAAAAATTGTGTCACCCTCAGCACTCATCATCACAAAGACCAATATTGTCCAACATCTGAGGAGCACTTTGTCTTGTAAAAGAAATTGTAGATAGAGGCTGCCCTTTGATGCCAATCAGATACTGTTCTCTTTCATCATATGGTTAGCAAGGTTAGCCGGCTACCTGCATTCCAAAGTTTCGATATCTCCCAGGAGCTGAATGCTCAATTCTTGTTAAAATATCTAATGTTTGAAAAGGTTCAGACCGATCCTACATCCTGAGTTTGGTAAATGAATAGATGCGTTGCCAGCACACGAGCAGCTTGGCTGAATCGTGTAGTGAATTTTGTTAGCTTCATATTCGCTCATTTCATCTAAAGCATCTTATGTAATTTATGAGATGGTAAAACAGTTGTACATCATCTTAATAGCATAGCAAAGATCAATTTTGAAATTTGACCTTGTTGTAGACAAAGGCTATGGATGGAATAGCATACCAGCATATTTTTTTTTGTGCCAGAGTGGCAGAGTGAGTTGGAAATTGTAATCCAAAAAGCAATGTGCATTTCGTACTTTAATTTTCAATGTTGATGAAAGAAACAGCTGTTTGTTGTTGTTGTTGTTGTTACATTGTTTCATTGGTTTGCTGATCACATTTTTATTTGTTTCTGTGATAACTAGACGCTATATGCTGAGTTAAACATTCACAGAGCTAGATCTTGTAACGCTTCTGTTTGAAGTGTTTGCATAATGTGTACTGTTGCACATACTATTTTTTAAATATAGCATGCAGTATTTAGTGTTGTGCATTTAATTTGACAAGAAATACAGTAAAAAATTATATATATATATATATATATATATATATATATATATATATATATATATATATTATACAGTTTAAAATAACTAATTTCTATTTCAGTTTATTAAAAAATTAAATGATTAGTTCTAGTGATGGCAAATCACAGATTTTCAGCTGTAATCACTCCAGTTTTCAGTCACACTCTCCTTAAGAATCCATATATGCTCTTTTGTTGCTTAAGGAACATTCCTTATTATTTCTTATTATTATCACAGTTAAACATATTTGTGCTGTTTAATATTTTGTAGAAACTGTGATGTTTTGACATGATTCTTTGATGAATACTTCAGAAGAATAGCATTTATTTGAAATATAAATATTGTGTATTCTTTTAATGAATACTTCTAAAGAATAGCATTTTTTAAATATAGATATTTTGTAACATTATAAATGTCTTACTCTCACTTTTGATCACTTTAATGCTTCTATAGTGAATAAAAGTATTAATTTCTTTAAAAAATATATAACTAACATTGAATGTTAGAGTACATAATTTAAATGCTTAAATGAAATCAAATGGACTATGAACTAATGAACTAATATAATGTAAAACAACAACAACAAAGCTAATTTGTATATTATCCATTGAGAAGGCTGTAAACCCTCTGTTAATTGTCTAAGTGGACAACTGATGCCTAATATCAGCCAATTAATTAGACCAACTGACTATATGAAATATACTGGTGTATTCCATCCAGAACACAGCCAGGGTGTAAGATAGCTATGGTTTCGTCGGGGTACATTTTTCAGTATAAAACTCCCTCCATTTGCACATGCATTTGCTGAATGTTTCTCGTCCACTCTGAAATGTCAGAAAATGGTCAAATCCAATTGTTCATATGATTTTTTTTTTATAAAAGCTCACTGAGATAATACCGATAGACTAGGCATAAGTTCTCACGCTGTTCTTCTAGCCTTATCAGTTTATTACCAATATACTGTATCTTGCAATTAGTCGCCACTGGTTAAAAAACACAGTTGCCCTCATGTTTGCTGCACAACAGCAAATGCAACTACTAAATGTTCTGTTGTCTTTGTAGAAATGTAAAAGGAAGATTGTACACAGTAACATATCTTTAGCAACGCTGTGAAAGTGAATAGCACATAACAGACAGAAACCGGTAAATATGTAAACATGGCTAAACGTGTCACCATTTTCTGCAAAGAAAGATAAGTGCTATTTTTATTTGACCTGTATCAAGTAAACCCCTGAGACTGAAACTGGTGTGATTTCATTGGCATTGCATAATTATTTTTAATGGAATTCAGTATTTTTCAACTGCCAGCCATATTCTGGGAGCGATGCTGGTGTAACTACAGTACATGCTTATCTGCCAACTCAGTGACTCTTTGGCACTGACTATAACTGAATGTTACAGTGATGATTATAGTATATAACCTCTCATCAACCTTACGATCACACAGTTTCCACAACAAAACAACTCCTCATATTGCTTTCTAATCATCTACATCCCAGTCTTTGAGTTTTTTTTTGTCCATTCTACCCTTTTCTTCTTATTTTTTTCCGTTCCTTTCCGAACTCTTCCAGGAAAGCTGGTGTTTGGTTTGTACTGTTCAATGAAGCTTCCAGCGGAGCAGCAGTGAGGGGTCTGTTTCTCAAATTGATGGTCTGTGATGTATGTGTCCTCTTGTTGTTGATCATTGGGCCGTTCACATTCTGGCCTGGTTAGATCTAGTTCGCTTTCTTCTTTAAAGACAGTAGTCACGGGAGAGCCTTAATCTTTTGAAAGAACAGACTGATGAGTTTCTAGGAAAAAAAAAAAAAAAAAAAAAAAAAAAAATATATATATATATATATATATATATATATATATGTGTGTGTGTAAATAAGTATTATGTTTTCCACACTTAATTTTGATAATCATAAGGTTCCTCAACAATGTTTTCTTAATTAAGGTAACAAAAGACTGGGGTAATGGCTGATACAAGTGAGGCTTTGCATCTATCAGAAGCAAAATATTGATTTAGTAAATATAAACAAATATAAAAGTATAAAAGTAATAATAATTTATTATTATTATAGCTTTTGTCATACCTCTTTTTTTGTAGTCTTGTCAAAAATAAAATAAAAAAATAGGTTAAAGATAAAAGGTTTTTCTTAAAATGGATGAAAGAATTTCAACACCTGAAAGGACTCTTACCTTGCTTAGCTTCAGAGTGATGCAAGTGCCCCATTTAAAATTCTCTCTTATCTTGTCCTTAGGTTGTCTTTCAGGGTTTGTACTTAAGTCTTATGATATGCTCCAAGTCTATGCTCTTGCTTTGTGTCTTTATTTTAAGCACTGTGTTATGGGGATCCATTCTGCAGGGCTCATATGTTTAAACAAATAAATACTATTCCCCCAAAAATGAAAATCTGTTGTCATTTACTCACCCTCATGTCATTCCAAAATTGTCTTCCTTCTGAGGAACACAAAAGAAGATATGTTCACACAAAGACAAAATAAAAAAAATTTGGCAACTGAGATATTTCTCAAAATATCTATTTTTGTTTTTCGCAGAAATAAAAAGGTTTGCAACATTAGGGTGAGTAAATGATCCAAGCTCAAGGTTTATTATTACAGATTTGCATAGATGTTTCTCCAGCAGAGTACAGATAGTTTTCCTCGGTTCTTTTTGTTTTACCCATTTAGAAGCAATTAGGCTGTAATCCATCACTAAAAAACACAAAACAAGATATATAGCTTGATTGGCCTTAGGCATTAATTGGTTAAGCCTGAGGAGTGCTGGCCACAAACTTGACTCATAAGTTGTTGCTTGAAAAACATGTCTGGAGGCCTTGGTATGCTCACCCTCACTGCACCATCAATTGCAAGTTTAATGGATTTTTTCCAGGTGAGGAAAGCCAGCTGTGGCCACTCTGATAAAAGCTGTTTGTGCTCACTCTTAGTGCACATGTGTGTACCCAAACATGTATACATAAATGCATGTATACAGCATATATTCATATATTCATCATAATATAGTGATTTATTTTAATTATATATATATATGTATATATATACAGTACAGACCAAAAGTTTGGACACACCTTCTCATTCAAAGAGTTTTCTTTCTTAATTTTTTTTTTTTATGTTTGTGCTTTTATTGTGTATTTTTGTGACACTTTCTTGTGTCCTTGTCATGGTAAAACATTGGTTACATTAATGTGGGCATAATTAAAGGATGTCAAATTTTAAGTTGAAAACTATTATTATTATTATACACAAATAAAGGATTGTGAATCCTTGTAAATATCCCTGATAAAACCTAAAATTAAGAATTGAGTAAAAATTGTACAAAAGTATCTTTACAAGCCTTGATGTTCATCTATAATACTGTTTAAAAGTTTGTGGTCAGCAAGATTTTTTTAATATAATAATTTAACTAATAAAATAATTATTTTATTAATCAAGGATCAGTTAATTTGATAAAAAAGGCAATGTTACAAGATATTTAAATGATAAATAAATGTTTCACAGTTGTACTGCTTAGTAAATTTGTGGAAAATGTTTTTAACTTTGATGATAAGAAATATTTGATCACCAAATCAGCATATTAGAATAATTTTTGAAGGCTCATATGATACTGAACTGAACTAGAGTAATGGCTGCTGAAAATTTGACTTTGCCATTACAGGAATAAATTACACTTTAAAAAATATACTGTATATTTTACAGTTTTATTGTTTTTTACTGTATACTTAATAAAATAAATGCAGCCTTTGTGAATCACACAAATTTTCAACCCCAAACATTTAAATGGAAGTGTACATTTCACTGTACATAAATATTTAAAGAATCATCAATTTAATGATTACTCAAGCTTTTACCTTTATGAACACCGCCTAAATAACCCATGGACAAATATAGGTTAATGAATCTCACACAGACAAAGCAACAATATCAAAAAAACTCAACTTTGTCCTTTGATGTTGTTCGAAAAAAAGCACTTCTTGCATTTTGCGGCCTGGTTCTTGTCTCATATCAGCTCTTTCAAACACTTGCATTGTTCTGTGTTGTTTAAGTGGCTTCCCTTGACTCTTTTGAACCTTTTTTCTTGCATAGTTTCTTTGTTTCAGTGTTAATTTTGTTGATGTTCAGCATCTTACATATCAGTAACCTTTAATTTGTGCATAGCTGCACTGCTCTTTTGGACAAGCCTATAACTGATTTTCTTTGAAACAGGCCAATGCACCTGCCTAGCGAATATGCTGAGACCATTTGAAAGTATTAACAATGAATGTAAATATGTCACTGTCATGTTTTGACAGTGCTGTACATTCATAGTATATAGTACAGACAATGAATGAATGATTGCACCATTATCAACTCCCATCTGTCTGAGTGAAGACTTGTGAATGTTTACATGTCAAAGCATCAGAGCATGTCCTTCTTGCCTTATCACTGCGTTTCTGAAATCTATGTATGCTTTTTTAAGTTAAAAAGGCCGCTGCATTCAGCAACTCTACAGTATGTTATAGTTTGTCATGTATTTTGTTGATTCCAGTGTATATAGAATAAAGAAACATACATTGCGGTCCCCAGATGTTTAATTGTGTTTGAGGTCTGAGGCTTTATAGACTTATGTGAGCCATTCATATTATAATTTACCACATGGACATTTGATTTACTGTGTGTACTGTAGTTATGTAAGTACTGAAAAATGTTTGTGCAGGTTCTTACATGTATTATCTAACACAGTATTATTATATTTAATTAGATACGCGTTGAGATTTTACATTTAAATAAAAAATGATTGTATAATAATCTGTCATATAACTATAAGCTCAAATTTTAGTATGCTTTATTGATAGCTTGTGACAAATTAGCATTTTAACTGAATGTTTCAGCTGTGGTTTCATTTTTAAAACAAGCAAACTTGCCATTTTCACTGGCTAAATGATTATACTGGTATACAAGCATGCTCATTTTTCGATGAATAGTTCACCCGAAAATGAAAATGCACTCAACCTCAGGCCATGCAATAAGTAGATGAGTTTGTTTCTTCATATAAACAGATTTGGAGAAATTGACATGACTTGCTCACCAGTGGACCCTCTGCAGTGAATGAGAGTCTGAGAGAGCTGATAAAAACTCATCACTTTGAATCTTGGGAATGGAAAAATAAATCCATCATTAAAGTGTTTTAACTTTAAACCATTGGCTAAAATATGAGTCTGTTATTCATTATTCATAATACTTTCTCCTATCCCGTTGTCCCCTCACATCAAAATCCACTGACATATTTGTTTAGATCTGTTTTGGACTTAATCTTTGCATAGTTCTCTATTGATTCAGATGGCTTTTACATTACATACAGTAGAAGTTAATTGATGGACTGGAGTTGTGTGGATTATTGTGATGCTATTATCATCTGTTTCATCTCTACATTCACTGTAGAGGATCCATCAGTGAGCAAGTGATGCAATGCTACATTTCTCCAAATCTGTTCAAAAGGAGAAACAAACTCATCTACGTCTTTGATGGCTTGAGGGTGAGAAGCAAATGTTCATTTCTGGCTGAACTATTCCTTTGAGGAAAGTTAAAAACTGTGGCATAAAGCTTGCTGTTATGTAAGACGTGTTTTTACAAATGACTAGCTTTTTTGATAATGGTGTTGTCTGATCTTGCACATGATAGAGCGGTAATTAATTAGTGCAATGTTTACTGTGATTCTTAACTGTGTTTTTTTATTTGAATGTGTTTGGTTGAAAAGCTCTGTATTGCCAATGTTTTTGTTAGATATTCTGACTCTAGTGCAAGTCTTGTAATTGCCAAAATGTGATTTTTGGAAATAAATGTGTTCAAAGGCTTTTAAAATGACAAAAGTGAGATTCCAGTCCTCATCTATTTGACAGCCCCATGGAAATACTATTTTGAAAAGAAATAATTTCTTCTGATTTTACTCAAATTGAAATAGGGTCAGCTGAGCAATTGAAACTAAAATCCCCTCTGTACTCATGTGTTTATGATTTTAGTTGTAGCAGATGGGGAGGTGGAGTTTCTGAACCACTGATCTACACTCATCTTGAGGCACTCCGAGGTCTAGATGGAGTACTTTAAGAATAGTTCAGCATCAGTCATGTGTGCACAGGATTTGTATTAACTTCGGTGTAACTCAAATGAGACTAATCCCTTACTCCTCTGATAACCCTGGAGGTGTACTGTATCTCTTTTCCCACTCTGAGATATTCCCTGCTGACTTGCTCTATTTGCAATGGAATGTTCCCATACTAAAACTGTGTGAGTTTACCAGCACTCACCAAATAGTGAGCTTTAAGCATCCTCCAGCCAGCATGATTTAGTGAACTGTCATGAATTGAGAGAATAAAAATGTGTACGTATTGGTTACTGGTTAATCTGTGATGCTCAATTTCAGAGGCCCTGGAGATGGTCAGGGAAGTGGTTTAGGGATAAACCTCAACACATTTCCATTTCTATTATATATCTCTATATGGAAGAACAACTCACCTACTGATAAAAGGTAAAAACAGAAGAGCTAGTAAAGAACAAGATAAAATGTAAATGCCCCGTGCAGCACAGCATAGTTCAAAGCCCTCTAAAATAAAGTAAATGAGCTGGCAGAATTTAATTGCACTCAGTTGAACCCTGACAAATTTACATCATATTCTTATTTGCTGATAAATGTATAGTGCTTTCTGAGTTTCTGAGAGGCAGAACCAAGAGCTAATGATTCATTACAGGTGTCTTGACCAGAATTTCACTTACAAATTACTCAAAAAAAGGGGACTTTACACTTTGAAATGGGATTTGTCAGGCAACCTAAAATGTGCTTCAAGTGGTAATATCAGTTCACAAATAGAAATGGGAATAAAAAAGTATTTTATTGTCAATGTTTAGTCCAAGGAAGGTAAAAAAAAGATTCCATAAAGGGTTGACATGATACAAAGGTATTTATTAAAACAAATCCAGGTAATTCACAGATGAGAAGCCAAACGAAACAGTGTGTACAACGCAACAACACCCAACAAAGGAACAGAAGCTGAGGGACTTAAATACACAAGATGATGAACAGAATACAAACAGGTATGATCTAATTAATCAAAACCCATGGCCACTAATAAAGGAAAAGAGAGCAAAGGAAACAAAGAGAAACAAACTAAGAATCCATGAAAATGAAACTAAAACAGAGGATAAATATGGAAGAGGTCACTACCTTCATACTGTAACACACATGACACTTCATTTACAATGCACAACATGTAGCCTTTAATTATATCTTCATTGTTTAATGTTGCAATAAAAATGTAAACACTGCGCACACAAGCAATCACAACATGTTTGCTGCTGTACTACAGTTGTAAAAAGAAGACTACAGTTGTACAGTCACAAAGAAGTTTGTTGACAACAATGTCCACATGTCATGTTTGCGCATCTGCATGGAATTGATAACACATACAGTTGGACAGCTGGTAAAGGCAGGCATACCAGGGTAAATTGCATGATGCCATACTTACAGGAGTGTATGCCAGATTTACAGTTTGCAGAAGAAATTACTTATTTCATTACAAACCAACAGACCAATATCAATTGGACGAGCAAACTCAGCCACTCTTCTGACAAACATGACAATGATAATAGCTGGATGATGCTCATGTAATACTAGGTAATGGGTAAATAAAATGTATTTGCTGCAAGACACAATAAAGTAAAGGATATAAACTCTCAAGGGCCACTACAAATGGAAGGTTCATCCTGAGTACCTGAGCTATTTGATCTCCAACTTAGACACTCCACAAGAGCTCAATCAATTTGTACGTAGGCCAGAATTGATTTACAGCATACAGCATTATACTTTTCGAACATGCCCTGAAACTGCACATCTGGTGCGATAAGACTGTGGATGTGTCAGTTTTGCCCTGCCATAGAGACACAACAAATAGAGATGCCTTATCTGCACTGCGTGAGGGCTGTTAATAATCAATGGAGGAATGTACAAAAGGAACACCAGTGTGTGAGATGAGCAAAACACTCCCATAAGGTATTTCCCCCCTTATGGGACAGCTGGGGCACCTGATTCACAGAGACTCTGTGCCCAACTTACCTTCATCATACTCTTTATTTCCTCACTACTTTTTGTGCATAATAATACCCCATCTGTGGTCATTGTTGTTAAGTATGCCTACTTGGTTTGCATTCACACTCAGAAAACTTAGAAATTGGCAGCAGCAAAGTGACCTGAAATCATAAATTTTCTTAAATAATTGATCATTTATGTATATATCTTGCTCATGATATGATGCATTAGGTAGTCAAGCAGATTAAATCAGTTCAACATGATTTGGGTCGACTCCACCCTTACAAAAGTTACACATTTGTACCATATTTACCCCAATGGATTTAGTAACAAGCAATCTGAAAATATCTTAAATCTGATTTCTTATTATTATAATTATGTAAACTTCAATTGTGACAATGACAGACATCCCAGTGACAGCTACAGTAATTACCTTTCCAACTGTGCGTTTAATTGTTTTTTATTGATTTATTGACTTCGTAATGATTAATCCAAACAACAGACTTCTTTCTGCTGACATATATTAGACTTCTCCAATCATTTAGTTAACTTAAACCCCGTCCCTCCACAATCAACTGCAAGCTAGCATTAACTTTTGATTGTAACACCCACGTCACAATGTACAGAACAAAGTTCCCATCCTACATTTTTTCTTTTTGATAATTCATTACTCTCAATGGTGATTTACAAGAAGGAAAGATTTTACCTGACTTCCGTTCTATTTTTATGTTGTCACATTCCACATCACACTTGCATTTATTAAAACATTCAAAAATCTAAATTTTTAGTACTATTGTTACAGAATACCCGGGAGGCTGAAGAGTAACAGAAAGATGGTTTTATTTAAGGCACAAGCAGAGGAGCGGGTAGTGTTGGGTAGAGTGATGAATGGGTCCGTGATAGCTGGGTGAAGATGTCAGAGGAGGGAGGTGTACCACACACACGCACGATGGAGACTTTGATCTTCGGAGGATCGCTGGAGAGAGGTAAGTAGAGGAAGAGTTAGTCCTTAGAGTTAGCATACAGGTAAGACCTTGTCACGAATAAGACCGGACGCTGACTGGGTGCGTGTGTGTGGTATTTATAGTACAGATGTGATTGGGTGATGATGAGGGTCAGGTGGAAGTGCTCAGTACTCAGGTGAGGGCGTGCGTTGTGAATGAGTGGAGGTGGAACCTGGCGTGTTTGTAACAGTACCCCCGTCCCCACGGCCCGCTCCTGAGGGCCGAAGACCTCGACGACGTGGTGGATGTCCTCTTCCCCTGGGAGCTGGTTGGTCAGGATGATTGGAGTGAAAGGTGTTAAGTAAGTTAGGATCCAGGATGTCGTTGCGTGGGACCCATGAACGTTCCTCTGGACCATATCCTTCCCAGTCCACTAGATATTCAAGTTGTCCACCACGCCGCCGGGAGTCCAGGATGTCTCTAACTTCATAGGCCGCACCGTCTTCTAGGAGGAGTGGAGGGGGGGGGGGGGCTTCGGTTTCGCCAGGTTCTGTGGAAGGAGAGACAGAGGGATGGTGAGGTTTTAGGAGAGACACATGGAAAGTGGGGTGAATCCGGTACTCAGGGGGTAATTGGAGTTTATAAGTGACCGGATTGATTTGCTGAAGGATGGTGAATGGGCCAATGAATCTGGGACTTAGCTTGCGGCAGGGCAGGTGCAGGCGGATGTCCTGGGTGGACAGCCAGACCTTCTGACCGGGTTGGTAAGTTGGGGCCTTAGATCGGCGAAGGTCAGCTGTCGTTCTGCGTCTGCGTAAGGCCCGCTGGAGTTGGTGGTGTGCCGCGTCCCAGACCCTCTTACTCTCCCGGAACCAGTAGTCGATGGCGGGGACATCCGAGGGTTCACTTGACCAGGGGCATAGAGGAGGTTGGTAGCCAAGTACGCACTGGAATGCAGTGAGTCCGGTGGTAGGTTGTCGAAGGGAGTTTTGTGCGTACTTGGCCCACCCAAGGAACTGGTTCCAGGAGTTCTGGTGGCCGTGACAGAAGGTACGGAGGAAGCGTCCAATCTCCTGGACCTTCCTCTCCGTCTGCCTGTTCGACTGGGGATGGTATCCGGAAGACAGGCTGATGGCCACACCTAGGAGTGAGTGGAAAGCCTTCCATACCCGGCAGATGAACTGAGGACCTCTGTCTGAGACGATATCCTCTGGGATGCCGAAGTACCTGAAGACATGGTTAAATAATAACTCGGCCGTTTCCATGGCCGCGGGTAGACCTTTCAGGGGGAGAAGACGACATGATTTAGAAAATCTATCCACTATGACAAGAATGCAGGTATTATTATCTGAAGGAGGAAGATCAGTAATGAAATCCACCCCTAGGTGTGACCACGGGCGATTGGGAACGGGCAGAGGATGGAGCTTGCCTGATGGAAGATGGCGAGGGCTCTTGGATATGGCGCAGTTAGTACATCCGTTCACGTAGCCGAGGCCATGTTGGGCCACCAGAAGCGTTCTTTAAGCAACGAGAGGGTTTCATTGACCCCCGGGTGACCAGTGCCAAGAGATGTGTGAGTGGAGTGAATGAGTGGAGTGCGTCGTGTCCTGGGAATATACTGATGTCCAGGTGGGCAACCCGGCGGGGTGTTTGTAGCAGGATCGGTTGGAGGAAGGGTCTCGGCGGACCAGGTAATGGGGCAGATGATGACCTTTTCAGGGAGAATGGTTTCGGGTTCTTCGAGATTCCCTTCGGGGGCGTGACACCGGGACAGGGCATCAGCCTTTACGTTCTTTACCTGGGCAATAGGAGATGGTAAAGTGGAAGCGGGTGAAGAATAACGCCCAGCGGGCTAGTCTTGGGTTTAACCTCTTGGCAACTCGAAGATATTCCAGGTTTTTGTGATTCGTGAAAACTAGAAAGGGGCGTTTGGCCCCCTCCAGCCAATGCCTCCATTCTTCCAAGGCCAACTTGATGGCCAACAGCTCCCGGTGGCCGATGTCATAGTTGACCTCCGCCGGGGTGAGCTTCCGGGAGAAGAAGGCGCATGGGTGGAGGCGACTGGGATTCCCCTGCTGCTGAGATTGGACCGCTCCTACTCCGGTAGTTGAGGCATCGACTTCCACGACGAAGGGTCGGTCGGGATCAGGATGGACCAGGAGTGGAGCGGCCGTAAAGGCCTCTTTGAGGGTGTGGAAGGCCTCTGTGGTGGCAGGAGTCCAGGAGAGAGATTTGGGTTTGTTGCGGAGGAGACTGGCGAGAGGGCTGATGATGGTACTGAAGTTTTGAATGAACCGTCTATAGAAATTGGCAAAGCCAAGGAATCGTTGCAATCGTTGCAAAAACTTCTCGGAAATGGTCGATGAAGCTGGAATATGACTGGATAACTGGGTTATTTTGAGTCCATATAGAATCTGCCCACAGTAGTGCTTTACCTTGCAGTTGAGAAATTACAAATGCTTCCTTGGATCTCTCGGTGGGATATAAGTGCGGTTGCATCTCCAGGACCAGCGAGCATTGAAGGAGGAATCCGCTGCACTCCTCCGCCGAACCAGAGTAGGGCGCGGGCCTGGCCATGGGACTGGCGTGAACGGAAGGTGAGGAAGTGCTGGCATCGTTGACGGAAGTGCTCGCTGGTGTTGGGGATGCAGGTTGAGCAGTGAGTGTCCTACGGAGTGCATCGACCAGATCTTGAAAGGGGTCCGTGAGGCTCATGCTTGTGCCAAGTGGTGTTGGTCCGGTCTTCTGTTACAGAATACCTGTGAGGCTGAGGAGTAACAGAAAGATGGTTTTATTTAAGCCACAAGCAGAGGAGCGGGTAGTGTTGGGTAGAGTGATGAATGGGTCCGTGATAGCTGGGTGAAGACGTCAGAGGAGGGAGGTGTACCACACACACGCACGATGGAGACTTTGATCTTCGGAGGATCGCTGGAGAGAGGTAAGTAGAGGAAGAGTTAGTCCTTAGAGTTAGCATACAGGTAAGAACGAGACCGGACGCTGACTGAGTGTGTGTGTTATTTATAGTGCAGATGTGATTGGGTGATGATGAGGGTCAGGTGGAAGTGCTCAGTACTCAGGTGAGGGTGTGCGTTGTGAATGAGTGGAGGTGGAACCTGGCGTGTTTGTAACAACTATGTATATAATAGTATTTTCTGTGTGTGTGTGTGTGTTTGTGTGTGTGTGTGTGTGTGTGTGTGTGTAAAAATTGTAGATAGCACCTTTAAATAACAATTTAAAGACAGATGAGGTCAGGCTGTATTATTTCTTTACATGATAGTTCAGTTGCTGTTGAATTCAGCACCTGTTAGTGATGCATAAACATTTTCATATTTCATATTTACTGGCACTTCACTGTGTATTTACTGAATTCAAAATATGAATTGTGAGTAATTTTGAATAATGATGTTGAGTTATTATGGCAGAACAATGTTGAGAAGGTGCTCTGCGTAGCCAGTTTGGGGAATAAAATGTAAAAACAAAATTACCTTAAAAAAAAAAGTGACTTTAGCATCCCAGTGTGCTTGTTATTTTGCTTTGATTTCCAGGAAGTGGATCAAGAAAATGGACAGTTAAATCCCCCCACCCCCCACCACCACCACAAAATAATAAATAAATTAAATAAACGATTTAAATAGCGTATAACGGTATAACTGATGTTATAAAGATTCTTATCACATCTGCAAGATAGGTATTTCTTAATATGTGTAATAAACATACTAATCAGATGAATGGGCTTCTCACTTGTGCAATCATGTCAATGAGCCATAATGGGATTCTGATTACTGGATCTTTTTGAAGGAATGGCTATCCTTTTGTTTTTATCTTAAATGCAGAAGGCAGTTGAATACGATGGGGATTACTATTGTAGAAAAGATACACCAGGCATTTGTGTGTCTGACAATCTTTCTTTTTTTTCTAACCAAGATCTTCTCTAATTTTGCTGATGTTGATTATATTGTTGCAAGACAGAATAAGAGGGATGATACTGACAACTCACAAATATGAAGGGGAGAAATAAAAAAAACTCAGTATGGTTTCTGTAGGAATGGATGTTTAAGGAATAGTCCTAATTTATTCTGCCATTTTTTCAAACCTGTAAGACTTTTTCTTTTGCAAAATATTTAATGTGTTAATGTTTTCCATCATTGGAAACACTGACAAAAAATAAATAAATAAGAATAATTTGTTTTCCAAAAATGAAGAAAAGGTTATTTTTGGAACTAACTGTGGTAAATGTTGACGTAAAAGATGAAAAAATGTTCTTTTTTGGACGAAATATGCTTTTAAAAGAGCAAGTTCCTAGGATGTGCATTATTGGCTTCTTTCACCATTCCATTCATTTCTGATGGATATAATTGCCACAACAATTTGTGTTAAATTTAAGAGACAGATATATCTGTTTTGTTTGGTGTTAAATCCAAAAGTTTCACCTCAGATCTGCCTATACTGAAGAGAAAAGCAACTTTTAAAAACTTTTTCAAAAAGTGCTTTTGGGAAAACCCCAAGAAATCATCTCACCATGAAATGTTTCAAGATAAAGTGTTGCCTCTAAACTGCAACAGATAGATGTGCCCTGCTTCCATCGCACCCTCCCTCTAGCTAACCATGCAGGCATGCGGAGCAGTCCTCCAGAAGAAAAAAGAAGAAAAAGAAAATGGATTGAGAGTTTGAAATTACAGAATGAAGTATTGCTGGCAAAGGAGACTATACTAGGCTGTTTAACGCTGGTCTTCAACACTGGTCTTGGAATTCAATAATTCAAGAATGTCACACATGAGGCTTTATAGATACTGATAGATGCCATCTATAATGAAAGCTTCTCTACATTACTGTAGAAGATTCCGTTTTTTATTTTTTTTAGTAATTTTGCCACAGTGATGACACTTGGTGTGCAAATAAATAATAAATAATGTTTCAGCAATTTAATTTTACAAATATTTTTTTTATTAATTAAATAATGCTCTTTGCATGTTTTTAACATATCAGCAGAGACTGATTTTAGCTGTACAGTAGATTAAAAAAAAATCTGAAAAAAATGTAATACAATGATTAAAATACAAAATATTTTTATGTAGGTAGCTATAGTTGCCAACATTTATTATTTTTATTCATTTCTCATTTTAATTTAGTTTAACATGATTCATTTAATTTACTAATAACTAATTATGTAAGCCAGCATTTAATAACATTTAATCACCTTTAATTCCGTGTCTACATACAACAGATGTTACTGTACATCATCATACTGTAACTGTAGGTAGCTATGACAAGCTTAGTTTAAGAGATTTTGCTGATTTCACAAGATGAAATGAACATGATGGTGCCTCTTAGTTCACTGGTCTTTTCAAATCGGGTGCATGTCATGATCAAGGGCCAGATATCTCTGAACAGAGTCCTCAGGGTATAAGACATGCTCAGAAGTAACCTATTCTATTTAAGTTTACTAAGTTGAACAAGAAATCAAACCTTGATGTGATACATAAAGGAATGATATACGAGGAGTGAGGAATTCAAAGAGAGATGTGAAAGATTTTGTAATTGTATGTCACATACAATATTTACTTTCTGAGTTTACATATTCCATATATTTGGTTCAAATGCTTCATTGTTCAAAACACGGAATGGAAATTCTTGCTTGCTTATTTTACTTCTGGTCACTGGAGAAGGAATCAAAGTCCATGTAATGAAAATCTCTTTTAAGCATGGATGGTTTTCCCATAAGGCAGGAAGCTCAATCTTCTGGATTAATCTTGTCCTATTCACTAGCTTCTGCTGTAGTGGAGCTCCAACCGCTTGGCACTGAATCTAGAATCTTCAAGTAAGATTTCTGATATCAAGATTTTCAGACATTAATTATTTTTTTGATTTTCTCTGGTTATTGGTTTCAGTGTCTGCCAAATTTATTGCAGGTACAAGCTGTTGGGTTGGTTCTTTCTGGTCTGTTCTTCTGTGGCAGTAATTGAAATATTAATTTTGCAGATCCAAGGCTGCCCAACCATGAAAAATAAGTAACTCAAAAGCTTAGAATAAACCTCTCCAAAGATTATTGCCTTTGTATATCATTTGAAAATGAGTACAGGGAAAAACAAAAAAATACATATCTAATATTAAAGGTTTAGTTCATCGAAAAATCGTAATTATGTTATTAATAACTCACCTTCATGTCATCCAAACCCGTGAGACCTCCGTTTATCTTCAGAACACAGTTTAAGATATTTTAGATTTAGTCCAAGAGCTCTCAGTCCCTCCATTGAAGCTGTGTGTACGGTCTACTGTCCATGTCCAGAAAGGTAAGAAAAACATCATCAAAGTAGTCCATGTGACATCAGAGGGTCAGTTAGAATTTTTTGAAGCATAGAAAATACATTTTGGTCCAAAAATAGCAAAAACGACGACTTTATTCAGCATTGTCTTCTCTTCCGTGTCTGTTGTGAGAGAGTTCAAAACAAAGCAGTTTGTGATATCCGGTTCGCGAACGAATCATTCGATGTAACCAGATCTTTTTGAACCAGTTCACCAAATCGAACTGAATCGTTTTAAACGGTTCGCGTCTCCAATAAGCATTAATCCACAAATGACTTAAGCTGTTAACTTTTTTAACATGGCTGACTCTCCCTCTGAGTTCAAACAAACCAATATCCCGGAGTAATTCATGTACTCAAACAGTAAACTGACTGAACTGCTGTGAAGAGAGAACTGAAGATGAACACCGAGCCGAGCCAGATAACGAACAAAAGATTGACTCTTCTCGAGTCAAGAACCATTTCAACCAGAGCTGATGATACTGCGCATGTGTGATTCAGCGTGAAGCAGAGCGTCTGAACCGAACTGATTCTTTTGGTGAATGATTCTGAACTGATTCTGGGCTAATGTTATGAGCGCGGGTAAACTGAGGCTTGAATGAAGGGCAATCATCACCAATGACGCCATTACGTCGAGCGCCAAAACAACCGGAGAACCGTTTTCTTCAACCGGTTTATTGAATCGAACTGTCCGGAAGAACTACTGGTGATCTGAAAACCGATGAGTCAATCTTTTGTTTGTTATCTGGTTCGGCTCAATGTTCATCTTCAGTTCTCTCTTCACAGCAGTTCAGTCAGTGTACTGTTTGAGATTAATGACAAGTGGCTTTGGAATTAATAACTAGCTCAATCACCAAATCAAGTGCTTACCAGTGAATGTCTTTAATGTTTTAATCACGATACATTTTATGTGTGTTGCAAGCCATTTTTAATAGAGGAATAGCTTTCCAAAAAAGTAGACCTTGACAAAAGGTGATCGAGGTCATCCTTTATACATGTTCTATGAGTGATTGAACTACACAACAATAATTTCTAAGTGGACACGAGGATTTTATGAAAGGCAATGATGTTCTTCACGACTGCATTTAATTGTATCTATCTGCTTTAGAAACTAAAAAAGGGATTACAAGTTAAGTTATGACATATCGTGACTTTTACTCCCGTGAAACAAATGCATTTGAAATGACTGAGATGAAAGTGGTCTTGATTCTCATTTATCTTGAAAAGCATCTGTTATTGGCCATTAGTGTTCTGACCTACCAGGCGGATCTCTGCAGTAGTTCTGTTTCTTGGTCCAGCTCCTCTGCTAAAATACCAGCTGTGCATCGAACGCCTACAACATGCTTTTAAAAGCATCCTTATAGCTACCCAAAGCAGTGCATACTCTGCTGTAAATGATCCTTTGCTGAATGTGGAATATATTGTTTCAATAGCAATATTGTTTTTCTGGTGAATAATGGAGGAGGGGAATGTTTGTCTTTGTGAGCATTTACATATTTAGAAATATGTCACTGGAAATATAGGCAGCCAACGTCAGAATGCATATTAGCATATAAATTTGGTCAATTCATATTCTGAAATTCTGGAATATAAATATACTAAAGTGAAGATTTATCAATTTATAATAAGAATCTCTCTTTGAAGTTGAATAGTGATTTTTGGTGCGGCGGGGGGGAGTAAAATAGCAATTACTGGATTGAAATATTCAGTGTGAGATGAGGATGGTGGTAATAATGGAGTAAAATTTGATCAGTATGACATTAAATTATTTCTATAGAGCATAGTTGAGGAAAGGTTTTTTTTATGGATGTGTTTTACACCTATGAAGAGGGGAGGCATTATGTTCTATAAATCTAAATCACAACAATAAAACACTAAAAACAATAAAAATGTGGCACATGGCGCTTTAATCTAAGGCTCATCAATCATCTTCTTGATCAGATTTGCTATCACTTTTAGTTATATAAATCATGTGACAAGTATTTTTAAAGGAGAATGTGTGCTAGATAAGGGCTTGGTGTGACAGCAAGATTATCAGTAAAAAAATACTTAAATGTCAAAACATAAGCTACTGAATAAATATTAAATGGGCTGTACACTTTAGGTCCTCTTTATATAATTTAGGGGTAGAATTTTATCTTTTGTACCTTAGGATATCAGTGACAGCTTTGTACCTTGTTTTATACATAGTGTATAAACTACTGTTGTCAGTGTTACTAATTTTATACTTCACAGAAAATAGTAACAGTATATGGGTTTGGAACAAGCTGAAGGTGAGTAAATGAGACAGACTCATTTTGGGGTGAACAATCAGTTTACATCAGTGTTTCCCTGCAGTTATTTTGAATTAGTAATTCAAAGTGTGAACCATTCCGTGAGAAATGCTCAATGAAATCTAAAAGAGATGAGAGAGAGAGAGTTTTTCAGCAGTATCCCACAAGCACATCTTGTCTTTATCTTTTAAATAATTTACCTGCAATCTAAAAGCATCTTACTGAGGAGGTTTTGTAATATTCAAATAGTGTATTTTTTGCTGGATAATGGAAGGGAATTCTCTCCATTTGTGATCAACTCTCTTTATCCTTCTGCCTTGGATTATGATCTAATCGCTGAATTTAATTGAAACTGCATGTGTAATGAAACTGCTTTAATTGGTAGAGGCTAGGTCAGTTCATTCTTTCAGTATTTGTCACTTGAAGCCTGTTGAAACAGGATTGGGCATCTTTATATTCAATGACATTGTAGCTGTGCCAGTCATTCAGTCATTCACAATAGATTGTGTTTCATACTGTTCTGCAATTAGTTGATGGAAATCTACATATTACAGCACAGCAACATTATGGAAATTATGCTAATATGCTTAGACTTATTTGTTCAAAACCTGAAGGATATAGGATTGGCTTGTGTTTGTGTAATGTAAATTCAGAGGCTATTTAATAATGCAATTTCAGAATAATTGCATATTGCTAAACCTGGGAAATTGCGATAATGGATGGATTTCTTGAAAATTCATCAAGGCTGTAAAATAACAAATTCATTTGTGCACTAATACTAATAATGACTGTGTGCTTGGGGACACTTTTTTTTTACTGACATTTAAATTACATTGTGAATTTTTCATCTATCTATCTATCTATCTATCTATCTATCTATCTATCTATCTATCTATCTATCTATCTATCTATCTATCTATCTATCTATCTATCCCAACAGTACAGATGAATTCAGTGTGAATCATTCAAAAGCACAGAATCGATCACAATCTAGTACTCCGAAAAAAACAAAAGGTGTAAAACTGACATTGAAAGAATTCTTACTCAGAAATGTGCTTGCAAATTTCACAAATAATTACAAAGAAATGACATGCAACGCTCTGAACTGAACATGGCATTTTGAAATAGAAAAAACTTAAATAGTAATTTCTTGTAAAATATATTTGAATAATTTTGCAGTAGTTCTGCTGTTGCTTTATTGATAGTACTATTTTCAATGGAGGAGCACAAAAAACTGACAATATTATATTTAAAACGTAAGTTAACTATTCAATATGTACTTTATTTATTGTAATGTTGTATAAAGGCAATATCACATCATTTATTTGTTTTTTCTTTAGAAATGAGTGGAAATTTTCATTTGAATTTCAGATTTCAAGTTCAATTTCAAAAATTGAACAGGATTGTTGCTAGCTCACATCTCTCCTGACATCTTTGAATTTCAAATAACTTGCTGTTGTCATTACGTAATAGTACCAAACTGGAGACCATTTTGTAGACCTACTGGAGATACTAAATACTAATTCTGAAATTCAACTTTTTCCTCTCTTTCTAAACAAAAAAAAATTGAATTAAATAAGAAAAAAATAGTGTAAATTTGTGAACTCATACTTTTAGACAGCATATATTTAATAATCCTAGAGGTGACCATATAGATACTTCAAAATATCAATATCTTGTATTCAGCAGTGTTGTTTTCTGTATGCACTTGCTCGTGTCTTTGACACATTCCACTGCAACATTTGGGTCAACAATCCTGTCTGTTCACACCGAGTAATGGCACTTAACCCTGCTAGCTCCAGGGAAACTGTCCCTGCTATTAGTATCCAATTGCAATTTCAACAGCACCCGATGGAAAATTTCCACCAGGTAAAAAATATAAAATGGAATGCTGCCTGGTTTAGTTAAATCCTCTGCGAGAATATAGCTTACAGATGGTGACTATCTACTATTTAAGCTTCTTCTTCTTCTTCTTTTTGAGATCAAATTTTCTGTGACAACCAAACTCAGGTCAGACCTTCAGGATGTTCTGATGCTACTGTATATGTACAGTATGCTGTATCTTTTCAAATTTATCAGACTTGTGGTTTTGTAAACCGGATGATTAAATCCGTGAAAAAAAAAAAAAAAACCGCTCATGCTTTCACTGAGGGGGTTAAAACTTGATTTAACCAGGCAATCTAGTAACACTAGCAAAGTCTAGCAACTAGCTTGTCATGTTAACAATTAGTGTAATTTTAACTGTAAAATATTGTAAATGAAACGGGGAAAAACTGTTAGTAGGTAAACAGTAAGTTCCTGTACTATATAGGGAAAACTGTAAATTATCTAAATATATTTATATATTATATTATATATTTATTCATTTAGCAGATGTTTTTATCCAAAGCGACTTACAGATGAGGACAGTAGAAGCAATCAAAAACAACAAAAAGAGCAATGATATATAAGTGTTATAACAAGTCTCAGTTAGGTTAAAAAAAACATTAAATTAAATTAAATAGACATTTCATGTAATTTTACAGTAAACGATGTATAATTAACAGTAAAAACTGTAAACTAATATTCCCAGAATTCCCTGTGTGACACTCCACATTTGAAAGTATTTTGTTTAAATAATCATGTTTCTTAACAGTTTTGTTTGTTATCAGTTATATACATGTGGGTTTATTTTTACATCTTCTGTTTGTTTAATGTATGTTAATTGCATTATTTGATATCTTGATGAAGTTTAGTGATTGAATGACTCTGTACACCTCCTATATATTACTGTAGTATATACTTCAGCTTGTGGAAAAGCTACTTGTGATGAACTGATTATTCATATTGCTGTCTCTTTTACCACCTGCATTACTATGGTGGTTGTCAGTTTATTTTAAAGATACAAAATAGATTTAAGTAGTGTGCATTGTTGAATTGACTAGTTTACACAAATTTTTTTGTTTGTAAATTAATTTTATACTGTAAAATGTACAGTTTTTTTTTGTAAATGGTTTTACAGCTTTTACAACCACAGCTGCCAAAATTGTTTTGTAAAAACTACAGATTTTTATTTTCAGTGCATGTTCTAAAACATGCTCATCACACAAGTGTGTAGCGTATCAGACCCGAACCAGATAAATTAAAGAGTCAATCAGGTCCATGGTTGAAACACGAGCCAAATTCCTCAGAAAGGCAACAGGAGGTCGTAAATCATTCCTAGTGCCACAAGTCAGAAGCAAGATAACCAACCAACCAACTCTTTCACAGAACAGTTTTCAACATTAACACTATCAGAACAATTATTGACAATTTCAATTTGGAGAAGAGATTGTCAAATTTGGGGCAAGTAATCAAGATGCAATGCCGGCCATCACATGTAAACCCATGAGAGTAATAAACAAGATCATTGGATTGACCCCCCTCCCCCCACCTAGCAGAACCAGACTGAAATTCCTAAGGGGGGCCTTTTAACCTCTGGTTTTCACAGAACATCCTTATGTCAGAGAATAGCACAGGAACTGTTTTTTTATTTTTATAGATTTACATGCACCAAAATGAACTCAAAAGGACTTATAAATGAATATCAGTCCATTGCTTAACTCCATATTCATTTATATGTAACCCACACATTTGACCATCATGTTTATAATCTCTTATTGTGCATGTCTTTTAATAACTATTTGATAGCTTAAGGATTCATATTCATGTTTCGTATGTACGTGTTTGAATCTGTTAGCTTGAAACATTCCTGACCATCAGTTTGTTGTCAAATATATCATATTCTTGTTATAGGAATCATTTCCAAAATTATACCCTGCAAGAGCGGGAAAACTCGGACCACATGCTTGATAAGATAACATATGATTTATGATACCCCAGAGCAAAGACAATATCTAATTGGTCAACACAACATTTGAGGTGTGGCCAAAAGGCCAGTTTAAATACTCAGGACACCATCAAATTCTGCTTTTAGCTTGTAGTTTGCTTTTAGCATTTGCTTTTCAGCTGCTGCTTTAAGTCTTTTAGCGTTCTTTGAGCGCGGTTCCAGTGTGCGTCAAGTTCATTTCTTAAACTGCCGATCTTGTTACTGTACTAATTAATATTGTTTTCACTATAGTTTGGATATTAATATCCAGTGCAGATTTGATGTTAAACGGCTCGTTCAGTGAATCGCAGGGCATTTCAGTGATCAGCCGTGTAACAGTGATTTGGTTCAAATTCCCTTTAAAATCTTAAATGATTCCCTTTGCGCTAAATTGACTTGTTTCCCTTACAAGTGTCATGATCATTTGATTTTTTTTGTGTGTTTTTTAAAAGCTTCTTTTTATTCCCCGTGCATTGTAATCATTATCTACAAGACATTTCTCTTTAAATACCTAAAGATTATGCTGCCTTTTAGAGCAAAAGGCCGACTGAGAGCTGAATAAGGACCCAAAAAGGTCCTTCAGTCAGTCAGCCAATAAAACACATTTTGCTCATTTGATGTTTGTAAACCTTTTTTTTTTTGCAGAAGTGACGTGTCTTAGAAAGTGTCTAAACTCATGGGTAATCTGCTAATGTTGTAAATGTCAAAGTTGTAAATCACTGCATGGTGAAAAATACAGTTCAGCGGTGGGTTTCTTTCCTTAAAATATTGTTCTGTTCAGACTCATTACTAGAGAATGGCTTGACCTACAATGAAATCTATTAAAAGTAGATTTAAAAAGACAAACACTTTACTCACTTATCACTTGTGATAAATCGAAACAGTCGAGCTCATTTGTGGGAGGAAAGTAAGATAAATCTTAACATGAAAGTTATGATACTGCAGGATGAATTTGACAGTTACATTATTCTCTGCAGCTCAGACTAATTAAGGGTTCTTGATTAATGACAGCCTTACTACAGTAATATAAAAACAATAAGAAATCAATTATCCAGTCTTCTAAGGAGCACCCTTTCCATTTAAGGTGTCAAGATGCTAATTAACTATACCACAGAATTTATGGGAGCTTGTGTGTGCATGCATTTTAAAAACACTCTACTGTGACAACTACTTATCTGTATGTGGGTTTGGAATCAATTGATGGGTTGGTTTTGCAATTTGGGGTGAATGAATGAATCAGTAAGCTGTAGAAGCCTGAATTATTTTTGCGTTCACATTATTTGTATTTGTAAAACAGATACAATGTTCTTGAAAACTTGATTTAAAAGGATTAAACCTAACACTCACAATAAGGAATTGATGAATCTCTGCCAACAGTGGTTCAAGCTTGTGTGCAATGTGACAAATGAGTCATATCCATAACAGTGATGAAACTGTTGTGCACTATATAGACAAAATATTGTAATATATATTATGCAATATAAAATATAGAACTATAATTTCTCTGGAAATTTTTCTGTGCTGTTTCATACTGCATGTATTCACTTATTTTCTTCTTGTGCAATGTGCTCATGTATAAATATATAAATCTATTAATGTTTTTAAATCAAAGGAATGGATGGTTTAATGGCAAGCCTGTGATGTAAAAAGAAAGTTAAGCCCCAGGCATAAAAAATGTATTTACCTCCACTTTTTTGCAGGATCGATAAGCCATTAAAGGTTTCCTACAACCTTAATAAGACATCCACTGAACTACACGAACCCTCTGCATGTTCTGTGTGTTTATTTTCATGCCTCTAAGCTCACAAAGCACTAATTTCAGCTCAGTGAATTGGATGATGGGATAAATTCAACATCAAAGTATTAAGAGTCAAACAATTTGCTTGTAGGTGCATTCGGGTTTTTTGCACTGCATTGGCCAAGTGGTGATTTGACAATGGATTGGAGATTGGATTTGGCTCCTAGCACCCATTGACAGTAAATGCAGAGCATAGTCTTTAAGCAAAGCAATTTTTCCTTTAGCCTTTTGATTGGACAATCGTGACCCTAAGTGGTGTGCCTGAGCAAACAGAAACATTATGGGTCATGTCAAGTTGCAACTTCATTCTCTTCAAATTGTGACATCATTATCGATGTTAAAAAAATTTTTTTATATGCTTTTAATATACATAAATCATGAGCTTCTCTTTTACAATTTTAGCAAAGATAATGGTATGATGGTAATTGACCCTTGCACCACAAGCAGCTCTGACATTTTAAGCAGTTAATGTTTATTTCAAAATAAAAGCCCATTAAACTGTGGCAACACTGTTTAATGCTAGTTCTCTATTACCCAGCCATTGCACATCATGTTGTTGTGTGTTACACCATCTTCTTGAAACTTCATGAAGCACCGAAGTAGCCATCTATATTTCCTTCATCCTTAGTGCTTCTGAAATATGCAATTTGCCAAAATAAATAAATAAATAAATAACAATAATAATAAAATAATAATAAGTGAAAAAAGTGAAAGTAATAAAAAATATAGTTTTTTTTTTCTTTTCCCTTAGATATTAATTACCTATCAGTTTCTAATAATGGCAGTTTAGATCAAATAGTCTGAAGGTGAGCAAATGTCTTTTTTTTTTTTTAGTGTAATGATTATTGGACATTGTTTTATTCTGAATAGAGCTGCATTATCACTTCACCAGTAACGTTATCATCATCATGATAATCATTACTGTTGTTGTTATTGTTCTTATTATGGTTGTTATTATTATGGTAAAATATTTAAAAAACACATATTTCCTATACCTTGTGTTGACGTATTTGCTGTACAATAATTGGTCGCATTATGTTTACGTTCATTCGTGTATTTATTAAACTTTTATTTTGATAGAATATTTAACCCTGAACTACACGGACGTTGGTCCGTCACGTGTATTTTTTTTCTGGAACACAGAAGTTGTCGGTAAGTGAAGAAGTTGTCAGTAAGTTCTTCGACTGTTCGTCATTCTTGCATACAGGCTTTGACATTTTTACTGACTATCCGTTAAGCATTAATGACATTTAAACGTGAACAGCGATTTTTTTGTTTATTCTAATTCATTCGCTCGTCACGTGACACGCTCGCTACACATAATGAAACATAAACAAATCAACGTCTCATAATTCATGATATATCTATGTGCTCCGGGATTAATCGTACACTCCTGAATATTCATCACCTACAATTACCCATCAACAGATGATCAGGTTATTTGCTGCAAACGAGAACTGCTTTATAAACTCAATTCATGCAGGCTTTGTTAAACTGGGATATAAACAACATGACGTTTCGAGCTGTTCAGTTTGACTTTAAACGTTTAAATGTGTTATCCTTTATAGAATATATGCTTTTTTCTCTGCACGTTTAGGTTATTATTGAAGACAATGGGCCGTTTGGATGGGAAAGTGATAGTCCTTTCAGCAGCAGCACAAGGCATTGGAAAAGCTTCTGCTATAGTAACTATTAATTTTACACCCATTTCAAAGATTTCACGTCCTCCTTACAAATCTAAAAGTTTGCTGCACTTTACTGTGGCTTATTGACAGCCCTGCATGCCACTTTGATGAGTATAATAAATGTATTTACTCTGAGGGTTTACAATTGCTATGTTTTTTCCTTTTGAATAAAAGCTTGCCATGTAAGGACTGTCAAAATGACATTTTAAGGCTGTCAAGTGTAGACGCAGAATTCTTGGACACAGTAACTCTATGAAGAATGCTGAAACCAGCTTGAGGGGAGAATGTTTCTAGCTTTTGCAGCCTATTTTTCTATTTTTACAAGCATTTTTAATTTGAAAATGCTAGAATAATCGTTAAGGGGGGAAGCATAGAGTGTCTCAGATCATTTAGACAAATTCTCTAAGAGTCAACAGCACGTTATCAGCAGAGCGCTGGAGGTGGTTAAGATGCACACCTGCTAGGTGAATACATTTCCATATCAATTGAATATTCAAATGAGTATTAAATGAGAAAAAACTACAGATTGAGGAAACACTGTAGCCCTGAGCCAGTTGGCGGATCACATTATGGGAACAAATGCCATTTAACGAATGGTCTTCAAACGAAACCTCACCAGTGGAGTATATTGAAAGTCTAGATATGGTAGGATTTTACATCGGCCCAGGCTGCTGTGTGCACTAACCCTGCTCAATTTGAGCAATAAAATATCTGTTATCAGGAGAAATGGATTTGATGAAAATTTTGCATTACATTTGTCCATCTTATCGTGAAAAGCTCAAATCAGGTTCAGATATTGAAAAAGTTAGTAAACATCTTGTGTGATTTCAATAGTAAGTAGTCATAGTCATAATGCACGTTGTCGTTTACTGACTTTAACTGTAGCATCATTTTAACAGGCTTTTGCCAAGGAAGGTGCCCAAGTCACTGCTACAGATATCAACGGGGAGAAACTTAAAGAGCTGGATGGCATTCCAGGTAACTCATTGACTGGCTGTGTATTGCCACCTAGTGGGAGTATGTGAAACAAAAACTTTTATAAATATAAACAAGATTCTAATGTTGTTTCCTAGCTATGTATTGAATTTCTGCAATCTTTATCTTTAGCTATCATATCTGATTTTGTTTTTGCAAACTGATCAGATTGAACAGATTTTTGACTATTCTAAAAATGCTAATTTGAAACATTTTGAGTGACGATGATTATAAATAGTGTGCACTCCACTGATATTGGCATCTTTGGTGAAATATGAGCAAAGATGGCAGTGAGAATAAATCTGCATCGTTCATCCTTTTGATCTTTCATTCAGAAAAATTCAGAAAACTCTAACCTTTCATTGAATTAACGACTCCCGGCAGAAAACAATAGGCCCACAACATTAAAGATCCAGCAGTATATTTAAACGTAGGCATGGGGTACTTTTTTTTATCCCTGTTTACACCAAACCCATCGGGTGTTTTTTTTTTTTTTTTTTTTTTCTTTTTTTTCTTTTTTTTTTTTGACCATAGAAGCCAGTTCTTCTGAATATGCTGGAGTTTGTTTTTGGATGAGCAAAGAGGATTTTACTTTTATTGTAGGGGCTGTTTGATATATATATATATATATATATATTTTGATATATTTGATTATATATATATATATATATATATATATATATATATATATATATATATATATATATATATATCTCTCATACCTCCTCATCGTGTATTAGGATGATACAGACACACGTCCTCTTCCAGACAGATTTGTAACATCTTGAAATGATTGGAACTTCTTAATTATTGCCCTAAAGGTGGAAATGGTTTTCAGTGTAAATCATAATACATTTTCTTTCAGGATTCTTTCATGAATAGAAAGATTAAAAGAACATTTATTTGAAATATAAATTTGTTGTGACTTTATACATGTCTTTACTGTCACTGTTGAATAATGGTGGTGTTTATAAAATCATATTAAATGTATTTGTTTGTTTGATTTAATACAGTTGTTATTAAACTCCAATCCTAAATTTAGTGATGGACATCTGGTCCATGTGTGTGCTTTTTAATTTAATTATCTTTGATCTTTGAGCATGTTTAGATAAGATTTTCTACAAAAGGGATTTCAAAGGCTTTTGGGCCTTTTTTATCCTCCCTTTTCATACTGCTCTGCTTTGCCACATAATCCCTTTATTTTGGAAACAAATTGCTTTAGTTCAAAGGTGCTTCTCTTCTCAGGCTTCTGTATGCTCTTCTGAATCCTTGAAAGTTCTTTTATTCCCTTATTATTATTATTATTATTATTATTATTATTTTTTTTTTTTAGGGATCAAAACCAAAGTTGTCGATGTTACCAAGAAAGACCAAGTGGAGGCCCTGGCCAAGGATTTTGACTATGTGGATGTGCTCTTCAATGTTGCTGGGTTTGTATTTCTCATTAAAAGCAATGCTTGAAGCCATATAGACACACAAAAATGGAATGTTGTATGGAATTTCTGTTTGTTGTCTATCCTGCCTAGTTTTACCTTCCAGAAATCACATTTCAGAACACATGGCACAAAAAGCTTGACTTATTTCATTTTTGGGTGAACTGTTCATTTAGCGCACACACTCTCTCTCATTCTTCTTTTTTTTGGCACAGATTTGTCCATCATGGCTCAATACTGGAGTGTGAGGAATCAGATTGGGACTTTACTATGAACGTGAATGTCCGCAGCATGTACCTGATGATCAAGGCCTTCCTGCCTAAGGTCATCTTGTCCTTCTCCTGTCTATGATTATTCCAGAACACCTTAAGATACTACTTCTTTTTCCCATTATCCCTGGAAAATACCTTCATGTTTAAAGATTATATTTTCATCCCCATCTTTTTTGTTCTTTGGGTTAATAGCACAAAACAGATGCCTATCATGCGGTTTACTACTTAATCCCTATGATGGCATATATTTACTCAAATGCTTGCTCAGATGTTGTTGTTGTTGTTTGGGTATTTTTAATGAAATATAAATGTCAAATAAGTATAATTTTTATTAGGGCTGCACGATTAATCGCATGCCATTGTCATGCGTGTCTCTTTAGTAAAGCTGGTTCTGTGATTAGTACTAAATATCCATCACCTGCTTACGGAGCGGCACTTAATATACAGAGCCGTAGTTTGCTGACAAGCTATGCAATATCGCGTTCATAACCGAATGCGATTCATCTGCGATTATGAATGCGATATTGTGTAGCTTGTCAGCGACATGAAAGCTAGCTCATAAAATAATGTTTTTGAAAGAAGTCTCTTCATACAGTTATACAATTAGTATGCAGTTTTAATGCATCTTAAAACGTAATTTATTCCTGTGATGGCAAAGCTGAGTTTTTAATATGCTGATTTGGTGCTAAAGTAAAACTTCAAATATCATTATTAATGTTGAAAACTTATATATTTTTCAAGATTCTTTGATTAGTGGAAAGTACAAAAGAACATTTGAAATGGAAATCTTTTGTAACATTATAAATGTCTTTACTGTCACTGTTGATCAATTTAATGCACCCTTGCTGAAAAAGACTTAAAAAAAACGTATTGAACTTTTGAACGGTACTTTACATCTGGTGATATTATCAACATAAGATCCATGACAGCTACATGAATGCAATAATCCTGCTGTCTGTTTTGAAGTACATTACTTTAACCAGTCAGCCCATTTTAACTAATTTCCCTTATATCCATATAGATGCTGGCTCGTAAATCTGGAAATATCATCAATATGGCATCTGTGGCATCTAGTATCAAAGGTAAAATATTTATATTCTGTTGCAACCTATTTGCATTTTCATGCTGAATTATAAATGGTCTGCTGTAATACATCACGTTGGATATCAAGATTTGGCCCTTTGCTCTTAATTAAATGTGATGACTGACATTGTTCCATGTAGCTCTTGGCATTACCCCCATTATCTCCAGTTTGGCTGATGGTAAAATTGGATAAATGCCAGGTCAGGTGAAGTTTGCCCTCTCCAAATTGCTTATCCTTAATTACATGTCCAGGAGTTGTGAACCGATGTGTCTACAGCACGTCTAAAGCTGCCATCATTGGACTGACCAAATCAGTGGCAGCTGATTTCCTGGAACAAGGAATCCGCTGTAATTGTATCTGCCCTGGTATGCTACTTAACTGATTGGTTTCCTATATTAACTTAAGTCTCTTTAACATACCAAAAACGTCCCTGTACCTAATGAGTATATGAGTCATTTTGCTTCTTTTAACCTTTACAGGAACTGTAGATACACCATCATTACGACAGAGAATTCAGGACAGACCTGATCCAGAGCAGGTACTGCTTCCATTACCAAGACATTGCACTATACAGCCAAGTAACCTGAAGCTGCTTGCGTAATTTTTTTTCTTAGTTTTTCTCAAAATGCAAAACTCTTTTAGAGCTCTCGGAAGACAACTAACAACTAACTGAAGCACATCTAGAGATGAGCAATTATAGAGAAGCTCTGGCTTCTCTGAGTGAAAGTTAATGAGGCTTGAAGTTTATTTTACACAATGTTGAAGTCATGCAACAGAAGCAAATGTAAAAAACAACAAAACAACTATATATATATATATATATATATATATATATATATATATATATATATATATATATATATATATATATATATATAATGTATTATAAGGTTTAAAATGACTTTTCTGTTTTAATATATTTTAAAATATAATTTATTCCTTTGATGATTTATATTTATTTTTTATCTTTCATCTCTCAGGCTTTTAAAGACTTTATGGCCAGACAGAAGAGTGGTAGATTGTGCACTGCAGAAGAAGTGGCACATCTGTGTTTGTACTTGGCCTCAGATGAGGTGAGTCTTCAACCATTGTATAATTTTTCTTTTTTCTGTATCATTTAAAATACATCATGTAGTACTGAATGGGGTGTTGCTGTCTAAACAGTTCACTTGGATTAAAAATATAGTTGGATGCCTAAAATTAATAGAACAATTTTTATTCCTGCAGTCTGCCTATGTAACAGGAACGGAAGCCATCATTGATGGAGGATGGAGACTCTGAGGATGTTTTGTTTAATTTATGAAATAACCTTTAACATGCATGCAGTTTGACTTCCAGAGAAATATAGTCACTGATTTTGTTTATCTTTAAAACTTAAATGCTGCAATGGTGCTCTTGATTAAACTTTCTTACTTTCTTTTCGTTCCTGGCCACTGATGTAAAAATTGTGGATGCCATTGCCAAGCTCACTTATTGCACAACCTGTCATCCAATCTTAATCTTCATAAATTGCTTGATTTAAATAATTATAACATGCGAAATGTAATCAACATTTTTTGGGGAATTTGTGTCTTCTATTAGACAAATTCATAAATAAAGGTTGAGATACAATGTTTTTAAACTAAATCCTTGCATCAAAACAATGAGTAATTTAAAACAGTAAGCTTTGAAACTCGGTTGATACCGGAAGCCTCGCATATAAAATAATATGGATAAAGCATTAAACATTGTGGATGTCGCATGATTATGGGATCGTGATAAACCGTAGACTAGGCTCTTGCCTCCCGACGTCTTGTGATTGGACAGTTGCTGTAAGATCTAGCCAATCACTCCACATGAGGTGGGACTTGTCAGAAAAGGGGTTGGGTAAAATAGCACAGCTTGAACCGGATTGGACCTTTCAATTATTAGGGTTGGACCGGACGTGCGGTTAAACGATATTCCAGCTGTCATTCTAACACTTCCGGATGCCTTTTACCGGCTAAAAGATTTGTTGTTTAAATCTGTCCGCGCATTCTGGGATCAAGCGGTGAAATGTTGAGCATTTTTGTTTTTGTATCTGTAAATCTTAGCACATGTCGGTCAGTCACTTGCAGACAGATACTTCCGCATGAGATATGATGGCATTAAGGATTAAAGCTAGTTTCATTATTTCATGTCAGGTAGGCTAATTGATTTATCATAACAAAAACTATACTCATCACACAGAAAAGGCAATGTCTGGATCACAAACAAACAAGATGAACAAGAAACAATGAAGGAAATCAATCTTTTACTATAGACGATGCTGTAAATAAGAACACCTAGACTAAGAACACTGTGATGTCAGTAATGCTATTCAGTGAGTTATTTACTACAGAGACCATATGCTACGCTCTCTTCAGTCTGGTGAAGCACCATATGGCCCGGGCGTCTCTTTTAGTCCTCTCACAATCCGATTAACCTGTTGAATAAACCAGTCGGTCTCTTTTCTAGTATTCGTGTTATTTCCTCTTTGAAGTTAATCGATAGACGGACTCTGTAATCGCGGTTTATATTAACAGACGGAGAGTTGATAGACTTGACGCTATGATCACGTGCCATGGCTAGAAGACTCGAGCTCGGATAGAGCAGAACTTCGGTGTCATGGAGGATGCTCAGTCCAGACCCCTCCCAGCGCCCTCCACTCACTCTCAGAGGACTGAGGATGCAGCCTGCGGCTTGGGAAATCATGCTGAAGTAGGTTATTAGTGCGAATCCCCCACTTTATGATGGTTTTGTCCGTATAATTTCAGTATTTGTTCTATATAATGAGATAGTTGCCTTTTTGATGTTACAGTATGTAGCTAAAAGGTCTCAAACCTAAATGGACAATATACAAGTTTTAACACTTTAAAATAACGTTAATTTACAAATTAACAAACATTTAAATGCTTTATCGAGTACATAATGTCTAGTACATTCAGATATGTATAAGAAAATACACTGAGAGATCTGAGACTATTTCACAATCTTTAATTTAATAATAAAGAAGCTTCAATTAAATTTCTTTTGTTACTTTTTTTATTTTTTATAATTTTTCTTTTTCAACCTCCCACTCAAACTTTCTGCTATGCCATCAGTCACACAACTATAGACTGCTACCAGTCATTCAAACCCATGTGCAAAAGTGGAATAGAATCTGCATTTGACATGAATTTTATGTTTATTTGTCTTTTTACTGCTGCTCATGTACATGTGCACAAAAATGGCATAAAACTAATAGAGTATAGTAGAGTTTAGTCTCTGCAAACTCTAGAAGGCTGCAATATTATAACAAAATCATTGTTTTATATTTTAATAATGATTATTTTTCTAGATTAGTAGACACATTCATAGTAACCATTTTCTATTTTAATATTAGTTAATTTATAATTTCTGTGATAGCAAACCTGAATTTCCAGCTAAAACTTCAGGAAATTATTCTAATGTTATTTTAAATTGTAATAATATTTCAGAATGTTATTGACTATACTGTATTTTTGATAAAATAATTCTTTCTTTCTTTCTTTCTTTCCATCCAATGGGTATAGTCTCAGACATATGGACATGCACCATACAGTATATGCTGCACTGGAATTTTTTTAATTTATTTTTTTGCCAATTTAGATTTTGCTGCAAAGATCACTGCTCCTCTCTTCACTCCTCTTTTTCTCCAGCAGCATCACCTTACTGTCAGTCAGACAGTCCTGGTGGTTCCAAAGCGCTCCGAGAGCCCCAGTCCAAGTATGACTGAAGAGACGATCTATGTCCCTCGACTGGTGTCTTCAGTTGATGCTTGTACTAACACAGACCCTCCGTACAAATGCTGCCCATGGCTGCGCAGACTATGTCCGTGTCCACCCAGAGGCCTGCTAGCTACCATTATCACCAAAGGTTAGAAAAGTTGCAATGATCTTCTAAAACCTGATTATAGAAATTACATGTACTCTACCCTTCAGAAGTTTGGGGTTGGTAAGATTTTTTAAGGTTTTCAAAGAAGTCTCTTGTGCTCACCAAGACTGCATTAATTTGATCTAAAATACATTAATATTATGAAATGTTATTACTATTTAATATACCTTTTTTTTATCCTAATATATTTTAAAATGTAATTTACTTTTGTGAACACAGTATTTGTTTGTTATTGTCCCCTTTGTAGTGTCCATGGCTGCAGTGCTCTTTGGGGTTGTGTGGTCCATTACAGAGAAGGAATGTCTTCCTGGCGGCAACCTTTTTGGCATCGTGACCTTGTTTATTTGTTCTGTAGCCGGGGGAAAGCTGTTTGGATGCATACGCTTCCCAAATGTGCCACCTTTACCTCCACTACTTGGTAGGAGCAATTTCTGAAAACAATAAGGTGTGGTTACATTAGTGAAATTATGCGTGCAAAAAAACTTTGACTGTTGTTAATGTTAACAATGTAGTGATTTGTAAAGCAATGCTTGCACACAGCACAGTTTTCTGTTGGTCAGCATGGCAAGTTCACATGACTAACTCGAACTTGAGCGAAATCTGCATATGGAACTTTTTTGATTGCTATCGCCCATGAAATTTCAGTAAAAAGGGAAGAAAATAATAACTCTGTTTGGGATGGAATGCAATATGTATGGCACAGTACATACTGTATTCTACCTTTTATGTTTAAAAATATATAACCATTATACTATTTCTGTCATGATTACAAAAAAATAGACCAACATATGAAGTCATTCTGATGGTAACTTCAACAAGAACCTTAATTTTGAACTTCTAATTCATAGCAAGTGTTAAATTGTTTTGATACTAATTTACTCTACCGTTCAAAAATGTTTCTATTTAGTAATTTATATTTCTATTCAGCAATGACACATTAAATTGATCAAAAGCAAGAGTAAAGCACATTTTTATTGTTACAGGGATTTCCATTTCAAATAAATGCTATTCCTTTGAACGTTGTTGTTTTTTTTTACAATAAGCAAAATGTTTCT
Organism: Carassius carassius; assembly: GCF_963082965.1. NCBI lineage: Eukaryota > Metazoa > Chordata > Actinopteri > Cypriniformes > Cyprinidae > Carassius > Carassius carassius. The sequence continues at coordinate 29,805,829 of NC_081760.1, forward strand.
TGACCAATATATTAAAATTGAAAACATTTTAAATTGTAAAAAAATATTTAACAATATTGCTGTATTTTCTAATGCAGTAATATAGAATTTTATATGATCAAATGAATGCAGCCTTGATCTATGGCCATAAGAGATTTCTTACTGCCTCCAAACTTTTGAACAGTAGTGTATAATTGAATTTTCCCCACAGCTCTGTTATTTCTTCGTTTTTTCTCAGAGTGGTCAGTTTCACTGTCAGTGTGAGAAGTGTAAAGTTCTGTTTGTGTTATTCAGTTCTGTTGTTTTCTCTGCGTGTGTCCGCAGGCATGCTGCTGGCAGGGTTCATCCTCAGAAACATCCCTGTGGTGACAGATGCAATTTACATTGATGTTAGATGGTCTGCTTCTCTGAGGAACATCGCACTGGGTGTTATTCTGGTCAAGGCTGGGCTGGAATTAGATGGCAAGGTATGAAACTCCACCGACCCCTGGAGAGTTACACCAAGAACATTGCTGCTAACCCGAGAGGATGTGCCTTCATGCTCTTTAGAATTCTCTTTCAGCCAAACACCATATTGTTTTTTGATTTCCAGTTTCATTTCACGAAGGCTTTTCACTTAACTGAAGACTGTCTGAAAAATTAGTTTACATTTTGTTCTAATATATTGCTTTAATGTGTATTTCAGGCTCTGAAGAAGCTGAAAGCTGTGTGTTTGCGTTTGTCCATGTGCCCTCTCACTTGCGAGGCAACCACTATGGCTGTGATCTCCTATTTAATACTGGGTCTTCCATGGGTCTGGGGCTTTATTTTAGGGTAAACCACTGATTTTGATAAGACAAGAAACTCTCTGAAATGTCTACCGCTACCAACCTTATTGCTGCCGTTTCTGCTCTGTAGGTTTGTTCTTGGGGCCGTTTCTCCAGCTGTTGTGGTTCCGTCAATGCTGCTTCTGCATAAGGAAGGATACGGTTTAGAGCAGGGTATACCTACTCTTCTCATGGCAGCATGCAGCGTTGATGACATCATTGCCATTACCTGCTTCACCACCTGCTTGGGTATAGCCTTTTCAACAGGTATGCCAAAAGATATCTAAAAGGTAGCAAATACACAGTATATTTCTAAAATAAAGTAATAACTGAGAGATCAGTGGCAACATTGGCGCCAAGTCAGCTGACACTGAATTCAACGTTCATTTTGATTGTGATATCAATAACTAACCAGTCTAACAGAGGAATTCAAAATGATTTTACATAGATGGAAGACATTTAGGATAGACTACATTGTGCTAAATTCTAAAGTATGTTGTTTTTTTTTGTATAAAATTAAAATCTCTTAAAAAACAGACCACCCTTTTAATAGTGTTTGCATATGAATTATTACATTTTGTATATTAACACATGCAATTGTTGAAGTATTTGAATTTATTACTATTTACTAAATAATTCTTTCTCCAGGTTTTATGGACTTCCTTGGTGTTCGTGGTCTCATTTTATATTGGTGGTCTTTCTGTCGTCCTCTGCAGGCACCGTGTGGTTAAATGTGCTGAGGGGACCGCTGGAGGTATTAGGTGGCGCTGCCGCTGGTGTGGCTTTAGGGTACTTTCTACGTTACTTCCCCAGCAGAGACCAGGTACGTGAGCTACATCTTTATGTTTGAAATGTACATGTTGAGATCCAAAAATGTATGTAGTCAGGGTAACAGTTTTCATGGTTGTTGTTGATTTGTGTCTTTTATCTTACCACGCAGGGAAATCTCGTACTGAAGCGTTCCTTCCTGTTGTTGGGGCTGGCCGTGTTTGCTTTGTTTGGCTGTAACGTGGCTGGGATTCCTGGCGCAGGAGGTCTCTGTGCGCTGGTGCTGACGTTTGTGGCTGGAATAGGCTGGGGGAAAGCTAAGGTCTGAATCTCTCCTCCCTAACACACTAGGGATGTGCGAGACTAGTCGACTAAATGTTTATTATTATTATTTACAAAGGCTACATTTTAGACTTACATTGTTTAATCAATGTATAATTTTAAAAACAGTATATCTGGAGCGGAAAATATAATTATTTCATTTTACCTCTAATATGTATTTACTAATATGCATTCATTTTCTCTTTGTCAGTACTAATAGATCTTTCTCCCTGTTTTCTCAGATCACGTGTCTTAATTTCAATGTGTTTCAGGCTCCAGTGGAAGCGGTGGTGGAGAGGTTTTGGCACGTGTTCCAGCCCCTTCTCTTTGGTCTCATCGGTGCGGAGGTTATCATTACATCTTTGGAGGTCACGACTGTGTGTGAGTCTCATACTCCCAGTTTGACAATTCCCTGTTGTCACGTTACAGTAAAATAGCTGATTGAGCCGATGAAGTTCATCATCTCAAATGTAATGTGTCCTCAGTTCTGGGTATAGCAGCCCTGTTCATCGCACTCACGGTACGCCTGCTTATCACTTTTGTTGTGGTACTGCGAGCCGGCTTTAACCTGAAAGAGAAAGTCTTCATCGCTCTAGCCTGGATGCCTAAAGCAACAGTACAGGTATACTTGTCGAGTCTAACAAATTGACCTTTTGCTTTACTGTGCCTTTATCTTTTACTCAGTCCTTCTATGTATTTTAGACAAGTGTGAGCTAAATGGCAAAAAAATGAAATGCATATGAGATTCTTATGAATACTGTGTGACTGGTGTCAGGCTGCCATAGGCTCTACAGCTCTGGACATGGCGCGCTCCAAGAATGACCTTGAGCTGCAGAAGTACGGCATGGACGTCCTCACTGTGGCTGTGCTGTCCATTCTCATCACTGCTCCTATTGGAGCGCTCCTCATCAGTCTACTCGGTCCTCGACTCCTGCGGAAACCAAAGAACCCTGAGTGGGGTGAGGAACATATACAACCTAGTGAGCTGCCTACCTAGGCTACATTTTTAGGAATCATTGGCAGGATTCTAAAGTCAGAGTTGGCACAAAAATTTAGCTTAGCAACATGAACATTAGTCGCACTTACATGAGAAGTGCTAATTGTGAGGTATGCATGAAACCACGTTAAGGGTCAGATCTAAACTGCATAGCTGTGCGAATGATACTGAAGTAGATTTCTGCAAGTGTCTTGCCACCAAAAATCAATGGATAGCAGCTAATCGATTCTGATAAACATGCGACATGAGATGAACATGGAGATGCGTCACCACAGCTTGCTTAATTTGCATGCTACCAGGTCACCCTTTGTCCTTTTTCACTCTGTTTGTTTTATTGTTTGTACAGTGCTGGTTATTGCACTTTGCTAGTGTGTTAAAAAAACACAAGATGATTCAGCTTCTATAATTGAGACCAGTAGATTCAGTTTGCTTCAAATACATAAACCTGCTTTGTGTGAAAATATGAATAAGCCCTTCTTATAATTAGCCTGCTGTACATGAATATATATATTCTTTTCATAAATAGTATAAATTGTTGTAATAAGTACAGAAAATCTCTCTAACATTTGCATGGTACTATAATTTTTTAATGTGTTTAATTAATGTGTATGTTTGTGTTTCTTGTCATTTTCTGAACTGTAGCTGTCAGTCAAGGCGCTTTATCTGCATCAGAGACCCCGATGACATTCGAGAGTGCCCTGTGATGTGTCTGGAATGCATCTGGGAAGTGACAACCCGACATCCAAGGCTGCTGATTATCCTTTTGGTTTTCAAACTGAATTCTCAAACTCATTGCTGCGAGCCACTGAAGTCAGACTGCAAAAGTGGCAGATGCTTTTCAAATGAAGGAACCCAACTCTCATTTTTTACCTTCCAAGGTGGATGAAAACACTATTATTTTTTTCTAACTGGCTTATGTTTGTGTTGATAGTATTTCTTGGAAAAGATATATATATATTACAGATGAGTCTGCAGTGATTGCATGTCAGCGTTGCTGAAAGTCGTGTAGTGTTCAGTGCTGTCATGACTATGTTCGTAATGGAATACTAGCATACTACTTACTGAGCACTGTTCAGTATATACTGTATACAGCCTTCTATAGTTTTATATTTATATGCACAGCTTGTCTTATATGTCCTCAAGGCCTTTTAGAGAAACTACATATGTATTTTATGATTATGATTCCTTATATAATGTGTATTAAAGTATACAGATATTAGGCTTACACTGTAAGTGGCATGAACTAAAAAGACAAAGATATCATTATGCTATTATGACAACATAATGCCTGATGCTGATGCATCTAAATAATTGTTTCAGAAGCCTTCACAAGTGACGATCGTGAGCTGTGACATAAAATGTATTAAAATAATTAATGTATTAAATATTAATTGCATGGTTTTAATAGCCCCGAAAACAAAGAATTGGACAGTGGAAAATGTTCATTATAATACATGCCTATTTATTTTGCTATTGTCAATGTAAAGCGATGGCTATTTTAAATTGATTTCTTTTTTTCTTATTGAAAAACATTTAACATTCTGATCAAATAATGAGGCTAGAAAAAGAGGTTTCTTTTGATTCACACATCAGCATGGAACTGGAAGGTCAAGTTGAGTATGTTACAGGATAAGAGTATTTCATTTTGGCAAATGTAGTTTATCAAAGTATTCTATATACTGCAGTAATAGTATGTGTAGTAACTATTCCAAACACAGTCATTGATCTGCATTCTGAGATTGATCAGTGTTTTTGCAGGGATCTTGTCAGCCTTGTTACACATGCAGTCAAATACTGCTGTAAAAATGGTTACATTCTGTGTTTACAGTGAAAGAAATCTTTAGAACCTAAAGGATTTTTTTTTTATTAGTATGACAGTATGATTAGTAGAATGACAGCCTAGATTTACCTCGCCATTGCAGTTACTTTCCATGAACCATATTTATTTTTTTCCATATGATTGTTTTCATGAAATGTTGAACATTGAATGTTCTATAGAATCATGAGAAAGGGTATTGGCGATATAACTTATTTTGTGAATAGTGTTAGTGGTTTATGTTTACTGCTTGAAATGTACAAGGTTTTGTGTTGTGATTTGTGTTACAGTAATTGTAATAATTCATGCAGTCACTGTTAATATAAGCAATTAAATGACTACTCTTAAGACCTTATTTTAATATTGTCATCTTTATATATTAAATTGATTTCTATGTTGTATGTGTAGTCTATTTGTAGATGTACAGTATGGCTGCAGAAAATGAATGACATTTGCCTTTTTAGTAAATGAAAGGCAAAACCCCCTGTTCATATTTGAAAGCATATCTTTTTATATTGTCTAATGCAAATCAGATGCAAAGAGGCAGCACTGTTACTTTCTGAGAAGACATTTCAAGCATCGTGTGGTAGAGTTACAACACTTTGTGGTTAAGAAAAAGTACACAGAAGAAACAGAAACTTAGAAAAAACAAGCAGACTGTTAGCATGGCATCACATATCCGCCACTCACACTTATTTATTAAAACAACAGATAATGCGCAAAACAAAAACAGCATTTAGAGTTGAAAAAAAATCAGGGATGTAAAATAAATTGGTTACCTTTTATTTTACAAAAGTCATTTGGCACATTCCAGTTACCATACATACATGTAACTTTTATGAAAACACTTATGAACAGGAGCTATCAAATATGAAACATGGCACACAAAAAAAAAAACTAAACAAGGGATTGTCAAACTATTTTGAATAGGAATGAATGCACAGGTATTATGAATTGTAATTGTTGCAGCATGTTGGTTTAGCTGGAAGTAAAAAAGAGGCCACATGTCTTTGTTACATTATGATAAATATTGTAATATATGAATAATGTATATCAAAAGCTCTGACCAAAGCTTTTGTTATAATCGAATGCAATGTGAAATAGCTATGTACGCAAACACAAGTCAAGTTTAGTATCCAGCACTTGGATACTTTAAGATAATTTAGCAGGCATTATACAACTCTTGTCGGTTTAGGAATAATTCTGCATAAAATGACAAATAAGTAAAAACAACAAAAACTAATCCTAATAAATGTACTTCACATTGAAAAGTTGAAAGTATTTGATTTTTCGTGTTGTCTCATAAAAACGTTTTATCACATGACAATAAAACAGGAAAAGTAAAAGGCAACGTAACATTCAAACTGAATCTAGATACAGATTAAGAATAGAAAAGACACTCTTCATGGCCACAAAGACTGATCGGTGACGATAATCACCATTTTTCCTTATGGCCAAGGTATATTGCACACAAAAATCTACTACATTTGCCAAGTATAAAAAGTAAACACACCAGAGCATTGTAACAAAAAGTAATCAATATAATAAATCAGTGACACTTTACAATAAGGTTCATTAGTTAACATGATTTATCTACTTTAGTTAGCATGAACTAAGAATGAAGAATACTTCTACAGCATTTTATGATCTTAGTTAATGTTAATTCCAGCATTTACTAATGCATTATTAAAATCAAAAGTTGTGCTTGTTTACATTAGTTAATAAACATTAATGAACAGTGAACAACTGTATTTTAATCTAGTAACATTGTTTATTAATCTTTGTCAATGTAACAAATGTATTGTTCATTGTCAGTTCATGTTAGTTAATACATTACATTAACTAATGGAACCTTACTGTAAAGTATTTACCAATTAATCTCTCAGATCAACCATGATTTCTTGAGGATTAAAGTCAAAATTGACAGCTCTATGCGTCTCGATACCACAATCAAAAGTTGGAAATAGTTTTTGGTAAGTACAACAAACTAAATTACAGCAGGTCTTTCAGTGGAGAAAATATGTTTTTAATATGGGCCAAAGCAGGAGGGCTACAGAGTTTTCTTCTTAAGAATAAGTGGACCAACGTTGTCTCCAGTCAGTTCGTTATGCTTTATGTGCGATTTATCGCAAACGGGAAACTGCAAGATAAGAAAGAACAAATTTAGCGCTGATAGAGAGAGTAGTTCTTAGGCACCCTGAGGCTTTTGACAAAAATTACACTTAGAAAGAGGAAGTAGAAAAAAAATGGGGACATATGTTTTCTTATAATACTTTTTTCCCTCTTTGATCTAAATATAAATGTTCTTTTTTTTTTTTGGTGGCACAATTTAGTTTTTCCATGTCCATTTGTCCGCCTTTCTCAATTTTCCCTACTGTTTGATTGCTTGAATCATTGTCCAGCTCCAATCTACAAAATGCGACTAATGCATTAAGACATATTATTAACATTACAAAAAATATTAACATTAAGATCATGATTTTCTGTAAAGCTGCTCAAAACACTGTATTGTGAAAAGAGCTATACATAATTTGACGACTTTGCTGCTGTTATAGTATATGTTCATAGTACATTGATCTACTTTACATTTTCTCATGATATGACCCATTTAAATTCATTTTAAATCTACAAAAATATATTCTCTGTATTTTTCCTCAGGAATCAAACCTCCTACCGTTTTAGATCGCCAGCATCGGCAGTAGCAAACATTTGGAGTCCTCAGGTCCTCTATGTCGATCTCATTCACCACTTTAGGGTTTTCTTTTTGGATCTTCAGATTTATTAGACTGTCTCTTTGCTTTTGCTTTTTGGGCAGGAAGGGCCGGATGGTCAGATAACCCAACAGAGCCAAAATGCCCAATAGGGGTAGGAGCCGCAACCACTCTGAAACTGAGACACGATCAACAGTCATCATAGAGTTTAGATTGGACACTGAATTATCACAATGACTCTTCACAATCCAGTCAGTGAAGGATCTTCTACTCAATGTGATAAGTGTCAGATAAAGTAATATCCAATGATCAACACACTTACAGTACTTACACACATGTGCCTTAGTGATAATTAACCTGTCATGAACTACTGATGGTGGGTTAATTTAGGTGTCTGTACAGACTACTTTAACACATTTAAAGATGCAAATAGTTCTGCGTTTATTGTGCCATCTTTTCTAATACTATAATAAAGAAAAGCATGCTGTCAGATGATCTGCGTATTTTGTTCTTCACATTTTCTTAGACATAAACTCACTAGTGTGGATATTTTGTATATCAAAAGTAGAACCACTTGTGCATTGAGGCACTGCATCTTTTGTATCTTCTCAAGAATTTGCATGTTAGATGGAATATCATTAAAACTAGCTTTTTTTTTCTCCAACCATTTAATTAGCGTTTAACAACGGAAAACCGAGACAATTACATCACTCTTTGTTTGCAGGCATATTTTCCACCAACGCTTGTGACATACTGTATGCTGAAACACATACCTGTGAGTCTCGCAAAACCGCTGATTGTATCTGGAATGGGTAGTTTCTTGAGGTAGGTTGGAAGTTGCGTTTTGATCATCTTGGAGATAGTTTCTAACACCATCTTGAATGACTTTCAGCGCTTCTAATTGAGAGACACAGCAGGATATTTCCTGGGACATTCTACGTCACTTGCGTAATCGGTCGGTCGATGAGAAGTGGGGCTCCTCAAGGCTGGAAGAATATACGTAGCTGTGACCGTGAATAAGCGTAAGTGCACGACGCGCAGTGAAAGCGTCAACCAATCAGCATCTGCAGAGTTGGTTGCGCCCGATTGGTTGCTTTCACCGCTCTACTTACTTTTAGTTTTAATGACCCTTGAACGGAAAAAGAGTCTGGACAATAACAAATTAATATTTCATAAGCAATAATTTTAGTTATATTATATTATATTATATTATATTATATTATATTATATTATATTATATTATATTATATTATATTATATTATATTATATTATATTATATTATATTATATTATATTATATTATATTATATTATATTAGTCAAGCCAGTTATGCAAGAACAACATTCTCCAGCATTCCTTGCGCTTTTGTGCAAATAATGCTCGTTTTTTATAGATTATTTTAAAACACAGAGCTAAATTTTTTTCAAAAGTCACATTAATGCTATGATGTGTTTTAGATATTATTTACGCTCCATGAAGGCGTTTGTTTATCTTCAGGCATCTAGCAGTACTACTATGTGCGCTGACGTTTGGGTCCATGTGTCTCCGGTGCTGTCTATGCTCGGGTGTCATTGGTGAATGACCGAAGATGTCTCATTGCAGGTTGTTTGCTCGGTTGCTCTGTAAGTAAAACTGACGCGACTGTGGTTACATTTGAAACACATCGCTGTCTTTGTTTTAACATTACTCCATCAGTTTCTGTACTCGAGAGAGACATTTATCTCTTATTATTTTCATTAAACACACACAGTTAGCTAATGCTAATGCTGCTGTGGTGGTGTTATCAGTACAAGTGTAACATATTTAACAGTGAACTTCTGAAACGTGACCTTTACTGGTAAATATGCTTAATTTCAAACTCATCGCCAGGTTCACTTACTATAAATCATTTAAAAGATCAGTGTTCATGAACTTGAAAGGTTGCAGACTGACAGCAGTATCTTTTGATATAACTTAACTTAAGTGCTTATTCATTTGTTGGAAATTACAGAGTCTATGTCTTTGCTACAGTTATGATAAATATTTACTCTTATCCCGACAGTGTTCTTTATAATTCGCATGTTGTGAGGTATTAATAACAAGCTGTGTGTTTGCTATAATGTTAAAGTTTTTTTATTGTTATTACTGTAATCTCTGTGAGTATTGCAATATTTTAAACATTTGGTTCTCTGTTAACTTTTCCAGTCTTGCACAATTGAAGTGTCTGTCAATAAGGGAATTTTCACTCACAGAAGTTGACTAACTTCTCTCTCTCTATAGTATGCAGATACACTGCATACCATACCTTTTTAGAAACAGCCATATACTTAATGAAATAACATTTATTACATTGCATTTATTTAACATCTTTAGGTGTTCACACAAAATAGCTTTGCTATTGAGTACAGTAGATAAGCAACTGATTGTCTGAGTTGTTTAAAGTGAACTTTAACCTAGAGAAATGTGCATGGACCACCTAATCTAAATGTGGTCAATAGGCTGTTTCTTTGAAGTCATATTCTCTGCTTTCTCTTCTATTGCATCATTCAGGAGCTAAGTCTTCGCTGATCACTTATAAACATATCGGACTTTATAGTGCAGCTTGGTGCTTTTCAGCCGATGTTGTGTGGTTGACCCCTGTCTTATATCCAAAATATTTGAGGTCATAACCTCTGGACATAAGACCCTGTTGGGAACATGTAGAGTAATGTGAAAAAAACTTCTTAGGCCTAGACCAAGTTTACTAATATAGCTGCCAAGCTGACTTCAAAGCCTGCAGATTTGTTTTTAGTTACCTTGACTTAATTTTGTTCTTACCCTACAGGTCAAACATTTGGATTTAGCATGACCGATTAATAAATAAACTGCAGGCAGTTGGACACAAATATAATGACGAGGGATATAAAATCCAAGATTTATAGAAACATTTGGTCATGCAGCCTTCATTAAGAATAATAATAATAATAAAATCATCTTAAATCATCAATGAACTTTTAGATATATTTTCTGATTGTTGGTTCTTATTCCACTGCTGTTGTGTTTGTATTGGCAGTGCAGCAGGCTGGAGTGAGACACTGTTACACTGGCAACAGGAAGAACCTTTACATCAACAAGAACACTAAAGTCATCTGTCAGGGCTTCACAGGAAAACAGGTGTGTAGCCACAGTCTGCGTTCACCACAGTGCCCTGCATTTCAGCCCATATTAAAAAGTCTGGATTTACCTCTTTTTCATTTGGTTACTAATTGGATGCAGTCTCGCTAAAGGTGGCATGCAACAACAGTTAATCTCACTGTATTTAAACTTGATCAGCTGCTCACCATAACAGACCATAATGGGTTACAAGTAGTGATGCGCTGAAATTTTGGCAGCCAAAAATATAATAATATAATCAGCCAGAAATGAATTTTCTGTTTCAACATTTTGAAAGGCAAAAATCATTGTCCGAAATTTTGGCTTCTCCGATGGTGTGTTTTGAGTGTGTCAGTGTCTGTTTCTTACACATAACATGGTTAAATGACACATGACAGGTAAACATGTCAGCTGTGTGAATGGTAGTGCTGGATTAGCAATATTGCTTTCTCGTTTTTAATTGTGATGAACTAAGGGTTGTCTATGATGGTTTTTAGCTTATGTATTGTCAAGATTTAACAGTCTTGAGTCTCAGCTTTCAAATCTGTCACCGTGATGCTCTTTATTTTTTATTTTTTATTTTTTTTGAGGGATCATTTACATCATGCCACAGATTCTGTTGACACAGTCAACATTTTATTTAACCAAAAATATTTAAAAGTGGATAAATCCAGTTTTGCAAACAGTGAGCCATGCAATGTAGATAAATATGATGTTTTATATATATATATATATATATAAAATATTGTTTTTTTTAACTATTTTTCCATATATATATATATATATATAGAGCTGAAACAACGAATCGATTTAATCGATAAAAATCGATTATTAAAATAGTTGTCAACTAATTTAGTCATCGATTCGTTGCTAAATAACTTTTATTTGCCGTAAGCGGCTCATTTCGTGCATATTTCAAATCTGCGGTGACCAAAGTGTGGCAGTAATGAGCCACCGGAGGTTTTACTCAGCCAGTACAGCAGGAGAAGTAGCGAATAGCCAATAGCTGGCCTCGTTTTATGTCACGTGCTTCCCGAACAGCGTCTCTGCAGCATTTAGCGGGATGTGGGAGACCGGGAGTACTTTACTTTGAGCCTTCAAAAAAGAAGAGTAACCTGTAAACTCTGCACTACTGAACTGTTTAAGGGGACGTTCACATATCGCGTCTTTTGCGCGCTCAAGTTCGTTATTTCCAACACCGCACCGCATCGAGTTAAAAACATCTCAACTTTTCTGAATGCTGCAAGCGCATCGCGGGTCATGTGACAAGAACTAACCAATCAGCTTCATCCTTTCCCGTAACAACGTTAAAAGCTCAGTCAAGATGAAAGGAACAGCTGATCATAGTTGTATATGGATTTCCGTTTTGAAATAAATTTAGTAGCAGAGCTACTGCAAGCGATTTTTTTGAGCTGCAAATCCATTTATCCTTTGCTGAAATTTCCGCGTCTTCGGGGGGGGGCACGTCATTGTTGCTTATCAAAGGCAGACGCCTCAGGGAAAGGAGGAAAGGAGGAGAAAGCGGCGCGCCTAGCGTTTTCCACGCGTTTTTAGGCACGATATGTGAACGGCCCCTAAGACTTTTATTTGTGCAGATTCTCCAGTACAATGTTGTTTGCAAATGTTTAGTCGTAAAAGCTGATAACATTGCCTTTTAACAGTTAACATTTAAAGCTTTACAAACATGTTCTGTGATCAGTTTGTAGTTTACCAGTTCAAAATTCAGTCGTGCAGCCTAATTATGACTGAATGAGAGAGGTAAATGTTTAAAGATATTTGAAATGCACTTTTTTTCTAAGTATTCACTGCTCTTTTTCACACAGCAGGTTTTTTGTGTGTGACTGTCCAATTTTTTTTTTCTGGACAACCTTCTGATGGATTTTACTTTAAATTGTGAGTTCCATTCAGGTTTCATGCCACTGGCACTTTATTCGAAGGATTGTTTACAATTTCACAGCAAAAGCTATAAAGCTGTTTCCCAGTAAATAATAAAATACAATGCACTGCAATTTTATTCTGTTTTATCCTTATTCTTAGTGAAAATATGTTCTGAAAGATTCCTTAATAAGCTTCGTTCGGGATGTTAAACTACTTTAGGAGCTCTAAGGACTACCATGGTGAAAACATTATTTGAAATCTCCTTGTGAAATTTGCTAGAGTATGGGTCAGTGTCCTGATTGCAGAAGAGTTCGACAAAGGATTACTAACACAATAAAACAACTCCAGGTATATTTTTGATTAGGATATAACAGTGCAAAATGGTTAAAATCTCTTAAAAATCTATGCTGAAGGATAAAGACCATTTATTAATATTTTACTTGGGGAAAAAATGGAAAAAACTAAAATATAAGTACATAAACCGATTAATCGAAAAAATAATCGACAGATTAATCGATTATCAAAATAATCGTTAGTTGCAGCCCTAATATATATATGAAATTAGGAAATAATACCATTTATATGACATGACCTATACAATTTGATATGACTACCTTAAAGCATACTGTTATAGATGAGTTGAGTTTTAGATGTTGTACAATCTTTTCTTGGTTTATTTTATTAGATGAGGATTGTATCTAGATAGTTCTTGATGTCTGCCCCTAGGCCCTTTATGCTAGCATTGCTGGCTCCAGTATCCAGTACCCTAGCTTTTCTTACCCCTGTGATTTATGTCCTGTCTCTCATTGCATTTTTCATGCTCTCCTTCACCCTCTTTCAAACGACCCTTTACTGTAATAAAGGGTTATTATATTAAGTTTTAATGAACACTCATTATAATTAAAAGGGGATGAGGAATGACTAGAGTGTCATTGTGGCGTATTAACTTTGCTGTTCGGCTACATAAGCAAACCATACCTCAAATTAATCGCCACACAGTTAACGGAGGCAGCATGCAAGAAAAACGGCAAAGTTAGCACAGAACTTCAGTGTTAATGAAAGCATGAGAACAAATGATGGTAGAAAAGTTGGCAAGAGGACAGTCTGAGGGGAAATAGATGCCATAGATAGATCGGAAACATGCCAGATTTCTAATTTGTTCTAATTATATTTGTAACATTACAGGTTAGATATTGACGTGGTACTGGTGACCCTTGCCTTTGGACTTTGCGATGTTTCAAAATATGTAATAATTAACATGGATGTAGTGGGAAATGAAGGTTAAAGTTCATAATGTACAATTTCCACTCACTGTTCATATCCCCAATCATAGAAAAATAGTAATTTTCATTTTCATTGATTTTAAAGTGCATCACATAATGAAATTGCATTCAAGTCCATTTCCAGCAATGTTTTTTTCTCTCTCTCTGCAGCAACAACTGAGCACTTTTCATACTCTTTATACTTTTTTTTTTCAACCTATAAGAATGATCAGCTTACACTACCAGTCAAAAGTTTTTGAACAGTAGGTTTTTTAATGTTTTTTTTTTTGTATAAGGTTTTTCTTTTAAACAATTGTTCTGCTCACCAAACCTGCATTTATTTGATCCAACGTACAGTAAAAACAGTTTTGAAATATTTCTACTATTTAAAATAACTGCTTTATTTTAAAATGTAGTTTATTCCTGAGATCACAACTGAATTTTCAGCATCATTACTCCAGTCTTCAGTGTCACATGATCCAGAAATCATTCTAATATGCTGATTTGGTGATTATAATTTTTTTTCAGGATTCTTTGATAATTATAAAGATCCAAAGATCAGCATTTATCTGAAATAAAAAAGCTTTTGTAACATTATACACTATTCCATTCAAAAGCTTTGATTATTCCTTTCTTTTTTTTCTTTTTGGAAAGAAATTCTAAAAAAAAATGTTTTTTGCAAGGATGCTTAAAATTGGATTGAACAAAAGTGATGATAAAGACATTTATAAGTTCTTCTGAACTTTCTATTCATCAAAGAAACCTGAAAAATTCTACTCCGCTGTTTTCAACGTAATAATAAATTTGAGCAGCAAATCAGAATATAAGAATGATTTCTGAAGGATCATGTGACTGGAGTAGTGATGCTAAAAATATAGCTTTGAAATCACAGGAATAAATGACATTTTAAAAATATTTCCAAATATAAAACAGTTATTTTAAAAAGTAAAAAAATATTTGATTATGATTATTTGACAATGATTTCACATTTACGGTATACAATTATTTGTATGAAGGCTTAATACAAAAAAAAAGCTGCATTTAATTTAACATGAACTTATTCGTTTTTTTTTGTTTTTTTCTAAAATATTATATGGTTTTAAATGAGGTGACATAGACTTGGCAAATACATTTTCAATATGTTTGTATGCGAAGACATCTGTTGTGGGCGTTCTTGGGGGTTTTAATGGAGCTTTTTTAATAGTGTTCATATCGATATCGGAATTATATTGTATCGACCGAAATTAAGAAATATATTGTGATATAAATTTTGGCCATATTGTCCAGCCCTACTTTATTAACAACTTCTTTCTGCATTACATCAGTTGTGGCAGGTTCACAAAACAATAAAAAGGTGCTGCATTAATGGTTAAGCTCAATTTGAAATAATAATAATAATAATAATAATAAACTGGGACCTTGTTAAAAGTAAACTTCAGCCATTCCTTCTAACACTAAGAATTTTAGAATAGCAGATGCTTCACATAACCAGCAGTGGTTCAAGGTTTAGTGAACTTTCACACATTCCTTTGGTGTTCAGGAATGACTGGCTAGGAAGTTTTCCGTTTCAGTTACAGTATGTTTTCATAGTACACCAAGCTCTTTCACTCAAAAGTAAGATTTGGTTCTTTGTTATATGTCCCCTTTAATGTAAATGGAAGCTGTCATTGCTTAACATTGTCAAATTATTCTCTGTCCTTGATTGAAAGATCTCTGTTTCCTCTTTCTGTCTCTAGGGCACGTTTCACAGTCAGCAGTCTCTGGACTATGGCTCTCAGTTAGTAGGAGGAGTGTCTCCAGGCAAGGGGGGCAAAACACACCTGGGTCTGCCAGTCTTCAACTCTGTGAAGGAGGTAATGACCTGTGTGACTGCTGACAGGATCCTGCGAGCCACAGTTACTCTTAGGACAGCTGCTCTGATTCTCTGAGACTATTAGGGGAGTTATTTAGAGCAAGTGACACCAACAGTACCAGAAGTGTTAAAGGCCAGAGGCTGGCTGTGTTGTCTTTATCAGTTTAAACACTTTCACATAAAGCCCAACTGAAATACCCCAAATTGGACTTTGAGCTAATTTGTATTTTGGTTCCTATGCATGATTCTTTAATTGTTTTTAGGCAAAGGATGGCACAGGGGCTGATGCCACCGTGATCTATGTGCCGCCTCCTTTCGCAGCAGCCGCCATCATCGAAGCCATTGATGCAGAGATACCACTGGCCGTCTGTATCACAGAGGGAATCCCTCAGCAGGACATGGTGCGGGTCAAACACAAGCTGCTCCGCCAGAACAAGACCCGCCTCGTCGGCCCCAACTGTCCCGGTGTCATCAACGTAAGTGCTGCACTTATGCGTTTGTACCGACACAGCTTTGTTTGTGCAAACCCAACTAGGGGATGTTTTGAAGAGAAGGATATTGATGAAGTTAGCAAAAATGTGGTTGTAATTCTAACACAAGAATTACACAAGAAATTTTGTAGGAATTGTATAGATTGTAAAAAGCCGGAATGTGTTTTAAATTTTATCAGTTATGAATTCATGTCGACTCTAAACCCTTTCTGCTTGTAACTTTAATTGACTGTAGTAAAATGTATAATTTAAACTGAACTGAAATGTTTATTTTATTTTTTTATTTTTTTATTATTTGCAGCCTGGCGAGTGTAAAATTGGGATCATGCCTGGGCACATCCACAAGAAAGGAAGAATTGGTAGGAGCTCCACAGAACGACACCTTTCATTGTTATGACAAAGAAAACTCAGTCATCCTTCCAGAAGATTTTAACAGTACAGAGCATAACATGCTGATCGAATATAACTTTAAGAGATCCTTGAAATCCTAGCGTACCTCATATCTTCTCTTTCATGCAAGAAGCATCAAAGCCAGAGCTAGAGGGTCTCGGTTTGAGATGGACACTTTTTAATACATTGGATTTGTTAGAGTTTCTCACCATGTCAGGGATGATGAGATGTCTCTGCTTGAACATGGACTCAGATGTAGACCGTAGCACAGTGTTCAGACTGCTAAAAAGAGAGGAGTTCAGATCGCTTATCATCAGTCATCCGTTTCAAGTCATTTCACTAGACAGATGGCACAGGTTTTTGAAGAGTTCTGAAGAATACTACCTTTTTTTCCGGACTATAAGTCGCACTTTTTTTCATAGTTTGGCTGGTCCTGTGACTTCTAGTCAGGTGCGACTTATTTATCAAAATTAATTTGAACCAAGAGAAATGAACCAAGAGAAAACATTACCGTCTACAGCCGCCAGAGGGCGCTCTATGCTGCTCAGTGCTCCTGTATCCTACACTGAGCAGCATATAGAGCCCTCTCGCGGCTGTAGACGGTAATGTTTTCTCTTGGTTCTAAATAAATGCGACTTATAGTCCAGTGCGACTTATGTTTTTTTCCTCATCATGACCTATTTTTGGACTGATGCGACTTATACTCAGGTGCGACTTATAGTCCGAAAAATACGGTACTCAGACTTGAACTCTGTGCTTGTTTCTGTAATTAAAGTTGTGATTTCATGAAATGTCTGTCTGGAAAGGGTTCAGGCTTGGTTGGCCCCCTCCAATACTTTTCTCATTGAGTTACATTTGACATTAGCAAAGTAAAAAAAAAAAAATATGTATATATATTAATTTTAATTTTTAATGCATAAATACTGCCTGGTTGCCCCCTGATTGCACTGGGGTTAAAGGAACAGAAATGGCAGGAAAAGTGCTAGGAATTTAGATTTTTGCTTTCTATAAAATGGTCCAGACAGGAAATTATGATCTGCAGAACATATAATCAATGGAAGAAAGGTAGAGACTTGTGTTTGTGTCAATGTATTAAATTTATGAATGTCTGATTAAAATGAGATTTTTAATTACATTATAAACTTGTTAATTAATCAAATGTTTAAACAATTGGCAATTAAGTACTCAAGTGTATAAATTTAACTTGTTGGCCATCTTTTTTTAATTTCAGGCATTGTATCTAGATCAGGCACTCTTACGTATGAAGCCGTACATCAGACGACACAAGTGGGTCTGGGCCAGTCACTGTGTGTTGGTATGTGAAACATACATACATTACATCAGTAATCCAATTATTATTAGTCTACAGAGTGTTAAGTACAGAAAGATCTTTGAACAATGTTTATTTTCTTTCAGGTATTGGTGGAGACCCTTTTAATGGCACTAACTTCATTGACTGCCTGGAGGTGTTCCTGCAGGACCCAAAAACTGAGGGCATCATTTTGATTGGAGAGATTGGAGGAGATGCAGAAGAGAATGCGGCAGAGTACCTGAAACAGCACAACTCTGTAAGCTGCTTCTCATATGTTTACATCTAAAAAGAAAAATGCTTTTAAATGTAAAACTTAACCTTTTAACTACCTCACCCACCTAAGACAACACAAACTGATTTGTCTATGTGCTTCCTCCACATTTTTTAATACAGCAAAATTATTATATATTGTTTTTAGCTGCATACAGTAGAGTTTGTCATGATACCAAAATTATTATTTCGATACCGATACCAAGTCAAGAATTGCGATTTCGATACTTTTTCTATACTTTTTCTGAAAAGGGAAAATACATTCTCAAATATCATTGCTGTGCTTTATATTTTAAAACCGGGACAACACTCTAATCATATAACATAATAATAAATGAACGTATTGTGACGAGTCAGCTGCCTCCCCCTAATTATCATCTGCACCCCGTCCTATCGCTGCCCTTCACCAGGCTCCCGAGAGGAGGGGCGCTGGATGAGCCAGGGCTGGCGGCGTGTGAAGGGGCACAACTGATGGAAATGGAGCCTCATCACCGCCGCTCTTAAAAAAAAGCCCAACACGCCTCTCCTCGGGAGACCGTCTCTTTCCCGTGCATGCACACTGGTGTCCTCATGGGTCCTGGAAGGGTGCGTTGAGGGACTCCCGCGGCAACCAGAGACGTGAGCCACTAGACCCCCGGTCCGGACGAGAACCGTACCCGTTTATACGGCCGTCGGGCCAGGATGCCAGGCCGTCAATCCCCTACAAACACCTCGGCCAGCGAGAAGGATGCCTCTTACCTGGACCCTTCCTTCCAGAACACTGCCCGACCCAAACGAACCCCACAGCACGACGAGGACACCAGATCCCCTGTTTGTTTTGGACACTCTCTCCCTTTGGACACTTATTCCCTCTTGTTTTATTTTCTGTTAATAAAAGCTTCTCCAAGGCCTTGCGCCACACCAACTGTCTCTGTCGTTTGCTCCTCCCGTGACAATATGAACAGCAGATATATTAAACATTTGAACAAAATATGAAATATAAAAAATAAATTCAAGCAATGACATTTAAGGTAAAAATAATAAATGTAGCAACATTATCTCAGTTATCTTATCTTGCTGCGTGCTTGAGGAGAAAAAACACAGATGTCAATAGGGAGGCACTGGAAGCGTGCGTTGCACACACCAACATGAAATACGTCTCCTACAAATCTGGAATGCAGTCATTCTTTGAAGTATCGATAGTAATATATTTAGGAATCGTGACGTTTTTAATTACCGAGAATCGCGATACTTTTGAAGTATCGGTGCACAGTACAACCATAGTATACATGAACATTTAAACACGCATAATTTTCTTTCTTCAGTCATTCATAAAGGGTGATGTTAGCCATGATGGTCACAATGCTATTTTCTGTGAAGTTCCATATCTTTTCAATAAATGTTGATGGCGGTGCGTCCACACGCAGCAGCTTCTCTCTCCTGTCAGAGCAGTGTTTTCGTGTTTTTTGTTCTGTGAGTCACAGTATTTTTGTACGTCATCATCACATCTACCTTTCTTTAAGCGTGCATACAGTTGTGAGTGTCTGCTCGATGTCAGCAGAACCACATTTTAAGAGATAAACTCTGTGCACGCAGAAGAGCTGTGGGATCTCTGTCTGCTCCGGAGGCTTACACCATCACCGACCCCCACTACTGCAACTTGCCCGCAGCAGAGGCGACACAAGCAGTGTGAGAGCAAGCAGAAGAGGGTTAACCGTGGCGGTATCCGGGCTAGGCTAACGGCTAACCCACACAAGCCAGCTATCCCCACAATCGTACTGGCTAACATACGCTCTTTGGACAATAAACTGAATTATATCCGACTACTACGCTCAACTCAGGGGACTGAGACTGTTGTGTTTTTTGTGTTCATGGAAACAGCAACAGTTTTTCTGGACTGCGCTATTCAGCTCGATCAGCTGACATGCTTTCAAGCTGACAGAGTTCTCGTCGAAGGAGGCAAATCAGTGATGCGTGGTGGCGGATGCGGTTGCGATCAATGCTCACCCCGGTGGAGTTTATGATAATTGTTTGCCGACTGTTCTATCTACCGAGGGAATACAGAGCCATACTGGGTACATCCCTCCCAGCTCCAACAACAGCAACAGAAATTAAGCACTAAATGAACTGTACCAGCATAACGGTGACAGCCCACCCTGATGCTTTTCTTATCTTAGCTGGGGATTTCAACCATGCA
Organism: Carassius carassius; assembly: GCF_963082965.1. Lineage (NCBI taxonomy): Eukaryota > Metazoa > Chordata > Actinopteri > Cypriniformes > Cyprinidae > Carassius > Carassius carassius. Next base: position 29,825,969 of record NC_081760.1, read on the forward strand.
GACTTAAAAGCCCTCCCCCTCCCTCACTATGGTGCCTTAGACCACATCACTGTCATGCTAATGCCTGCATACAGACCGCTTGTTAAAGTCGCCAAACCTGTTCACAAACAAATACAAGAGTGGCCGGAAGGGTCATCAGAGGCTCTTCAAGTCTGTTTTGACCAAACTGCACAGAAGACTCCAGCTCCTCCCAACGACTAGGTGATGACGCTGTCCCAGCGTGAGGAGACAGCGTGAGGAGATCCCTCAGCAGGATCAATGCACACAAAGCTCCGTGTCCTGACAACATTCCTGGCTATGTACTGAGAGAACTCACTGATGTGTTCAAACATTTTCAGCATCTCAATAAGTCAGGTTGATGTCCCCACATGCTTCAAAGCTACCATCAACATTCCAGTCCCGAACAAGCAGTCTCCATCCTGCTTCAATGACTACCGTCCAGTTGCATTTACTCCTATTCTCATGAAGTGAGTCATGCACCATATGAAGTCTGCCCTCCCCACCTCCCTGGACCCCTTTCAGTTTGCATATCGGCCCAACCGCTTGACCGATGATGCGATCACAACTGCCATCCACTGACCACTCACACATCTAGAGAAAAAGACTCATATGTCAGAATGCTGTTCATAGACTTCAGTTCATTCAACACAATCATCCCTCAATAGCTCATTCACAAACTTGTCCAGCTGGGGCTCAATACTTCGCTGTGCAGCTGGCTGTTGGACTTTCTGACTGGAAGACCTCAGGCAGTACGGGTCGGCAGTAACACTTCCAGCACCATCACACTGAAAACTGGGGTCCCCCAAGGATGTGTGCTGAGCCCCCTCCTCTTCGCTCTGCTGACACACGACTGTTAGAGTAACACAGTTTCAATTCTCTCTATGTATGTACTGTACATGTGGAAAAATTGACAATAAAGCTGACTTGAGTTAACTTGTATGTTCTGTCATGCTCCAAAATGATAAACACAATAAATTTATCATAAAAGTCTTTTAAAGTCTCAGAACAATTTTGTGTGAGAACCAGGGAAATTTAACTCATTATTCACTGACAAACATCTCCACAGTACTGCAGTTAAAATATGTATTTTCAAATAAGTATGTTCAAATTTAGTATGTTATGATCTTTTATGAAAATGAGAACTGATGAAGTTTGGCATTAATGACATCAAATGTGCCATATTTAAACACATGTAAATGAGATTTGATATCTCTGTCTCTTGATTACACGCATTTAATTTTCTAAAGGCTTTCAATATGCATAGACTTACATATGCATATGCAAGTCATATGCATATTTTCTGCAGGTTTTTATCATTTATTTTTGGTGAACTGTTTTTTTAGGATCATCTACACACACCCCCACTCAAAGAATCACTGTTATTCAATCATGAATTGCGTTTTTCTTCTTAGCCCTTGGTAAATACACATTATTTTTCTTCATCTGGATATCAGCATTTTTATCCAACAATCAGGATCCCTAACCACAGGATCCCCTTTCCTTGCTAGCAGGTGGTACTCACCCCTGGAGCTCACATTGTTTCTCTGAATGAGAAAACAGCCTCCAGCTGCTGTTTGATCTGTTTTGGCTGTGAATTAAAGTCTATAGAGCTGAAATCCAGCCTGGCTGGTCCAAACATCTCAAAGACCTCCTCCACATTCTAACAGCACCTCGGTTTGTGTCATCATTAAGCATGGTATATTTATTCCTCCAGTCTGAGAGTCATGGAGAGCTGATGCATTAACTAGTGTCTTGTATTGGGAGAATTTTCTGTCTGTGATATAAAAAAAACAAGCATTGGCACAATGAGTACTAATGGAATAGTTTCAGCAGTTCTGATTGTGGCAAAGTGATGCATGAATGTCCATTTTCTCAAGAGGACTGATTCAGTCTGAGAGCGTGATAGTGGTGAGGCACAGTAACCACAGAAAATCAAGCAAATCGTTCCGAATATGTTAAGAGCATGAACAAGTGACTCATTTTGAAGTGAGTGCTTGGAGGTACAAAGAAACTCTCCTCCATTCTGTGAATCAGACGATACTAAGGAGCTCATTTTTTATTGTGGCCACATTTGAACTGAACCAAAATAGCGAAACCTGCAATTTTCAAAGTTTACAGTTGCATAAGCTGTTAAGCACTGTTGTGTGGAGATAAGGGAGTGTGTAGCATTTTGAGCACACATTAGGACTGTGAAACTTACTTCTTTTCCCGCCTCTTAGTTAAATTGGAGAATTGATTTGGTGTAAACCATTCCTTAAAGATTAGTTGCAAATTGTGTGAAATCGCTTCTTTCAGGTGAACTTTTCTCATTTCCTCAACAAGGTAGTTTTTTAAATGAATGCACCAAAGATGGCCTTGGCTATGAATAATGGAGATCAATACATGGTCATGGTACATTTTGTAGATTGAGCCTTGGGAGAAATATTTGGCAGTTATGACATTTTCCGTCTTTTCCGCTGTTAACAAGACCTGTATTGATCAGACTGTTAAATGCATGCCGGTCTCATTAAGAAATACGGGCAGGGATGATACATCAGGTTCCAGGCGGTAATGGAAGTGGCGATCCATACAGGAGCTTGTAAACTATTAGCTCTAGAAAAAGTCATGTTTTATGTTGCTGTATGAACCATTTTAGGAAGAAATGTCTGTTTTTCTTTTTGGAATAATAGTAGTGAAAAAGGGCTCATGGTCCAATCCCATAACTTCACAGCACATTTATACAGCCTGTTGGATCCATATCTGATGCTAGCTGTAGTGGCATTGTGCAAATAATGGTGCGACCAAGTTATCAACTTTCAAGAGGAAGCTTTCCAACTGTTAACATGGAAACCCAATAGATTGTGTTTTCCGCAAACGTTTGTTGCAAACCTGTCAACTATTTTTCTGCTGTTTGTACTGCCAAAATAAATTACATTTATACAATTTTAAAGGAATAGTTTACTCAAAAACGACAATTTTGTGCTGTTATGTTTTACTCTGGAATCCATTTAGAAGAATTTTCACACATAATTTCACATCAGCATTTGAATTTTTGGGTTAACTGTTACCTTTTTTTGACTCATGTAATTGCTAAATGAGCTAAAAATAGGGTTGACTGGAGAGTGTCATTCAGCAAAAAAGGGAGCAGTAAATGAATGGATGGAGTTTCACTCCAACACCGTTTCAAGGATTTGTGCATGAGCAAAATATAATTACCTCTGTTCATTATCGTAATCTTCTCAGATTAGGCTTTAGTCTGCAGTCGCCTGCGCTAGCTTGAACAGTTTGAGTTTTGAACCAAAGACGGCTCCTGTGGAGCGTTATAATGTTAGCGGGTAGTTAAAGTCTATCAAGTATTAAGTCGGACTGTCTTTGACTGGCAGTCACATTCATTTCATCTCCTCCACCTAAAGCTGGCATTCCCATTTAAAGTTTTTAGTGAAATCAAAAAATTTCAGTGAAGTTTACAAACCTACTCTCCTGTGAGATGCTAATGAGCACATCTGAATTAGTGCTGGCTCCATTTGCGCCCGAGGAGGTCTATAATACCGGAGAAAACTATATTTTAGCATTTCTATTGATCTTGATGGCAGTAGCAGGTTGATGCAGGAACCCCCAAAGGTATGCAACTTAAAAATATCTACTATAATAAGATATTCGTAAAATGTTAAAAATTTGTTCGGGGGAAAAAAATCTGAATGCTATTTTTTTTTGAGTGACTGTCAATGGAGAAAGTTTTAATCCCCCAAATGATGGGGCTGGCTCATGATAACAAGCCAACCCTTGACTTTTTGTTTCAGCCTCATTTGAGTTCTAAGGTACGCACAGTAGCTTCAGCCTCAGCATCTGTTAGCGGCTGCATTTGCGATTATGACAACCCACATCCCGCTCTGGAATTAGGATGTCATTCATGAAGACAGAATATAGTGGAAATGAGGGGAAAAACGGACATGAGCATGAGACGATCAATGACAGTTAATTGGCTTGGACATGACAAATTGCCTTCCATGAAAGTGAGATTGTATTAAATGACATACTCGAGCCACTGTCTGCCCATCTGCTTATTCTCACACAAGCTATTAAATGCCTGCCTACCTCTTAATGCCAATTTTGAATAGTATGCACCATCTAAAAGCCCCTGAACTTACCGTATCTTTACCTCTTATTTAAAAGTCTGTGAGCTGCAGTTTGAGGAAATACAAATATTATTCTTGTAGGCCTTAGCACCACTGTGACTATGCTTATTTTTCACTAAAGATTTTAACGTTATAAACACACTGTACAGTAACAACACATACCGTACAGAAGTTTGGGGTTGAAAAGATATATTTTTTAAAATGGTTTTGAAAGAAGTATTTCAGGGGAACGCATGGTTTTGTGAGTGAACGCACAGTATCTCAGGAATCCATACGTTTTGTGAACAAATGTAAAGATTTCTCTGGGGAACTGAAAAAGTTGTAAAAGCAAAAGAACTGAAATATTAGTTTTTTTATTCTTTTTTTTTTTTCTGCCATCACCGTGTCCCTTTAGGGTCTCCATAGAAAATAGTTGTGCTGCTTAATATGCACGTGCAACATCTTTTTACAAGATAATTTGAATGTAGAGTTCACAAACAATCGAAATAGAAGCATTTTGTAACATTACTGTCACTTTACTATCATTGTCACTTGTCACATTGTCAATGCATCCTTGCTGAGTGTAAGTATTAATTTTGTTCAAGACAAAAAAGTGTGTATGTATTTCAAAGTCCTTTTTTACTCTTTAGGGTGCCAATGCTAAACCTGTGGTATCATTCATTGCTGGCTTGACGGCCCCTCCTGGAAGGAGGATGGGGCACGCAGGAGCCATCATTGCCGGAGGCAAAGGGGGTGCCAAAGAGAAGATCGCCGCCCTGCAGTCAGCTGGAGTCGTCATCAGCATGTCTCCGGCTCAGCTGGGCAGCACCATGTACAAGGTGAGACCGTTTTTTCTCAGTGTGAGTTGTAACCACAGAGATGGCACCTTGTTTTTTACCTCACTAAATGCTCAATGCTTTTCATTCTGCAAACTCAAACATGCTTAGAGCAGGCATTAAAGAAATTATTTTTAGTAAAAAAAATAAAATAAATTTGTCTTCTCTTTTATTTAAAATTTAGTTTAAAGTCTCACCATGATGTCAGTTTGCTGATAACTCTTTTTTTTTAAGTACATTTATTGGTTTAGGTGGCTTTAACGGCTCTGAAAAATTCAGTTTTCTGTGGGCCAAACCAGTGACTAATATAAAGGGCCCCCTTAGACAATCACAGCAGTTTTTACCATAAGATATTCAATAGAAAGCTACACCGCAAAAAAAGGAAATGAACAAAGCTCCATTTATATTGGTGAGTTAGCAGCTCTGCCTCTTTATCTCAATGTATCACAGCCAGGAGTTTTAACAAGATGTATAAAAAGTGAAAGCGTGTATTACACTCATTCATCATTTTAGCCTTTCATTATCAGCGCTAGCAAACGCTCCTTCCTCTCCATCAATACCATTTTCTCTCCTCTTCCACCACACCACTGGAATCTAATTTGTAATCATTGGAAGTAATGATGAAAAACACTCTGGCTGGTTGTTAATTTTGCAGCCCATTGTGTTCATACATCTGTGTTTATCTCATTGGTCGATTTAATAATGACGGCACATACACACGCCTCAGAGTTGATTGTGTGCTTCCCCACTTTTCCTCCATGTTAACACTCACACATACGGAGGCGTGGTGTACCTGCCCCAGTCCCAACCTGAATATTAACCCGTTATCTCCCAGTATTCCTTGGATGATGTAGCCAAAAACATTTAGAAGCTTTTTCCATTCTATTGTCTATTTTCTTAAATATATATTTGTGCTGAAACTTTTAGATAGAACAACCGATAGATCGTTTTTCCTTAAAGATATTAATGATTTTATTCAGCAAGGACACATTTAAATTGCTCAAAAGTGACAGTAAAGACATTTGAAAGATTTTTATTTCAAAGCATATTTTTTTTTGCTTGGGGGAAAAACTAATCCTGAAACCTTGAAGATCACACTTTTTCACGAAATGTAAAGCAGCACAAATGTTTTCAACCTTTTTAATATTTAACAGCAAATCAGAAACATTTAGAAACATTCCGCAATTAGAAACAGTAATGACAGAATGCTACACACAGATCAATCAATATTCCCAATGATGCTTAATTTTATATCACAAATATATTGTGATATTTAGTAAAACACCCAGTCTAATTACTAATCACACTCTCGTTCTTTTTCCCCTTTCATCTTACTAATGATGTAACCACAGCAAATAATTTCTTGTTACCTGCAGTTTCCTGCAATCCAGATTACTTCAGTCAGCAGCGGAGAGGGCATTGCTTGACCATTAGATGGCAGTAGAGCTTCAAGTATTTTTACAGTGCATCTTCATTTTTTGAAACATGATATTTGCATAAGGGAATTCTCTGCGAAATGCGCCATTTCTTCACCCTTAGTTGAGGAAAATACATTTTCAAAAGCACAATGCATCACCCTGTAGTTGTAAGCCTTTGTAAATTAACTATGTAAATAGCTATTCCTGACTGGAACAATCTACATTTGTCTTTGTATCATACAGTGCATTTCTCACAGCTTTATTTTTACCCACAGATTTTTCTTTGCAATTAACCTTAATGCAGCCTCAGATCCTGAGAGTCACAGAGCCATCTTTTGTTTAATGCAGAGCATTTTCTTGCTGTCGGAACGTCCACATTTAAATTAATCAAATATGTATACTTAAATACCTGTATAAAGACTATTAGTGACACCAATCTGAAACAAACAATTTTGAGCAGTCTTACCATTGAAAAAATGGCAGACACACACACACACACACACAAACTGAAAGATTTTGTGCAACAGACAAGGTCAGAACAGAGCTGCATTTTCTCCTAAGATATCAAAACATCTGAGACAAATACTGTACAAACCACATTTCCAAAGAATGGTTTTCCAAGCTTGATGAAAAATAAAAATCATTCTGGTTCAAAGGAAAAGGTGTGTCTTACCCTGACGGACAGTGGGTAACACAAAATATAAGCAACACCAAATACTTTTTACTCTTAACGATAATCATATTTTGTATTTCAAGGAATAATTAACCCACAATGAAAATTCTATCATCATTTATAAGTTATTAATCACTTACAGAAGTTGTCTTTTTTCCTGTTGTGTGTCTGATCCTCATCCTCACCATTTTCAAACAAAATGAGGCTAAGAAAATGACTGCATTTTCATTTTTAATGTGAACTACCTTTCAAATCCATTTCTTTTCACTTTTCTTGTTGTTTTAATAATAAAATTAGTCTTTAATTTATAAAGTGCCTTTAAAAGAAGCTTCTCAATGTGATTTACTTATTAAAACAACCTTAATAATTAAAAACAAAAAAGTACAATCAATAAATGAAAATACATTTTAAACAGCACATGAATTATTAATAAAAAGACAAAAAAGATAAGATTTAAAAATATCAATTGACTGTGCTTTTCAAATTTAGCTTTTTTTGTTATGTTTCACTCCATTACCTTAGACTTAATTATTTTTTGTATTGTATTTCAGCACTTTCAGCATAGTATACTCTTTATCAATATAGTAAATGTTAACAAATTTTGGCAGTAAACTTTGTTGACTTACACAAACCAACTGTAAACAGACCCCTGCTATGGACGAAGTGAAGGCAGCCCCTGCTGTACATGTTTGTTTGACCCCTGTTTATTCTTCCCTGTTCTCTGCAGGAGTTTGAGAAGAGGAAAATGTTGTAACTTTTTAGAGGGAGTGTGAGAAACAAACTTAGGACCTTCATCCCTGCTGGAGCCCATCACCTTCCTCCAGGCTCAACAGTGCGCACACTTTGTGTTTTCAACGGAGTAAATATTCCATATTTGCATCAGAAGAAATAATAATAATAATAAAAATCCAATCACAGCCTTTGCCTTAGAAGTGTACGGCACAGGAACATATCCACCTTCTAATCCAGCCACTGTCGGAGCAATGTCAGTCATGTTGTTGCTTTATGTCGTAATGTTTTCTCTCCTTCTTAAATGAAAAATATATCTCTTATGCTCTTATGATTTTGTGGTGGTTGATTTCTTTTTACATTTAACATTGATGCATTTGCTGACATTATGCTGCAGTGTGTGAATTTTGAACTGGATGCTGAATGCTGTTCTGCCTTTGCACTGCAATTGAAAATCTTTGACATTCCTTTTCAGAGTTCACTCTGCAGTTCACTCTAGCTCAGCGTGAGCATATACGGTGTCACTTGAAAGTTTGTGAACCCCTTGCACAATCTGTGAAAATGTCAGTAAATTTAACAAAATAAGAGAGATCATAGAAAATGCATGTTATTTTTTATTTAGTACTGCCCTGGGTAAGATATTTTACATAACATTTTAACATTTAGTCCACGAGAAAAAAAAAAAGAAATTGGCTGAAATTATTGAAATAGCCCCATTCAAAAGTTTGTGAACCCTTGGTTCTTAATACTGTGTGGTTCACTGAATGATCCTCAACTGTTTTTTGTTTTGTGATGGTTGTTCATGAGTCCCTTGTTTGTTCTGTACAGTTAAACTGAGCTCTTTTCTTCAGAAAAATCCTCCATATTCAGCAGAATCTTCAGCTTTCTAGCATCTTTTACATATTTGAACCCTCTTTTATGTAAACAGCCATTGCAAAACAAAAAACAGTTGTAGATCATCCAGGTAACCACTCACAGTTTTAGATAATTTCAGCTATTTTTATTATAATTTTTTTTTTTTCATTTGTATTTTTTGTCTTGTGGACTAAGTGTAAAAACATTTTATGGTAAATATCATAATATCTTAATGCTGGCCATCCACAGTTGTTGTAACGTATCGCTCAGAAGCTAACACAAGATGGACTATTTTTCGTGTGACAACTTTTACTTTGGCATGACGAAATTGCAGCGCTAAATGGAATGAATTACTGAAATCTAGTTTGCATTGAAAAGAGCAGAACTACATGTCACCTGTCGCAGGCTTTTAGCAATTATTAATTCTGGCATGCCTCACTGGAAGGTAAAATGTGTGTGGGAGGACTTTCTCCTTTCGCCCTGTAATTGCATCTCTCCTGCCTAATGACATGCATTCACATTTTATTCCGATAAAGAATGAAAATGCAAATTTGTTCTCTTGCCAGGTGCATTTCAGAAGTGCTCATAGTTGATGAATATTCTTAGTTGAAATCACATATTTATCAGCCTCAATTATGCAGAGTTGCACAGGTTGTCTGTATCAGACAAATGTGCAACTTTGCTCAGATTTCAAAAACACCAGTTTGTATGGAATGAGTGGGAGGAGGTCAGCATGGAAGTGTCACCGAATGTATCATGCACTGACTGTATCGTTACAGCCCTCCACCTGAACTGTAATGGGAAGAATAGGGCGGGAAAAACACTGAGATGAGCTCTTGAACTGACACGCATCACGTCTCTGTATCTGCCTTTGTGGTGAACAGAAATTGGGACACATACTTTGAGAAAATGATCACAGATTCGCTGACTGTGTGAAATCTAATGCTACAGCGGCGCAAAATTTGTGGATGAGTACCGGCTTTTATTCTTAGAAATAAGACTTGAGCTTATTAGTGCTCGCCAGGGTTGATGGTTGTACCAGTTGTTCACGGGCTTTTTCTTAAACTGGAACAGAAAGTTAGGTTTGTGACAAACTCTGTACTTCGTGTGTTTGCACTGTTTATTATTAACACTCATATGCTCGCCTTTACATAAAGTGAAGTTGAGTAATATGACATTCATCTTTGTAGATCCAGTAATCACCCTTCAGATCTTAACCATAGTATATTACATTTCCTTTGAAATGTATACATATATAATCATAAGAAAATAATTCTATATAAATAATTTTCAGGAACAATATAATAGCACAACAGTCTTAAAATCTTTATTCATTTTCTACATAGAAGAAATTGATTTTAACAATAACTTATAAACCTTTAAAGACAAACCTGTTTTGTGGTTATTGCTCGATGGCATGTGCTTTTGTTACAGAAATCTGTTTGCATTATTTCAACTTATTTTTAAAATAATAATGTGAAAAATTCATGAAAAACTTCATTACCCATAATACAGAAAATTCCACTAATCATAGAGTCCTGGCGAGCAAATTGTGCCCAAGATAAAACTGGAGGGAACTCCCACTGCCATAAAGCATCGCAAATTACATAATCAAGTCGGTCGTCCTATAATTTTGTATAAATATATTCATATTTTGCTTAATGGGATTGCAGTACTTTTCTTCACCTAAGCTAATAAGTACACAGTCTTGAATGTTTTGATTTTTGTCGTATTGTAATATTTTTTTGGCTTCACATCAGTTTTACATTTTTGTGATTCACTTCGTAGTTGATTAATTTGTATTTTTATAAAATCTACATGGGAAAAAAAATATTTTCAGAACCAGTGCTGCTGAAAAAGTGAGAAGGCACCAATGCAATCTATTAAAATATAATTATTAATAATAAAAAAAGATAATATGTTTTTTCTCTCTTAAAATGTAGACAATAAAGTGTCCTTCCTACATATATGTGTCTGTGAGGTAAAACAACCTTTCAAAAGAGTCTGCTTTTTTTTTCTGTGTCTTAAAAACATTTTAGTGATCTGAAAACCCCTTTTCCACTTTAAAAACCTGCATAATGCAAAGGTTCTATTATTAAATAACAATTAAATTAGTTCTGTTTGCTTCAGTATATGGAAAGATATTATGTGGACTTCTATGGTGCTTAGACCCCATTTATTATAATTTCATGGAAGAGAAATGCATTTTAAATGTAAAAAAACCATTGTGTTAAAAAAAATTGCATTCCATATTAGTCAAGGAATTAGTAAATGACAATATAATTTTTTTTTTGTGAACCATTCCTTTAACTTCATACAATGCTATAAATAGTAGCATTTTGTAGAAACCAAAACATAAATGCTAATGGAGCCTATAAATGTCCTCTTTCACCAGACGTCTTTGTACGCTTATCTCCATTTCGTCACTGTCAGCCTAAGAAAAGATTATGCTGTGTACATATTGTTACCAATTACATACCAATCTGCATTAGAGAAATTAACATAATAAAGATTGGAAGTTGAATTGGCTTTATTTGTCTGGGGGCTTAGGGTATCTGCTCTCCTGGAACTTTACAGTGGCCAAGAACTGGCTGCCATGGCACTCGTTATCTTTGCGCATAGCTAATGAAGCACTGAAATTTTTTTTTTTTTTTAATTCATACCTCAGTGCTATCGATTTGGCTATGAAGAGCCGTGCATTGGCAGAGTGGCAAATGATAATATGAATAAAAATAACAAGTTTTCTTCTTTTTCTCCTTCCTGCACGTCATGTTTTAGCTGAGGTTTGTTGTTGCCTACCTGCTGAACTCTTTCAAAGCTACTAAACACTGTCAAGATGCATGTGTGTGGGTTTTTACTTCCAGATTCACATTAACGTGTTATTTATAGGTTCCATTATCTCATAAAAAATGTGTTAAAATGAAAAAGTTTTAAAAAAGATTTATTAGTTATATATTATTTATTCAGAATATAATTTTGCCAGAATTATAATTTGTATATAATTATGGCTAAATGAAACTTTTATATTATTGCTGTTATTATTGTTATTACTCATTCATTCTTTCATACATTTATTCAGAATATGATTTAACCAGAAATATAATACTATGATTATGATTTTTATATTCTTAATGCTCATTCGGTCACTTCAGTGATTCAGTTTTTTCAATGGTCTTTAACATTTTACTTCCAGGAAAACAAACAAACAACAACAAAAACTTTTAAACAGCTTTGTGTATATATTTTAAGTATCTTTATAGATTGTATCAATCAATCAATAATTGCAATTGTGCTCCATAATTAAGTCACTTTAAAAAAATATATATTTACTGCTTTATTGCTTTGTATAAAAACATCAGCTAAATTAACAATTATTCATATAGATTCTGGGCTGAGTCCTCAGTGCTCATGTCATTGCATTATATAAATTCAGTAATACTTACTGAAAATATTTGCTGCTGCCACCACACCAAACATTCAGTTTTAGTAAAGAAATCCCATACATCTTTTAACAACACCACCCTTCATTTCTACAGGGAAATCAGCTGTATGTGTTTAGAAAAGAAGATGTCATAGTTCTGTAATTTAGAGTCACCCATGCACTTATAACATTGTTATTCATAATAACAACCAAAATTGTTCTTTAACAAAAGCCAGACACCGGATACCTTCCGGCAAGCTAAATTTGTGCAAATGTAGACCTAGTAAGAAGAAATTACTAATGTATTTAGAACGATTTTGGACATGCATGCAAAATACTACAAGCCATTCTTTATGGGTCTAAAGGCACAATAAAAGTTCTGATTTCCCACCTCGTCTCCAATCCCAAAATGCTATGCTAAGGCATTGGTAAGTGCTGTTCACTCTGTGATAAGTCTGTGTGGGTTCTTGTCTCTCAAATGGTCGTTAAGTCTGTCACTCCGAGCGCTGCAGCTGCTGTGTGCGAGCAATGGGCCTCATTTTCTGAAGAGCATGAAAAAAACATTAACCGCGCATTAACGGTTACATTAAAGGCGCAATAGGTGATTGTCTTCAGAGACGTTTTTTGTTATGCTGGTTGAAAGTCTCTTAACATCCCTATAGCAGTCATTAAGTGGTCTAAATGTATTTATTTGTATTTATATAGTCTGTGATAGGCATAGGACCAAGAAATGTACGTCCAATCAAAACGCTCGGTCTGTTTTGATGCGAAGTAGGGTATTCTGATGCTGCGTTCCAGGCAGGTTTTTGAGCCCGTAAGTCACGATTTCAAACCACGACTCACGACTTTATAGCGTTCCAGGCAAGTCACACCAAACTTCCTGAGCGCAAGCAATTGTAGCTAGATTATTAATTTTATTGCAATGTTATATTGTCCTAAAATCGTTTTTTTAAACGTGCACCACTTGCGTAAACACTGCATCCATAGGCAATATTATCCGTAGAGGCTGCCATTGTTGTTTCGCAGGCTATGTGACGTCAGAGTTCGTAACTCGGAGTACATCTATCTAGTACGAGTTCACGGGTGGGAAGTCACGGGTTTGACTGCTGTTCCAGTGCAGTTTCACGGGTAGAAGGTTGGAAAAACACGGGTTACGGGTTGCCTGGAACGCGGCATTACTTCTGCCAGCATAGTAAAGCATTATCTTCTACCAGCATGGAGTTCATGCAGACCCTTGTACAACTGCCACAAATACGGTTAGAGGATGACTGCTGGTGTCTGTTCTCATCCTAATTCAGGGAGAAGTGTCTGGCATCTCAAACGAACGTACAGAATACCGATCGGTGAGATTTGCTGCTTGAAGTGGAGGGAGGAGTTGAAAACACGAACTACACGGGGAATTACTACGTGTACTCACAAATTATCCAAGGAATGACAAACTGAAATAAGTGAAAGTATGTATTTTGTGTGGACACATAATTGTTGTCATACAAATCTGAAAGCAAGCAGTTACGGCAATCAAGCCACCTATCTAAAAACGTTTGCAAAACAACTCGACTGTAAGTACATTAACAATATTACTGTACTCTTAACTAACACCTTTCATATTTCAACGGAATATATAACGAAAGTACAGATACACTGCTTTGGGGGGAAGCAGAAGTAAGCTGACGTCACTGTGAAAAGGGCTTATTCTGGTCTGTGAGCATAAATGCGTTCAGGGGGCGTGGCTTTGGACAGCGATTGCGGGGAGGGTGGGATGTTTGCTTTCAGTGCTATCAGGCTAATGTTAGCATTTTTTTTTTTGTAAAGATATGTTTATTGGGAATATACATAAAATAATGTAGTATGCAAAAGTACCAAGAAAATCAGAATATTCAGTTAGCAAAAAAAAAAAAAAAAAGAAAAATACCCCCACCCCCCCACACATGGTATAATTAATGTTAGCATTTCCCAAGATCTCCTGTTGCACCTTTAAGGATGGGAAAAGATTACAGTAAATTCACCAAACTGAAAATAAACTGAAAAAAATGAAGCACATATCTTAAAGGGGTCACAGAATAGAGAATCAAAATATTCTTGATATTTACACATAAGAGGATACTCCACAATAAAAACATACTGCAAGTTTCAGAACAAAACTAACTCCCCATTTTAAAATATTAATTATTCTTTTCTAGCCTTCTGAAATGCCTGAATTTGAAATTGGGAGAATCGTGGCATCACATTACTCCTGTGTCATTGTCATATTTAATCTAGGGGGTGTGTTTTGGAAAACTCATGTCTGTCCATAATTCACAAGTGTGATACTTGTGCAGTTGGATAAAGATGTCAAGTAGAGCCCTATTCTGACGGTAATTGTTTCTCAGGGGGACCCAAGTGATTTTCACCATTTACAGGGGGTAGTCAGTGATTTAATTGCCATCTGAATCCACGATGTTGGTATTTTTTCTCTCACCACCCCCGTAAAAATCCCCGGCCGAATTACTAAGGTTGTGTGTGTGTGTTAATTTAATTGCCATCCAAATCCACATCTCTGAGTTTACAAGAAGTAATCGATTCAAAATTCTGTGCATAAACCATTTTTGAGCACTTCCGAACACTGTAACTGTTGTACTTCGGTGTAATTTGCATACATATTTATTTCTGAAATGCTGGAAAGTATTTGAAAGAATAATACATACCTTCTCACAGCGACTGGGAGCAGAAAGAGAAGAAAAAGCACGCAAACATTCAAAATGGGTCTTTATTATGGCAGCAGAAGGTGTATGCAATACAGTTTTAAAATGTGTATTATAAACGGATATATAGGCTACATAACTATATTGCTAGATTTAAATAAGCAAATAATAAATAGGAATAATAAGAGTACATTTTATATAATAAGTATTTTTAAATGCATCTTACATAATGAGTAATACATTTTGTAAATAAAATTCTGAAGTATCTTCCTTTGTACTCATTCAGTTTTGGAACAACTTGAAGGTGAGTTAATGATGACAATTTTCATTTTTGGGTGAACTAACATATTAAGTGTTATTATCAATCCAAGTTTGTGTAGTTAATATTCTTGGGTGTTTATCTATGTAATTAGATACTGCCGCTTGTTCTAGAAGTAAACATTGAGTGATATACAGGCCATATGATTCATCTTGGGTGCCTCAATTGTTCATCACAATCCTTTTAAATGAACATACCTGTGAGAGAGATAAGTGATAAAAAAAAATGCAATTTGTATGAGGTATTGCTGTATGCGAATAGCAGTGACACAGACTTACCGCAGCGCTAAAAGAAAATCCTTGAAGAGAAGGGTTAGAGAGAGGGAGGGCAAGCAGGAGTGGGAAAAGATAAACAGTTGCTCCTACTGAAGCCAGTTAGAGATGATTTTGCTCTGTGCTGAAAATAAGGTTTCATTTTTCACACTTGCAAACCTGATGAGTACCAAGCGAGACAGTTCTGTAGGAATAAGCTATTGTTTTTCCACTGTGACAGTTCGCTTGAGAAATGTGATCATGGCTTAAATAGAAATAACTCCCTAATACATTTCTGAATAGGCTGTGATAGCTTCACTGAAGTTCTTAACAGAATCGACTTCAAATCTACCACTAAATGACTACATCACCTATTGTTGCGAACCCAGTTTTAACTAGCGCTTTTGAAACTCCATTATACCTTCATTTCATATGAGTGCAAAGGGACAGTACTATTATTGTGCTGCTGAGCCTCTGTATTATTATCATTTGTACTATTGCTATCTGTGCGACAGTACTATTTGCTAGCTGAAAGGACATAATAAGGCGCTGTATTACTCTAGTGGCCCAGAGTAACTCAAATGGATGTAGCCGCCAACTTTTAGTCAGCCAGTGAGGTCTGGTATTAGAGTAAATTAATATCTGGAGAGCAGAATAGTTCAACCAAAAATGAAATGTTGCTGAAAATTTACTCACAAACTCATCTACATCTTGGACAGGTCCAGAATGGTTAGAGAGACTGACTTGTAACCGGAAGGTTGCTAGATCGACTCTCAGGTCTGGCAGTGATTGTCGGTGGGGGGAGTAAACGACCAGTGCTCTCTTCCACCCTCAATACCACGACTGAGGTGAGACCCTTGATTGAGGCACCAAACCCCCAACTGCTCCCCGGGCACCACTGCAATATTGCTACACACTGCTCTGGATGTGTGTTCATGGTGTGTGTTCACTGCTGTGTGTGTGCACTTGGATGAGTTAAATGCAGAGCACTAATTTCAAGTATGGGTCACTTTACTTTCACTTTCAAATGCATGTTAGGGACACCAACTGGTCAATGCAAATAAGGTGCAGGAAAAAAAAAATTCAGGAGAGTGACTACGTGGTTCAAAAAGTCTTGATACATTAAAATATATACACATACATGCATACATTAAGTTCTTTGAAGTTTTTATGTTCAGTGTTGTTTCATAATGTTTCATAATTTTGTATTGGGGCTGTGCTTTTGCTGAAGAGAGGGATATGATGGAGTTATTTAGACTGCATAAAAGAAGGTGAACGTGATTAAGGTGGACTGGACAAAAGGCAGTGGAAGTGAAAGTTAAAAAAAAAAAATTCCACTGAGAAGTGAACCCCTTCTCAAAGCACTGCAATCAAACGAGGCTTCGACCATCACCAGTGACTTCATTTCACTAAAACAACACAAGCCTCTATACATAGCTCCGTCTGGAAGTGCCTGACGTTCTCAAAAGACAAGACCGGCAAATCCGTGGCCACAGAACAGCAGAATATGAACGCAATGCACAAAGTCTTTCGTTAAGCGTTTTCCTCCTGTAGAAAAAAAACAAACACTTAATATGGCATAATGTATTAAGATACATTAAGTTTAATTAAAAGACCAAATTCGATATAGTTATTATTTAATGTACTACAAGGCAAGCAGATGGCTATGAACACTATGCGCAAACTTTGTCCTCCCATACAGCAAAACACTTAATGTGGCCTAATAACAGATGATAACAACAAGTCCTCCAACTCATACGACCTTAATTGTCGTTTGCACCTTTCCTCAAATACGACCCAGTTCATCGTTTCCTAAAATAGTGCCCCTAAAGGCGGCGGGAGATATGTCACACAGAGTCGCCTCGATGCATTGTGGGTGGGTTTTCTACGAGATAATTGAGGCTAATACAGGTAAGGCTATTTTATATCCTTTAATAATAAGAATTTGAGAACAAAATAATGCTTTGTGGTGTTTCATCTTGGTTTGTGGTGATTAGTTGTACAGGTTTTTACCTGGGAATAACGTTGTATGAAATCTGAAACAATATGAAATCCAAAAGTAAATGTAAAAGTTAGACAGTGTGAACGTCATAAGTGACATTAAACTTTTATTTTATTAATATCCGTCGTAACAATATTCGAAAGAGATCAAACGTTATTACTGGACCAATATTAGGCATATTTCTGTTTATTCAAGATTGCATCGTTAGGCCTAGGCCTACGTCGCGTGTCAAATCGTTAAGGCACGCGATTTTTTCCAATTAACATGTTCGAGGGTAAAATCATTTGAGCAGATCACATCAGCATTGTAAATTTAGTATTTAGTGTGAAATCTGAATATTTGTGTGTGTGTAAGGGACCATGTAAAAAGTCAACACATTTTGTTAAAACGAACAGAGTGTCCATATTAAGCTCGATCATCCAAATACTATTTTAAAACATTTCAGTTCATTATTAATTAACGTTTCATGTCGTTGAACGATTCATGTCGTATTTCAGATAATATTTTCCAGAAATATCCATTTGTGGACATTAATAAATAAATAAATAGCGCAAATATAATCATAAGAAATCAAAATAATATGCATTAACATTTTAAATAAAATAGTTGTAATGGTTATTTCAAATAAAGTCATTAGTTTTAATAAAATAATAGAATAATGTTTAATAATAAACAGAATGGAATTGTTTCCACTCACACGTATAAATAATAGAATAGATCTTTGTCATTCCTCATTGTTAAAAGAAACAGTGAAAAACTTTTAACAGCTCTTCAGATTTAGCAGGATAATAATAAACAGTGTACATAAATAACTGGAACGATATATTCATTGTAATATGCCTATTTACATTGTGCTATTTTTCTTTGATTTCTTCATACAGGTGCAAAGCCAACAGAACACGCATAAAAGGCAATATAGGACAGACAACAAAGGTGATTAACCAAAGTAATCTGATGTTGATTTTTATCCACTTTTAGCATAATCATATATCATATTATATTTACCAAACACAGTGACTCAATGGTTTTGTGCTAGGTCACATGCGTGCGTGTGTGTGTGTGTGTGTGTATGTGTGTGTGTGTGTGTGTGTGTGTCTGTCTGTCTGTCTGTCTGTCTGTGTCTGTGTCTGTCTGTCTGTCTGTGTGTGTGTGTCTGTTAGGGGTGTAACGGTACGCAAAAATCACGGTTCGGTACGTACCTCGGTTTTAAAGTCACGGTTCGGTTCATTTTCGGTACAGTAAGGGAAAGAAATGCAAACATTAAACTGCTGGTTGTTTGAATGTTTACTATAAACTTTTTTTTGTTACAATTTGTTTACACTTTTTTAAACACACTTTTTTTTATAAAATATAATATATATATATATTTATTATTAACGTTTTAATATTATATATATATACAGGTATATATATATATATTTAATAAAATAAAAAATAAATAATAATAAGGAATAAAATACAGCTGCAAAGTTCTCCACTAAATAAAATACTCTCAAACCAATATCCTATAGAATATAATGAATAATATAAATAACTATGGATTACAGACAGTGAGTCCCATTACCAATCCCAGCTTGTATGTAGTTCTCAAAGAGCTTTGTAGATATGCGCGTTGCACTTGAGCTTGAGCGCGTGAATTTTTTATTTTATTTTTTAAACCACTTCAGCCGAAATCCCGCCCTGCAGCCGATTTCATTGGTTTAGGTTACAGTGACGGGCAGGTTTAGGGATCAGGGTTTGGTGTAGGCAATCGTTACCGTGATTGTTTGACATGAGCATGACCGATGAAAACTTTAGAGTCGGCTGCAGGGCGGGATTTCCGCTGAAGTGGTTTGGAGGGAAAATAAATTCACGCGCTCAAGCGCAAGTGCAACGCACATTATCTACGAAACTCGGAATTGACGTATGTTCCGCACACTAAACTATTCTAATTTACGTGAAAGATTGCATTCGGTACACATGTGCGGTACACATACCGAAACGGTCCGGTACGAATACATGTGCCGTTACACCCCTAGTGTCTGTGTGTCTGTGTGTGTGTGTATGTGTGTGTCCTTAGCGGCTGTTTCTATATGTAAACTGTCTTTTTGAAACAGTCTATGCCAGTCTGTGAACCCTGGCAAACTGACTGTGTTCCTGTTATATTATATTATACTGATATATATATATATATATTATATACACTCACCGGCCACTTTATTAGGTACACCTTACTAGTACCGGGTTGGACCCACTTTTGCCTTCAGAACTGCCTTAATTCTACGTGGCATTGATTCAACAAGGTGCTGAAAGCATTCTTTAGAAATGTTGGCCCATATTGATAGGATAGCATCTTGCAGTTGATGGAGATTTGTGGGATGCACTTCCAGGGCACGAAGCTCCCGTTCCACCACATTCCAAAGATGCTCTATTGGGTTGAGATCTGGTGACTGTGGCGGCCATTTTAGTACAGTGAACTCATTGTCATGTTCAAGAAACCAATTTGAAATGATTCGAGCTTTGTGACATGGTGCATTATCCTGCTGGAAGTAGCCATCAGAGGATGGGTACATTGTGGTCATAAAGGGATGGACATGATCAGAAACAATGCTCAGGTAGGCCGTGGCATTTAAACGATGCCCAATTGGCACTAAGGGGCCTAAAGTGTGCCAAGAAAACATCCCCCACACCATTACACCACCACCACCAGCCTGCACAGTGGTAACAAGGCATGATGGCTCCATGTTCTCATTCTGTTTACGCCAAATTCTGACTCTACCATCTGAATGTCTCAACCGAAATCGAGACTCACCAGACCAGGCAACATTTTTCCAGTCTTCAACTGTCCAATTTTGGTGAGCTCGTGCAAATTGTAGCCTCTTTTTCCTATTTGTAGTGGAGATGAGTGGTACCCGGTGGGGTCTTCTGCTGCTGTAGCCCATCCACCTCAAGGTTGTGCGTGTTGTGGCTTCACAAATGCTTTGCTGCCTACCTCGGTTGTAACGAGTGGTTATTTCAGTCAAAGTTGCTCTTCTATCAGCTTGAATCAGTCGGCCCATTCTCCTCTGACCTCTAGCATCAACAAGGCATTTTCGCCCACAGGACTGCCGCATACTGGATGTTTTTCCCTTTTCACACCATTCTTTGTAAACCCTAGAAATGGTTGTGCGTGAAAATCCCAGTAGATCAGCAGTTTATGAAATACTTAGACCAGCCCGTCTGGCACCAACAACCAATCCATGTTCAAAGTCACTTAAATCACCTTTCTTCCCCATTTTGACGCTCGGATTGAACTGCAGCAGATCGTCTTGACCATGTCTACATGCCGGAATGCATTGAGTTGCTCACATGTGATTGGCTGATTAGAAATTTGTGTTAACAAGCAGTTGGACAGGTGTACCTAATAAAGTGGCTAGTGAGTGTGTGTGTATATATATACATATATATATATATATATATATATACACTCATATATATATATATATTTCTTAGTTATGGTAAATGGACTGCATTTATATAGCGCTTTCATAGACCCGTGGCCACCAAAGCGCTTTACAATTTGCCTCACATTCACCCATTCACTCACACATTCATACACTGACGGCGTTATACTGTATGCATGTATTAATATCAATAGCTGCAATAGACTTCATTAGATCATTAATCATCATTTATCATTAATGTTAGATAATATAATATAATTTTTACTGTGAGGGATGACAGTGCTTAAAACGTAGGTGTTAGGTTTGGCCACAGATGTAAAATACATAATAAAACCTTTCCAAAACAATAGCTGGAATCTAATTCTAGTTTGTGCAACATCTGCAACCAGACGGTTACATGAGTCTATTTGTGCATGTTTTTATGATGAATGCATCTATTATACTACATAACTCACATGTGTCATTCTCAGTAGGTATCTGTTTTAAAAGTCTATAACTATTTTTATTATAAAATTGTATGTCTTTCCTCTTCTACCCTCTTCTGATGCTTCCGATAGAAGGCTACCACAAATACAGTTTATATGTCTTAAGTTGATAAAACAATTTTCAAATCAGGTTCTGAGTAGCATTATACTGTTGCAGTTTTCTTTAAATGTTTTAAAAGTTAGGTCACTGTGCTGACAATATTATCGGAGACTGTGACTCTTGACAACATAGTAGGGGTGAAAATATATTTCTTATCCCCTCATAACACATAACATTTATGTTTCTTTTTACAGATGCCTACTCTAAAGGATTGCTACATATGTAGTAAAAAAATTGGAGTAGCAAGCAAAACATGCAAACACTGTAGTGCCGAGCAGCCATACAAGCAGAAGCTGGAGAAGAAGAAGAAACAGCTTTCCCAAGAATGGAAAGACAGGCAAAAGAAAAACAGCAGTGTGAACAAAATTTATGATGCAACAAATCTACTGGTAGGTTTATCTTTCAGATGTTAGTCATAAAATAGTAAGTAAATAATCCCTGATCTTTAGCTTTTACACATGCATTGTTTATATTTATATACCAACAAGTCCTCCAACTCATACGACCTTAATTGTCGTTTGCACCTTTCCTCAAATACGACCCAGTTCATCGTTTCCTAAAATAGTGCCCCTAAAGGCGGCGGGAGATATGTCACACAGAGTCGCCTCGATGCATTGTGGGTGGGTTTTCTACGAGATAATTGAGGCTAATACAGGTAAGGCTATTTTATATCCTTTAATAATAAGAATTTGAGAACAAAATAATGCTTTGTGGTGTTTCATCTTGGTTTGTGGTGATTAGTTGTACAGGTTTTTACCTGGGAATAACGTTGTATGAAATCTGAAACAATATGAAATCCAAAAGTAAATGTAAAAGTTAGACAGTGTGAACGTCATAAGTGACATTAAACTTTTATTTTATTAATATCCGTCGTAACAATATTCGAAAGAGATCAAACGTTATTACTGGACCAATATTAGGCATATTTCTGTTTATTCAAGATTGCATCGTTAGGCCTAGGCCTACGTCGCGTGTCAAATCGTTAAGGCACGCGATTTTTTCCAATTAACATGTTCGAGGGTAAAATCATTTGAGCAGATCACATCAGCATTGTAAATTTAGTATTTAGTGTGAAATCTGAATATTTGTGTGTGTGTAAGGGACCATGTAAAAAGTCAACACATTTTGTTAAAACGAACAGAGTGTCCATATTAAGCTCGATCATCCAAATACTATTTTAAAACATTTCAGTTCATTATTAATTAACGTTTCATGTCGTTGAACGATTCATGTCGTATTTCAGATAATATTTTCCAGAAATATCCATTTGTGGACATTAATAAATAAATAAATAGCGCAAATATAATCATAAGAAATCAAAATAATATGCATTAACATTTTAAATAAAATAGTTGTAATGGTTATTTCAAATAAAGTCATTAGTTTTAATAAAATAATAGAATAATGTTTAATAATAAACAGAATGAAATTGTTTCCACTCACACGTATAAATAATAGAATAGATCTTTGTCATTCCTCATTGTTAAAAGAAACAGTGAAAAACTTTTAACAGCTCTTCAGATTTAGCAGGATAATAATAAACAGTGTACATAAATAACTGGAACGATATATTCATTGTAATATGCCTATTTACATTGTGCTATTTTTCTTTGATTTCTTCATACAGGTGCAAAGCCAACAGAACACGCATAAAAGGCAATATAGGACAGACAACAAAGGTGATTAACCAAAGTAATCTGATGTTGATTTTTATCCACTTTTAGCATAATCATATATCATATTATATTTACCAAACACAGTGACTCAATGGTTTTGTGCTAGGTCACATGCGTGCGTGTGTGTGTGTGTGTGTGTATGTGTGTGTGTGTGTGTGTGTGTGTCTGTCTGTCTGTCTGTCTGTCTGTCTGTGTCTGTGTCTGTCTGTCTGTCTGTGTGTGTGTGTCTGTTAGGGGTGTAACGGTACGCAAAAATCACGGTTCGGTACGTACCTCGGTTTTAAAGTCACGGTTCGGTTCATTTTCGGTACAGTAAGGGAAAGAAATGCAAACATTAAACTGCTGGTTGTTTGAATGTTTACTATAAACTTTTTTTTGTTACAATTTGTTTACACTTTTTTAAACACACTTTTTTTTATAAAATATAATATATATATATATTTATTATTAACGTTTTAATATTATATATATATACAGGTATATATATATATATTTAATAAAATAAAAAATAAATAATAATAAGGAATAAAATACAGCTGCAAAGTTCTCCACTAAATAAAATACTCTCAAACCAATATCCTATAGAATATAATGAATAATATAAATAACTATGGATTACAGACAGTGAGTCCCATTACCAATCCCAGCTTGTATGTAGTTCTCAAAGAGCTTTGTAGATATGCGCGTTGCACTTGAGCTTGAGCGCGTGAATTTTTTATTTTATTTTTTAAACCACTTCAGCCGAAATCCCGCCCTGCAGCCGATTTCATTGGTTTAGGTTACAGTGACGGGCAGGTTTAGGGATCAGGGTTTGGTGTAGGCAATCGTTACCGTGATTGTTTGACATGAGCATGACCGATGAAAACTTTAGAGTCGGCTGCAGGGCGGGATTTCCGCTGAAGTGGTTTGGAGGGAAAATAAATTCAATGAAAACGGTCCTGTTCAGTTGTTTACACTAAGCTGCCATTTTGATTTTCCCTCATGGTACCTCATGACCCTCATGGTAATGTTTAGAAGATGTTTGTTGAACTTTTACTTATGTCTGTTTCAACTTATAACCATACTTAAATTTGTTTCAGAATGCCCCATGCATAAAGAATCAACCAATTTCCCCTACAAAAATATTTTGAGGAAAAGAATCAGGGAGGTTTGTTTCAAAACATTTAAAAATACTTAAAAATGAAGAAGAAAAAAACACAATTGACAATAACAATGTTATTTTGCTATTTTGTATGTTGTTATTGCAATGTCATTAATATTAATATTAACAAAAATATTCATGTTTCTTTCTGTTTCTGCTAAGGGTCATGCGGAGGTGTTGGTACAGTGGCATCCTTGCTCTGGATGGTATGCATATTATCAGAATTTTACTGTACTGTAGAAAATTTACGTAATTAACAAAAAATAAAATGTTTATATAAATAGTAGAGAAAAATAATAAACATTACTTAAAGGTATTGTGGAAGATTTTCCCGAATTTTAGAAAAGAACCGCCCATTCCACTTTTTGAGAAAATGCACATGCGCAACACTCTAACTGCTCCCGAGAGGGAACACCTATTAAACGCGTGCACGAGAGAGCGTGACTTGTGCCAGTGCACATTAACTTTTACTAGCATTTTAAATGGATTTCTCCAAATAGCATGCTAAACTTTACCTGTCGAGTAGAAACTTCGCGACTGAGTCATCAGTGAATGGCTGAAACCGTAGCTCACCACACATACACATGAAAGTGCGCATGCGCAGAAAGCGAAAACTACCTGGGCGAGCACGTACGACGGCCTTACGTAAACATATCACCAGAATGATTGACAACTAGGAGGACCAATACTCTTGATGATCCACACGGAAAAAGAAAATCTTCCACAATACCTTTAAACATTTATTCATTTTTTAACTGAAGTTGCAGTTTGATCAGGACTTCAGACTTCAATGTAATTGAAATATAATTTGAAATGTGGTGTGCTTTTTATTTGTATCTATTCTTTAATGTTTTCAACCACTTTCAACTAACTAAGTATTTACCTTTTTATCAAGCCTTTGTTGAGAACTGCATTTTTCTGTCTTGAACAATGAGATTACCTAACACTTACCTAATGAGAATAACACTTACCTAAATCAGTGAAAAAATGTGTAGTGCAGTATGAATAATTAAATCCTCTGCTGAATGCATATTTTCAAACAATTACATTATATAATGTACAAAATACATTATATGGATTACATACCTGAAAACGATGTCTTATTGTACAGTGCCAACAAGACAGTATTTATATTCCTGTAATGAACAATGTGACTAACACGTCTTGCTGTCTTACAGTGGGAAAAAGTGGAAAAACTCTTGGGAGCCAAGAGAAAACATTCAAAGTTCATCCTGAGGATGAGTGTGTGTGTTCTGTTGTATTGTTTGTTGCTAGGTTGTAAAGTTGATGCCTTGTATGTTCAAGACTGACTTGAACATTTTGTCAGTAACACTTTACTTGAAGGGGTGTGCATAAGACTGACATGACACCTTCATAATCATGACATGACACCGCTCATGAATATGAAGGTGGATTTATGCATGTTTATGACAACTGTCATTAAGTGTCATTCACTCAATTATGACATTTTTAATGCAAATATGACATTGTGTGAGATGTCTTTGTTATGACAATTTGACATTACCAAGACAACATAAA
The DNA here is from genome assembly GCF_963082965.1 of Carassius carassius. Taxonomy (NCBI): domain Eukaryota; kingdom Metazoa; phylum Chordata; class Actinopteri; order Cypriniformes; family Cyprinidae; genus Carassius; species Carassius carassius. Next base: position 29,851,611 of record NC_081760.1, read on the forward strand.
TTGTCATAAATATGTCATAAACATGACATAGCAGATTAATTATAAAAAATAAGGAAACCACATAGCTTTATGGGTTATCATTACATTAAACTGTCAGTTGGTTGGTTTTGACATTGGCTGTCATGAGGCATTATAACTGTGTCATGAATATTTTTCTTGACCTCAACTACAGTGTACAAATTGAATTTGTCATTAAAATGTAATAATGCCTAATGACAGCCAATGTCATAACCAACCATGACAGTTTAATGTAATGTTAGCCCATAAAGCTCAGTGGTTTCTTAAGTTTGATAATTAATCTGCTATGTCTTGTTTATGACATATTTATGACAGGTTGTGTTGTCTTGGTAATGCCATGCCATTACAAAGACACTGACAGGTTATGATGTATTGGTTTATGTCAAGTTGTCATGACAACGACATCTCACACAATGTCATATTTGCATTAAAAATGTCATAATTGAGGGAATAACACTTAATGACAGTTGTCATAAACATGCATAAAACCTCCTTCATATTCATGTCATGATTATGAAGGTGTCATGTCAGTCTTATGCACACCCCTTCAAGTGTTACCATTTTGGCTTTCAGTTAAGGCATATCAGTTCTAATGTATTATTGTGTTCTGTTTCTGTTGCTGTTTTGTACAGCACATTATCTATATGGTTTCTGTGTTTGATGACTGGACTGAATGTTTTGAAATATGTCAATAAAAATCTCTGTTCCTTCGTATACTCTTGATTTTTAAGACTATTTGTCATTTAAGAGCAAAAATATATGCACTGAACCTAAATGCATTTCATGATATGTTTACTGCTGAAAATTTCAGAAAGCCACATTATTGTTATTATTCATTTTTGTTATTCATTACCCTAAAGGACCTATAGCACACACTCAAGATGTGTTTTTAAATCTATAATGTGTGTATGGGAGGATAGACCAATATATTTTTGGGCCTTGGGTTCTGAAGCTGGTTCTTCATTTCTCTGCAGGTAAGAACACAAGGAAGACAGTGATTAAATACTATTAATACGTATGGGCTTGGCTTTGAGATAATTGGGTAATGTAGTCAAGAATTTATGAAACAAATTGCCCATTTGTTGCAAAACTTCTGTTATTGCCCTGAGAGATCTAATCATTGCTATGGAAAACCCATGTCTTTGCTACACATTTAAAAACAATAAATTGTTTTTTTCAAATATTTTTTGTGTCTCTGATCCTTTCCATGTAGTCCCACCCTTTGCACACACGGGTATTCCTATCATTATGGGGACATTCCATAGACGTAATGTTTTTGTTGACCAAAGAAAATATTGTAGGGTATACCAGTGCGCACACACACACTCTCTCACAGACACGCACTCTCACATGCACACGCACAGACACACTCTCACACACACTCTCACATGCACACGCTCAGACACTCTCACATACAGTAGCCTACACACACATACACACACTCTCACACACACACTCACACGCACAGACACTCTCACATACACACACTCTCACACACACACTCACATGCACACGCTCAGACACTCACATACACACACTCTCACACACACTCTCACATGCACACGCACAGACACTCTCACATACACACTCTCACACACATACACACTCTCTCACACACATTCTCACATGCACACGCACAGACACTCTCACATACACACACTCTCACACATGCACACTCTCACATGCACACACAGACAGACACTCTCTCACACACACATTCACATGTGCACACATACAGACACTCTCACACACTCACACACACTCTCACACACAGACGCACTCTCTCTCACACAGACACACTCTCTCACACACACACTCTCTCTCTCTCACGCACTCTCTCTCACACAGACACACTCTCTCTCACACACTCTCTCTCTCACACACTCTCTCACACACACTCACATGCGCACACACACAGACACACACAGACACACTCTCTCACACACTCTCTCTCACACACACTCGCATGCACACACACAGACACACTGTCTCTCACACACTCTCTCACACACACTCACATGCGCACACACACAGACACACACAGACACACTCTCTCACACACTCTCTCTCACACACACTCGCATGCACACACACAGACACACTGTCTCTCACATGCGCACACACACAGACACTCTCTCTCTCTCATACAGACACACTCTCTCTCACACACACTGACATGCGCACACACACACAGACACTCTCTCTCACACATACACTCACACTCTCTCACACACACACTCACACTCTCTCACACACACTCTCACATGCACACACAAAAGACACTCTCTCTCACACACACACTCTCTCTCTCTCTCTCTCTCTCTCTCTCTCTCTCTCTCTCTCACACACACACACACACACACACACAGCCAACAAATGTTTTCACAAATATTTGACATTCAATTCATTGAAATGTCCCTAACCCTAACCCTAACCCCACCTGTCCATATACATATACAGACTTTTCTATTGCTGTAATAAATCAAAGGAGTAAAATCCTGCAACATGATTGCACAGGCATTATATTTGCATGATTGTCTCTGTTTTATTATTGGTTGCAAAATAAAAAATCAATATGAATTATGTGTACATTGACTTTTATGTATTCTTATGAACTGGTCACTTGTGAGCAAAATGCCATAGATTCTAAAATTAAAAACATCAGTGTCAGCATCTGGGGCACTATGATCACGTTAATTATCGTTAAGAACATAGTTCCTGGTGCAATAATAACTAATTTATTTATAATATATCAAATACACTGTATTTGACACGCACAGACACTCTCACATACACACTCTCACACACATACACACTCTCTCACACACATTCTCACATGCACACGCACAGACACTCTCACATACACACACTCTCACACATGCACACTCTCACATGCACACACAGACAGACACTCTCTCACACACACATTCACATGTGCACACATACAGACACTCTCACACACTCACACACACTCTCACACACAGACGCACTCTCTCTCACACAGACACACTCTCTCTCACACACTCTCTCTCTCACACACTCTCTCACACACACTCGCATGCACACACACAGACACACTCTCTCTCACACACTCTCTCACACACACTCACATGCGCACACACACAGACACACACAGACACACTCTCTCACACACTCTCTCTCACACACACTCGCATGCACACACACAGACACACTGTCTCTCACATGCGCACACACACACACTCTCTTACACAGACACACTCTCTCTCACACAGACACACTCTCTCTCACACACACTCACATGCGCACACACACACACACACACTCTGTCTCTCACACAGACACACTCTCTCACACAGACACTCTCTCTCTCACACACACTCACATGCACACACACACAGACACTCTCTCACACACTCACATGCACACACACAGACACGCTCTCTCTCACACAGACACACTCTCTCTCACACACAAACACACACTCTGTCTCTCTCACAGACACACTCTCTCTCACACACACTCACATGCGCGCGCACACACACACACACACACTGTCTCTCACACAGACACACTCTCTCTCACACACACACACACACACACACACAGACACTCTCTCTCTCACACAGACACACTATCTCTCACACACACTCACATGCGCACAGACACTCTCTCTCTCTCATACAGACACACTCTCTCTCACACACACTCACATGCGCACACACACACAGACACTCTCTCTCACACATACACTCACACTCTCTCACACACACACTCACACTCTCTCACACACACTCTCACATGCACACACAAAAGACACTCTCTCTCACACACACACACACTCTCTCTCTCTCTCTCTCTCTCTCTCTCTCTCTCTCTCTCTCTCTCTCTCTCTCTCTCACACACACACACACACACACACACACAGCCAACAAATGTTTTCACAAATATTTGACATTCAATTCATTGAAATGCCCCTAACCCTAACCCTAACCCCACCTGTCCATATACATATACAGACTTTTCTATTGCTGTAATAAATCAAAGGAGTAAAATCCTGCAACATGATTGCACAGGCATTATATTTGCATATGATTGTCTCTGTTTTATTATTGGTTGCAAAATAAAAAATCAATATGAATTATGTGTACATTGACTTTTATGTATTCTTATGAACTGGTCACTTGTGAGCAAAATGCCATAGATTCTAAAATTAAAAACATCAGTGTCAGCATCTGGGGCACTATGATCACGTTAATTATCGTTAAGAACATAGTTCCTGGTGCAATAATAACTAATTTATTTATAATATATCAAATACACTGTATTCCAAAAAAAAAAATACTTTTAAATATATATGTATATGTGAATATAAATATTTCTTAAATGTGCAATAAATAATAACAATGTAACAGTTAAGGTGTAATGTAATGCCACATGTAAAATCTGAAATACAAAACTAACAAGTAAGCAAACTGTGCCTCTGTAACAATGGTGACAGAGGCTCATGGATCATGTAGAGCCTTCTGTTATCCAAATCGTCAAAGAATTAGACATGTTGGTGTAAGAAAAAACAATAGACACAGTAGCTCATGATTAGAATGACTTTTACTTATTTATTATTATTTTTTTATTACAGTTTTTTTTCAGACGCTAACAAGCGTTTGTCCAACCAGTTTCAACATTTTCAAAACTCTAAACACAATTAGCACAGCATCGGTCTTTTGTGGCCATACCATTCACACATTTCATGTCGTTTTCACACAATATGCAATCAGTGAACACATTTCCACAATGCTTACATTTTCTTAGCAGACAAGCTATACCTCCCAACAAAATTATGGATTGTTTTTGTAGAATTTACGAATGTTAACACACAACATCCCATAATAGCAAAAACAATATTCCAAACCTTAGATACAGTATAAAACCTCTGCTTCTGCAATGATATCAGTTCAAAAACAATATATATCAGCTGATAATAAACAAACAATTTACTGTAATTATTGACAAACAGCTGATTTATGTTGGGTAAATTTGACTAACCACAGCAGATTCCAGTCTGGCTTAGGTTATTTTTTTTCTATTACATTGACACTTATACAGTAAAATTAGGACTTTGAGGAGTGATGTTTTTGGAAACAGAAACAGACTGTAAAAAGGGGCCCAGGGAGAAGAGCAGGCCCAGTGAGAGATGCAGTGAGAGGTGCAGTGAGAGGTGCAGTGAGAGGTGCAGTGAGAGGTGCAGTGAGAGGTGCAGTGAGAGGTGAGAGGTGCAGTGAGAGGTGCAGTGAGAGGTGCAGTGAGAGGTGCAGTTAGAGATACAGTGAGAGGTGCAGTGAGAGGTGCAGTTAGAGGTGCAGTGAGAGGTGCAGTTAGAGGTGCAGTGAGAGGTGCAGTTAGAGATACAGTGAGAGATGCAGTGAGAGATGCAGTGAGAGGTGCAGTGAGAGGTGCAGTGAGAGGTGCAGTTGAGATACAGTGAGAGATGCAGTGAGAGATGCAGTGAGAGATGCAGTGAGAGGTGCAGTGAGAGATGCAGTGAGAAGTGCAGTGAGAGGTGCAGTTAGAGGTGCAGTGAGATGCAGGTGCAGTGAGAGGTGCAGATGCAGTGAGAAGAGCAGGCCCAAAGAGACGGTCGAGGTGTAAGAATGTGTGGTCAATAATGAATGTCAACAATAGCCAGTATTTTGAAACCTGGTGTACTTTGATTGACTGCATGTACCTTGTAAAGTGAAAACAAGTGTTATTCGATTTCCAGTGTTTTGGTGAAGTTAGTGTGTGCAGAGAAAGATGTGTTGTATTTTGAAATGAAGAGTTAGAGTATATATTTAACAAAATGTGTTTTTGAGAAGAAAATTATCCATTTGGGCAATTGTGTTTTGTAGGTGTGAGTCTGTGTTAAGAGTTTAGAAAAAGTATTTGAAGTATGGGTAAGCGCTTGTTAGCAATTGAAAAAAACTGTAATAAAAAATAACTGTGTGTGTTTGAGTGTGTGTGAGAGAGAGTGTGTCTGTGTGAGAGAGAGAGGGTGTCTGTGTGTGTGGCATGTGAGAGTGTGTGTGAGAGAGAGTGTGTCTGTGTGAGAGAGAGAGTGCGTCTGTGTGCACATGTGAGTGTGTGTGTGAGAGAGAGTGTGTGTGAGAGAGAGTGTGTCTGTGTGAGAGAGACAGAGTGTGTGTGTGCGCATGTGAGTGTGTGTGAGAGAGAGTGTGTCTTTGTGAGAGAGAGTGTCTGTGTGTGTGTGCATGTGAGTGTGTGTGAGAGAGAGTGTGTCTGTGTGAGAGAGAGAGTGTGTGTGTGCGCATGTGAGTGTGTGTGAGAGAGAGTGTGTCTGTGTGAGAGAGACAGAGTGTGTGTGTGTGCATGTGAGTGTGTGTGAGAGAGAGTGTGTCTGTGTGAGAGAGACAGAGTGTGTGTGTGTGTGTGCGCATGTGAGTGTGTGTGAGAGAGAGTGTGTCTGTGTGAGAGAGAGTGTGTCTGTGTGAGAGAGAGTGTGTCTGTGTGAGAGAGTGTGTCTGTGTGAGAGAGAGTGTGTCTGTGTGAGAGAGACTGAGTGTGTGTGTGTGTGCGCATGTGAGTGTGTGTGAGAGAGAGTGTGTCTGTGTGTGTGCGCAAAATTCAAGAGTCTGATTTTGGGAAGATGATGAATCCAATGCTTCCAATGTTTGTGCTAAAACTTTAAAACTCTTCTTCAGAAAGGTCTGGACTGCTGTTGTCCTCACTCTCCTCTTCAACATCTTCCTCCAGCGTAAAGAAGGAAGGGTCTGTGTTGACACTGCCATAGGTGCTGGTGACTGCTGCAAGTTTTTGCTGCAGAATGTGGCGCTTGTGTAAGATGCAGCAGTATAGCCCCCTGTGTCCCTCTTCGGTCAGCTCTCTAGGCGGATCTAAAGTAAAAAGTGAAGAAAATTGACAACAATAATTAGGCAGCATTTCATAAAAACACAAAACAAACAAAAAAATAATATAGCTAGCAAGAATTGTGATTTTTAGATTTGAAGCAATATTCACAGGAAACTATAACATCCTGCTTAGTGGCATCAACATATTTTTACATATACATTTTACATAAAAAACATTTATCGTACATACTATGGATCTTGATGTCCTCTTTAGTCTCCCGAAGGAGACTGTCCAGTTTGTCCAAAGTTTTTTTTAGATGTTGATAATGCTGAGTCATCTCCTTTACAATTATCATCTTCTCCTCATCCATGCGCCTGACCAGCATGACTTGGTCAAACAGTCGCCTCTTCAAGCGGAGACTCACTACTATTTTTGAAAATAAAAGTGGAGGGAAACATTTTTTTAAACACTAACACACAACATATTCAGCTTTACGTCTTTAACAGTGTTCTTTATTAGACATTATTAGGCAATATTATTAGGCAATATTATTTTGTGAGAATAATATAATATTAATAATAATATTAATAAAGAACTTTATTTATACATAAAGAAAATGTATAAGGGTAGTAATATAGATAATATCCTAACTATATAATCTCTAAGTATGCATAAAAATGCAGCCAATACACGTAACTGACAACAACTGAAACATCACACTACAATTTAACAGAAAGTTAAAGAAATGCTCATCCCAGTATTAAGATACGTGTTTTTTTATTCAAGACATATTGAATAATGTAGGATATCTAATTTGTAGGCAGATTTATTTCATGCTTGGGTTGGATTTAGCTATTTCAGGATATATATGGATTTCATCCTAAATGTGTTTGGTTATTGTAGCTCTTATTTAAAAAAAAGTGATGACCACTACTAGTATAGAATGTGTGTTACAGGAGTATCCTGTAACACAGGATATGTGTGTTATCAGATTATCACTATGTCTTCATATGGGAACATTACAGATAATATTTGAGATTACAACAGAATATATAATGTGTTATTCTTTACTGTATGTTGCACCTAATTTTACTGGGCGGCAGTGTTAAATTGCACAAAAACACAACACATTACTTACCATCTCCTTGTGCTTCCCAAGGCAGAATAAAATCATCAGAGAGACTGCATGCTGCTTCGGTGTCAATTTTCTCTTCACAGTCAGGAATGGTGTTGTACAGCACTATCTTCTCTCTGAGTGTCTTTTTTAGCTCACCAAGTCTCCTCCGTTTGCGTTGCCTTGTTTGGTTGCTGTCTGTAAGGTAAAAAAAATGATGAGAACAAAAACAATTACAAAATGCAAGTTGAATGATGTAGTAGCAAATACCATTTTGCCGATACAGATCATGCTTCTTTCTTCGGATGGAATAAATAATCTCATCGATTTCTCTCTGGAGCTCTTCCTGGCTTTTGTGAGTACTGTGTCTCTCTTGAAAAACACAAACAAGCAAAGTTGACCATTACAGAAAACACAGTATCACTACAAAAATGTAGACTAATGTATGGAAATAAAGAACCAATTTATACACCAGTGATTATATGACATACCAGTGGCTGCCCATTGCTTGACATCACACACCCACCGATCTGCATCCTCCATAGATATGTTTAACTCCTGCTTGAGACTCTCAAGATTGGCTGCTTCTATTTCTGCTCTCTGTGTAGTCTATTAAAAAAATAAAAATGACTGAAAACACATTATCACTACAAAATTAACCACAAATGCCCCTGAAACAAATGCAGGGGAGAGCGTGATCACAGCCCCCCCCCCCCCCCCCCCCCCACTGCCAGTTATGCAGTCAAGATTCTACATTTGGGGAATTCGCAGGGATCAGCACAGCCCGAGTGCAATGGATAACCCACTTTCTTGATTACAGTGTCTCCTCTGCCATATAAGTAAACAACTAATAATTTTTTAACGTTTGATTAATACTCACTAATCAACATGTGTCTAAGGTCAGTATTCAAAGCTGCATAAAATACGAATGTATGTCAAAATACATCCATCTATGGAACCGCTTGGAACCGTGCAGTCTCGATGATAAAGACAATTCAGTAGGCCTAGCCTATATGTCTTGTTGTTGACTCAACATATATACAGACCAGCAAATATGAACGTGCATTATGAAATGCATTAAGTGATTTTAAAAGGATCAACTCCGTACAGTCAGGCAGACGATTACAGAACGCATTGTGTTAAATTGTACATTAAACGTTTTCCTCCTATAGAAAATCATTATAAATAAAACACATAATGTATTTTAATGGACAAAGACAGTGATATAAACGAGTTGTAGACAGTTTATTCTATATGGAAAAATGCTTAACGCGAAACTTTGCATGTTGCGTTTATTCTGGGCTCACCTGCTTGCCTGTACATATTAGTTATGTATTTTAATAATGTAGAGAAGCATATTGAGTTTGGCCTTTATCATCTTAAACCATTATGCCACACTTTGCCGTATGTGAGGAAAATACTATATGCATATTCATTAAAATAATGAACTATTTAATTTGATATTTTAATAGCATCTTAATACATTAAGCCATGTTAAGTGTTTATGTTTTTCTACGGGAGGAAAACGCTTAGCGAGAGAATTTGCGCAAGCGTTCATATTTTGGTGTTCTGGCCACGGATTTGCCGGTCTTGTCTTTTTCTTGAAGGACCCTGTACGTTAAAGTACTAAATTAGGTTTAATCGTTTAATCACCACCACAGCTTCTTGTCTCCATTGGCAACACGCACGATTTGTGTCGATTGCAAGTGTGGTGAAGTGAGTGACTCGTTGCCACGTCACCCTCATTACATATATGGCCAATAGGGTTCTGCCCCTTGGGGTATATAGACTCTTTGGATGCTCCCTGGGATACGTCATTGAAAGCCCGCCCCTTTGTCATTCATTCCAAGAGACCGTGGAGGTATGTGTGTTAGCCGTGTAGCCGGTTGTTTTGATGTTAGTATTAAGTGATGTTTCATTGTGCCTTCATCTGTATCTGTTTAGTGTGACACTCGGCCATCGAGGCTGTGCACGTTCTCGTGGCGACACTCACATTGTGGTAAGTTCTAATGTTAGTTTTTAACTTTGTGTAGTTTGTTTGTTTGAGCGACCTGCAATGCGTTTTAGTGTGGCGTGCCTTCGGTCTCCCACTGGTGTGACGTCTCCTCATAGCTGCGTCGGAGTATCAGCTGTTTATTGACTCACTAACATCAAATGACTGTCATATGATTTCCGTGTGCCTGTGATTGTTTGTGTGCGCGCGCCGAAATTGAATCAGGGTGAGTACATTTACGATCGTTTCTTTTAATCTGCAACTGTTTTTAATTAGATAGTTAATGAATATTTGTGTTTAGGAGTTCTCTTTTGCCCGTGTTAAAGCCAGGCTGAGCAGCTACTTTAGCAACTTGCTGTCAGCAATCCATGCTTCATTGAGCCACGTTTGCTGCTTTGTGGAAGCTGAATATCACTGCTGGACTCCACTTTATCTATTGCTCAGGCAATATGTTGTTTATGTTGTATGAATGTGGCTGGTTTTGTTACCAGTCCTTAGCCGCATGATCATCACTGTTAAATACCTGTGATTTATTACATGGAGTGATAATTAGCCTACCAAACTGGTCCCATCATTTGTGTAGGTTGGACTGATTGTGTGATTTTTGTGTTGTGACCGTTTGAATGGTTTATATTTATTTTCTTTGTCTTTATTATAGGTGACTATTTATCTTATAACTTGATTTTTGTTTTCATTATTTGTCTCATTGTGATTTGGTTTATCTCTAATCATTTCTATATTTATTTCTTTTCTGTATTCTGCAGGAGCTGGGTTTTCCTGGAGGCAGGCTGGTGGTTTTAGCTGCAGGCCTTCACCCTAAGTAGGGGTTATAAGTGTGGTGTGACTTTTTTATCACTATTTTGTAGTGGAGTGATTCTTCAAAGTGTGTTTGATTGCCATATGCAGCTATAGCTAGCCTGCTTCTCTGTGGTCTCAGCCCCTGCAGTGATCATATTCTTTTTGTTTTGGTTGCCTTTTTGATTACGAAATGACACAATTGATTGTGTTATTTGTTTAATTGCTTTCTTTAATAAAAATTGCCTGTTTCAATGTGAACTCACGTCTCTTGCCTCTCCTGAGTAAACGGACTTGTGTCCTATTTATTAGATTATTTCCCCGGTAATTCGGGGTGGCGTAGTCACTACTAGACGGCCACGTATTGCTACACAAGTGTCGCAGGTTGCAGAGAGGGCAAGTAGCGATTGCAAGTGACATTGTAATTTAGTTTATTTTTTCTTGTCTTCGCCACCTGTATACTGTTATAAAATGTTGGGAAATTCAAACAAAAAGTAATAAAAAATTCAACTAATTAAAAAAATAAAGACTGCACGTGATGTCACCAGGGCCGGCCCTGACCAATTTGCTGCCCTAGGCAAGAGTTTACCTGGCGCCCCATGCATCACAGCCCATTTCACCCTGTCATTGTGTTCATGATTAAGCATACATATATATATACACACACACACACACACACACACACATTACAGCAGAACTGTTTCCAACACTCATAATAAATCATCATATTAGAATGATTTCTAAAGGATCATGTGATGGATGTCACATGTGACACTGAAGAATGGAGTAATGATGCTGAAAATTCAGCTTTGCATCACAGAAATAAATGATAATTTAAAGTATAATAAATTGAAAACAAATTATTTTAAATTGTAATAATATATCACAATATTACATTTCTTTCTGTATTTTTGATCAAATAAATGCAGGCTTGATGAGCAGAAGAAACTTCTTTCAAAAACATTAAAAATAGTAATGTTTCCAAACTTTTGGCCTGTACTGTATCCCCCCAAAACTGCACAACTGTAGAGTAAAACATTAATAAAAAAGTGATAATAAAAAATGCGTCTTAAAACTGACATGATTGTACAAAATCACAGTCTGGGGACTCAGAACTCAGAACAACTGCTAACATTAAGTTTAAGGTAAAAATAACTGCCATGAAATTATAGTATCTTACTCCTATGCAATAAATTGTTCTTTCACTACATCTCTTTACATCTGTCTTTATCCTCTTCTCTTTCTTTTTGGCACTGTATCTATCGCAGACTATGCTCATTTATAATGTGTCATGTAAATTCGGCCTTCCGTCACAATCAGGAAACTTTCACCGTGTCTAGAACTGGCGCGAGCTGCCAGGCCCGTTTCTACGAGCTGTGTGTTAACAAAAGCAGTGCTGTCTACATTGGATGCGGCATCAGGCACGCTACACAACAAATTACCAACAACTTTTGGTAACTTTTGGTTTCTGACGCACTTCAAGCACTCGATGGGCGGGGGAAGATTGAAGAGCCGGACTTGTTTTTTTTTTTTTTTGCTTTATTTGGTAGTATTTCGAATTAATGGTTTTTAAATAGTAGCCTATTATTATTATAAAAAAAAAAAAAAAAAAAAATTCACTCGTTCACTCATTCTGGCGCCCCTATGGATTAGTGGCGCCCTTAGCATTTGCCTATACAGCCTATGCCGCGGGCCGGCCCTGGATGTCACTAGCGGAAGTGCAAATGTCTGAGAGTGCAATTGCAAGTCTGCAGCCAGACCCTCTTGATATCTTCTGGTTCATCTGTTTTCTCACAAAATGTTTGTCTTTCATTCATTATTCATCAAAAATGTTACTCTCATATTAAGATTTGTATTGACAAATCTAGCATTCAGCGACGATTAAGAATTAATTTAGAGGACAAGATTGTTTCAAAATAATTGTCAGCGCCATCTATTGAAAAGAAAGGTTTTGACAAGATGTTGCTAAAATAACATTAATATTACTTCTATGCATTTGGCAGACACTTTCATTCAAAGCAACTTACTGTATATTTCTTGAGTGCTAAACATTTGATCAGTTCATGCATTTCAGGGGAGTCAAACCCTTTGGTGTCATTTTGGTGTTTAACTTTGGTTTTGATAGTGCCATTCTCTTCTACTCTTTGAGCTTCAGAAATAGTAAGTGATTTTTTACAGGGTACCTCACAGAAAGTGTTTCTTGACAGATATCAGTGGAATATGTGTCCTGAGATATCTCTACTTGCCTCTGACAGCCCTACAGGCTTTGTAAACAGTAAAAATAAATCTGACCACAGGGTGCAGTCGTTTGACCAATCACAAGATATTGAGGTGTTTGCTGCCTGTCAGTCATTTTAAGTATTCGGGTTCATTTTAAGTGTAGCTGACGTCTATGGAAGCCAGAGTTTTTGGATAGATGGGGTAGTCTAATTCAGACTGGCAGAATTGAGTGAAATGGCTAATAGCACTTTTACATTGTTAAAGTAAAAATTTCTTTAGGAATAAAAGTGACCTCAAAACCTAGTTTCAGTCTTACAGTATGTTTCATTTATGATCATATTCAGCTGGATGAACTAGCTTCTTTCTGAATGCCCACTTTTCCCTTATGCTTTTTTTTTCTTCCCCCACTTGACGCAGTCTGAGACTCATTTATGAGGTAAAAGTATAGATGGGTTCCTTTTTATGTGATGCATGATCTAAATGAAGTACTTTTAAAACCTGATAAAAACCTTTGTTTTTACTTGTTTAAGTTTTAATTAATTTTAGTGAGTGAGTTTTACTTTTAAATTGTGGTATGGCAACCGGTATGGACCTTTTCCCACCATTTGTTAATGTACTGAATATCTCTACTTTTATCTCTACATTTCTGCTGACTTGTATTTAACTGCATATTGAAACAAAAATTAATATTTTTTTTCTCCTAGTCTCTCATAGTTAGACTTTTGCCTGCCTGCTATAGTGAATGGTTTATTAAACCCTACAAATCAGAAAATATGTATTGACTTTGTGATCATAATGTCTGTCCTTTCAACAAGTTGTAAGTGTAGATTATATTTTACAAGTATAACTTAGAAAACGAAATGGAATATACATGCATGACAAAATCTAGCATACTTGTGCTTCAAACTAAACTCTAAAGTCACTAATGAAATTATTATTCCTTTAAATTGTATAATATATATTCAACCCTAGACCAGCAGCTGCAGGCCACAACAAGCCGTGCTGTGATCCAGTGCTTCATCTAGTCTCTTCTTAGCTGTGCTCACCTCAGTGAGCTGGAGAAATACAGTCTTCCCCTCTGTGGTCTGGTCAAGCAATCAGCCTGACATCTTTCTTAAAGCCAAAATGCTTCAACTACTCGCATTAAGCATTGCTCAGCTCCTGGCACTGGCTTCAAAACTCTCCTACCCCAAGTCCCCAGCCATTTTTATTTCAAAGCTTTAGGAATTCATGAAATTGGAAAAAAAATTAAAGTGCTTGTATAAAACAGCTATAAAGCACGCGGCCTTGGCTGCCCACTTAGCACTGGAATAAGATGAAATACTTTCTGTTTTTGCACATCAAAACACTGTGGGCTATACTTGAGTTCCCCGGTTAGTTTCTGAATTCAGTCTGTGATTAGACAATGTGCGTTTACATCGGTGGCAAAAGCATCAGAGCCTGATCACATCCTGTTTCAAAGCGCCTTGTTGCCCGCTAGTTGTTGCATGCTAATGCAATTTAACCTCTACACACATCCATGCTGATTTCATCAAGCAGCAAAACACCCTGGATGCAATTTAATAAAGATGCAAAAGGAACACCAGTTTGTCTCTCAAAGGTGACACTTCTGAAAACATGAAATAGTGAGAGGGCTTCCATCATCTTGCCTCAAGGATATCATTCATCTTTTACTCACCCTCTCACTTTAGCCTCGTCTCTCTCCCTGTGATATCCTGAGCTAATTTGATGGTGCATTTTGCAGTCTAGTCAATGATTAAGGCATTTCCATTCATCATGGTTCTGGCGAGGGTTCCCAAGGCTTGTTGTTCGCCTGTGAAAAGAAAGCAATAGCATTGCATCAATGCGACAGTTTTTCATTATATACAGTTTACTTACCATCACTTATCCATCCACATGATGAGCTCGTCAGTCATGTGGCAGGGAGGCAGATCTCATCACTTCATGAAATTAGATTAGCACCATTTCCTTGCCAACTTCTCACTCTGTAAAAAAAAACAATACAACAACAATGTCAAAATAAATGCAAATGTATCTTTGATCTAGAGAGTCAAATGAAGAGTTCTTCGCTTAGAGAGCTATTAAAGTGAGATGCTTTTAACACTGTTGAAACAAGAGAGACGCTTTCATTTAAGTTTGCAAGTTTTGTCATTATCAAAAAAAAAAAAAAAAATCAATTGTATCTTTGGTGCATTATCCATCAAATGAAATGATGCTTCCAGTAGTGCTATCAAGGAAATGTTTACATTTAATATTTGGAATCTTGAATGTGATGTGTTGTTTCTTGGTGGTTGTTGTGTTTTGTTTTTGAAATAGTTCCAGCCACAATATATTTGTTTTTTGGACTTATTATGCTGTGCAGACTGTGTTGATTTTGAAGTTTACTCCACAGGGGCTCCTTCGTAATGCATGTCTTATTTTGTGTGTATTTTTTACCCCTGGAGAGAAAAAGAACTGGGTCTAAGTATCTTAGGAGTTTCTTTTTAAAGAATCTTTTTCTGACCATTGTGTGTTTTTAAAAATCTTTTCTTAATCCTTTTTTTATGCATTGCAGGCCTATTAATTAGAGGTATAATTATTTGTATGGACCATTGACTCACAACATGTCTATAGACTTCTGGTTAAAATGTATATGCATTTATTAGGGAAAGTGTATGCTTTAGGTCCTTTAAAGGGATAGTTCACCTAAAATCAACTGTTTGGTTACCAACAAAAATAATGGCAGAATTTTCCTTGTGCTTAAACTGGACACAATTTATTGAGTTTTAATCAAAAACATTTTCACTTTTGAAGTGCAAATGCATCAGAAAATATATTTATATGATATGAAATAACAACAATCATGTTAACGATTTTACATAAATTATAAAAACAGCACAATTCTATTTGCAATAGTTTCAGATGCATTCAAAGATATAATAGATCTATTGAAAACTACTGAACTATTTAGGCTGCTAAAAATAGTTATGTTACTTCTCAACACTGTCTATTGGCACCACCTTATTCTAAACCAAAAACATACAAGTCATGAACCACATTTTTATTTTATACTTATTTAACATATACATACTTATTTTCAAATAAGTTTCTGAATGTATTTTTGTCCTATAATCACCTCTACTTCAACTCAGCTACAAGGCAAACATGCATTGAAAGGTTTTTTTTTTTTTTTCGTTTTCTTGTGCAAGTTGATGCAGACAAGGTTCAGCCAGCAAAATGTTGAAAGGGAAAATTTTAGAGAGGAGGAATATATCTAGAGAGATTTGGGAGGTGAGACAGAGTGCATTGTCTTTAAAAGAGAATAACTGATGCCTTTCATGTCAAAGAAACTGTCACAGTCATGAAACAATATAAGTCACACTGTTATTACAAGCAGACACATAATGGTATGTAAGTACTCAGCACAAAAATAAATTAAATAATAAAGCTGAAGAATTGAAGAAAAACTGCATATAATGGAGGCATGAAAATGAATCTGTAGCAGAGCAGGCACAAGGTTTTTATTTATTTTTTAATTTTTTGCAAAATGCCTTTAATGACACAAAGCAGGTATTTTTGGTGTTTGTGTGCAGATTTCCTTTAAGGAATAAAAACTCAAATAAAAAGCACTGAAGAAGTGTCATAAAATCATTCCAATGTTATACTGTATGTGTGAGGAAAAGATCATTGTGAGCTTTGTGTGAGGAAAAGACCAATAGGAGTAATACACTTTTAGAATGAAAATTCTGTCATCATTTACTCAACCTCCACTTGTTCCAAACCTGACACAACACCTCTGTATTTCCGATTTCTCCCAGTATGGGGACAGGAGACTGTGGGACAGTCAATAAATGTGAAAACAAAGTAACAAGGGTAAAGTAACTCATATATTTTCTTGTAAATAGAAAAGCAAGGCATTACTTTACTAGTTACTTGAAAAAAGTAATCCGATTACGTAACTCGCTTTACTTGTAATGCGTTACCCCCTACACTGCCTAAATTTCCGTTATTCCAAGACTCAGTGGCTGATTTAAATTTTTAAATTTTAAAATTTTCAGTTTAAATTTTCATCTGAGGCTTCACTTCAAGCATCCAGTTTCTTTTTTTTCTGGCCAGATGAGCAAATAGGCAGGTTTTGGTTCCTGCCCTTATGCTCTCAAGTAGCTTGTCATTGAAGTTTGTGTATGTCAGATGGTTTACAAAAATATCATTTTTGGTGATGGCTCAGATTGATTGTCACCCCAGTGACAGGGACTAAAACAATTTCAGAATTTTCACTTTCATACTCGTTGGACATTTTTATCGGAGAGATGGTTAATGCTTCCATCTCTTGAACTTTTTGGTCTTGTCTGTCTGTAGCTCTACTGATGTCTGACAGAGATCCATACTGATGTATGACAGTCTCACCATACCTTCCACTTTGTCTTTTCTGTGAAATTGACTGCCTTTATTTGACTCCCATTGAAAGGCTGCTGGTAAATAAAGTAAAATTTTAGGGCTGCCAAGTTGAATTCTCAGCTCACTGAGCTGACATCCTGAAATAGTTGGCTATGGAGTGAAATAGACAAGCAAAACATTAGCTATGGCATGGATTCTATCTCAAAGCAAGTCATAACCTGAAAAGAGTGAGTCCGAGTTTTGAGGGGGTTCTTAACCTTTGAGAAACTTGTATTTGCTTGTGTAAAAAAAATTAAAAGCAACATGCAAGTCACAGAGAGTGAGCGATACTGATGCAGAAAACCTTTCCTTCCTGCAAATTAAGGTTGATTCTTATTGAGCAAGGGTTTATAGGGTAACAATATTGGAGCAGACAGTATCTAATTTATTTCACAAAGGTTGTACACCACAAGTCCAGAATTTGGTTTCAAGTTTGTGCTGGTTGGTACATAAATATTTAGTTGAGATAGCCTTAGTGACAGTATGAGTTTCTAAAATCCCTGAAGTGTCTGTGCTATCTTTTTTTCCACACAAATCAATACAGTCAACAAGTTTGAGGCATGAGGCATGAGCCTCAGGTCTGGCTGGATTAAGATTATGCTTCAGAAATGTAAAGTGCATGTATACTATCTGTGACGAGTGGTGCGGGGCCATGAGCCGAGGGAACGGAGAGATGCCGGTGGAGTGATTGGAAATGAGCGACACCTGCTCCACTCACCGGTCTCCAGTCCCACGGAAGGATACAAAAGAGGAGCGACGACAGGAAACGGGGGACTCCTGCCGGCTGCCCAAAAATGTTTTTTACAAGTTTGTTATGCTAAACAAGGATGCATTTATTTGATAAAAAGTAATATTTGTAAACATTATTAAAATGTAAAATAATTGTTTTATATTATTTCTTTTTACTTTTGATCAAACTAATACACCCTTGCTGAATAAAAGTATTAATTTCTTTAAAAATATTTGAAGTTGCCATCATTTTGACTATTAATGTTCTACTGTAGTTCACACAAATTCTGTCATTTATTTAATGACCTTCATATTGTTGGAACACAAAAGGAAAATAGTTTGATACAATAAATGGGTTCTAAAACTGCTTTATAAAGTGCAAAAAAGTTATTCTAAGTATTATGAAACTGTTTAATAACTTAAACATAAATCACTATTTACTGATACTCCCAAATGAGGACAGCATTTTAATTTCTTGGTGTAAAATTTTAATTTAATGAAGTAATGTTGGTGTCTGCCATTTTATCAATTCTTATTGTGTTTTTTCTTGCTGCAGAAATCCAGCTGATACAGCTGATACAGACTGCCCCCCAAAAAGTAAGTAAATACCCTGGCCACAGTCATCGGAAGGTAAATTTAAATTGACAAGCTAGATGCCTTGGCTTGGTCTGATATGTGGATAGTTATTTGTTTTCTGCGTGCAGATGGCACATAATATATTTCCAGGACATTCCTCTGTCCTAATCAGTCTCTGCTTTTGTTGTCATTTAGACACTGATTAATTGGTGACACTCTATTAAAATCCAGCCTGACTTAACTGTTAGGTAAGAAATTAAACACATTCCCTCCCTGCCATATTTTATGGTGTTCCTGATTTTAATGATGGTTTGCTCTCACTGTTAAAGCTTCTGCTCTAAAGACTCTGGCACAGCTTTAAGATATTAAAAAGTGACCTTTAATCAGATGTAGGGAGGTGGGAAAAGTGCAGGGAGGATGGAATCATTGGGGGACTATGCATCACCTGGCTTGGGGAGAAATGAGTAGAGTTCAGTGGTGTTTCTACTCTTCATTTGGTTTCTGTCAGCTTAATGGTCATTGGTCTGTCTGGCTCTTCTTTGCCAACTGCGATGCATGGCATAATTTACATGCTGTGTAATCCCCTCAGTAATGGTTCTGATGGGCCTTTGTCAAACGGTTTGTTATCTTAATATTTGCTTGGCTCACCTTCAGGGTCTCACTGATAAAAATGTGCATCTTAGAACTAATTTCTTTTTAAAACACGTCCTCCGTATAATGACATTAAATGGCAGTTAAGAACCAATCATTTTCAAGGTTGCCAAAATCAGTTCTAAGAAGGAAAAAGATATAGAGCTAGATTTTCATTAGAATCAACAACTTTATGTAACAAGCAGGCCAGTCATTTAATGTAAAAGTTTAGTTAATTAATTATAGAAATGTTATGCAGAAACATTTGAACTCTAATTAACTTAAAAAAAAATGAATCAGTCGTTTTTTATTTATTTTTTTATTTTATTTTTTTATGAAAGAGGCGTGCTCTGTTCAGACAGTTAAAGTTCATAAATGTGTAACTTTTTTTACACAATGGCCAGGATATTAACAATATGCCTACCAGTATGGAAGTAAAGAGCTCAAGTTAACTTAAGAGTTAGAATGAAAGATAATTTTGTTATTGAAATATCAATAATATAATACTTTTTTTAATTTTTTTATTTACAACTAACAAGATGATACTGGGATCTTAATTATCATCAATTAAAAGAATATTTTCAAGAAAACTTTTTAGATGTAAAGGACATTTACAGTATATGGCATAAATAGCAATTCCCACTTAAACTGAAGTATAGAAATGATTTAGTTTTAATTAAATTAATTTACCCTCATCTTTGTTTAATTGTGAAATTATGAAAGAAAACTAATATAATTTTCATGTTTTAAACATTTTACCCATAGAATATAAAGACTTGGAAATGTACTTCATAACATAAGGCAAAAAGTTTTCCTGTAGTTTTTAATTTCTTTTTTATGACTATTAAAAGTCTTGCTTATGCTTCTCTGACGACTGTGTCCTGAGGGTTACCTGTTCAGTTCAGATGACCCCTTGTATTAAATAAAACTTTATGGCCGATGTGTATGCATGGAACTCATGGTGGAATGCATAAAAGTTCAGAAAAAAAAAAAGAAAAATCGGAGTAAAATCCATAACCTCTTATGATGAGATAGAATGGCTCATATGTAATGCAACTAAGACTGCAATTGTGTGGCTGGCTGAACGACATGGAGGTGATGAAATGAGGACATAATTTTCATCTTTTTTGTGAAATATCCCTTTAAATCATCTGGATTTATTTATGCTTACTGAATTGAGACCTACTGTTTGTATGTATAAAGTAACTGTAAATAGTTGAGTAGTTCACACCAGTTTTTTGTGTTACTTAATATTTGCCTATATTGCATAAAGAATATATATAATAATGTTTACTCTGTATTTTCAATACATTTGTATTGAGTTCAGTGTGCAAGGTGCAACAAAATAGCCTGTATAAAATAACCTCTGTGTGATCATGTGATGTTAGGCCTCTTTTGGGCATTTATCTTAACATCAGTATTTCAGATGCCAAAATAAAAGCGCAAAAGAGCCCTAACACCACGTGATCCTTCTGAGGTGTCCATTGAATTCTTTATATTTTCAGCTTATGGTTGTGGGCACAGTTTATGAAAGGTTACCTTGATACAGCCCTCTAGCTAGAGGTTGATGGTGTTCAGTGGGGCACTGAGGGAGATTACCTCCAGTTTTTATTTAGTTACAAAATTGATCTGTGTGAACTTTGGGCTGACATTAATGATGGCGGCTATCTGGATCTAAGCTGCTCGCTTTGGGTGCTATCTGAAATCGATAGGGCTCTCTGTTCCTCTCTCTCTCTCTTTCAAATCTCTCTTTCTTTTTCTTCTCCTGAGGTGATTTTTTTCATATATGCTGTGGGTCCTGTACTCATGCGTGTCATCTTTGCCACACTTCTTGCGTCCCCCCTGCTATGTGCTGGTGATCAACATGATGATCTTTTCTTTTGTGGAGCTAATTGATCATAAACCATGGAAACTAACTAGGCAGGATAACTGAAAACAGGACACTGAAAACTAAACAAAAAACAGATCATATATGTGACAATATAATTGAATATTGAATATTAAATACAAGAATTTATTAAATAAGGTAAAATAGAAGCCTGTGTATGGACGTGTGAGTTTTTATGTTTGTCTTTGTTTGTTCTTCTGCTGCATCAGCTGAATTTAATGTCATTGCAGATGGATTCCTACCAAAGAAACTCACTTAGAATAACATAGGAATATTGTGTTGAATGACAAAGCAATCTAGTTAAGTCACTGACATTGAGTTAAAACTGCATTAGTTCAGTTTTTTGAATTAATTTTGAAGTTATTTGTATTTATGCAATGTGCAGTATAATTTACAATTTTTTATTTGTTTATTTTTTTTAATGTGAAACTGACCCTGAATCCTATATGGAAGATAAAATATAAATAAATAACAAATAATCATAGTAATTAAAAAAAAAAAAGAGACTGGGCAGTGAAAGCTCAAACGTTTTGCCAGTTTCGTAATGGCATAGATCTCTCATTTATATTCATACTATAATCCAGGGCTGTAACCACCACAGTCTTTGATATTCTTAATGGTGCTCAGCTACAGTGTGTGTGTATATATATATGTATATATATATATATATATATATATATATATATAAATATGAAGAGTTCAGATGCAAAAGCCTCTAAGTGCCATCTGAAATTTTCATCTAAAATTAGGATTTTTATCAAGCTCCTATGCTTAGGTTGAGCCATTTTACTTTAATTGCAATGTGCAGGTCCTTTACCAGGCTATTAAAGACAGGGTAGGTAAAAAAATGTATAAAAAAACTTTTTTTCCAAATTTGTTTAAACTTTATTTATATATCAATACATAATTAAAATGTAAGTACTCTGAAAAAGAAAGTATAAAAATCGAGTGTCTGTAGACCTCTCACGACTGTTTTAAAGACAGCTCATTATTTCCATTCACTCCACCCCCTCCCTTCTGGGCTCCTTCCAAAGCCTCTACTACGGCTCGCTAAGTAATTTTATGTTAGCTATATTACGCAGCTACGTGTGCTAATGACACATGCTTCATGAAAAAAATATGTATGATCAAAATACAAAAAGAAAGATTTACCTGTCCAGCAGAAATAAAGCCATCAAGGAGTCACTTTTCAGCCCCTTGAGATCCCTCAGTTCTCGCCATCGCTGGAAAGCCACGCCGATATTAACTCGCGTTTTATTTCTTTGTTTATCCAAAGACTTTTTGTTCATTGCCTTTTCTTGTACTGTTACTGTCTTCCTTTTTTTGCCTGGTTTGCCTTCACTAACTGCATAGGCTGGTACTGTGAATTTTGCTTGCTGTTTCTCTGCCATTGTTTTGGTATTCCTAGGATCCGTGCCTGTTGAATTCCTCAAATCAAACGTGCGCGCGCAAGTAGTCAGGTCATGTGTGGCAAAAGGGTGGTTGCCATGGTTGCGAGAGAGTGACAGTCGCCTAAGCCAATCCTATGTTTCGTCCCGAAATGGAAATAATGAGCTGTTTTTAATACAGATTAAACGGTCTAGAGTCACTCGATTTTTATACTCTTTTTCTCAGAGTACTTACATTTTAATTATGCATTGATATATATATAGAAAGTTTAAACAAATTTGGAAGAAAGTTGTTTATACATTTACTACCTACCCTGCCTTTAAAGTGAAATAACTGAACATAAATAAAGGAGCCTGATAAAAATCCTAATTTTAGATAAAAATTTCAGATGGAATATATATGTATATGTATATATATATATATTAAATGTCCACATCAATCAGCGAGTAGCACACAAGCCATATTACAAACCAGGATTATAACCTTACAAATTTACCTTACAAATTAAAAGCCAGAAATGTTCCCACCTTATTACATTTCCAGGGATAATGGAAAAGTGTACCAAGATCATTTTTACACTTTATACAGTAAAACTGCATTTCTCTAAATTTGTTGCAGACAGAAATGGTTACTGGGAGTTTAATAATGTTTTTTCAGTGAAACAGTATCAATATCAACCCCAAAGTTTTTACTCCAAAAAAAAAAACAAAAAAAAAAAAACATTGAGCCATATGACAGCCTAAAGATCAGTAAACGTATTCTGCCAATGCTCATATACAATTTAATAAAATTTAGATATAAACTTTTGAGTGTCTGCACTACAAAGGAAAAAAATTCTCCACCATTCCCAGTATTAACATAATGTAAATATTTATAAAAATTATTTGTGCAATATGACAATGGGACATGATTGAAGTCATGATTTAATGTCATGAATTCACCTTTAGAGAAGCGATATGAGCTTGTTTCCATGAGACAAAATATGCTCCTATTTTAGGACACAGACAGGATTTTCTACCAGCAAGGAGAGAATAGATAAGGATTGTTTATAATGAGAAAATCTTTTAGCGGACCAAGCTTGAAAAATATAAAAGAGAAATTCTTCAATTCAGAAAGAACATCCAGCTTAATCTTAGGCTTCCTGCCTGCCCATATCAATTATTACTTTAAAATTACCTGAAGACAAAGAAAAGACATAGAAAGAAGGTATAGGATTCTAAACATTTCAATTAAAATTATCTTAGACCAACATATCAAATCATTCTCAACCTGTGCTATCAATGTTTTATATTTGATGAATATAATGATATAAATGTTGGCGGTATATGTATGCCCAGGTATGTTAAGCCTTGGGGTACCCATCTAAAAGATTTTAGATTTACTATGGATCCCAATTGGCAGGATTTCAGATTTATGAAAATTAAATTTAAAGCCAGAGACAGACCCACATTTTTCCATACATTTAATAATTTCCGGCAAAGAATTGTCAGGCTGACTACGAGCAAGAATGACACATCTGCATAAAGCATTATTTTTGTTGGTTTGTCCCCAAATAGACACATGAATTTTCTCATTCTGTTGTAATGCTTATAACCTTGATGTATTCCATTGTGAAGATCAAATGATGCTGAAACAACATTATTATCAGGGTTCGTATACAACTAGCTAATCCATTTAAAGAAGTTATTTCCAAAGCAAAATTTTGTCAACCTCAAAGTTACTTTGAAAGGGGCTTCAAAATGCATTTCAAAATGCTTTTCCAAGCCTGTAATGCAATATCTGAAACAATTTAACTGGAAAACTGTCAGGGCCTGGGGTCTCATTTATAAAACTCTCCATAGATATCATCCTAAAAGTGTACACACAAAAGTTAGATTTTGCGTACACACAAAATTTTTCAGATTTATAAAATCATACGCATGCCAGAACCTATGAAAAATCCCTTTATTAATCCCAGTCAGGGGAAGATACGTGTACGTGCATCTCCACCTCATCTCCTCCTCAAAATAACCATATATGGAGCTTACAACGCCTAGTTTTACAATGCATAACCTCATCTGCATATCATTTCTATGCATATTCTCATCCACTTGACACCATATTTAACACTGTTAAAGGTACAAGATATTAAGGAAATATGGACTATAATGCTATTTGTGCCATAAACAATTTTAATTGCTAAAAATGATCCCGTATCCTTATGTTTTAGCATAAATAAATTAAAATAAATATCCATAAAACAAAACTGCTTAAAATAGTTCTCAGATAAATATTTTGGAATATAGTGTGTCTCATTCCTTTCCACTGGCCGGATAGTATTTCAATTGTTTCAATTCAATTCAAATCAAATGTAATTAATTTATTTTTTATTTTTATGCATTTAGCAGACACTTTTATCCAAAGCGACTTACAGTGCATTCAGGCTATCAATTTTTACCTATCATGTGTTCCCGGGGAATCGAACCCCCAACCTTGCTTGATCACGCAATGCTCTACCAATTGATCTACAGGAACACATTTATGCAGTTTTGCTGATACGGTCTTTTAGTTATTTTTAGCCTATATTTATTGCTGTATAAATAGAATTGTCTGACTCGGTGAGTCACTGACAACGTAGCCTATTTTAAAAATAAAACATGCAAATTACCATTTTCTTTTAGTTGTATCTTACAGGTACAGTGGCATTTTTCATAACGTTGTAGAGATGACTTCATGCTGCATCAACACCTCTGGGCAGCTGTGGTTGTACAATAAGCTATTATCATTGGACCTATTCAAACCGGGACAATGGACCATTGGACCACTGAATCCAGCAGTGTCCCCATAATATTAAAGTAAGTGCACATCATTGATCATTGTTCTCACTAAAATAGTTTCACATAGCATGAGATCTGCAGTTTAGTTTAAAGATGAATTATTGTGCATCTATAGCACTCCTCACCGTCATTAAGACAGCATGCAACAGGAAAAGTGATCAAGCAGATCCACTTAATATTTCTAAATTCATATAATTTTTGTTTAACTTCTGCGTAATGACTTGATGTATTTTCAGTGCTTATCTCCATTAATGAGAGTGGAGTATTTAATGTAAATGTGTATATTGACATGAAAACAGATTTTAAAATCGTTCCTTTTCTCATGCCAGGAAAAACAGTGCGTACGCATGGTCTAGAATGTCCGTAAGATGCGTACATATTTACATCAAGTTTATTTTTTTGAAATCCCGATATGTGCATACAAAATTGCTTACGCAACGTTTATTAATGAGACCCCTGGAGATTTCCTTGGTTGTAAAGACGAAATAGCAGATTTAACTTCTAGCAAAGAGAGAGGGGCTTCTATAAATTGAACTCTCTAGTGGTTATACTTGGGAACACTATATATATATATATATATATATATTAAAAAAAGAGACTATGAATTATCTTCAGATGACTAAAGTGCAACATAGAACTGTCTAAATACATTGTTGATTTCTTTATCATCAATACATCTTCTCCCCTCTCTGTCTCTCACCTCTGAAATCAAATTAGTACCTGGTCTGTTCATTTTAAGTTTTTCCAACACATGATTTGATTTATCTCAAAATAAGCATTGTCTCACAAAAAGAGCTTCTCTCTCAGCCTGTGATATCATTAAGTCATTTAGTGCTTTATTTTGGTAAGTCTATCTTCCGACTGTGAAATATGACACTGCCTTTGTAAATGAGATATTTGCTTTTCTAATTGAAGTTGATTAACTATGTTATCCTTATTCTTTTTGCTTGCATAAGAAATTATCATACTTCTAATATAAGCTTTACAGGCATCCCATAGCACTTTAGGATATTCTCTTCTAAATCATTACAGAAGAAATAATAATGTTTGTTCTCTCAGATATTTCATAAACTGGTCATCTATCAAATAATAAGGCCTTAGTTTCCAAAAGTTAGAAGCTTTTGGACTACCTAAGCATACATAAATAGA
This sequence comes from Carassius carassius, assembly GCF_963082965.1. NCBI lineage: Eukaryota > Metazoa > Chordata > Actinopteri > Cypriniformes > Cyprinidae > Carassius > Carassius carassius. Next base: position 29,878,169 of record NC_081760.1, read on the forward strand.
AACCGGGTCATGGTCAGAGATGGCATTGGTTCCAATATTTGCTTGAATGACCTGATGAGCCATATGGCATGAGATAAATATATAATCAATCCGAGGATTTTTGATGAGAAAAAAAGTCTTTAGAAGTGGGATTGTGGAACAAGCATCTCATATCAAACTAGAAACTAAAGTAACCAAGGGTGATTTATCCATGGTAGGATTAATAAAACAATTAAAGTCGCTGCTCAAAATAGCATTACAGTATTTCAATCTGCCAATCAACTGAATACCTCTGCAAAAAAATTCTCATTAAGATTATTAGGTCCATATATACATTCAATAACAGTTTTTTTACCATAAAGTAAACCCTTTATTAGGCTAATTTGACCTTCTTAATCAGAAGCCAGGTTACACTCACATTAAATTCAAGGTACTGATGCTTGCCTACAAGACTACCACTGGCACGGCACCAACATACCTAAACTCACTAGTTCAAACTCCAGAAGCTTGCGTTCTGCAAGTGAACGACACCTTGTGGTGCCATCCCAAAGAGGTTCAAAATCACTCTCACGGACCTTTTCCTGGACTGTGTCCAGCTGGTGGAATGACCTCCCAATCTTTACTCATTTTCCAAAAACATCTAAAGGCTCATCTATTTTGCAAGCACTTGACCAACTAATACTAGCACTTACCTTTTCTTGTCTATCCTATTCTTGAAAAAAAAAAAAGACTAACTGAGACTTGTCATGGCACTTGTATACTGTTGTTGTTCTCTTGTTGGTCTGATTTCTTCTATCGTTCTCATTTGTAAGTCGCTTTGGATAAAAGCGTCTGCTAAATGATTAAATGTTAATCAATCTTGTGTTATTAATGTAAACAGAAAGTTTTTCCGTAACAGTATACAAACACCACAACTTAAAAATATATATATATATATATTAGATCTGCCCAGCCCAGTTAATATATTTAAGATTTTCTTTCTTTTAATAACATCATCTACCCCTTTAAGATTCCAGCTATGTAACTTCATATATAAACTATTATTTTCCATATTTGTAAAAACTTTATAATACTTTATTTAAAATGTTGCAATTTGCTAAATATTGTGTGACAAAATGTTTTAAAAGTTGCATTTTTAAGCTGATCTACCAGTGTTTGTCTGAGACTTAGATGGCCAATCAAATAAAAGAAGGCTGACTTTTCTCTTCACTGAAACAAACATGAATTCCAGTGCTACACTTCAGGAATTATGTATGAAGGACATGTATATTTGACACCTGTTGAATTGAATTGAAGGTATAGGTTATAATTTTGATTCCTGTAGTACATAACTGAATGTGACAGCAAAAAACATTACATAGCCATTTTCAGAATATTACAAATACAATAACAGTGCATGTGTGTGTATTTTAAAATCAAAATGTTATTTGCAAATAACCGGACCCCCCCATCTGAGGATTGTCCCCCCTAAAATATAATTGAAATATGTGTATTGTAAATAATATAATGATATACTGTATAGTTAAACTAATTGTGTAAGTAGTAAAACAATACAAATGCAAACGGAGCAACAACAAAAAAAGTTTTAAACATCTCGAGTTCCCCCTGCTTTGCATCACATTGCTTTGGTCCACTGCCTGCTCCTCTTTTACCGACACACCGACACACACACAGTCCTAACGTCACTTTTCAGCTGAGTCCACGATCAGATCACGGCCAGGAAAGGCCGGGAGAGCTGTCCAATCAGAGCGCTGGAGGGCAGGGGAAAAGTGTGTGGCGGAGCGTCAGCCTCGTGGGTTGGACGCGGGACGACTTTTTCGGCGGTTGGCATAAACTGGTTTGTGACTGGATTGAGATGAATTTTGAGAAAGTTAATGAAGAAGATATGGAGTTTGATGATTGGAATTTAGTAGGGTGTGGGAAAAGTCAAGAAAACAGGAAAAAAGGACGAAATGAAGGGAATCTGGTAGCAAGCCAATCCAGTAAATGGGGATTAGAAGGAAACAGTTCAGATGAGGATAATAGGGCTGTTCGCAAAAAGATTGTAAAAGAGGAATTTAAAATAATTCTTAAATTTAGAAAGGAAGATGAGAATGTTAATCTTAGTCCAATGGCGTTGTCTAAAGAGTTGAAGAAAAAGTTAGGAGAAGTGGATATGGCTAAGATTTTGAGAGACAGAAGTCTGCTGATTATTTTTAAAACAGAAGAACAAAAAAACTAAGCGTTAAAAATTGACAATATGTGCAAGAAAATAGTGAATGAAAGAAAGATTTTGGGTGAGAGAAAAATGAATCAGGGAGTGATAACAGGCATTCCAATCGAAGAAGATCTAGAAAAACTCAGTCGAAGTATTTCTGGAGGGGAAGTGAGTAGAAAAAAAAAGGTTGCAAAAAACAATAAAATGGGGAAAGGATTGATAGTTTGTCAGTTCTTTTGGAGTTTCGGGATTCAGTGCTTCCGGAAAGAGTTAAAATAGGATATATGAGTTTCGTAGTGAGGCCATATATTCCTCCCCATTCCGCTGTTATAGATGTCAGAGATATGGACATATAGCAGCGGTGTGCAAAGGAAAACAACGATGTCCCAAGTGTGGAGGTGAGCATAGAATTGAAAACTGTGGAGAGGGTGTACAGGATAATTGCTGTAATTGTGGTGGGCAACACAGGGTAACATGCAGTGGATGTGATGTAAGGAAGAGAGCAGTGGAAATTGAAAAAGTGAAAGCGGTAAACAACATAAGTTACTCAGAGGCAGTGAAGAAGGTTCAAGAGCAAAGGAGAAGTGATGATACTGTTAAACATATCATGAGACATGAGGTTGGTCAAGCAGAGGAAAACAATACAATGGAAAATAACTTGAGACAAGAGGTTGGTCAAGCAGAGGTAAGCAGCACAGCACTGACAGTGGATAAGTTGATTTTGTTCATTGCTTATGTAATTAATTGTACAGATCAAGTTAAACAAAAAAGAGAGAAAATTAAAATAATTGTGAAAGGAGCTGAAAGGTTTTTGGGTATAGATAATATATCTTGGGAAAATATAAAAAAAAGACTGGAAGATGGTGGGAAGACAGGAGGCGCATACAATGGATTGCAAGAAGTTTGTTAGCTAATGGTCAGGAGTTTAAAGGATTTATAAAAGGGCTTAGAAAGAAACCAGAAATCATATGTATCCAGGAAACATGGCTTAAGCCAGTATTAGATTTTAGTATTAAAGGGTATGATGGTATACGCAGAGATAGAGAGGAGGATATTGGGGGAGGGTGTATAATATTTGTTAAAAATGGAATACAATATAGGGTTATTGAGAAAGGTAATGAGTTGGAATTTATAGTATTAGAAGTTTTGAGTAAAGTTGTAAAGTAAAGTAAAAATGTTAAAATAATTAATTTTTATAATCCATGTAAAAGATTATCACTAAAGTTAATGGATGAATTTACTGTACATTTAGAAGGAAAACTTATATGCTGTGGAGATTTTAATTTCCATAGCACTTTATGGGATAATTGCAATGATGGGAATGGAACAGTGATTGAAGAGTTAATGGAGATTAAAGACCTAGTATGTTTAAATGATGGAAGGGGTACAAGGATTAATGTCAGAACGGGCACAGAATCAGCTATTGATCTTACACTTGTATCAAATACACTTGCGGGGGTATGCTTATGGGATGTAAATAGAGAAATGACTATAGGAAGTGATCATTATCCTATAGTAGTGGAAGTTAATTTACAAATATGAGAAGGTAATACAGGAGGAGTGGACAAATGGTTTCTTGAAAATGCTGATTGGGAGTCTTTTAGGTATATTAGTGAGCAAGAAATGAAAAAAATGATATTGAAGAAAGTGTTGTTAATGTTAATAATTATATTTGTAATGCGATATTATTAGCGGCAAGTCAGACTATACCGAAGAAAGGGGGTATAAAAAAAGAAGAAGATTGTACCATGGTGGACAAATGAACGTGATAAAGCAATTAAATCTAGAAATAAAGCTTTTAAAATGCTAAAAACGAATTACAGTTTTCAGAATTTTATTGAATATAAAAGGAGGCAAGCAAATATAAGGAGAATCATAAAAAATACAAAAAAGGATTTTTGGAGGAAATTTTGTAACACAGTGGGAAGGGAAACAGAAATTGGTAAAGTATGGGGAATGATAAAAAGAATGAATGGGATAAAAAGAGAATTTGGGTATCCAATATTAAGGGATGGAGAAACAACAGCAATAAGAGATGAGGAGAAAGCAGAAATGCTGGTTAAAAATTTTGTTAAAATTCATAACTCAAACAATATTAGAAAAGAGGGAAAAAGAGGAAGGGAAAGTACATTGGAGGAGTATAAAGAACTATTACAGAATGAGGAATACAATAATGACCAATTCAATGTTATTTACAAAGACAGAATTAAATCGTGCTCTCAGAAAAACCAAGAAATCAGCTCCAGGCATGGATAAGATTTTTTGGATCAGAGGCGGTGATTGTTCCAATACGCAAACCAGAGAAAGATTGCACAAATCCAGAAAATTATAGACCAATAGCTTTGACATCTAATGTCTGTAAAATAATGGAAAAAATGATAAATGAAAGGTTAATATATTATGTGGAAAATAATAAATATTTATCCAAATATCAGAGTGGTTTTAGGAGAGGGAGAAATGGATCCAGCTGTATGTTTAGAACATGATATAAGAAAAGCACAAATAAATAGAGAGAGTGTTGTGGCTGTTTTCTTTGACATAGAGAATGCATACGACATGATGTGGAGAGAAGGGCTGTTAATCAAATTAGGTAAGTTAGGTATTAAAGGTCAAATATATAGATGGATTAAGGATTTTTTATTAGGGAGAGCAATAAAAGTTAGAATAGGAAACAGTTATTCAGAGAAATTTATGATAGAAAATGGAACTCCTCAAGGAAGTATAGTTAGTCCTTTATTATTTTCGATAATGATAAATGATGTGTTTGAGGATCTGGAAAATGGATTGGGGTTCTAGCTTTTCGCTGATGATGGGGCAATCTGGAAAAGGGGAAGGAACATTGATTTTATTGTTAAAAAAGTACAGGAGGCTATTAAAGTAGTTGAAGAATGGTCATATAGGTGTGGTTTTAAATTTTCAGTAGACAAGACAAAGATAATGTTTTTTACAAGGAAAAACGTTGGAGGTGAGGTAAATCTAAAATTATATATATATGGACAGTAATACAGAAAGCAATAGAATTCAAAGTTAATCAATTATTAGTTAGTCCAACTATTCCGCTACCAGTAATAAAACCATGGCTACTATCAGATGCTACAGTAGATTTTACATTGTTAGAAAAGAAAAACAGGGACAAAGAATGGAGTTCATGTAATGTGCAGAAATATATTAATGATTACCACATCTATGTTCAGATATATACAGACGCATCAAAGAATATAGACAATAGGATAGAAGTCGCTTTTATTGTTCCAGAGTTTCAGTTAGCAACAAGGAAAATGATTAGTGATGAGTTATCGTTTTATACAGGGAAAATTATTGCAATATTATTAGCAATACAGTGGATAGAGGAGATAAGACCTTCAGTACAGTCATTTGGAAAGTAGACCAGATATTTTAATAGAAATACAGCAAACATTATACAGAATACAAATGATGGGACTTACAGTGAATTTTTTTATGGGTACCTGCTCATATTGGTATCCAAGGAAATGAAATGGCTGATAAGGCAGCAAAGGAAGCCATTAAAAATAATGAAATTAACTTAAGTGTTAGTATAAGTAAGAATGAAATCAAGAGTATTAAGGAAAGGTTGAAGGTAAGGTGGCAAAAACATGGGATATGGGGAAAAAAGGTTTTACAGAATTCAAAGGAAAGTGGGAGAGATGAGAAGTGCAGGAAAAAAACAGGAGAGATGAGATAGTAATATCAAGGATGAGATTTGCACATACAAGATTAAACGGTACACTTTATAAAATGGGTAAACATGATACGGGAAGGTGTACATTTTGTGGGCAAGAAGAAACTGTGGAACATGTTATGATATACTGTCAGAAATACAAGTTTGAAAGAAGGATTTTAATAGAAAAATTAAGAAAAATAAAAAAGCGATTTATACTAGGGGATATTTTAAAAAATAAATCTGGAAATGAATGTTATAGTTTTATTTTTCAGTATCTTAGAATAAATAATTTGTATGAGAGGATATAAAATGTCATTTTGATCCACACTCCATACCAGTTGGTGGCGGTAATACACCATTTTGTTGCTTGTCAACCGCCAATAAAAGAAGAAGAAGACACTAGTGATGGGAAGTTCGGCTCTTTTGGCTCAGCTCCCAAAGAAGAGCCGGCTCTTTCGACTCCTGAATGGCTCTTAATTTAGGATTTTTTGAAGGCCTTTATAGTTATTTACAATAACTTTGCAAAAATTAATGGTTTGTGTGTTGTAAACCCTTTCATGTGCAGTATTTTTATGAGAATCCATATAATTGCCTAATTTTGTGCATTTTATTTTAGTTATTTTTGTGCACGTTCATTTGAGCGTTTATTTGCGCATCTTCTCAGTTAACAACAGCTCTGTGTGGTAACAGCTGCTCTATGTGAAATCACGCACCTGAGGGAATTTACCGCTGATTAGAGAACCGGCTTTACTGACGAGATGCGCATTAACAATCGTAATCGGAGCAGCCCTACAATACACAGTCTCCCCTCCATTAACGTTGTTACGTCTCGTTAACTTGCAGTGGAGTGCCGCTTCACTTCATCCCCCTGTGTTTTAAATAATGTTGTGATCCCATATACTCACACCTGATTGGCCACGATGCGATTGCTGACCAATCAAAACAAAGTTCTGCCTTGAGGTAAGCAGCCAAAGGAAAAAAACTGGGAGCCAGCTATCACTCATTGCAAAGCCGGCTCTTCTGATTCACTCTTTTGCGCATGACCCATCACTAGAAGACACACACACAGTCTGGTCGGGTGCGAGAAAACAACGTGTTTCAGTAGTTGTGGAACTAGTCAAGCTTACTTTATTCGCATTAAACATTGGATGACGTGATTATATTCTTTTTAATATAGATGATGCTGAGTCATTAATAAATCGTGTCCAAAAAATATTATTGTGTACCAATTTACTTTTGTTACCGATGTAGTCTGCGCTGTTAGCGATTATAATGTTTAACCTTGTCTTATCCAGGCGTTTACCTTGCTTGTTTAATAACGTCTTACACACACCCATAGTCTACGCATATATAAGTCTTGTACATTAGATTAGATTAGTGCGGGTGCTCATTTAGATTTTCCCGCGTTCACTATGATTTAGTCGGTTTCAGTGGCGGCTCATCGGGTGAGGCACAGTTTCCCCCAAATTTTGAGGTGAAAATGAGGAAGATTTAATGTTAATAAAATTCACTATTCATTTCAGTTCATGTCTCAGAATGTATATATTTTTGTTTGTAATTTCACAGTCGTAATACCATTACATGAAAGCTCCGCTTTTCTATCGCGAATGTGCCGAATCTGCTGATGTAATTACACCGCTAAGTGAAAGAGAAGGGGAGGGGGAGGCCAGGGGAACCAATCAGCATCGAGTGTTCACTTTCAGCGCTGAGGAGTGTTGAGAAAAGTAACATCATAGAGGATGCTAGCCTCCCTTCTGGAATATCAACCAACCATCATAGAGACATAAAATAGGTGCTATTAGTTTGAACCTGTTTTTATACAGTCTATGGTTTGAACGTCTCCCGGAGCGGCTGGGCTGATAATTTACCAAGTATTTATAATGAGTATCGATATTAAATATATTTTCTTTACGGTTTCTGACTAAAAGCCACCAAAAAGGCATTTTAAAGTGGTTAGGCAAATAATAATAATAACAATCGGCAGGGATCCCCAGACCAATACAATTAGTTTGCCTCCTCTATTTTAAATGCAGTCGCCACTGGTCGGTTTATTTCATTTAATATAGTTAATCTAATATAACATCATACTAAGAGTGCAGTTGTTCTCCAGATATTAGCATAACAAATGTGATTTAGATTTTTATAAAAAATTAATAAACAAGAAGTTAATATTAAGTGCATTTTAGGCACCATATGGCCTGTTTTAGCTCTATTTCACCAACGAAAAAAAGTTGAAAACTAAACTACAGCAGTAACAGCACTAATTGCGTCTTTGAGAAACATACTGAGGAGGTGTTTCCTAACTGAGTGAATCCACTTTTTTAACATATCAGTCATTGACGTAATAATTATTTTTAGTTTTTTCCCCTCTCTTTCACGTCTATACCGATCTCACTATACAGTTGTGTGAGGGGGTATGTCTAAGAGTGTGTATGCCTTAATTTTGCTAGGCATGGCAAATGTTTTTATATGCATGTTTTAATTTTAACTGTGAAACAACAACATTGCTATTAAATGTGCTATATAAATAAATAAAAGTTGAAGTTAAGTTCAAATTCCATTGTATTTTGGTGGCTTGATTGTGTAAACAACTTCAAAAACATTGCAAAAAAAAAAAAATGCTTTGAAGAATGTTTTGGTCAATTTAGTCAGCTTTTTTTATTGAAACTTTGAGAAGAAGGATAATGGTACGGTCTCCATGCAATAGTAAGGCTTTCCTCTCTGTACACATATCCTTAAGTAAAATTTTGCCTGTTTTATTGGTGTCCCCTTCAAAACTTGCTGGTGAGAAATGTTATGTTTATTGTTCCCCCCAACATTTAGATGAGATTTTCGCCCCTGGTTGCATTTATACATCTTGCAAACATAACAGCGGGCTTTCAAACTTGTTGTGACAATCTGCTTAACGGGAACCCCTTTCCTAAATTTTTCATGTATAAATACACATTTATACTGTGTGTGAAACATGGTAAATATATTAGTAATACAACATATTAAAAAAAATAATAATAATATATAAACGCAAGATGATGTTTCAAATCAATGAAGTGGCTGGCTTTGATTTTTCTTTTTTACTATTGTCAGAACAAATTATTATGATATAAAATGTTATATTAAATTATAAAAGTGTTGAATCTCTCTCAGCTTGGATTATAAGGGATATTTGTGTGCAGCTATTTGTGGACAGCATGTGATAAGATCCACACATTTTATATTTGTCTTTTTATATAAGTCTTCAGATGAATGTTAACATGACATTTTTATCACATTACTTTAAAACATTGCCACTATAACAGAGATGTGATATTATATTGAGCCATACGGAGCACACAACCTTATTGAAGACCATAATTTGCTTGCATATGCTAAGAGCCAACACCAATATTCAGCATTGAAGTCTCTCAAGGGAAATTACATTTCCACAGGCAAATTACATTTAACAGCTTGACAAATGTATATCTGTTAGTGTGAATGAAATGAGTATTAATGGTTATTATTTATCGCCTACTCCTTTCTTAAAGGAATATTCTGTCTTCAATTTCTCATGTTGTTACAGTATTCAGATATGGCACAGCAAATTGTGTCACAGCAGGTTTAACATCAATGATGACAAATGTCATTCGTTCTCATATGTCTTATAACTTTAACAATATGGCACATTAGCGTATGCACATATTCAATCACACAAATTAGAGAGTTATAGCAGAAAGAAAAGACTGTCTAACCAGAGATAGTTTACCTAGAAAATAAAACTGTGTTATTTACTCACCCTCGAGTTTATTTCTTATCTTGAACAGAAAAAATATATTTTAAGGACTATGTGGATATGGGGTAAAAACATACTATGGAAGTCATTGGAAACAGAAACAGGTTACCTACATTTTTCAAAAAAATCTTTTTGGGTTTAGCAGAAGAAGTTGAAGTACCCCTATAAATATACATTTTCTCCTCTCACAGAGCTTTTTGCTCACCATTCACTTTAATTATATGGAAAAGAGCAGAATGAACATCCCGTCTCCTTTAGTGGTCTCTAGAGGAAAGAGAGTAACACAGTTTAACAACATGAGTACATGATGAAATAGTTTTTTATTTTTGGGTAATCTTGAATGCTTAATTTGATACTATTTTTTTAGGATGAGTGTTCAGGTTAAGGCACTGGAGGTACTGTACTTTGAAGTGAAAACTCCTTCCACTGGAGAGGGTTTTGATGCTGAACCATGTTCTTTAAAAATAATGAGGGAAGGGGATGGTGGGTGTTCAGAGAAGGAAAGAAAGACAGGAAAACATATGAGGAATAGCAGAAAGGGAAATGTTTCCCACCAATTTCAGATCACTAGATGTGTTAGCTGAGGAAGAAAATGAGTTGGGAAGAAAGGCTGGTTTCTTGGTTATTACTAGCCACTGACTGACAAAAAAACAAAGAATAAACATGGGGGTGGAGAGAAACCAGTCACCATGGGTTTAGTTTATAAAATGTGCACAATGTCACTCGATTGCTCCAGTTATCTGCAATGACAGTTCTCTTACTGTGGCTCGAATGGCTCAAAGAAGGCCTGCTTTTGATTATTATCAGTTTATCAGATACACTACTTATGGTGGCATGATATCCAAGCTGGATATTTTACCCATAATATTCTGATCGTTTACTCACCCTCATGCCATCCTAGATGCATATGACTTCTTTTCTTCAGAGGAACACAAACAGAGAGGTTTATGAAAAGTTATTCATCTGTGTGAATTCATATAATCCAAATGGATAGATTCCCCAAAGCTGATGCTTCTAAAAACAGACAAAAAGAACACTGCAGTAATCCTTACAACCTAAGATGATACTTCAATGTCCTCTGATGCAAAAAAAAAACAGATGTATGTGAGACAAATACTTTATTTTATTTTGTTTTATTTGTTAGATCGGTGTTTATATAGCTCTATTTATATAGCATCAATTTGTATTAATTTTCGCAAGGTGCATTGACCGTCATTGGGTTGGGGAAGCATTGGCTAAATGCATTTTCTAACACTTGTTTTTAAATAATTAATTGCACTAAATAAATGAATGCACATTTTCCAATTCTATTTCTTTCAGTTAACTTTTATGCAGGATCACTGACCCAATAAATTAACCCAAAAAATAAAATAAACTATTTGCACATGATACCCACAATATTACACAAGCTGGCATCATACAGTGCTGAAGTCTTGAAGACTTGAGCTGCTCATACTGACATTGACATTTGCCTTAGGAAAGAGCTGCACACCAATCACAACTTTGTTAACCTGAGTGTGGAAGCAGGCTTAGTAAGTACGGCAGAAAGTTCAATTATTCCATATGCATATTCCATATTTAACAAAGCAGAGGGGAATATAGGGAAATGTCCATTAGATCTCAGACTAAAGGGAAAGAACGAAGTGGGAATGGTAAAATTATGCAAAAGTTATCCTTTTGACACTCCCTTGGTTTGCTGGAGATTTTTATAATTCAATCTTCTTTTTTTTCTTCTTTTTCTCTCTTTTTTATATTAAACTGCAGGTTGTATAATTCATAGAAGGGCCAAGGGTTAGTAACCAACTGAAGTCTCTCTGCAGATCCGATTTGCAAGTCTAAATGAACTGCTGGATATGAACTGCTGTATTACTGAAACGTGACTAGGGTTTCTCAGAGCTCAGGGTATTGAGCCTATGCATTTTTAATTTGGGGAAATAATTTACTTCAGTAAACCAGTTGAGAATGGGAAAACACATTTCTAGACAACAGTCACGGCAATGGGGTTGTTTTTAATCATACTAGGAGTCAAAGGGTTTGCTTTAAAATGTTGAAAACTTGGGATAGAAGTTCTGCATAAATTTGGAATGGTTCCATTGAACAGTTGCGTTGGCAAAGCAAACCAGGTGAAGATTTCCCATGTGGATTCAGCTGTGGGCAAACAATCATAAGACCATTCTTTGAGATACAGTCAGATTCCATAATTTCCAGCATTCAAGCATACATTTGAATGTACATAAATGTCAAAGTAATATTCATAAGTAAAAAGTGTCAAAAAGGTGTATTTCTATTCCTTTTAGAAATGTTGAAATCCCTGTTAGTCCAATTAATTTTAGACAACTTTAAATGCAGTTTTTCTAAATGTCTTTATTAATGTTGGACTCACTAGACTTTCACTGTCTGGACAAAAGTGAAGTCTGCTTTATTGTCAGTTCTTCCACATGTACACACTAAAAAATGTTGGGTTAAAAATAACCCAATAAGTAACCCAACTATGGGTTGGTATAGCACCTTCCCATCTATGGGTTATTTCAACCCATCCCATTGGGTTAAAATCCTGTTGGGTTAAAAGTTACCCAACAGTTGAGTTAATTATTTATATTAATTAACATCAGTATTTTTATAAAAAATTACTTAATACAACCATATTTTGAAACTACTTTGTTGTAACTTACAGATTTTATTTTAATATGCAACACATTTACAAATATATTTTAAAATATTTTATTTAAATGTACAAGAAAGTGTAAAAATACAACTGACATTTTCAAGATGTACAAATGTGTCAATTCATATTCATATCAAAACACACAAATGTGCTAATACAGTTCACAGCTGTGACCTAATGGTTAGAGTTGGACCTGTAACCCAAAAGTCGCAGGTTTGAGTCTCGGTGCTGGCAGGAGTTGTAGGTGGAGAGAATGAATGAACAGTGCTCTCTTCCACCCTCAATACCCATGACTGAAGTGCCCTTGAGCAAGGCCCTGAATCCCCAGTTGCTCTCCGGACGCTGGATCTATAGCTGCCCACTGCTCTGGGTGTGTGTTCACTTCTCACTGCTGTGTGTGTGCACTTGGATGGGTTAAATGCAGAGCACCAATTCCGAATATGGGTTACTACACTTGGCAAATATTACGACTTTCAAATAAAGTGAACATAACATATAATAAAACAAAAAATAATAATAAAATCAAGTAATAATAATAAAAAATATACTGCTGGACCTACTGATGATCAATAAAATAAAAAAAAAGTTTTTTTTACAGATTACTAAATACAAAGTTTTTAAGGAGGAGACAGTGTGCAGAAGAAACTATTAAAGACTGTGTGTTCCAAAAACTCTCAAATATGAGCAGAGGGCTTTGGGTAGTAGATGTCATATACAAAGAAATGTTTGAAACACAGATCGACTGCTTGTAGTATCGTCTCCTGTTCCATCACCTCCCCGTTTAAAATAATAAAAACTAGGGAGGAGTTTTCCTTGTCACCAAGCACCAGGACATGTGGACTCTGGCTTGTCTCGTGATTCAAGTACAGCACTAATTAGTGCCAACCTTAAAAGAATTTAAAAAAAAAAGTTCAGTTAACATGCATTGTGTTGATATTTCATTGATACACTCACTTTACAAATGAGTGAATTTAAATGAGTTAAAAGCTATAGCGAATTTAAATTGGTTAAAGTGATAATTCAACCAAAAATGAAAATTCTGTAATCATTGTTTTATTCAAAATATCTTCTTGGAACGATTTGTATTGTACAACGTGTGTCTTATACAAAATAAATAAAGGTGACTTGACTACACAGGGCACTGTAATTTTAAGTGTTGCTTTTACTTACAGGTTGAATGTCAATGAAGGACCGCTTCATTTCCGTGTATGATGTGCACACCATTTTTCTATTTGTGTGGTATGGTGCAGATGGCAGGAAGGGTTTTAAAGACAATTTCTGCACGAAGGCCTTTAAATGACAAAAGTACAGAGATTTTACAGACAAGTAAAAAAAAAAGCTAAGCTTACAGTTTACATTTTTACAGTCTTTGTGGGGATCTACTATCATTTGCACTAAGACAGCGGTTCCCAAAAGCTACGCACAAGCTTCCACTTTTAAGAGGACGAGTGACAGACACAGGCTCAGTAACAGAAAGCACCAATAGCATCCAGCTGCAGCCCCGCAGACTCACCTCCGGCTAGACACCACTGGCTGGACACCAGTGGATAGACTGCCTACGTCATTATTTTGTGTTTCATATATTATTTTCAGACATGAGCAGACTTCTCACATAACATTACGCATTTAACGAACACATACAAGCGCACACTTTGGCAGAATTCAATTCAAATAGTCATCAGCAGCCATTAGTTCGGTAAAATTGAGCATCAGAATGGACAAATTTGTTTTTAAGGGAGAAAATAAGAAATGTGGAAAATGTCTGCGATTGAACACATAGAAAAAATTATAGTCGCAGTATCAGTAGTGAAGGAGAAGTGCTGGTTTTTCGGTTTGCCCCGCAACTCACTTGAAGAAGTCCAAGCAAATGGAAACACCATATACTATGCAGCAATCATCCTTAATTGAAGAAATGTGGCAAAACATCTCTGGAGAGAACCTCATATTATTAAATTCGAAAGTGCTTTCCATACATTTGTGAACGCACATTTTCATGCAATGTCGCGCGTCAAGTCATGCTCCAGTGCGCTTCTTACACGTCTTACACTGCATCTTAAGCCTATGTTATACTTTCTGCATTCGCGGGGAGTCCGCTATGGACCGCTAGGTAGGCGTGACGTAAAAATCTTCATCGGAGAGTGTGCGCCGAGGCTCTGAGCAGACGACTGCGCGGACAGGTGCGTGTGGTCAGTAGTCTTCAAAAGCACAATTGCACATGTGCAGCCAGTGTGAAGAAGCCCATTGCTACTGGAACATGTGCAATCCGTCAACAAAGAAGAATATAAAGACAATCAGATGTGCAATAATTCTGGGCAACTGTTTGTTCACATGTTTGTTGCAGAGCGGACCATCAGTGTACGCTTTCGGAAGTATAAATGGAAGAAGTCTGCGTCTGCGCTGACCGTGTACACAACCGGATCGTTCATGCGGAAAGTTTAACACAGGCTTTACAATTGCAACTTCACTGTGCTGTTACTACTGTACATCAAGCCGAATTTCACAAAATTGTGTTTAGCTCCCGACAGCATCAGGTGTTTTATTTATATGGGGAGTAGAATTATTTATTTATTTAAATGAATGTAATCGATAAGATATCATAATATTTATGCTATAATATTATAAATCAGGTTGGTTTGTATTGGTGACGTAATATGTAAATGATATGCGTGCGGCCCGCGAGACTTGCACTTGGACCATAGTGCGGCCCTCTGGTAAAAAAGGTTGAGAACCACTTTAACACAACGGTTATAGAAATTAGAACGACAGTACATTGAATTAAATTGCAATGAAGTTACAAACGATCCACATCATTAAAGAGAATAAGCTCCGAAATAGATAAAATAAATAAAAACGAGGATCAATCTGAAACTTTTCAAGAGCGACAATAAAATTAGCCTACACAACGATCTACAACATAATTAAGTTGCAAAGAGCATAGGCTCAAACATAAAATAAAATAAAAGAGGATGCATCTGGAACTTTTCAATTGCAGCGCAAAAGTTACTCAGCCTGCAGCGAGAGAGAGATTTCCTCAAGATTTTTTCTTCGCTCATTTTCTTTCTCTATTCTCTTCGTCTCTGTTGCCTCCAAATCCTCACTCTCTCTTGGCCCCTCTCCTCCTGACTAACAACTTTATCATAAGATGTCCGACAGTTTCCCTGATTTCAGCCAGTTAAGCATATTTATAATATATATTATGAAATTAATGAAACGAGTTGGCACGCATATAGCCTAGCCTGCAGTACATAAAAGAAGAACAGTGCGTAGAAGACAGCATCTGTCTTCTACGTTTCCATCGAAAACTAATAAATTATAGTTTTTTATTTAAAATAAAAGCGATTACAAAGGAAATGTTTACTGTTCATGTTTTTTATTGTATGGAAAAATCCCACTTAAAAAAATAGACCGCCATTACATTTTTCCTTTCACGCACCCCCTGGTGGCAGCTCGCGTACCCCTGGGGGTGCGCGCCCCACACTTTGGGAATCTCTGCACTAAGAGACAGACTTAACCAATTTTCACTCGCTCCAGAAAATTTGGCAATATTTGCGGCTAATGTGAGTATATTTTCCCACCCTTTACCCTTTGACTGATTTGGACTTGTAGGGAGGAACAAAAGTACACTGTAAATGAATGGAAGCTTTGTTGGACGGAATACAACAATACACTTCCTCATTTGTCCTTTTTCATAATTTTTGGAAGTTATAGGTCTAAGTAAAATAGAAAACGTATGTATCATTAATTTAAATAGGTTACTTACCTTGAAATGTTTCAGTTAACAGGCAGAAATTCTATTGTTGCAATTTTTCCTTCACGAAAAAGTCCATTGTCTAAAACAAGTATAAACACATTTAGTACAATACATTTAAAAAACATGTCAATCAATCTAGCTTCATAAGAGAAACTGCTGTAATTATAGGGTATTCCAATAGATGCATAACAATATTCAATATGAATAAATCATTAAAACACTTTTACAGTACAATTAATTAGTGCTGGTGCGCTAAGACGAATATGGCTTCTGTTTTACGCTCCCCTCTTAAAGGTTTGTTGTAGGAGTAACGTTAACGTTATGTAAATTAGGGGCACTGGTATAAATTTTCTCTGAAAGAGCGGATTACCTCACGACTGCGCGCTTTTCTTTCGTCTGGGTTTTGAACTTTTATAACAGAAAATTGCAGGTTCATTCAAACGATTCTCACGGAGTCTGCTGTCTGTCGCATGACTGATGTGTGTGAGCTCAGCTCGAGCAGCTTCTTTCACTGGTCCGATCCGATAAATGGTCCGTGCGGCTTTTCTAACATTTTTATTAACTTTAAGTAATACTTGTCTAAACATTTTTTGCAGCTAATCTTTTAGTGAATTAATACTGGCGAACAAACAGGAATAGCCGTCATTTACAATCGATCTGATTATCTGGGGGAAACAAACGGACTAAAGGGAATTAAAACTTTTTTAACGTATAAAAAAACAAGAATTAATGTATCAGACACATTACTTAATGTTATGACAGTTATATATGACAGGACGCGTTGCAGGCGCCATACCAAACAGTGATGCAGCTCGTCAGGATGCTCTTGATGGTGCCTTTGTAGAAGGTGTACATGATGGGGGGCGGGGATCTGGCTCTTCTCAGTTTGCGGAGGAAGTACAGACGCTGATTTGATTTCTTTGCCAGTGCTGCTGTGTTTTCATTCCAGGAGAGGTCCTCTGTGATGTGCACAACCAGGGACTTGGTTCTGCTCACTCTTTCCACAGTCGCACCGCTGACGGTCAGAGGAACGTGCTGAGTGTGCGCTCTCCTGAAGTCAACAACAATCTCCTTCCTCTTCTCCACATTCAGAGAGAGATTGTTGTCACTGCACCAGCCGGCCAGGCGGCTCACCTCGCTCCTGTAGTTTGTCTCATCTTTGTTGCTAATGAGACCCACCACAGTCGTGTCATCTGCAAACTTAATGAAGAGGTTGGAGTTATGTGATGGTGTGCAGTTGTGGGTCAGCAGAGTGAAGAGGAGGGGGCTCAGCACACATCCTTGGGGGGCCCCAGTGTTCAGTGTGATGGTGCTGGATGTGTTGTTGCCGACCCATACTGCCTGAGGTCTTCCAGTCAGAAAGTCCAACAGCCAGTTGCACAGCGAAGTGTTGAGCCCCAGCTGGACCAGTTTGTAAATGAGCTGTTGAGGGATGATTGTGTTGAATGCTGAACTGAAGTCTATGAACAGCATTCTGACGTATGAGTCCTTTTTGTCCAGATGTGTGAGTGCTGAGTGTATCGGCAGTGGCGATGGCATCATCGGTCGATCTGTTGGACCGATATGCAAACTGGAAGGGGTCCAGAGAGGTGGGGAGGGCAGACTTGATGTGGTGCATGACTAGCCGTTCAAAGCACTTCATGAAGATGGGAGTAAGTGCAACAGGACGGTAGTCATTGAAGCAGGATGGAGATGGCTTCTTCGGAACTGGAATGATGTGGGAACAACAGCCTGACTGAGTGAGATGTTGAAAATGTCTGTGAAGACATCAGTGAGTTCTGCTGCACAGTCTCTCAGTACACGCCCAGGGATGTTGTCAGGACCCGGAGCTTTGCGTGCATTGATCCTGCTGAAGGATCTCCTCATGCTGTCTAGGGTCAGCGTCAACACCTGGTCGCCGGGAGGAGGTCTTCAGTGCAGTGGTGCTGTTTTGTTGCTCAAAGCGAGCGAAGAAGGTGTTCAGCTCGTTCAGCAGAGAGATGTTGTTGTCACAGCTCCATGGTGGGGGCTTGTAGTCAGTAATGGTCTATATCCCCTGCCACAGGCTCCTAGTGTCTCTGCTGTTGCTGAATTGATGGGCTATCCTCCTGGAGTGCTGTCTCTTAGCCTGTCTGATGCCACGGGACAGGTTGGTCCTGGCTGTTCTCAGGCCCACCTCATCTCCAGCTCTGAAGGCAGCATTCCGTGTCTTCAGGAGTCTGTAGACCTCCCCTGTCATCCATGGCTTCTGATTGGCCCGAACAGTGATGGTTTTTGTGACTGTTACATCATCAATACACTGGTTGATGTAGGCAGTGACAGTCTCTGAGTACTCCTGGAGGTCAGTGGAGTTATTGTATGTGGCAGCCTGCTTAAACATGTCCCTGTCAGTTGTGTCGAAACAGTCTTGAAGAACCTCTGATGATCCTTCTGGCCACACTTGAATCTGTTTTTGAACTGGTTTGGCGACTTTAATTAGAGGTCTGTATGTAGGCATTAGCATGACAGTGATGTGGTCTGAGTTACCAAGGCACCAAAAGCATTTGAGACATTGTTCAAAAGTATCATGTTTTGTGTTATGCTGAATAGTCATGATTGGAATGATTCGAAAATAATGGCAGTATTTTCATTTTTGGGTGGACCACCTCTTTAATGTTGCAGTATATATACATGTAACTTTTTTTGGTTTCATTATTTTGTTGTGGTGCCATTTTCACTTTGTTTCTCTGTTCCTGTTGTGTTGTGTTCCCAGAGGCCATCATATACACTGGCCCACATGAGTACTGAGGGGAAAAATGAAGGTGGAAGGAAGCATAATTGAGAAAAGCAATTTATTTAGCTTATTTAAAGTTTCACAGACCATTTAATTATCTTTCAGTGAATAATTCCCCAAAGTTTGCCACCATTTCATAGTGCCAGAGAAGTAATTCTCTACTTTAAACACAGTGCTGCCTCACTTTTTCTCACCCCCTGCAATCCCTTTCTCTCTGTCTCTTAAACATACCTGCCTATCTATGGACCTGCTTTATTCACTGGCCTCATGGCTAATTTTATCGTAGAGCAGCCAATTTAACACAGGCCTAATCCTGCAGCGAATACTGGTGTGCTTCCAGTTCATTCTGTGATTGACGTCTGGAAAGATCTAATCGAATGCAATGGGCAGGACTGACACTCAGGTGTGGCACTCAGATTCTGTGACTCAACAAGGTTTTGTAGGTTTGTGGGAAATTTATTTTTCTAAAGAGAAGAAAAGGCGTTGGCCACAAAACATAAAGGGAATTGCTTGTGGCTTGATCAGTCTGGAGATTGCAAAATCTATCTTTTTCTTATTCACTTTTCATTCGCTCAGCTATCTAAGATTTGTCAATCTGTACATGACATTGTCTACAGGAATGTGAGACTTAGCCGGCCCGAATTCCAGGCACGCTTCGTCAACTGAAAATGCCTGCAGGTCCCCGACCCTCTTCACCAAAGCTAAAGCCGTCAGGAGCGCAGTTTTCAAAGATAAAAACTTTAGCTCAACTGAGAGCAAGGGTTCGAAGCGAGCCCTCTGCAGTGCTGATAGAACCACTGCGAGGTCCCAAGAGGGGACTTGCTGAGGGCGAGGCGGATTGAGCCTCCTTGCTCCTCTCAGGAACCTGAATATCAGATTGTGCCTCCCCAGAGACTTACCTTCAACAGGGTTATGGTGAGCCAAAATGGCGGCCACATAGACCTTGAGGGTGGAAGGAGACAGCCTTCGTTCCAACCCCTCCTGAAGAAAGGAAAGCACTGACCCAATCGGACATATCCAGGGGTCCTCACGCCGTGAAGAACACCAAGTGACGAAGAGGTTCCACTTCAAAGCATAGGTATGTCTGGTGGACATGGCTCTAGCTGAAGTGATGGTAGCTACCACCTGCGGTCGCAAGGTACCTAAACCTTCTGTGACCCATCCAGGACCCACACATGTAGGTTCCACAGATCGGGACGTGGGTGCCAGAGGGTGCCCCGTCTCTGAGAAAGAAGGTTGTTCCTCACAGGAATTGGCCAGGGAGGGGCTGTCGCGAGGAGTACAAGTTCGGGGAACCAGGTCCGGCCGGGCCAAAAAGGCGCAACCATGAGGACCTTCTCCTCGTCCTCCCTGACCTTCCACAACGTCTGTGCAAGAAGGCTCACTGGGGGAAACGCATACTTGCGCAGGCCCAGCGGCCAGCTGTGTGCCAGGGCGTCTGTGCCGAGAGTGCCCTCGGTCAGGGAGAAAAACAGCTGGTAGTGGGAATTTTCTGGAGAGGCAAACAGGTCTACCTGAGCATCTCCAAATTGTTCCCAAATCAGCTGAACCGACTGGAGGTGGAGTCTCCATTCCCCGGGGCGAGACTGCTGCCGTGAGAGCTCGTCGGCTGCACGATTGAGCCTGCCTGGAATGTGAATGGCACGAAGCGACCTCAGATGCTTGTGACTCCACAAGAGGAGATGGCGAGCGAGTTGCGACTTGCGGCGGGAGCGTAGACCACCCTCACGGTTGATGTACGCTACGGTCGCAGTGTTGTCCGTACGGACCAGAAAATGCTTGTCCTTCAGCACCCTGAAGCGGTGCAGAGCAAGCCGATCTGCTAGCAACTCGAGGCAATTGACATGCCACTGAAGTCGGGGTTATGCAACATGCAACAGGCATCTGCAACATGTCTGGACACCGGTTCTAGGGGCATGCTGGCCCGTAGAAACGAGGGGTCCAACCACGGGGTGAAGTATCGGCAGCAGGCCGGAGTGATGGTCACCCGGAGCGTGCCCTGTTGCCATGCCCATCTCGGGATTGGGTCATGAAGCCAGTGCTGAAGTGGTCTCATATGGAGTAGTCCGAGTGGTATGACCTCCGCCGCGGATGCCATATGCCCCAGGAGCCTCTGAAACAGTTTCAGTTGAACCGCTCTCTTGCCTCGAATTGTCTCAGGCAATTCAGCAGTGACTGCACGCGCTCGTTCATAAGCCGTGCGAACATGGCGACCGAGTCTATTTCCATACCGAGAAAAGAGATCCTCTGCACAGGGGAGAGCTTGCTCTTTTCCCAGTTGACCTGAAGACCCAGTCGGGCAAGGTGTCTGAGCACCAGATCCCTGTGCTCACACAACTGCTCTTGAGAGTGAGCTAGGATCAGCCAGTCGTCGAGGTAGTTGAGGATACGTACACCTTGTTCCCTGCGATGAACCAAGGCTCCCTCCGCGACCTTCGTAAAGACGCGGCGAGACAGGGCCAACCCAAATGGGGAAACCTTGTACTGATAGGCCTGCCCCTAAAAAGCAAAGCGAAGAAACAGTCTTTTTCGAGGAAGAAAGGAGACATGAAAGTACACGTCCTTCAGGTCGATCGCTGCAAACCAATCCATCGGACGAATGCATTCGAAAATGCGCTTGGGCGTTAGCATCTTGAACGGAAGTCTGTGCAGAGCTCGGTTCAAGGCACGCAAGTCCAGGATTGGCCGTAACCCCAACTGTCTTCTTGGGTACTATGAAGTAAGGGCTGTAAAAGCCGGACTTCATGACAGCTGGATGGACCGGCTCTATCGCGCCCTTTTCCAGCAGGGTCGCGACCTCCGCGCGCATGACAGGGGCATCTTTGCCCACCATCGTCGCATGGACACCCCGAAACCTGGGGGGACGCCGGGCAAACTGAATCGCGTAGCCGAGCCTGAGAGTCCGGATTTGCCAGCGGGAAGGCCTGGGGAGCTCTAGCCAGTGGGGCAGCGTGGTGGAGCAGACAGCCCTGGCATGGGAGGCATAGCGTCCCTTAGCAGGGGCGGAGTGCGGGCATTTGTCTGACTCCAAGTAGCAAAGCGGGCATGAGAAGGCGAAGCGTTCTTGAGCCGGCTTTGCATGGAAACTGGCAAGGGGAGAGGAGAACGAGAGCGGCGAGGAAGCACGTCGCCAACTGTCGTTCGTGGCCTCTTGGGTCCCGGAGGTAGAGGAAACAGCTCTTTTAGTGAAGGTTTGGGTACCACCGGCTGCAGGGCCAGTGGCGGAACAAAAAGAAAACGAGAACAAAGGATTCTCCCCCGGCCCTCCACCGGGGGAAGAAGTGGTCCTGCTACCATCTCCTAATGAGCTGACATCTCCAACTCTGGGTCGCCCGTCTCGGGAACGCCGCTTGGCCTGGCGTTTGGCAGGCTTAGGGGCAGAGATGGGTTGTGCCGCCCTTCTGCGGCCATCTCCTTGCTGTGGCCGGGGTGAAGGCTGCTGCTGTGGCCGAGCAGGAGTGGAGGAGGCCGCGGGGTGAAGGCAGCAGTGGGCCGCCGGGGCAGGATGTGTCTAATGGCCTCAGACTGCTTCTGGCGGCAGAGAACTGCTGGGCAAAGATCTCTACCCCGTCGCCGAAGAGGCCATCCTGGGAGACCGGGGAGTTGAGGAGCTGAGCCCGATCAGACTCCCTCATGTCTGCAAGGTTCAGCCATAGGTGGCGCTCCTGGACCACCAAAGTGGACATCACCTGACCCAAGGAGCGCGCAGTGACCTTCGTCGCCCGGAGAGCGAGGTCGGTAGCAGTGCGCGCCTCTTTCAAAACCCCTGGGTCAGCACTGCCCTCGTGCAGCTGCCGGAGCAGCTTGGCCTGATAGACCTGAAGTGAGGCCATGGCATGCAGGGCAGAAGCGACCTGGCCCGCAGCTCTGTAAGCCTTGGCCACAAGCGTGGATGAGAACTTACAGGCCTTGGGGGGCAGCTTGGGACTGCCACACCAAGCGGAGGCAGTCTGTGGACACAGTTGCATCGCAACAGAACTCTCCACCGGGGGAATCCTAGCATACCCCTTGGCCAACCCACCATCGAGGGCAGTGAAGGCGGAGGAAGTACCAGAATGGTTTCAGTTAAAGGTGCCTTCCATGAACTGGTTACCTCCTGGTGCACTTCCGGGAAGAAAGGAACCAGAGGGGGGTGCTGGCGATCCGCATGAGCAGCCCCCAGGAACCAATCATCCAGCCTCGAGCGCTCGGGACAGGGCGGAGGATTCCACTCAAGCCCGATGCTCTCCTCTGCCCGGGAAAGCACGGCCGTCAGCTCGGGATCGGACTCGGACAACGCTGGCACTCCCGAGGGAGGCAACGCAGCCGAATCCTCATCTCCTGAGGACTCAAGCCCGCCTTGTGATGCGGCGATCGACATACGGTCCTCTTCGCGAGCCCCGAATGAGATGTCAGGAGCCTGAGAGGGTCCAGCAAATTCATCCGGAAACTCGACCGGCTGCGCCGTATGTGAGGGGGGTGTGGCCCGAGGAGGTTGGCACGTCGGGGAAGCCCACACAGTAACCCTGTGAAAGAAATTTGCTCTTTCAGAGGTGTTGAAGTGCTCAGGGGAATGCGGGAGCTGTCGCAGGAAACCCAGACGAACCGCTGAATTGCGCCGTCACACCAACACCAGCTCTTGCTAGTAGCAATCCGGAGAAAGCAGCACACGATGTGCTCGGCTCCGAAGCGAAAGCTTGAATGCGAGTTGCTCGCGTTGCTCCTTATATACCCGCTCTGCGGGGCGGAGCTCACAATGCAAATCCCGCAGACCAAGGTACTTTGTGTACCATTGGCTTGTTTTGTACCACTCAAAGGTGAGTGGGCTCTCGGGCGAGATCCCATTCGTAACGTCGAACGTGCCCGACTGAAAGGGAACTACTTCTCTAACAACTTTCAAAATTATTACAGTAGAAACACTACCTTCCCAACATCAAGTGAATAAATAAAGGAGTGTTGTTCTGCTGAACTTTCTATTAAATAAAATGCTTATTAAACTGGGGAACATTGGACCTTTTTACATTGCAAACACTCACACACAATAGTTCAAAGGGGGTTCAGTTGGGGTCAATGTCAAATAAATGCTGTTATTTTGAACTATCTATTCATCAATACAATCCTGAAAAAAATATCATCCACAGAAATTTCAAGCAAATTTTTTCTTTCTTCTGAGCACCAAATAAGAATGATCCCTGAAGGATCATGATACACTGAAGACTGGGGTAATGGCTTGCAGAAAATTTAGGTTTGTCATCACAGGAATAAATTATATATATATATATATATATATATATATATATATATGTATATATATATATATATATATATATATATATATATATATATATATATATATATATATATACGTGGTAAAGATTCAACAAGGTGTTAGAAACATTCCTTAGAGATTTTGGTCCATATTGACATGATAGCATCATGCAGTTGCTGCAGATTTGTCGGCTGCACATCCATGATGTGAATCTCCTGTTCCACCACATCCCAAAAGTGCTCTATTGGATTGAGATCTGGTGACTGTGGAGGCTATTTGAGTAAATTGAACTCATTGTCATGTTCAAGAAACCAGTCTGAGATGATTTGAGCTTTGTGACATGATACATTATCCTGCTGGAAGTAGCCATCAGAAGATGGGTACACTGTATTTCATAAAAGGATGGGCATGGTCAGCAACAATACTCAGGTATGCCGTGGCATTTAAACGATGCTCAATTGGTACTAAGGGCCCAAATTGTGCCAAGAAAATATGCCCCACACCATTAAACCACCACCAGCCTGAACCATTGAAACAAGGCAGGATGGATGCATGCTTTCATGTTCTTTACACCAAATTCTGACCCTATCCTCTGAATGTCGCAGGAGAAATTGAGACTCATCAGACCAGGCAATCTTCTATTGTCCAATTTTGGTGAGCCTCTGCAAATTGTAGCCTCCGTTTCCTGTTCTTAGCTGATGGGAGCGGCACCTGGTGTGGTTTATATATATATATATATATATATATATATATATATAGAGAGAGAGAGAGAGAGAGAGAGAGAGAGAGAGGGCAATGTACTCAGTTTTTATTTAATGTTTTTATTTATTTATTTATTTTTTTATACATTTTATTAATGTAAATTCATGTCCCAGTCACATTTTCTTGGTTAAATATACGCTACTTTCTCTATCACAAAAACAACAATAATTAATAATCTTTTAAATATTTTACTTTTAGCTATTTTTGAATTGACAGGTTTTATTTATTTATTTAACTTATCTCTTAATTTATAATTGCTACTGGACAATATGCAATAGTGTCTTCTTTAAAATTTGTAATAT
Source organism: Carassius carassius (assembly GCF_963082965.1). Classification (NCBI taxonomy): domain Eukaryota; kingdom Metazoa; phylum Chordata; class Actinopteri; order Cypriniformes; family Cyprinidae; genus Carassius; species Carassius carassius. The sequence continues at coordinate 29,903,273 of NC_081760.1, forward strand.
ATTTTTCGAATGACAATTTTATGATTTGTCATTCGTAAAATTGTTGCACAAACCACATATTGTTGCAATTGTGCGTTTATTGTCATCACGTTTCATTTGAATACATAAATATTTCTGCCAAAAATACTCCAAAGGCAGGTGAACATTTATATGGTGTTTATTCCATAAAGGATTAACAGATGGCTGTAAGCCACAATGATTCATATCTAGTTGTATGGAAAAGTTCTTTGGCATAGGCCTCATCCTTCGTTATAAAAATCCTGGGGATGCCGATTCGACTGGTCCTGCATGAGAATGAAGGTGGGACACATCTGAATAGACAGATACTCCAAGTGTTAAGCAATGATTGGCCAGAGCAAATAGTTAAAACTTAAGATAAAGCATCCATTTCTGTACATGGTCCAAATGCAGCATTGGTGAACAGGCTTCTTTCAAAAACTAAAAAAACGAAGAAAACAAAAAAACAAAAAAACTTTTGAATGCAAGTGTAAAGGTTATGTTATGGTTATGTTATGTTATGGTTTAATTTATACCTAAGGACTAAGTTGCAGCCAAGTTTTGAAGAAGAAAGTCTGTTTGCACCATGCTGGTTTTTTTTACTATTCCAAGCCATGAAGATATGCCAGCAAATGACTCCACACTGAGACTTGATCACTTGCAAATTGCAGCGCTTACAGTCAGTGTATCTTGAATTTGAAAAACAGATTGAGTTGACATGGCCCAAGTTGCCTGGTAACCGTTTCCACTCAGTTCTTTTTTAGTGTTCAAATGTTCAATGTAGCATTTTTCACTCTGTTATGAATCTGTTTATGTGTTCTTATACTCTGAGGATGTAGGAACAACCTTCAGCACTTCAAACTGGTTGTAGATTAGAAAGTGCCAGCAGTGGCTCTCAATAAATACAAATCTTCTTTATGGATCTAAATTATAGCTACTATAAAACACAATAAAATTCTTAATTATGTAATATGGTTATGCGTTGAATTTAATTTTTGGTTTAAGGCTACTAGACAACAAACATACAATGCTAGATGTAATATGAAGATGAATCTTAGGGCCCTATTTTAACGATCTAAATGCAAAGTGTAAAGTGCACGGCGCAGGTACACTCAGGGCGTGTCCAAATCCACTTTTGCTATTTTAACGACGGAAAAATGGTCCGTGCACCGGGGCGCATTTTTGGAATGCGTTGTCCCTATTCTCTTAATGAGAAATGGGCATAACGTTCAATAGACCAATCAGAGTGTCATCTGCCATTCCCTTTAAGAGCGAAATGCGCTTGCGCCAGGGTGGGTCGCTATTTACATGTCGGAATTTGTTAGCTGATAAGCTGAATGCTTCTCAATCGAAGAAACCGATCTGCTCGTGCGCGAAGTTGAAGCGTGCAAGCAGATCATCTACGGGACAAGTGGGAATCCACCAAAGCTCAGCGCGATGAGTCAGTTAATATATATATATATATATATATATATATATATATATATATATATATATATATATATATATATATATATATATATATATAGTACAGACCAAAAGTTTGGAAACATTACTATTTTTAATGTTTTTGAAAGAAGTTTCTTCTGCTCATCAAGCCTGCATTTATTTGATCAAAAATACAGAAACAACAGTAATATTGTGAAATATTATTACAACTTAAATAATAGTTTTCTATTTGAATATACTTAAAAAAAATAATTTATTCCTGTGATGCAAAGCTGAATTTTCAGCATCATTACTCCAGCCTTCAGTGTCACATGTAACATCCAGTCTATCACATGATCATTTAGAAATCATTCTAATATTCTGATTTATTATGAGTGTTGGAAACAGTTCTGCTTTCTAATATATTTGATGAATAAAAGGTTAAAAAGAACTGCATTTATTCAAAAAAATTCTAATAATATATATTCTAAAAATATATTTTCTTTACTATCACTTTTTATCAATTTAACACATCCTTGCTGAATAAAAGTATTGATTTTATTTAAAACAAAGAAAGAAAAAAAATTACTGACCCCAAATTACTGACCAGTAGTGTATATTGTTATTACAAAATATTTATATTTTAAAAACATAGCTTCTTTTTTTTATTCATCAAAGTATCCTAAAAAAGTATCACATGTTCTGAAAAAATATTAAGCAGCAGAACTTTTTCCAACTTTGATAATGGATCATCATATTAGAATGATTTCTAAAGGATCATGTGATAATGATCCTAAAAATTCAGCTTTGCATCACAGAAATAAATGATAATTTAAATTGTAATAATATATCACAATATTAATTTTTTTTCTGTATTTTTGATCAAATAAATGCAGGCTTGATGAGCAGAAGAAACTTCTTTCAAAAACATTAAAAATAGTAATGTTTCCAAATTTTTGGTCTGTACTGTATATATATATGGGTGTATGTATTGACACGATTGTTCAATTAATTTGCCAATTTCATTCCTCATTATAAGTAGTAATAGGCTGAATTGCAGTTAGGCAGTCTAATTCAAATACACTCAATGACTATCCATCATTACATTTTTATATTTATGTAGCCTACACCGTAATATTCTTTTACACTGTAATCCTTTTGTCTTTAATATTTGGCACGTTTGTGTGATGCGCATCCCTGTGTGTAATAAGCAAAGTCAACGCGCACCATGCGTGGACCCGCCCAGAGGTATATTTTCTACCAACACGATCTTTAAATAACAAAAGCATATTGCGCCATTGACTTTAGACCAGGTTTGAGTTGGTCTATTTTCAGCTCCTTAAAATAGCAATGCGTCAGCAATGCCCCTGAACACACTTCTTTTTTAGACCAGCTCGCCCATGGGCGAACAAATGGGTGCAAATGCATTTGTTAATTAAACGACGTGACGCTGGATGGGAAACTAGCAAACACACTTGCACTGCATTGCGCTGGGTACATTATAGGGCCCTTAATGTTCTAATTGTATAGTAAAATGTAAAGATCACAAATAATGTTCTCATAGGAATTTTCGTCCAAAAATGTAAATTTGCTGAAAATGTACTCTCTATCAGGTCATCCAAGATGTAGATGAGTTTGTTTCTTTTACATCACTTGCTCATCAGTGCTGTAAGAATGAGAGTCCAAACAACTGGTAAAAACATCACAGTAATCCACAAGTAATCTACACGCCTTCAGTCCATCAATTAACATCTTGTAACAAATAAATTCATCAAGACTCTTTCAAATCTTTGTTTCTGGCTAAAACACAATTTCTCTATCTATAATATTGTTTTCTCCATTAAAATAGTTGTCCCGTCTCAATCAGGAGAGGAATATGCGCAGATCAAGCACCATTTGTAAGTGAAAACAGTGCAAAATCATTATAATCAATATGTCAGTGCATTTTGATTTGAGATCACAACTGGAGGAAACAATATTATTGATTATGGACTCCTATTTTGGAAAGAAGAGATGTTTTAAAGTAAAATTACGTATTTGTATTGGTAAATCCCTGCAACATTCCACTTTACAAGAAGTTGTGATGTTTTTATCAGCTGTTTGGACTCTCATTCTGACGGCACACATTCACTGTAGAGGATCCAGTGGTAAGCAAGTGATGTAATGCTACATTTCCCCAAATTAGTTTCAATGAAAAAACAAACTTATCTATATCTTGGAGGGCGGGTTCATTCTTAGCATATTTAAATTTTAGTTTGAACTATTCCTTTAAACATATGCTAATTTTTGTTTCGAACAGATATTTGCACCCACACAGAACAAATAAACCATGTAAGCTAAAACTTTGTGCTTAGAGAATCTTAACTTGTGCTTGAAAGTTTGTCTGCGATTTCTTATATCCCTTTCTACTACTAAGGCCATAACGAGCATGTTAGTGACATAAATCTGACTAATTGAATTGGCATGTAGATGCCTAGCTTGATTTAGAGGCCTGTTTCGGGGGTGGGTAAATTGGCATAGATTCATTAACTCCCGGTGCTTTAAATCAGCACGCTGCAGACAGACAGTGGTTGCCATGTCAGTACAGAAGGGCATGTAAAATACATGGGGCTTTTTGGGTAACCTTGTGGGAAGTAGTTAATGATTCAGCCGCTCTGGGAGTTGGAGATGTTCTACATTGTACTGTGTCTACTCCATACATCTCCTTCTGATGGATACCAGAAAGTTTCAGTCTGCTCGCGTATCTGTGTTCTCACCACTAGCCTTCTTTCATTCAAAACATTGCTGTTCCTGTTTTGTCTTCTTTAGGAATTCTACTGATGTTAAATCACTACTGTGTTATGGAGCTTGTTACGGCTGCGGCTAAAATTTAACTGCGGTGTCTGATGGGAGCTGATATTTTTGTAAAACGGGAAGTTCTACATGCTATAATAGTTTAAAAGAGTGTAGTCTAGGAAACAACATTATTTTTCAAAAAGATTATTGGAGATTTACAAGAATGTATTAGTCTTTCTACTTCACATGATTCACAGTTTTTTTTTCAGAATATTCATGAAATTTACTACCAATTCTTGAGTAAAACATTGTTACAGTGTAATAAATCCTACACCATTTTTCCCGCTTATCATGGATACTCTTATTTTTCATTGACCCTAATATAATATTTTATATCTCTGTACTGGTGGCACGTGTCTTCTCAATTGTTTCCTTCATGATGAGGCTTCCGTACATGCACCGACCTTGTAATTTGGATTTTTCTTTAATAACTACCGAAGGATATTAACAAGAAGAGACACCTCAGGTACTGAGAGCATCATGCCGAATTTAAATTCAGCACATTTGTACTTTCCTCTGGATACATACATTAACCCTGAGCTCATTCCAGGAGTGCAGTCCCTGTGCGACACGGACAGAATAACACACTCTGTCCGACAGGTTTCACAAACAGATAGTCGTGGCATTGGGTTAGAAGTTTCTCCTTTAAATCTTGCCTGGAAGTCTTTAAATCCATTCATGTTCCCGTCCCTTTCCTCATCCCCTCAACTTCCTCTCTGTGTGCAGCGACGATAAAAGAAAATGCAAAACAAAAAGTTTAGGTATGAGAAGTGTGCGGGAGAAATGGAAGACTGGGGGGACCTGGAATGCTCACTGTTTTATTTATGAAGGCCCTGCCTGCCATGAAGGAGACAAATTACCTTTTAACAATGTGAAATAGAATTTTGTTTACAAGGCTGTGCTTCCCCTTGCTTTTTAAATGAGATTTCTCAATGCTCCCATTTATATCCCCTGGCATTATCATCTCAATCTCTCAAAACCTATTGCTCTTAAAGGAAATGCTGGAAAGAAAGGCACTGATCTCTTCCCAAGTCATTAGTAATAATCGTAAAAGCTAAATTTCTCTCTACACTAGTCCAGCCACATGATTTTTGCAGCTACAGGTTATTCTCTATCACCAGGGCGACTGAGCGAACGAGTCTGACCCTCAGTAAGAGGTCACATTATTTCCAGCAATGAGTGGCCATCTGGAAAAGAACAGAAGGTTAAAAGTATGCGGGGCCTGTAGTGATGTAAAACAGAGACTGAGAGAGAGCAAGCAGGAGAGAAGTGCATTTTAAGACCTTGTTGTGTTATAAGGTTCTGTCCGTATTGAACAGCGAACATCTTATAAATCAGCAGTGCAATGCTCCAGCCAAAGTAAAATGGAAAAGTCCCATGGACTTGGTTGTTGGATTTTGTTGGTCATTCAGTGTTTCTGTAAATCTGATACTACTAATAACAATATAAAATGTATTATGGATTAATAAGATGATAACTCTTTGACAGGAAAGTATGACAGTTTTTAGTATTTTATTTTCAAATTGTTTAAATAAAACATTACAGAAAATAATTATCAGGCTGAACTACTTAACTCATTCCAGATTTATATATATATTGTTTTTGTAATATATATATATATATATATATATATATATATATATATATATATATATACACTATGGTATACTATTTCCGAACATTCCGACACCCCCGCACTGCAGGAGGCGGGGTGTAGATTAATGTTAACATGACTCGCGGTGTTCGTGCGTATCCCATAAACACAACAACAAATTATGAAGTGTAGGCAATCTAGGTGTGAGACGGGCACCAATGGTCAGAATATTATAGACAAAAGAATAATGTTTAGCAGCAGTTTAGAGATAAGTATCATGTTTGCAATACAAAAGATCCATAATCAGTCCTTTGTGGGAAGTGTGAATGTCTCATAGTCTGTAAAAATATTGGAGTCTGTTTTTAATTTTATTTTATAAGTGTTCATTTATTATATTAAACTGGATAAATGGTTCCACCTTTTTAAATTTTATGTGGTGTCATAATTTACTTTTGATAAAACAAAGGTTTATTATTGTATGTTTGTTTGGCATTTAATTTATTGTATACCCTTTAAATTTTCTTATTGAAAGAAAAACAGCAGCAGCAGCAGCAGCAGCAGGTGTAATATTTATTTGAAACATGTATTTGGCACTTGCTACCTTATATATTTACTATATTCTTTCATTCTCATGGCTTTTGAAAACTTGTCTCAGATGTTTCTCCGCGTTGCTTTTTGCATAACTCCGGGTCGTCGACACCAAGCTTCGTTGCTATTTCTTTCTAGGAATTAATGCTTTCTCTGAATCTTTAAAGTCTCTCCGTGAGCGATCTTAAAGGGTGAAGATATATTTGTGCCAGCTCAGCTATTTGACACTCCAGTGTATTCATGTTGCTAGTGACTAGGCCGGAGATATTGTTCTCTCTTGTCTGACCTCCGTTGAATGAGAAACGAACCGAAAAAAAAAAATCGCATCTCAAAGAAGGTGGCATTTCAGAACACACCCACCGATTGCGTAGCCACCATGGACCAATAGAAACTCAAAGGTGTTTAGGAGTCGAAACGAACTCCCCCAGAAAGTTCACTTTGGTCAGCTGTTTTGAACTGCCGAAAAGAACTCAAAACGATCTTTGTTTCTGCTTAATTTTGTTCAAAATGACATCATATTAGTTCGTTCTTCGATTTTGTTTGAAGTATATCGGGGCCTTAAGAGAGAAACAGACTAATATTAGCGTAGATGCCATTCTTCTAATGATGTAGCAAGTACATCGGGTGTTATGGGAAGTGTTCCCGGTTCCGGTTTCCCAATTAATGCAGCCTAAAAATCCATCCTTTGGCGGATTTGAATATTAGGAATGTGTTAGTGTGTTATGTGTAAGCCAGGCTAAAGTGATAGGTCTTTAATTTAGATTTAAACTGACAGAGTGTGTCTGCCTCCCGAACAATGTTAGGTAGGCTATTCCAGAGTTTGGGTGCTAAATAGGAAAAGGATCTGCTGCCCGAAGTTGATTTTGATATTCTATGTATTATCAAATTGCCTGAGTTTTGAGAATGCAGCGGACGTGAGGGACTATAGTGCAATAAGAGTTTGTTCAAATACTGAGGTGCTAAACCATTCAGGGCATTAAAATATTCAAACTTTGAGGTCATGAAAGCATGAATTAATGTTTCGGCATTTGACATTGAGAGTGTAGGTCGTAAATTAGATATATTTTTGAGATGGAAAAATGCTGTTTTATAAATGCTAGAAATGTCGCTTTCAAAAGAAAGATTTGCTATCAAAAAAACACCTAAGTTCCTAACTGATGATGAAGAATTGACAGAGCAGCCATCCAGTCTTAGACAGCGTTCTAGGTTATTACAGTATATGCAGAGTTTTTAGGTCCTATAAATAACACCTCTGTTTTTTTTTCAGAATTTAGCAGTAAGAAATAACTTTACTTTATATCGACTATGCATTCTGTTAATTCCCAGCCTGTAGTAAGTGGTTTTGTCTCTCGAAATGTTTTATGTGTGTGGCCAGAGATCAAGCTAAAAACCATCTAGACCAAACCACTGGTTGTTCCATTTCTTTCTTTGCTTGATAAAAGAAGAAACCCACAGAGTGACAAAGGTGTACTGGAGTCATTAAATACAAGTGAGAAATGTGGCACACTTGGCATGGCTCCCCCGCTGTGATTGATTGGGTTGTTGACCCACTCCTCCCCTGTGCCACTTCCTGTTACAACAGTTACACCGGCCAGTGTATGTTTGTGATTCTGCTGTTCAATGCTTCTAAACATAGCTATTTTGTGTCTTGCTGTTTAATTGATTTAGATCGTTGGATGCTCTCTGAATGACAAATGTGATTTCCTGACACGCTATTTTAATATGGACTGCGGCGCTCCTAGTGCATGCACTCATTTGTAAATTGTTGAACTAGCTTGTAATCGATATTTCTAAGTACCATCTGGAAGGCACAAAAAAAAAGAAAAAAAAGAACAACAATTGTTTTTAGCTCTAAACGACTAAAAACAGGGTGCCCAAATTATTCCTGTGGTGAGGGGCATATTCTTTCTCACTTGTTTTTGTAAATATGTAAATATCTGCAAATTAAGGTTGTTTAAATAGCACTCTGGAATTCTTTAAAAGTTATAAACTGGTAACAGTTCTACACCTCATCATCCTTGCAAAAGATGAACACGTCTGTGAATTTAATTTCGATCTCATTTTGCCTGCAATTACTGCATTGGTCTGCTATTTCTCCTTGCATAACAGCAGCATTTATTTTCCCTCTGGAACATATCACACTATTGCTGTCTACTGCTTATTGCTATGGAGATCTTAAATGCTTTCCGGGGATACTTTAACATTTGCATAATGCTCAAGGAACAAAGGTGGTCTTGATTTTAAGTGTTATTTGACATTTTAAAAAATTCTGTGGTTTAGAAGGTCATGTGAACGTGGATCATTTGGAAATTTGATAGTATTTTGTTTCCCAATGGAGCCTATTATTTGATAATAAAGGTAGTGAATGGTGCTGTGTTGAATTTGGATATATAGGACAATATTTAATTGTTTAATTATTTAAATTGCAATGACGAATGTAATAATTTTAAATAACCAACCAAACAAATATATTTAATGCCTAAATACATACAATACAGGTCAATTAGTAAATAAGTAAATAAATACAAAATGAATTGTCATCGGTTCAATCAATCAATCAATCAATCAATCAATAAACCTAGCTACCAACCAACCAAAACATGTTTTGCAACCTGGGAAAATGTATAATTGTTGTGCTCGGGTCTCAGGGGCCGAGGGCTGTTGTGAACGAGAGGCTGAGGCAATTGGATACATGTGCAAAGCTTTATTGTAACACACCAGAAGACACTTTAGAGCTGAAATGCAACACAAGCAGACAAAACCAAAGGGCAATCCAAACTCGTAGTCAGAAGTGAGCAGATGTCAGGGCAGGCAGAGTAACGTTCGTAAATGTCCAGGAAAACAGGCTAAAGTCAAAATCAGGGAAACGGGAATCTTAGAAATAATGCTCGGAACTGTCTGCAGGAATAACACTGGCAAAAAAAAGACTTCGCAACTAAACAATGGGAAGAACAGTTTGACCAATAACATGCAGGTATTGTACATAATCGACCAATCGTGGGGCTGCGTATGAGAAGGTGAGATCTAGAGGGAACGATCAAAGCAATGCAAATATGCACACGTGTTTGTTTGTTTGAATTGAAGCATTGTGACACACTTTGTTTTGTTTTTTTTGGATTTGTGTGCAGCAACGCTTCAAGTCAAACAAACAAACAAACAAGCGAAAGCGATTCGAAAGCATAAGGAGCCGTCTGCTCTGCTCTATATAACTCTTATGAATGTTACACAACGATCAACCTGCACAGTGCAAATAGCCAAAACCTGGATATTTTAGGCATTATTAAAATCCTGGCTGGAATGTGTCCCGTATAAACGGCGTATATGTCCAGCCTACTGATGACAGATGGACTATTCTGACGATGTCTTTCATACTTTTATGGACTTTGACAGTGTAATTCATTTGGCAGTTAATGGGACAGTCACAAGCCTCACGGTTTTTGTGTTCCAAAGACAAACAAAGCTTTAACGGGTATGGAACGACATGGGGGTAAGTAATTAATGACAACATTTTTTATTTTGGGGTGAAGTATCCCTTTAATTCTGATGACAAAGAAGAGGAGACACATGACAGCTGTTGCCTTTAGTACCACCAGTCGAATAAACTTGATTTGTGATTGTTATTTTAGCATATCAGAAATTTGCCAAGCACACAAGTAATTTTTAGAAGCTCTTGGTACAAACATACACAGAGATCTGTAATGTCTGCCAGAGGGGAGAAGTGTAAACAGGTTGTGGCCGGGGTGAGAGGGGTCTGTGATAATGTTACATGGCCCTTTCTTCACTCTGGAGTTGTACAAGTCCTGAAGGTTGGGCAGGTGCACCGGATAACCTTTCAGCTGTCTTCTTATATCTGATCTACTGAACTTCAGGGGCTTGACAGGGGGGTCTTTATAGCACAGGAGTTACCAATACCCATAATGCAACTGAGCCACATTGTTTGGGGCATGTGTTTATCAGTATGGTTATTTGCTTTGTATCCCTGAACAGTAAAATAAAAAGGATGACATGCTGAGATGGATGAAAATTGCATTTGCTGCCATTGTAATTCTACATCATACACCTGGCCCGCTGTGTTAAATCGATATTCTCACACGCTCATGTGAGCAGTCATGCAGAAGTAAATGCTATGGGGAGATCAGGCACATGACATTTCCTGTGTTCTCAAGGTCACCAGCCTTGATTCTCTCTCAATGAAGCCTACGGATAAAGACTGATTATCCAGATATATACTAATACTACTAATAACCTTAAAGGAGAGAGCTCACCAAAATGCCTTGGAAGAATAAATTACCCCTTCTGTGTCTCGCCTCTATTAAAATGATCACACCATGCTTCTCGAGTAGAACTGGCGTCTCATATTCACACATCATTTTACAATGTACTGCTCATACTAATAGGACAGGACTTAAAGACACAAGAGGCATCTATAATTGTGCCGGATGTCATATGTGAAAATGTAAGTTTGATTATTATGGCCTCCTTTGTAAAGGTCATTTTGACAAGTTCAGCAGTTAGTGACGCGGTGTGAAATCATCAGCCCTCTGCAGGGTCCAAATTTAACACTCAGCAAGTGCTAAATGTGAGAAAGTTGTCAGGTTTCTCGCCATTAGGCCTGTAAGCTTTATTAAGAAAAATCTGAATATTATGTTAAATAAAATTATTAAAGTAGTCAGACTATCACTGATGGCATTTTTTGTCTTTAGCATGCCAACACTAATTTTAGCAATAATGTGTTTTGTGACAGGCATAACCTCACTGATAGTCGAGAGATGGAGACTTTCTCATACTGTATGTTAAGTCCGGGACACACCAAGCTGACGGTCGGCTGTTTGTCATTGTCAGGCCGACGGCCAACGATGGTCTGGATAGTTTGTTTGGTGTGCTCCACTCTTCGGCCCTTCGGCCCACATCGGCGGCAGTTGGCCTGATTCAACATGTTGAATCGGCGCTTAGGACGGCGGCGAGAGTGAGAGCTCTGATTGGATGTTTAGTTTAGCGACCGAGTCGCCGAGAATTAAAGCAAAAGTGATGAAAACAAGCATGCGAATGAAGGGGGTACAGACAGAAGGCTGTTTAAATGTTACATGATCTTTCCCAATCATTCTAATACGCAAATGTTTTCATAACAACATGAGCCGCTTAAAATGATTAGTTATCAAGTTATCAACGTTACTGATATTCAAAATGGTAAGCAAGCGCTGCTTTGTTTACATTTCATATATCTGCGTTTATCTCATATATCTTTGTTTCGGTTTCTCCTTTTCAATGACGAATATACAGTATACTAATAATAGCTGCTGATATGAACAGCTCGTTCCTCTCACACATGCACAGAACACACAAGTTAGTTTGCCATCAGCTGTAGTCTGTGCAGTGTGTTCCAGCACAGCTTTTTGGTCCGACTCTGCTGACGCAAGCCGACAACACAGTCGGATTTCATCTCCACTAGTTCTTTGAAGTCGGCTTGGTGTGTCCCAGCCTTTATGCTGCGTGTGAAGCAATGGCCTACACAGTTTGTCATGATCCGAGAAATCAAAATTACCTCAATTTTTACATACAAGAGGTCATTGTAATATGAAAACATCCTGTAAGTTTCAGAACTCAAAACTTTTTTTCTAGTCTAAAAACAGCTCATTTGAAAAGGTTAGAAAATGTTAGAAAAAGATTAGGTTAGGTTAGTTAGTGCAAAACATCAAGTAGTGGAATGTTGCCACTTTATGATGTAATAGTGTGGTTAAGCATTGCCTCCGCAGAAGAAGATCATCGTCTGCTTCTACTGCCCACCGATTCACACATGTAGCGCAAATAAAGAGCGTGGCAAATGCTGGTCTACTCAGAAACCAAAAGATAAAAATGTCTCAAAAGACAACAAGATGCTTTGCAGTGCCAAGATGTGAAAAAACACAGTCTTTGCATCGCCTTCCGTCTGATCCCAACATTTGGGAGAGTGGATGAACTTTATTTTTAATGAAGTTCTAGATTGCGTCAGTAAGAACTTGGTTCTTCGTTCACTGTATTCTACTGTATATGTGTTTACCAACAAGGCAAAATTTGATGCAGGATTTTCAGAAAGATTGAAACTAAAAAAGGATGCTGTGTCAAATTGGATCCGACAGTAAGGTCACGCATCTCACACGTGTGAGTACCTGTATTGTTATGTGGTCACTATTGCTTTGTCTCTCATTACAGATAATTTAATATTGGTCAACCATTCGTAACAGTGGATGTTGATTTCTGAGTCTGCAATCCGACTCATCTATTCAAACAGAGCGTTTTGATGAGGGGGGTCAAAACATGATAGAGAAAACAGCCTATTACTTCTTAATTATGACATATTTTGATGTAAAAATGTTGATAACATTATGAGTGGATCTCAGAACACAGTACACCCCCCCCCCCCAAAAAACAAAAACAAAAAAACAAACAAAGGCAGTTCACGACCCATTTGATATGCAGGAGAAAAAATAAATGAAACAGCAGACATTTTAAAAAATAATATTCAATACAAAGTGTTTAAGAAATATATACACATACATGTGTCATGAAAAATTATTTTCACTCATAAATTGCTAGTTAGTGAAATAATAAAAAAGTATGTTCTTACAATACATTACATAATCTCTTTCTCTGTGCATTTATTTAATAAAAAATTAAAATAAAAATACAAATAAAACAGCATGAATTTGAACTAAATTTGAACTAAGTTTGAATAAAGAGTGGCCTTGTTAAATAAAGTATATGGTACAATTACTTACGCTAAGCCATTTAATATCATTGGGCCTTCATGTTTTATGAATGAGGCTCATATAGTGAACAAAAATAATTCGAATCTGCTGCTTTCCGAGAGAAAATCCATTTGCTTGAAAACAAGTGTCTTTCAAGAACAATATTCACAGGGATTTTTAGAGGCCATGTCAAAATCTCTTTTCACAAACTCTCAGCACCTCATCGCATTTACCTCCAGAAGCATGCTGTCTGTCAAATTCTGCCAGGGTGAATTTGTAATTAAACCTGCTGGTTAACAGGGACACCTGCAATGAAGGAAAAGATTTGGAGGAGTGGCGGAGAGATAGCATATTCTAAATTTCATTAGAGATCAAGAGGACTACAGAGGGTTTGTACGAGCTTCTGAGGATGAAACACAAATTTGCATTCAGCACTGCTCTCCGTTAGTGTCTTAGAGACAGCTTGGCCACGTAGGAAATATAATGAAGTGCCTTCATATTGATGTTTTGACAAGGCAGAGCGAAACACGGCACACATAGGGAATGAACATCCATGTTGGAAAACAAATAAATCAATGGGGCTGGCCTTCGTCCAGTTGTTAGCTCAGCTTATCTTTTCATCCAATGAGAATGGTGATGTGTATAATTTTTTCATGTTAGAATAATTTACCTGCTTAATATACAAAAACAATTTTGAGTAAGCCATTTGAAGATTGATTTCCCTATAAAATGTTAATATTGTGGCTTTGTGCCCATTTCAGAACACTGTTTGTTTGTGCATCTCAATGCTTCCTAACCTGCCCAACATAGCAACATTGACTCAGCCAATGGCTTCAGTTTGGTGCGGTATGGTGTTTGTCCAACCAGTAGAAGAGGACAAGGAAACTTCAGTGATGTGACGCTCATATTAATTTATTCAGAAATGCATGAAAAATGTATTTCATACATGCAGTGACTGTTGTGATAAGTTTAAAATAAAAATTGTATTTGTTTATCATACAGTGCTACTCACCAAAGTATACATCATGTACATGATGTTTACGAATTAATAAAACGCTTTTTACTTTCTCTCATGCTCACCAAGGCGGAATATATTTGATCAAAAATATAGTAAAAACTATTTTCTATATTTTTTTTTGGCAAAGCTGTATTAAAAAAAAAAAAAAAAAAAAAAAAAATTATATATATATATATATATATATATATATATATATATATATATATATATATATATATATATACTTGAATTCACTAATTATTTATTTAATACCACTGTTTTGTTTTTTTCTTGAAAATGGAAGTAAAGTTTGAAATCATATGAAATCAACAGTAATACAACATTAACTTATATTTTTGTTTTAATTTGTAATAACATTTCACATGATTACTGTTTTACTGTATTTTTGATCAAATAAATGCAGGCTTGATGAGGATAAGAGACTTTCCAAAACATAAACAATCTTACTCACCCAACAGTGTGTATACAAAAAGATATTTTCACAAATTTTGCAATACATTTTTTGAATTCATTTTGTACACTCTGACACTGCATGCCATTATCCCCTTATTTATTTGTTTGGTGATGCAAGTGGCACCGAAATTATGTACTTCACCTTTCAGAATAACACAAGCAACTTTTAGTATCCCCCTAAATATACCGCAGCGAGATGCACGCTCTCTAGGCTTTCCCTGCATATTTAACACGTTGCACTTTCACAGGAGCTGAAAAGCCTCTGTCGGCTGCATTAAGGAACTGTCACTTGGTGGAGACCTTAATCTAAAGAAGTAGAAGGAAGAGAGAAATGGGGTGAACGATGCATAAACAGTCACAAAGCAAAGTCCTTGTATTTGACAATACCCTGACGGGAGGAGGGGATGCAAACTCCCCCTAACATCATCCTTCTACCTCATACACACAAAAGCTGTACAACAAAACAACCTACAGTTATTTGTATTCCTACTGTTTTTTGTTTGTTTTTTTTCCCTTTGGGGATACAAATGGCGGATGGAAATGCCAACCCTGTTATTACAGGACTGTATCCTTTTTGCTGAACCCTTGTGTTGTATGAAGTTTACACTTTGAGTTCTCATTAATAGAACTGCTGCTCTGCTGCCACCCAGTTAGTCTGAATTTCAGTTGCTTGGCAACAGTGAAATATCTATTCCCAGTTCCTCCTCTCAACATGGCAACTTTTTGTGGATAATCAATGTGTTATGTGCAAGGTGATACATTTGTAGCTTGATTAACAGGAAACGATGACTCTTCCCGAAAATCCCAAGGTTATGACAAAGTTAATGGGCAATTTGCAGGCATTGTTTCTTCCCCATTAAGATGTGCAGCATCTGTGGCGAAACTAAAGAGCATCTTTGTCATCACTATCTGAAAATTCTTGCTTTGCTTTCCAGTGGCTTTGCTCAGCAAGACCTGAGACTTTTGGTCAGAGATAATGTAGCTTGTGGGTTCACATGTGTTTGCTAGGTGACAAACCTGTAAGCTTGCTGGAGTGGCAGTGCCCCAGTTAAGCTCCCTAATAAAGCTTGACAGGCAGGCCTCTGCCTGGAATACTGATGCTAGCTGATGGAAAGGTGCTCAGCGGTAGTGGCTTATGTTGGCATTACTTTTGCACCTGAATTTTAAACCTCTATCTAAGGGATCTAATGCCTCAGTGCCCTGAACGGAAGCAAAACCTTTGTAATCAGAGTTTTACATCTCGGAGACAAAAGCTCCGAACTTGATTCTCTATGTTTGGTTGATGCTTTTACAAAGGTATCATGCTTCATAGACACAACAAATCCTGACACACTGTCGATTTTGACCCGTGATGTATGAGTGGTAGGAGTTTGCTGAACTTTTATTAGATGTGGAGATGTCGAAGGGATAAATCTTCCTCTAAACACTTTGTTTTAGACATTTGTTAAACCATTGGCTAGTGTTGGTACACTAACACCAGCAGTGTCTCTCGGTCTTCTTCACCGCATTAATGCAACACACACACACACACACACACACACACACACACACACACACACACACACACACACACACACACACACACACACACACACACACACACACGTTTGTTTTTGTGAAAAGTGGGGACATCCCATAGGTGTAATGGTTTTTATACTGTACAAACTGTATATTCTATGGCCCTACACCAACCCTACACCTAACCCTAACCCTCATAGGAAACTTTATGCATTTTTACTTTCTCAAAAAAAAAAAAAATTCTGTATGATTTATAAGCATTTAGAAAAATGGGGACATGGGTTATGTTCTCATAAGTAACCCTCTCCTTGTAATACCTGTGTCATACCCATGTCATTATACAGAGTTGTGTCCTGATATGTCACAAAACAGCACACACACACACACACACACACACACACACACACACACACACACACACACACACACACACACACACACACACACACACACACACACACAACATTTTATTTTGTTTCCCACACTCAGGCTGATCTGATTCCCTACAGTTTGCTGATTATAGAGGAGAGGAACATCAATTATTGAAGCCTGGTGTTCTCTGAGTCATCATGGTGTTGCTGAATTAACCATCTTGCCTATTTTTCCTCAGACTGTCTGCATTTCAACACATCTCTGCTGCAGACAGTGCTCCTTAAAGGAATAATTCACCAATCTGAAAACGCTGTCATCTTTTACTTGAATGTCTTCAATGATTTAGACTTCTGTTGAACATGAAGGGATAGATTCTGAACAATGTGCATGTATTTGTATTTATTCCCCATGCAATTAAAATAAACTAAATAAGGAGCAAAAGCACCATAAAAACAATCCATGCAACTGGTAAGCAGTACTCCAGCTTTTCTGTAGTCATATGATAGCCTTGTGTGAGGAGCAAACTCAAACTGCAACCATTATTTTATTCTTTTTCCCCTTTACTGTTGCTCTCATATGTCTGCTACATATCACAATAGGTGATCATATTATTTAATAATATTTAAAATATATGACATTTATTTAGTAGGTTATTTATTTATTTATTTTTTTTTACATGTGTGAAGAATTTGTACCCTTGACAGTTTCCACTAAGGTTAGTGCTTATAGAACAACAGAGTAGCATATATTGAATGAATAATAAGATGTGGCATGTAAAGAAATTTAAGTAAAATCAAGATTTATATCACTTATAAATATTTTTTCCAATCCAGATTTTATTTATTTATTCACAACTTGTGAAAATATGTTTTAGATACACTCAAAAGTTTGGGTTCGGTAAGATTTTTAAAATATTTTGAATGTTCACCAAGGTGGTATGTATTTAAGCAATACATGTAGTAAAACGTTAATGTTGTGAAATATCATTACTATTTAAAATGACTGTAATGTAATTGGAGATGGCAAATAATAATTTTCATCAGTCATTACACCAGTCTTTAGTGTCAAATATATATATATATATATATATATATATATATATATATATATATATATATATGTGTGTGTGTGTGTGTGTGTGTGTGTGAAATGTGTGACAATTCAAATCGGTTGACATGCCAAACAAATTGCGATACAGTTGGAGTAGGAGTTTATTTGAAAGGGGTCATATGATGCAATTAAAATTTTTCCTTTCTCTTTGGAGTGTTACAAGCTCTTGGTGCATAAAGAAGATCTGTGAGACTAAAGTCTCAAATCCAAAGAGATAGTCTTTGTAAAAGTTAACAGTCAATCACACACCCCTAAAAGGCTCATTTAAACATGCCCCTACGTCTCTACGTGGGAAGATGTGCATAAGGCTGCCCAGATGTTCATGCAAAGAAAGAAAGCATACCTTTTATTCTCATTGTAGTCCCGACTCTGCTCACTCAAGCTGGCCTCTGCTCACTCTAGCCCTCTGGTCTCCGCTCACTCAAGGTCGCGACTCACGCTAGGTCTTCGGCCTTTGTTCACTTAAGGCCACGGTATGTGATGCAGTTTCATTGAGAAAGCAAAACTACTTTGTTTGGCCTTCCAAAAGAGGACACGCTAAGAAATAATGTTTATATCATGTTTATAATGGGTTTTAATGTTAATGTCTCATTGCTCTGGCCGGACAGGGTATCACGATAAGTTAAGGGGCGTAACATTTCCATCACATGCTTAAGGTATTCAGCCAATAACAATAATGAGCCTTGTAAAAATCGATGTGTTTCAGAAGGCGGAGCATAGAGGAGAAATAATAATGTACAGTATTTGAAAAATAATGTGTTTTTTGAACCTTAAACTCCATAAACACATTTCATTACACCAAATACACAAAATAATGTTCTTTTTAGCAGCATCATATGACCCCTTAAATGTATATCTTAGGGGAACTGACTATCTTTAGAAAGTTTTATGTGGTATTTTCTTTTCACCTTGCCTCTCAACAATGCATATTAAAGTAACCCAGGAAACACTGTATCGCTGCTGTACATAGCGGTAAGCTCCTATATATATATATATATATATATATATATATATATATATACACAGTACAGACCAAAAGTTTGGACACACCTTCTTATTCAAAGAGTTCTCTTAATTTTCATGACTATGAAAATTGTAGAATCACAATGAAGGCATCAAAACTATGAATTAACACATGTGGAATTATATGTGGAATTATATACATAACAAAAAAGTGTGAAACAACAGAAAATATGTCATATTCTAGGTTCTTCAAAGTAGCCACCTTTTGCTTTGATTACTGCTTTGCACACTCTTGGCATTCTCTTGATGAGCTTCAAGAGGTAGTCACCTGAAATGGTCTTCCAACAGTCTTGAAGGAGTTCCCCGAGAGATGCTTAGCACGTTTTGCCCTTTTGCCTTCTGTCTGCGGTCCAGCTCACCCCTAAACCATCTCGATTGGGTTCAGGTCCTGTGGAGGCCAGGTCATCTGGCGCAGCACCCCATCACTCTCCTTCTTGGTCAAATAGCCCTTGATGCCTTCAGTGTGACTCTACAATTTTCATAGTCATGAAAATAAAGAAAACTCTTTGAATGAGAAGGTGTGTCCAAACTTTTGGTCTGTACTATATATATATATATATATATGTATATATATATATATATATATATATATATATATATATATATATTAAACTCTCTTAAAACACATTCCTCGAGTCTAACTTGTCCATAATTAGATTCAGACTACATGCATCACAAGAGAATTCTGTCATTATTCATTGTGGAAATGAAGGTGGTGGAAATTAAAAAAGAATATATATATATATTCTTTTTTAATGCATGTTTGTTTTAATGCATGTAGTCTGAATCTAATGATGGACAAGTTAGACTCGAGTTGGAGGAATGTGTTTTAAGAGAGTTTAATTTCAGTATATCCACAGGGCCAAAATTGTCCATGACATATTCACAGTTATTTAAATTATTTGACATTACACAATGTAAGATTTTAAACATTGACCATAGTGGTCATTTGTTATGCTTAATCATTTCCTGCCAATTACTAAAGAATGACATTTAATTAATCATTATCTTTTAATTGGTGTGTTGTAAAGAGATTCTTCTGGTTATTTGAATAGAGGAACAGATAACACTGCCGTGTTATGAGGGAAACAGCCATAGCCGCCAGCTCAGTAATTTTGCTAACGAGTCATATTCTCATTTTGATTAGATTCATTTTTGTTTTTCCAAACTGCAGCCTTCAGGCATGTCTTCGTCTTCTCTCTTTGCAATTCTTTATGGTTGTGTGTGTTGATGGCAGCTGGCAGAATCTTTTACAACTCACTGTTTACTGTTAAAAGAGCTTTTGTAATTGCAACAAAACTGTTAAAGCGTGAAAATGAGTTGATTTTACATTAGGGCACATTTCGAAAAAATGGTGACAAATTGTAGCATTTTGTGAAAGTGAATGGATCTTGTTCTGAAGTTAGGCTGTCACAGTTTGTTTCTCTGAAGATTTACACTCTAAATTGTGCACATCTATTCCAAAAACCATATGGCCCTTGGCCAGTATGTACAGCCAGATTGTCTGATGTTGGATTGAAGCACTGGTTAGAAGGAGCTTTTCCTTTTTCCAGCAGTACTGACTACTCTTTGCTGTTGCAGCTGTCTGTGATATTTTAGAGGGCACCAGGCAAGTGTGTTACAGCGAGAGACAGGGCATGTAAAATGGCCACTCTTAACTCTGCAGCTGACAGGTTGGTAATGTGATCAAGGGAACAAGTTAATCAGCATGTTAGCACTGCACTTAATTTGACTTTCGCAGTCAGGCACATTTTACCAGGACTGTGGAGCTTCAACACTGTGACCTGACATCTGAATTAGCTATTTAAAATGTCGAAAGATTACCCAGCGAGTCTGGATATGTGTTTTTTTCCCCATATGTTTCTTTTCTCCATCATTTCATTTTACTACTACCTTGATCAATAATATAAAAAAAACAACATCAAAATTTTCTATGAAATGGCAAAAAGCAAGTGATGATAATGTAATGTGTCAAACATAAAAAGTAATATTTTATAAAAGATCAATGCTTATACTGAATAGAATGGCAAGAATTTAACTCTTTACTATAAGGTTTAATTTAGCGTATTCTGAATAAACACAGTTTAACATGAACTCTTTGCTATAAGGTTTGTTAACTCTAATGTATTAGTATGAATACGTACATTTTATTCATATTTTGGTAATACTTTATAATTACGTCTTTTTAGCATTAACTAACTGTGACACGGAGGCGGGCCTGAGAGCTGTAGGAAAAAGAGCGAGTCTGTTGAGGTAAGTGATATGCACGACACCTGCGCCACTCACCAGTCTCAAATCCCACGAAGGAGCTCCAGAAGGATAAAAGGAGGATTGACAACAGTGCAAGACGAGAGAGGACCAGGGGTCTCATTTATAAAACTCTCCATAGATTTCATCCTAAAAGTGTACGTAGGCACAAAAGTTAGATTTTGCGTACGCACAAAATGTTTCCGATTTGTAAAACCATGCGTATGCCAGAACCTATGAAAAATCCCTTTATTAATCCCAGTCAGGGGAAGATACGTGTACGTGCATCTGCACCTCATCTCCTCCTCGAAATAACCATATATGGAGCTTACAACGCCTAGTTTTACAATGCATAACCTCATCTGCATATCATTTCTATGCATATTCCCATCCATGTGACACCATATTTAACACCATTTAAGGTTCAAGCCTGTGGCAGGGGAGGTGTGGTTTAGCGAGGTCTGCGACGGGAGAGAGAGTGAGGAGATCAGCGGTGGTAAGTGAGTTCTTCTCATTGCAGTGATTGGCGTGGGGAAGCAGTATTTAAGCCAGCTGGGAACCAGAGACAAAGGAGAGACCTGAGGACTCATGGGAGGAAACGACCGACAGAAAGCGAGAGCCTGAAAGTATCAATGTTATGATTTATGCGCATGTGGCGCGACTTTGTTTTCCGTTCTTTGATTCAGCATAATAAAGTTCCCACGAGCCTCAGTACACCGACCCTGGTCTCCTTCCTTCTCTGCCATACGAACTTTATCACACTGGTGCCGAAAACCCGGGAAGGAAGGAGAACGCCGCTGCCATGCAAACCCCGTCAGGATCATCGGGAACGCCGTTTGCGGAGCTCATTACATCGCTCGCGGGCCTGCATCAGGAACAACATCATGCCCTGCTGGAGCTGCGAGCCGACCACGAACATCGGTTTCAGGCAATGATGCAGGTCCAGCGGGAGGACCGCGAGCTGTTCCGGAGCATGCTGGACCGGGAGGTTCGGACGAGGTCGGCCTCCCCCAGTTCCAGCCCTGCTGCCCACATGCCTCTTACGAAGATGGGGCCAACAGATGATCCGGAAGCGTTCCTCGATTTGTTTGAAAGGACGGCCGAGGCGTGTGGGTGGCCTGAGGACAGCTGGCCGGTCCGGATAATTCCGCTGCTGTCAGGGGAGGCCCAGAAGGCTGCTCAACAACTGCCCGTCCAGAACCTCCTGGTATATGCAGACTTAAAAAGAGCAGTGCTCCAAAGGGTCGGCCTCAGCCCCGAGCAGCACCGTCAACGCTTCCGGTCGCTAGAACTGACCGAAGCGGGCCGGCCCTTTGTCTTAGCCCAGCAGCTCCGGGACTCCTGCCGCAAATGGCTGTTGGCCGGAGGAAGCGACGCCGAGACCATTATCAACACCGTGGTGCTGGAGCAGTTCATCTCACGACTCCCGAAGAGAACTGCTCAGTGGGTCCAGTGCCACCGGCCGGCGTCGCTGGATCTGGCCATCCAACTGGCGGAGGATCAGCTGGCGGCGTGTTCCGGGGTCGGCGAACCCCTTCCATCTGTCTCTCTCTCTCTTCACGGGGATACCCGTGGAATATAGTGGAATACCCCATAAAAACCATAGGCATCAAATTTAGGGGACAAAAGCATTATGTGGAGGTGGCCGTTAGTCCGCGCCTCCGGCATCCACTAATCTTGGGTACAAATTGGCCAGCTTTTGAACAATTATTGGGGTGTTTAACAGTGGATGCCTCTGGGAAAAAGAGAGGCCCGGTTGGCGGGGCGTGCGCTCAGGTGGGAGAATCTGTACCCGAACCCAGTGGGGAAGCTTCAGGGGAACCGAGCGAGTTGGCGAGGCTAAACCTTTCCAGTCGCGATGACTTTCCCCTGGAGCAGTCCCAGGATGAGACCCTTAAACATGCATTCGAGCAGGTCCGTTCCATCGATGGGCAGGTCCTCCATCCTGACCGCGCGCTCTCTTATCCGTATTTTGCCGTTATTAAGGACCGGTTGTATCGAGTGACCCATGATGCTCAGACAAAGGAAGATATGGCCCAATTATTAGTACCTAAGAGCCGTCGGGAAATGCTTTTCCAGGTGGCACATTGCAATCCAATGGTGGGGCATTTAGGTATGACAACCACGCTAAATCGTCTAATGACCCGATTTTTTTGGCCGGGCATTCACGAGAACGTCCGCAGATGGTGCGCGTCGTGTCGGGAATGTCAGTTGGTGAACCCACCGGCCACCCCTCTACCTCTAGTGCAGGTCCCCTTCGAACGAATTGGTATGGACCTCATCGGGCCATTAGAACGATCCGCACGGGGACATCGTTTTGCGTTAGTCATAGTGGATTATGCAACACGATATCATTTAGGTTCAAGGTGATTCACAGGCCGGGGGCGCAGATGGCTGCGGCCGACTTCCTCTCCAGGAATGGGGGGGGGGGGGGGTGTGGGCTGCAGGCCGGATGGCTCCCCGGCCTGAGTCGGGCGGTGGGGGTATGTGGCAGGGGAGGTGTGGTTTAGCGACTGCGACGGGAGAGAGAGTGAGGAGATCAGCGGTATAAATAAAATCATCCAGTATCCTTGTCATTTTTAGCATAAAAATATAGAAATTAAAATCCCTAAAAAAAAACTGTTTAAAATAGTTCTCAGATAAATATTTTAGGATAGCCTACAGTTGGTCTCATTCCTTTCCACTGGCCGGATAGTATTTCAATTGTTTTAAACAATTCAAATCAAATTTAATTTATGCAGTTTTGCTGATAAGGTGAACATCTTTTAGTTATTTTTAGCCTACATTTATTGCAGTGTAAACAGAATTGTCTGAATCGGTGAGTCACTGACAAAGTAGCCTATTTTAAAAAGAAAACATGCAAATGAACATTTTCTTCAAGTTGTATCCTTCAAATACAGTGGCATTTTTCATAATGTTGTTAAGATTACTTCACGTGCCACATCAACACCTCTGGGCAGCTGTGGTTGTACAATAAGCTATTATCATTGGACCTATTCAAACCGGGACAATGGACCATTGGACCACTGAATCCAGCAGTGTCCCCATAATATTAAAGTAAGTGCACATCATTGATCATTGTTCTCACTAAAATATGTTTGTATAGCATGAGATCTGCAGTTTAGTTTAAAGATGAATTATTATGCATCTATAACACTCCTCACCGTCATTAAAACAGCATGCAACAGGAAAAGTGATAAAGCGCATACACTAAATATGTCTAAATTCATATTAAATTCATAAAAAAAAAAATGTAAATTCTGCGTAATGACTTGATGTATTTTCAGTGCTTATCTCCATTAATGAGAGTGTAATATTTAATGTAAATGTGTAGGTATATTGAAATGAAAACAGATTTTAAAATCGTTCCTTACTTCATTACTTTTCTCATGCCAGGAAAAATAGTGCATACGCATGGTCTAGAATGTCCGTAAGGTGCGTACATATTTACGCAAAGTTTTTTTTTTTTATAAATCCTGATATGTGCATACAAAATTGCGTATGCAATTTCTATGCCTATTTTGTGCATACGCAATGTTTATAAATGAGACCCCAGGCCTGGACTTTATTTTGTGTGCTTCAGTTATTTGTGAGGGCTGCCGCTTTGCTTTCATTTTGGGTTGGTTTTTATTATTAAAATCATAAATGTTCACCGATTCCCATCTCCTCCTTTACGAACTGTGTTACACTAACATTAACTAATGAGTAATGTATATCTTAGTATTTTCTCAGTGCTTTCTCTTTCTTAACATTGTGGATAATACATTTATTCATTGTTAAAGGAGCATTTCACCCGTGGGAACATTGATCTTCATTGAAAGTGGGTCATATATGTAGTCGAAATCTATTAAAACTTTCGAATTTGGTGCCTTTTTGACAGAGTTATTACAGAAAGTAACTTTTAGGGCTCATTTGTATGTAAAACCACAACTCCCACAATGCAACACATTTGCACAGCTCCACAAGCCACTCCCACTAATCCAGAACACCGCTGTTAGGCGATATTGTCTACAAGACATTGAGGACACAGTTAGCGATGTATGGTATTTACGTGCCACAGTAGTAAACAATGCCACAGTAAGCTTTTTGTGCATTAAAAAAGGTACTGCACAAACAGTTTACAGTTGACGTTACGTAACTTATTAACCGGGAATCATTTCGTGATAATAATGCTTGAAGAAATTGTGTACATTTCACGAAATGAATAATAAATAAAATTGAAACACTTATTTTACAGTTAGACGTCCATTTGTGCAGGCTTCGGCTGGCGTTTCCAGTTTACCTTCGGAATTCTGAAGTATGTCTCCAGGACGCCTCTGTCCATATGCGGGGCGAAACTAGGATGGTTCACAACGCAAACATCCGTGTCCTTGTCTGCCTCAGACATTTCTTCGAGGAGAAATTGGCATCTTTCAAATTCTTGCAGCAGACGGACTCGAGCTCTGTGTCCGTAGGCGCACAACGAGAGCACAGCCACCACCAGTCCGCACCAGCTCGAGCATGCCCGGGCTCCTCGGACACGACAGGCAGGTCTCCGGCCTCGGCTGCAGCCGCCGCCTCCTGTTCCTCCATCAGCCTCAGCTGCTCTGCGCTATATTGTGGCTCGTATAGATAGCCACGAACATTTGTTTCGAGCAACAGAAAATCCTCTTCTTCCGTATCATGAGTTGTTCCTCCAGCCATTCTCGTAAATCTGACTCCATAAGCGCTTGTTAGCTTAGCTACATAGCTTCCAAACAAGATGGCGGATTTTCATTTTCGTTTCTGTAAGTTTAGTCCCACCCACTGATCTGTAATAGGCCTGTAGGGTGAGTGGGTCCCACCCCCTGGAATAATAATAAGCTAGTCTCTGTAGTCTCTACACTTTTCAATGAATTTTGACTTCCTGCTTATTATGACGCAAAATGACGGTTTTTACGTCATAATAAGCAGGAAGTAAAACACTTAAATCCTTATTTCTCCCATCTCAGGGAAAAACAAAGGAAAAATCCATGATCATTATAATATATGACTGGGTTTCTAACAATACAAAGCTAAATGCAAATGGGTGAAGTGATCCTTTAATTAATTTTAGCTTGGGTCCAATAAATAATAGGAACAGCTTTAACATTTTATTTTAATAATTTATTAGTAATTGAATGAATTCAAATGATTATTATTAAGTTAACTAATGGAACCTTACTGTAAAGTGTTTCCATTATAATGTTTATTTGTTATTTGCATATATTGTCACAATCTCTAGCTGGAGTGCCGTGAGCTGTACAAGAGGGCACTCCATATTCCAGACTCTTGCACTTTCACCCTGGACTCAATTTCCCATAATTTTTTGCCTGGACTCATCTTCAATTGCAATCACCCGTCTCTTATCACCTCATCAGTCTCACACTATAAGAACAGCATACACACATGGTCACACCGCTGGTGATTGACTGTTTGACTGTTTTCCTGGGTTTTCTGATTGTTCCTTATTTTCCGACTTTAGCCTTGCCTTATTGTTTCGACCCTGGACTGTTTCCTTGATTTTGATTGATTGCTGCCTGCCCTGACCATTGCCTGTATATTGGACTACTCTGTTACCTCTTATAAAACATGCAATTTTATCTGCATTCCTTTAATTTGCATTTCCTTCCATCGTTACAGACATTTTATATGAAAATTTTTATAAATTAACATAAAATATGAGCAAACATGAATTAAAGGGATAGTTTACCCCCCAAAAAATATAAAAAATTTTCTCCCATTGTTCTGTGAAAAAAAATTGCTCAACCATACTTTGATTTATCAACACTTGTAGTGCTGTGATATGTTAACATATTTAATGTCTTTTTAAACCAGAATGTGCACAGTTAGAGGTTTCAGGTCTTTGCAAACATGGCACAACTCTTTAGTGAATTTGCGTGATAGATAGTTATTACCATGAATTCATATCTGGTTGTTACTGGTACATGTTTTCACAAAGCCTTTCCACCCACACACATCACATTAACTGTAAATATCTAATACTCCATTAGAATATAAGTTATTTTCCAGTGGAACTGAAATCTTGGAATCATATAATATAGTGGACATTGTATTTACTGCCTTGGGAAAGCTCAGTCACTCATGGCAGGCCGGAGAGAGAATTGTTACAGACTGCAACCTGTGTTATATTAGAGTACAACTCTTTTCCTCAGTCACATTGCTAATGACAGGGAGACGTGGGGGAGAGAGAAGTGTGGGCAAAGACCTGGAGACACGAATACTGAGGCACTAACTTTAAAGAAGCAAAATTAGAGAGGGGTTCTCTGTCAGGGACGCATAAATTTGGCCGATGTTAGTAGGTCCTCTGGGACCACCATAGCAATTACTATCAAAAGCGCTGTTTTATGTTGCTGCAGTCCGCTTCCCCAGAGCCGCCCGCACGCCGCTTCTCATCACTGCTGCAATAAATCAATTTTCATCTTTCTGCCACCACTGCCACTTTACCATTACACTCATACACACAGTCTCTGTTTCTCTTTTAGCCACACATTCTCCACATGGGCTTCCCTTCCTCTTACACACAAATGTGACCGACTGACCCCCCTCCCATCATACAAACTGACTATTACACACAAACACATAAATATAATTGAATTTTTAAACCGACCCCAAAATCTGCAAAAAAATTTATTAGCAGATTCAGACATATTGGTACTGTCATCTCTGTGTTTGTTTGTGATCTGATTAGTCTTTTCTCTTCTGAGTGTTGGGCTCCGCCCCTGGACACCTGTGTCCTGTTGCTCTGATGGCTCCTGGTAGAGTATATAAGAAGTGTGAACCAGAATGAGACATGCAGCGGTGAATTCTGTGTGCATCATGATGCCCAGCCAGCCGTCGAAGAAAGCTGTGTTCTATTTGATGCTCTTTTGTTTTGATCTATTTGTCAGTGTCTATTAAGTATATTCTTTTACTTTGGTATAGTTTAAGTTTTATTGTTAAATGTGGGGAGTTGAGATGAATGAAAGTTGTGAGTTTGGGTAATCATTTATTAGTCTTATAATAAATGGTTAAATTGATCTTCACCTCACGTCTCCTTTTATGTTGTGGACCCCTTTTCTCAATAAGCATCTTATAACAGGGGTTCATAAAAATAAAGTAAACATAAGGAAAATGCACCCACTCGATTTTGTAATATTTTCTAATTAGCCTATGTAGTCCTTATGTAAGTCCATGTGGAGATGACAAATCAGGGTCGGCATTTGGCAACTTCATCTTTGCAGCCAACACTGACTTAGAAGGCACTAGTTTATTAATAAATAGTTAAAATGTCATCTTTTCCCCAGACACATTCATAATCAATTTGCTGGTGCTTTGATTTCTCTTGGTTCTTGTCAAATTAATTTTGATAAATAAGTCGCACCTGACTATAATTCGCAAGACCAGCCAAACAATGAAAAAAATGTGACTTATAGTCTGGAAAATACAGTAATCAATTTAATATAAGGTGCGACTAGTTAACTAGAAAAATCTTTAGTTGGGGCAGGCCTACTTAGCACAAGGAAGTGCATCATTTTGTAGTGAATCAGCTCAAATGGGGAATATGAATAATTAATCTTAACTAGTTACAATTAATGATAAATATTTAGAAGATCTGCTGAAAGTAGTTACTTGGCATCTCAATGTCAACTGTCTGTCAATTTTAAGAATGTTAATTTCCTGTTTAAGGAAAACAATTTTCTTACTGTACATTACTACTCAGAAAGTAGGGACTCGAGTTATGAGCAAAAAATGAACAATCTGAATTGTGATACAAGTGAGAATTTATTAACTACATACACAGACACACACATACAGTGGGCATAGGAAAAAGGGTTAAAGCTTAAGCAGTAAAGAGAAGAGAGAAAAAAACACACGATGCTATGGTACAATTTGATGTTCAGCAGATCTACAGCCTGAAGGAAACATCAGTTTCTGAGTTGAAACACATTTTTTTTTAAAGGTTTAAATGATACCTAATGTATCAATTAATGAGACTAAGTAAGATACTTGCACGTCTCGCATATTTGAAAGAGAGTCCTGCACTTTGGGGCTCCAGTAGGTTGGCTGAAGTTAGGTGATTAGAAGGAACCATTCTAAGTCAGAGGATCTTGATGAATGTAAAGTCAAGGCCGAAGGCCTGGCACGAACTTAGGGTGTCCTTAGAAGAGTTCTAGCTCGCATCCTCATTTTCTTTCTATCCTTATCCACCAGATTTAACAGAACCGCAGACTGCCTGAGCGATGTGTTGGGGCCCACTGTGCACGTCTGCACCAGCTCAGGTTCTCCACAAGGACACCGAAGACTTAGCAAAAGAAGAAGAACAAGAAACATGGGTGGAACTGTGAGTAAGCCTTTTTAAGTCTGAGACGGTTCATGCCTCTCAGGATGGGCTTGTCCAAAGAAGAAAGGCTGAAATTCCAAGTGGGAGGTTGAAAATACTGGGGAGTTTTACAACCCTTTGTCTGAGAGCAAGACAGTTTGCAAATGTAACTGGATCAGAAGTTGATATACAAACTAGTAAAGATTCTTAGATCACTTATATGTTGCATAGGTATCAACATATAATATACACTTTCGTTTAGATCATAAGAAGACTATTTGATAGAGACCAAACATGGTATAAGTGAGGTGATATTAACTAGTGATCTATCATAAGCATGCATAAAACAGTCAAATTCAACAGACTGTACACAAGAACAACACTATACACAATGATCTGAAGGATATGTGTGTTCATTCAAAGAGAGGTTTTCTTATGAACTTATTAGAGAAAAGTCCATTTTATGGGCATAATGTGTCTTTCCTAAGGTGAAATAAAGTGAGTGTTGCTCTGCCTGCATTCCTTCGGTCAATAAAACTAGTATAGACTAGTGGTCGCCATGGAACTAGGGGCCTGGAGTCATTCACAGACATACTGGCACCCAGTACGCTGTGTATTGGGTGAGGGGCCTGTGACTATTTGTAGAATCTAATAAAAAAATGGTTTGTCTGATTGGTCCAAATGCTATAATAAAAGACAAAACAAAAATAAAATGCTATAATGACATTACAAACTGTCATTAAACTGTTGCCATAGATATGTACAAGTAGATCCCTCATTAGCGACTGTTTCTATGGGCCACTATACAGTATATAAGCTGTCCACCATATTCGAAGGGTCAACTTGACGTCATTTACCATAACAGTAACATAGGATGACAATGTTTCAAAACTTGTAATATTAAGTTAATACTGCGAGGACGTGGGGAAGTCGTGGCCTAATGGTTAGAGATTTGGACTCGTAATCCAGTGGTTGTGTGTTCTAGTCTCGGGCTGGCATCGGGCATGTCGGGGCTGTTGGCATGGGTGAGGACTCTTATTTGATGTTAAGTTTAGCGAACAAGTCAGTTCTGAGAATTAAAGGGAAAGTAACAAAAACGAGCATGGAAATGAAGGCGGTACAGACAGAAGGATGTTTTAAATGTTACGTGATCTATCCAATCATTCATTGTCAGTATTCTCTGAAAGCTCAAAAGAAGAGCATTTATTTGAAATAGAAATTTTAAATGTCCAAATTTTTTTAAAAATTTACATTTCTTAAAAAACAATAATAATGAAAAAAATCTTACCTGCCCTAAAATTTTGAAAGATAGAGTATGTTACAAAACTCTTCATGCAACCATATATTTTTATGATAGTATGATTTTTTTTTTCATTCTGATATATGGAGTGGGCTGTTTGCTTGCATTGCTTGCCACAGGGCAGCCTCTCATTTAGAGCTTTTCTGAGAAACCCGATGAACAAAAGCACTCCCTGACATGACTTTGCCATGTGAAGTGTTGTCAGAGAAGAAGGGGGCTTTACTGGCTCAGAAGAACAAGCTCTGGAACCACACAGTGTTCTGGGAAATGACAGCAGTTAGAATAAATAAATATCTCAAAATCAGTCTGGCAAAGACTTTATTTGTGTACTCGTACTGAAACAGCATGTAATACATTTGGATGGGATTATGTAAATATGAATTTCGTGTTTGATAAATTCATAAATTTAATTTAAACTTTCTGTTTTCTGACAATATTAATTTTTAACCAGCCTAAATAAAGAGTACAGAGACAGTAAAGCATGCAGAATGCAAGTAAATAAAAAATTGGTATTGTCAACTCAAGCTAGGACAAAAAGGCTTCAGCCGGTGAGTGGGTAACTAACTCAGCTATTAGCCATGTTTCCATCCACCTATTTTTATGCACATATGAAAAATCATGTGACTTTGCACTATGAGATGGGATGAGCTGACTAACCAGCGGACCGATCTCGTTCAGCATCTATATGTTGTTTTGGTCATTCTGAAATACCTGAGGAAAGTCATCAAAGTATTTCTGTATAATTACTCTTACATGACTGTATTCCCAAACAGCAAGCATCCACCTCTAAAAACAATGACCACATTTATTGTGTTACGTCTGCTCTCTCTGAAGCACATTTAATTTATTACATATGAAAATTATTATATTCAGTGGCTTCTCCTAGTTTTCTAAGAGATATTTAGTGCCAGTTTATCAGGAAGTGACGATTTTGTTGTCTTTGACTCGTTGGATGGAAACGGTGCTTTATTCGCAAATGTTTTTTTAATGAGATATTCCAGTTTTGCCAATAAGTTAAATTTGCATGCTTGGATGGAAACATAGCTACTGTCTCTTGAATGAATACTTCGTCTTCCCTGCTTTACCACAATTTATTTTGTTGTGTCTTTCTTTTTCTTATTCCCCCTTTCAACTACTTCCTCCGGTGATTCTCAGTAAACAGCCTAAAAAATGGTAAACTAAGCTACTTTTCACTTAACTTGTTTGCTTTTAATCGCAACCAAGATAGCATATAAAGGCTCTAGTCATGTGTGAGCACTTTAGAATGAAGTGGACCAATTTATGTGTGTCTAAAATGTACAGCTTTATGGATTCCAGGAATAACGGAACACTTTCCAAAAGTGTCCAAGGTGCAGGCAAAAGCTCTTAAAAAGTACTGTAATTACTGTACTCTATTTTCTTAACCCTCTTTTGTTTAGGGCTTAGATACATTGGAGACAAACAAATCTCACTCTATCAAGGAGAGCAGCCTGTGTTGTGTTTTACAAGTAGCTCAGACTAAGGCCATCAAATTGATATAAAGTGAAGAGCTACAGCTGCACAAACCATTAAACCCACCTAGAGAGACATTTGCATCACATCTTTCCCTCGAGGCATTTCTTTCTGTCTCTTACTGTCTCTTTAAACCCA
The DNA here is from genome assembly GCF_963082965.1 of Carassius carassius. NCBI lineage: Eukaryota > Metazoa > Chordata > Actinopteri > Cypriniformes > Cyprinidae > Carassius > Carassius carassius. The sequence continues at coordinate 29,935,430 of NC_081760.1, forward strand.
CTATCTGTTCCTACTGCCAGAAAAAAACACACAATGAAATTTTTTTCTCTTGCTCAATCTTTGGCAAATTCACCTGGTTGTCATAAAGCATCTAATAGTCTGGAATGCCACAGTTCTTTACTAGTCCTAAACACTTGCAATGCACATCTTCAGCCACAGATACTAATGTACAGTATATTCTATTAGGACTTGAGGTTTAAAGAGGACAAGTGTTTGGTTTGTTAGCCACCAAATGTCAAAGTTTTGGAACCGATCTCCTTTTTACCTGTCCTTTTTTGTCAAATCAGTCATACAGTATTAATTTTTACCCATTTGCACAGCATACGTTGCTATTATGTTCTTATTATAAGGACTGATTTGGTTTGATTATATGTTTTTATTAATGCAGAATCCTGCTGTACGCCGTTTTATTTTTCATCTTCTTTTCTTACAGAAGGACTTCCTTAGCCCCTAAACCAGTGCTTTATTGTATATATATATATATATATATATATATATATATATATATATATATATATATATATATATATATGCTTTATATTAAAGTCCCCATGAAATCAAAATGAAAGTTTTTGGGTATCTACAGTATCAATATGTTAGTCTTAAGGTTATATATAAGACAGTGTCCTCCAAAACAGTGACAGAATTTGCATTTAGAAATCTACATTTAGAATTCATCTTCTCATCAAATCTTCTGACCAATCAAATGCTATCTAGAATCTGGAGTACCTGCCCCTGCACTTTAGATAGATGCTTAAAGTCCAACTGAAATCAAAATTGACCATATTTACTGTGTTTGTCTAAATTGATCATTTTGTGGTGAACAATTCATCCATGCAAGACAATCCACACACACAAAAAAATTTGGCGTCGTAATCTTTAATCAAAATCTGAAAATGCCCCTCCCTTCTGCATTGGAGGACCTTCCCTGATGACGTAGGTTTGACAGTTTGGGTGTCTGCTTAGCATCCATAACCACACCCCTCCAACTGACAGTAGACAGGCTGCCTGTGTGTTTGTGAGCATTGACGGTGCGTGAAAGGGGAGATGGCGACAAGGTGCATTTTTGGTTGTGGCACTCACAAAACACTTTTCCCATTCTCAAAAATGTTTACATTTCGAGGAAGGAGGGATAACAGAGAGCTCATGAATGTGGTCGAAGCACTTCATGCACTTCATTTCTAGATCCAATCAGGTGCTAATTGGAAAATAAAGCCACGCCCACTATTTTTCCTAATTTAGTATTCCGTTTCTCTCGGAAATACGTCACAACACTGGAGAAAAGTCGTTTGCAACTTCCAGTTCACACAGACTTTAAGCAGGGGGACAGGGTTTCATATTTCTTTGAAGCACCCCTGGGCGCCGCCATTGGCTAGCGGATCCCCACCTGCTGTTAGCATTCCATTGACTCCAATTCATTTTGGCGTCACTTTGACAGCGAATAACTTTACACCTGAGGCATTTAAAGACTCCATTTGTCCATTCATTATTTCTAAAGAAACATGAAAATGTATAAAAGGCCCCATTACCTTGTATCTTACATTGTGGCCCCGTAGAAGCAGTTTTTGTAAAAAATTGGCTAACGATTGCGTCATAACCTGCGACTCTCTGTCGCACAGTAGAGCAATTACCGTATGGACAGGAGGAGAAGCTCGCAGGCAATCTTTTACTGTCTATGAGGCAATCGGGAGGACGTGGAGGCATGACATCAAGGGAGAAGCCCATAGAGAGTCCATAAAAGCAACGGGACAAAATTATTCAACAATGTCTGCAAGATTCGTTGGGTGATTCAGATTTCTCTTGGCACAGCGATTAGAAGACTTACATGTTGCTCACGTAACATCTACGTCATCAAGCTCAGTTTGAGTCTGCGCAGTATGCTCGACCTCCAGGAAGTGCGTGCTTCTAATTGACTTCACTTGTCTCCGTTCAATCCAATGGTGTCGCTGTGTCCATTTCTTTTACTGTTTATGACTTTAAGCTGCGGCTGAGATCGGTCACTTGTTCACAGAGTAATATTACTTGTACAGTGAATGGCCCCTAGTGCACAGTGTAGGCGATAGGGAATGATTCAGATATTGTAACTAAGCTTCGATTGGTGCAAATGAGGTTATTGGCTATTTTAAAAAGGGGGCGGAGCTGGTCGATATGTCCCTCTCTTCTTATTTCAGTTTAAATTCCGTCGCCACATATGCTGCGTGTTTGAAGGCACTTTAGGGGACCTTTAATTTTTTTTTTCTATACCTTTTCCTTTTTAAAACGGATATGAGAAAATTGTTTGAAAAAGATATTTCGAAGATATTAATGTTTTTCATTTCGTATGCACACTAGTGCCTAATTTTAACAGGCTTTTATTGGAAATTCGAGTCTGCAGGACTTCGACAGCTCCAGGAAACTTCCACCTTAACCAAACTTTGCAAAAAGATTTGTACAAAGATTCTCAAATATGGCATTAAAGATATTAGAGAATGATGTGATTTATTATTTTACTTTGCACAATATGTTTGTAAACATGGATAAAAATGGGTTTTCCTATTACAGTCAATGTAGCTATAATTTGTCTCTAATTTGCATATTAATGTGTTCTTTGGGCAACATGAAACGTTGTAATGAAAACAGAAGAAATAATTTGAGTAAAAATTAAGCATTTTCATTAAACATATTATGCTTCATAGATATATTGATATATGATATCCTTCCCTATTCGCTTACTGTATTATGTCTCCCTAAAATGCCTGATGAGCATGATTAAAACTGACAATGTATGATCTTAGAGAAATTTGCCAAAATATAATGTCCCTTTACAGAGGATAAATGTCTATGACTGGGTCCCTATAAAATCTTTACCTAAATCCAATTGCACAACAAAACAACCACTTATGATCCATGTACAGCAAGACATGTATGGGAAAATCTGGACATTAATAGGTTAATGCTATAGCTGACTGAATTTGTGGAATTTTACTGACTCAGTAAAATTCAATACATTTAACAGTTGGTTAAAACAATATTGGGTTGTACTAAAATCCATATGTCAGGGTGTTGACAGTTATATATGGAGATTGTTAACAGTCTGTATTCCATTTCACAGATTGTCATATCTTTGCGTGTTGTCAAACAACTGCAGTTGGAGCTTAAGGGTCAGTTTGAAGCCTGTTAAACGGCAGTGTTGTGTCCACATAAATAAGATTGATCCTCAGTGTCCCATTCAAGATGACCACCTTACTACAGCTCAACGTAGCTTGCACACACAAGACTCACTCAATAGTATATCTGCCACCTAGAATTGCATTAACTACTAACATATTGACATGAGCTGTTTGTCTGTTTCAAGCCTGATAAGACGATGAAAGACTTGTACAGAAACTTACGCTATTGTTAGGCCTATCAGGCCTTCACAACTGACATGAGGCCATAAATGTGTCTAAATCTGAATAGTGGCTGTAACCCACATCTTATGCTCATCCATCTTTCTTGGTTGTTAGATTGTGTCTTGAAAAACAGCCATCAAGTTGAGCCATATATTATATGGTTTATCTAGAAGCATCCTAAAAAAAAACTGTGTTTTTATTTTTTTAATATAATGAACCCAAACCCAATAATTAAATTCACTGAAGGTCACATAGTTCTGCATTTGAAGAATGAATGATTAATTAAAACTCAAAAGTACTGGAAATCCCATTTGAATGGATTTTGTGAACATCAGAATGTTTTTTTTTTTCAGGCTGCAAAAACTGAAAGGATTTTAGTGGGATATGCCAATGCCTCAGATTTAGCTTCCTTTCTTCCATAGTATTTGTTTTTCTGAGGAGCTTGTGTCAATCATCAAATCCTTTGTCACGTCTGTTTATGCTGAATATTGGTAAACGGCCAAAATTGCAAAAACTTGAGCGATATTTTGCCTGCCGTAATGCTGGATTAAACACATATTCTTTGCACGCTGTAGATCACAGTGTCTGCGTGGATTGCTATAATTGAAATTAGTCTTAGAGGACAAAATGATTGTCTCATGCTTTCCAGTATTCTAAAGCAGAGCAGGTGTGAAATTGTTGAGAAAATGGTGGCTGTATTTTCCCGCTCCACCACCTCAGGCAGCAGTGCGTAGAGAGAAACCGATTAACTCACCCCAGGGCAGCCATGACGGACGTGGTGACCCAACAGTTGTAAAAAAAAAAACTCAAGCTTGGGCCCCCCACATTCATTCTAAACGCATCCTGTCAAATCCAAGTTTAATTTAACTGATGTCTTGCTGCCTCTGTCTTGCCTCACACTGTGTATCAGGAAACATGGGTTAGACCAAGAGGTTTGTACAACCCGAATTCCGGAAAAGTTGGGACGTTTTTTAAATTTTAATAAAATGAAAACTAAAAGACTTTCAAATCACATGAGCCAATATTTTATTCACAATAGAACATAGATAACATAGCAAATGTTTAAACTGAGAAAGTTTACAATTTTATGCACAAAATGAGCTCATTTCTATTTTGATTTCTGCTACAGGTCTCAAAATAGTTGGGACGGGGCATGTTTACCATGGTGTAGCATCTCCTTTTCTTTTCAAAACAGTTTGAAGACGTCTGGGCATTGAGGCTATGAGTTGCTGGAGTTTTGCTGTTGGAATTTGGTCCCATTCTTGCCTTATATAGATTTCCAGCTGCTGAAGAGTTTGTGGTCGTCTTTGACGTATTTTTCGTTTAATGATGCGCCAAATGTTCTCTATAGGTAAAAGATCTGGACTGCAGGCAGGCCAGGTTAGCACCCGGAGGGTTTGGAGGGAACGGACACGGCGTCCGTGATTTCCAACAAGAATGTCAAATTTGGACTCGTCTGACCATAAAACACTATTCCACTTTGAAATAGTCCATTTTAAATGAGCCTTGGCCCACAGGACACGACGGCGCTTCTGGACCATGTTCACATATGGCTTCCTTTTTGCATGATAGAGCTTTAGTTGGCATCTGCTGATGGCACGGCGGATTGTGTTTACCGACAGTGGTTTCTGAAAGTAGTCCTGGGCCCATTTAGTAATGTCATTGACACAATCATGCCGATGAGTGATGCAGTGTCGTCTGAGAGCCCGAAGACCACGGGCATCCAATAAAGGTCTCCGGCCTTGTCCCTTACGCACACGCTACGATTTCTCCAGTTTCTCTGAATCTTTTGATGATGTTATGCACTGTAGATTATGAGATTTGCAAAGCCTTTGCAATTTGACGTTGAGGAACATTTTTTTTTTAAAGTTTCCCACAATTTTTTTACGCAGTCTTTCACAGATTGGAGAGCCTCTGCCCATCTTTACTTCTGAGAGACTCTGCTTCTCTAAGACAAAGCTTTTATAGCTAATCATGTTACAGACCTGAAATCAATTAACTTAATTAATCACTAGATGTTCTCCCAGCTAAATCTTTTCAAAACTGCTTGCTTTTTTAGCCATTTGTTGCCCCCGTGCCAACTTTTTTGAGACCTGTAGCAGGCATTAAATTTTAAATGAGCTAATTAAGTAGATAAAAGTGTAAAAATTCTCAGTTTAAACATTTGCTACGTTATCTATGTTCTATTGTGAATAAAATATTGGCTCATGTGATTTGAAATTCCTTTAGTTTTCATTTTATTAAAATTTAAAAAACGTCCCAACTTTTCCGGAATTCGGGTTGTAGACCCCCTACTTAATCTTCTCTGAAGAAAATCTCTACCTCATAAAATATCAAATAATGTAAAATTTTTATGACAAGGCAAGGTATGTTTTACTGTATTTTGTAAAATCATTCTTGTCGAGCAGTAGAGACTTCTTTTATAAAACTAACTAAAATAACTAACTATCTAAATAAGTAACTATATCTATACATACATACAAACAAACAAATAAAATTGAAAATCTTACCAACCATAGGCTTTTATATGATAGTGTAGGACCTAAGTGAACAAACACACAAATAAACTGCACAATCGCCTACTTTTTTCCAAAGGATTTAAAAGAGTCCCTTTTCTCCCATCTGCCGTTTGAACACCGTTGATGATAAGCTAAGGGTCAACAATGGTCAGATTGTCTGGACCATTTCCTGTCAAGGAGAATAATTGCTAAAAACCTATGTCAGCATTAAGATAAGTGATAACGAGATTCCACAACAGAGGACGTCTGTTCTGAAATACTCCTGCTCATCAGAAAAACTAATCATGAACTAATCATGTGACGTCGATATCCTGAGTTGGTTTCCTGCATCCGTGTTGCTATCTACTCAAAAGTAGATCCAAACCCGCAGGAATCATCAATAATTAATGGACCTCAACAAAGGGTCCATACAGCATGTCCCATGAGTTGTGACTTGGTCGTGACTCTTTCTACAAATTGAACCTTTCAATAAATAATCTCAAAAGGACATCCATTGAGAAATCTGAAGGTTTAACTATATTCACAAGTAATACGTTTTATGTCTTAAATGTGCTTGATGCGTTCAATGTAATCGGTGCAATTTTAACCAATGTTTTATAACCCATTTTGACAGATAGTGCTATTAAATGTGTGTAAGATATGGAAAGTTTAGTGTTAAACGAACGGCCGCGATATTTGCAAGACTGAAATGAATGAAAAGGAGGGGGCTCAGAACACATCATCACCTAGTAAAACTGATCGGGAAAATATTGCTTAAGACAGGACAAACAAACAAAAAGAGTACCAAGGACCAACAAACCATGGCTGCCATCTGCGGCACCAACCGGATGTTGACAAAATATCAACAATATGGAATTCAACACGCTCAAAACAGTGGAGATGATTGTGGACTTCAGGAGAAAACCCCTGCACTCCTCTCACTCACCATCATGGGCAGCACTGTGACTGCAGTGGAGTCTTTCAGGTTCCTGGACACCACTATCTCTCGGGACTTGAAGTGGGACATTCACATTGATTCACAGGAGCTGCTGAAACAGTTCTACTCTGCCATCATTGAATCCGTCCTCTGCACTTCAGTAAATGTCTGGTTCAGCTCAGCTACCAAATCTGACCTCAGGAGACTACAGAGGATAGTCTGGACTGCTGTGCGAATCACTGGTACATCCCTCCCTTCTCTCCAAGAATTGTACTCATCCAGAGTGAGCTAAAGGAGTAGCAAAATCACTCTGGATCCCTCACATCCAGCACACTCCCGCTTTGAACTGTTGCCATCCGAGGCTACAGGGCTCTGAGCACCAGAACGACCAGACACAGGAACAGTTTCTTCCCTCAGGCAATCCATCTCATAAACACTTGACAATAACTGTGGAACACACAAAACTATTTATACACACATACACTTCTATCTATCTATCTATCTATCTATCTATCTATCTATCTATCTATCTATCTATCTATCTATCTATCTATCTATCTACACACACACTTAGTCTACACTTCAAATTTGCACACAGTATGCCTGTATTATAGTATACCTGTCTATTTTAATATACCTGCACATACAATTGTCAATTTGTATATTGATATTCCTTATTTACTTGTATATATATATAGTACAGACCAAAAGTTTGGACACACCTTCTCATTCAAAGAGTTTTCTTTATTTTCATGACTATGAAAATTGTAGAGTCACACTGAAGGCATCAAGGGCTATTTGACCAAGAAGGAGAGTGATGGGGTGCCATGGAGTTATATACCTGGCCTCCACAGTCACCGGACCTGAACTCAATCGAGATGGTTTAGGGGTGAGCTGGACCGCAGACAGAAGGCAAAAGGGCCAACAAGTGCTAAGCATCTATCGGGGAACTCCTTCAAGACTGTTGGAAGACCATTTCAGGTGACTACCTCTTGAAGCTCATCAAGAGAATGCCAAGAGTGTGCAAAGCAGTAATCAAAGCAAAAGGTGGCTACTTTGAAGAACCTAGAATATGACATATTTTCAGTTGTTTCACACTTTTTTGTTATGTATATAATTCCATATATAATTCCACATGTGTTAATTCATAGTTTTGATGCCTTCAGTGTGAATCTACAATTTTCATAGTCATGAAAATAAAGAAAACGTACTCGGTTACTAAACGTAACCTCGGTTCTCTCTAGAAGAGCGAACGAGTACTGCGTCTTAGCTAAGACGCTATGGGAAAAGTCTCTTTTCACGAAATACTGAAGCAAAAAAATTATCCTTAATTTTGTATTTTTGTAAAGCACAATACACAGCCATAGGCGAGACGGCTCGTTCGCTCATTGGCTTGTTCTGCGGCAACTGCACAGCCTATCGAGCGCAGGCTGATGCAACATCAGACCAATAAGGGCGCTTCGCGCCCTTCTTGCCACTTCCCGCCGAAACGGGTGTGGCCCAACCTATAAAAGGAGCTCGAAAAGGCTGACTCACCTGATTTATTTAATCGCCGAAGCGAACCAGAGTGAATCGTACGCACGGCAGAGAACGCAGTACTCGTTCGCTCTTCTAGAGAGAACCGAGGTTACGTTTAGTAACCGAGTACGTTCTCTTACGAGAGCTCTCTCGTACTGCGTCTTAGCTAAGACGCTACGGGAACCCAATGTAAAACGCCGTGCGCGCAGGGATCACACACCAATAAACCTGAAGCAACGCCCAGGATTTACAGTGCACAGTCACCTGAGGGACTCACAGAGAGTCCAGGACAGAAAGGGGGAAAGCCCTCCGTCCCATATCTAGCAGCATCCGTAGATGCAGGAATATGACATCACACAGCCGAGGCAAGGCCTGACCAATGTGGCAACGCGGGTCTTACGCAATACTGCCCATATAAAAGTCGGCAGCGCATAGCGCTCGTGAACTCAGAATTCCCCTCAGGGCCCTGATTCGTCTATACCGACAGCAGCCTTGCTTGCAAGGCGGGAACCTCCAGGTTATAGAACCTGATAAATGTAGACGGCGAGGCCCAACCTGCCACCATACATATATCCTGCAAGGAGATCCCAGTAGACCACGCCCACGACGAGGCGACGCCTCTTGTGGAGTGTGCTCTGACGCCCAACGGGCACTGAAGGCCCCTGGAAGCGTAAGCTAACGCTATGGCGTCAACTATCCATCTGGATAGAGTCTGTCTCGAAACAGCCATTCCCTTGGAACGTCCACCGAACGAGACAAATAGCTGCTCCGTCTGCCGAAAGGCGGCAGAGCGAGACACATAAGCTCTTAAAACCCTGACAGGGCAAAGAAGACTCGAGTCTCCATCCTCCCCTGACACCGGCAGGGCAGACAGGGCAATAACCTGAGCCCGAAACGGTGTGTTGAGGGATTTCGGCACATAACTGTGTCTAGGTTTGAGTATGACTCTTGAGTCATTGGGCCCAAACTCCAAGCACGACTGGCTCACCGAGAGCGCGTGCAAATCACCCACACGCTTCACAGAAGCGAGAGCCAACAAGAATACTGTCTTGAACGACAGATGCTGAAGGCTAATCGATTGGATAGGCTCGAAAGGGGGACCCTTCAAGGCCTCCAAAACCGCCGCGAGGTCCCACATAGGGACTGACGGAGGTCTGGGAGGATTCAGCCTCCTAGCTCCTCTGAGGAACCGGATGACTAAATCATTCCTTCCTATTGACTGACCGGACGCCGTTTCAGAAAACGCCGCGATGGCAGCCACATAAACTTTGAGCGTGGATGGGGCTCTGCCCTTATCCAACAGCTCCTGAAGGAAGGAGAGGACCTCCGTCTCCTCACAACTAAGGGGTGAATAACCTCGAGCTGTGCACCAGCTGGAGAACACCGACCACTTCGAGGCATACAGACGTCGTGTCGACGGAGCTCTAGCCTGAGTGATGGTATTTAGCACTCCCACTGCGAGATCAGCAGGTAACCGTTGAGTGCCCATACATGGAGAGACCACAACTCCGGTTGAGGGTGCCAAATCGAGCCCCTGGCCTGCGAGAGGAGGTCTCTCCTCAATGGTACCGGCCACGGGGTGACATCTGCTAACTGCATCAAATCTGGGAACCATGGTTGGTTCTTCCAAAGAGGTGCTACAAGCAGTATTGAACATCTCGTTTCTCTCACCCGTTCTATCACCTGCGGAAGGAGGGAGACGGGAGGGAACGCATAAAGCGGGCAGCACGGCCATCTCCGTGACAGCGCGCTTTCGTTCTTGGAAAAGAACGCGGGGCAGTGAGCGTTTTCGTGGGACGCAAAGAGGTCCACCTCCGCCATGCCAAATCTCTCCCAGCAGCCGGACTGTTTGCGGGTGTAGAGACCATTCGCCCGTAGGAACATTGCCTCTGGACAGCCTGTCTGGACCCAGATTCTACAGTCCAGGCACATGCACTGCTCTCAGCGAGCGCACGTTGCGCTGAGCCCAAATCAGGAGGCGTTCAGTCAGCCTGCACAGGTTTCGGGACCCGAGACCGCCCTGGCGATTTATGTAGGACACTACGGACATGTTGTCCGAACGGACTACGACGTGGTGATCCTTGATATGGGGACAAAAGCGCGTCAGCGCGTTCTCCACTGCCAGCATTTCCAGGCAGTTGATATGATGGAGCTTTTCCCGTTCTGACCATAGGCCAAAGGACGGTCTGCCTTCGAGCAGCGCTCCCCATCCCGAAGTGGAGGCGTCCGTCGACACCATTTTCACACTCGGGGAAGTCCCCAGGCTTACACCTGATCGGTACCAGCCATAAAGTTGAGCCATATATTATATGGTTTATCTAGAAGCATCCTAAAAAAAAACTGTGTTTTTATTTTTTTAATATAATGAACCCAAACCCAATAATTAAATTCACTGAAGGTCACATAGTTCTGCATTTGAAGAATGAATGATTAATTAAAACTCAAAAGTACTGGAAATCCCATTTGAATGGATTTTGTGAACATCAGAATGTTTTTTTTTTCAGGCTGCAAAAACTGAAAGGATTTTAGTGGGATATGCCAATGCCTCAGATTTAGCTTCCTTTCTTCCATAGTATTTGTTTTTCTGAGGAGCTTGTGTCAATCATCAAATCCTTTGTCACGTCTGTTTATGCTGAATATTGGTAAACGGCCAAAATTGCAAAAACTTGAGCGATATTTTGCCTGCCGTAATGCTGGATTAAACACATATTCTTTGCACGCTGTAGATCACAGTGTCTGCGTGGATTGCTATAATTGAAATTAGTCTTAGAGGACAAAATGATTGTCTCATGCTTTCCAGTATTCTAAAGCAGAGCAGGTGTGAAATTGTTGAGAAAATGGTGGCTGTATTTTCCCGCTCCACCACCTCAGGCAGCAGTGCGTAGAGGACGTGGTGACCCAACAGTTGTAAAAAAAAAAAACTCAAGCTTGGGCCCCCCACATTCATTCTAAACGCGTCCTGTCAAATCCAAGTTTAATTTAACTGATGTCTTGCTGCCTCTGTCTTGCCTCACACTGTGTATCAGGAAACATGGGTTAGACCAAGAGGTTTGTACAAACCCGAATTCCGGAAAAGTTGGGACGTTTTTTAAATTTTAATAAAATGAAAACTAAAAGACTTTCAAATCACATGAGCCAATATTTTATTCACAATAGAACATAGATAACATAGCAAATGTTTAAACTGAGAAAGTTTACAATTTTATGCACAAAATGAGCTCATTTCTATTTTGATTTCTGCTACAGGTCTCAAAATAGTTGGGACGGGGCATGTTTACCATGGTGTAGCATCTCCTTTTCTTTTCAAAACAGTTTGAAGACGTCTGGGCATTGAGGCTATGAGTTGCTGGAGTTTTGCTGTTGGAATTTGGTCCCATTCTTGCCTTATATAGATTTCCAGCTGCTGAAGAGTTTGTGGTCGTCTTTGACGTATTTTTCGTTTAATGATGCGCCAAATGTTCTCTATAGGTAAAAGATCTGGACTGCAGGCAGGCCAGGTTAGCACCCGGAGGGTTTGGAGGGAACGGACACGGCGTCCGTGATTTCCAACAAGAATGTCAAATTTGGACTCGTCTGACCATAAAACACTATTCCACTTTGAAATAGTCCATTTTAAATGAGCCTTGGCCCACAGGACACGACGGCGCTTCTGGACCATGTTCACATATGGCTTCCTTTTTGCATGATAGAGCTTTAGTTGGCATCTGCTGATGGCACGGCGGATTGTGTTTACCGACAGTGGTTTCTGAAAGTAGTCCTGGGCCCATTTAGTAATGTCATTGACACAATCATGCTGATGAGTGATGCAGTGTCGTCTGAGAGCCCGAAGACCACGGGCATCCAATAAAGGTCTCCGGCCTTGTCCCTTACGCACACGCTACGATTTCTCCAGTTTCTCTGAATCTTTTGATGATGTTATGCACTGTAGATTATGAGATTTGCAAAGCCTTTGCAATTTGACGTTGAGGAACATTTTTTTTTAAAGTTTCCCACAATTTTTTTACGCAGTCTTTCACAGATTGGAGAGCCTCTGCCCATCTTTACTTCTGAGAGACTCTGCTTCTCTAAGACAAAGCTTTTATAGCTAATCATGTTACAGACCTGAAATCAATTAACTTAATTAATCACTAGATGTTCTCCCAGCTAAATCTTTTCAAAACTGCTTGCTTTTTTAGCCATTTGTTGCCCCCGTGCCAACTTTTTTGAGACCTGTAGCAAGCATTAAATTTTAAATGAGCTAATTAAGTAGATAAAAGTGTAAAAATTCTCAGTTTAAACATTTGCTACGTTATCTATGTTCTATTGTGAATAAAATATTGGCTCATGTGATTTGAAATTCCTTTAGTTTTCATTTTTTTAAAATTTAAAAAACGTCCCAACTTTTCCGGAATTCGGGTTGTAGACCCCCTACTTAATCTTCTCTGAAGAAAATCTCTACCTCATAAAATATCAAATAATGTAAAATTTTTATGACAAGGCAAGGTATGTTTTACTGTATTTTGTAAAATCATTCTTGTCGAGCAGTAGAGACTTCTTTTATAAAACTAACTAAAATAACTAACTATCTAAATAAGTAACTATATCTATACATACATACAAACAAACAAATAAAATTGAAAATCTTACCAACCATAGGCTTTTATATGATAGTGTAGGACCTAAGTGAACAAACACACAAATAAACTGCACAATCGCTTACTTTTTTCCAAAGGATTTAAAAGAGTCCCTTTTCTCCCATCTGCCGTTTGAACGCCGTTGATGATAAGCTAAGGGTCAACAATGGTCAGATTGTCTGGACCATTTCCTGTCAAGGAGAAAAATTGCTAAAAACCTATGTCAGCATTAAGATAAGTGATAACGAGATTCCACAACAGAGGACGTCTGTTCTGAAATACTCCTGCTCATCAGAAAAACTAATCATGAACTAATCATGTGACGTCTATATCCTGAGTTGGTTTCCTGCATCCGTGTTGCTATCTACTCAAAAGTAGATCCAAACCCGCAGGAATCATCAATAATTAATGGACCTCAACAAAGGGTCCATACAGCATGTCCCATGAGTTGTGACTTGGTCGTGACTCTTTCTACAAATTGAACCTTTCAATAAATAATCTCAAAAGGACATCCATTGAGAAATCTGAAGGTTTAACTATATTCACAAGTAATACGTTTTATGTCTTAAATGTGCTTGATGCGTTCAATGTAATCGGTGCAATTTTAACCAATGTTTTATAACCCATTTTGACAGATAGTGCTATTAAATGTGTGTAAGATATGGAAAGTTTAGTGTTAAACGAACGGCCGCGATATTTGCAAGACTGAAATGAATGAAAAGGAGGGGGCTCAGAACACATCATCACCTAGTAAAACTGATCGGGAAAATATTGCTTAAGACAGGACAAACAAACAAAAAGAGTACCAAGGACCAACAAACCATGGCTGCCATCTGCGGCACCAACCGGATGTTGACAAAATATCAACAATATGGAATTCAACACGCTCAAAACAGTGGAGATGATTGTGGACTTCAGGAGAAAACCCCTGCACTCCTCTCACTCACCATCATGGGCAGCACTGTGACTGCAGTGGAGTCTTTCAGGTTCCTGGACACCACTATCTCTCGGGACTTGAAGTGGGACATTCACATTGATTCACAGGAGCTGCTGAAACAGTTCTACTCTGCCATCATTGAATCCGTCCTCTGCACTTCAGTAAATGTCTGGTTCAGCTCAGCTACCAAATCTGACCTCAGGAGACTACAGAGGATAGTCTGGACTGCTGTGCGAATCACTGGTACATCCCTCCCTTCTCTCCAAGAATTGTACTCATCCAGAGTGAGCTAAAGGAGTAGCAAAATCACTCTGGATCCCTCACATCCAGCACACTCCCGCTTTGAACTGTTGCCATCCGAGGCTACAGGGCTCTGAGCACCAGAACGACCAGACACAGGAACAGTTTCTTCCCTCAGGCAATTCATCTCATAAACACTTGACAATAACTGTGGAACACACAAAACTATTTATACACACATACACTTCTATCTATCTATCTATCTATCTATCTATCTATCTATCTATCTATCTATCTATCTATCTATCTATCTATCTATCTATCTATCTATCTATCTATCTATCTATCTATCTACACACACACTTAGTCTACACTTCAAATTTGCACACAGTATGCCTGTATTATAGTATACCTGTCTATTTTAATATACCTGCACATACAATTGTCAATTTGTATATTGATATTCCTTATTTACTTGTATATATATATAGTACAGACCAAAAGTTTGGACACACCTTCTCATTCAAAGAGTTTTCTTTATTTTCATGACTATGAAAATTGTAGAGTCACACTGAAGGCATCAAGGGCTATTTGACCAAGAAGGAGAGTGATGGGGTGCCATGGAGTTATATACCTGGCCTCCACAGTCACCGGACCTGAACTCAATCGAGATGGTTTAGGGGTGAGCTGGACCGCAGACAGAAGGCAAAAGGGCCAACAAGTGCTAAGCATCTATCGGGGAACTCCTTCAAGACTGTTGGAAGACCATTTCAGGTGACTACCTCTTGAAGCTCATCAAGAGAATGCCAAGAGTGTGCAAAGCAGTAATCAAAGCAAAAGGTGGCTACTTTGAAGAACCTAGAATATGACATATTTTCAGTTGTTTCACACTTTTTTGTTATGTATATAATTCCATATATAATTCCACATGTGTTAATTCATAGTTTTGATGCCTTCAGTGTGAATCTACAATTTTCATAGTCATGAAAATAAAGAAAACGTACTCGGTTACTAAACGTAACCTCGGTTCTCTCTAGAAGAGCGAACGAGTACTGCGTCTTAGCTAAGACGCTATGGGAAAAGTCTCTTTTCACGAAATACTGAAGCAAAAAAATTATCCTTAATTTTGTATTTTTGTAAAGCACAATACACAGCCATAGGCGAGGCGGCTCGTTCGCTCATTGGCTTGTTCTGCGGCAACTGCACAGCCTATCGAGCGCAGGCTGATGCAACATCAGACCAATAAGGGCGCTTCGCGCCCTTCTTGCCACTTCCCGCCGAAACGGGTGTGGCCCAACCTATAAAAGGAGCTCGAAAAGGCTGACTCACCTGATTTATTTAATCGCCGAAGCGAACCAGAGTGAATCGTACGCACGGCAGAGAACGCAGTACTCGTTCGCTCTTCTAGAGAGAACCGAGGTTACGTTTAGTAACCGAGTACGTTCTCTTACGAGAGCTCTCTCGTACTGCGTCTTAGCTAAGACGCTACGGGAACCCAATGTAAAACGCCGTGCGCGCAGGGATCACACACCAATAAACCTGAAGCAACGCCCAGGATTTACAGTGCACAGTCACCTGAGGGACTCACAGAGAGTCCAGGACAGAAAGGGGGAAAGCCCTCCGTCCCATATCTAGCAGCATCCGTAGATGCAGGAATATGACATCACACAGCCGAGGCAAGGCCTGACCAATGTGGCAACGCGGGTCTTACGCAATACTGCCCATATAAAAGTCGGCAGCGCATAGCGCTCGTGAACTCAGAATTCCCCTCAGGGCCCTGATTCGTCTATATGCTTGCAAGGCGGGAACCTCCAGGTTATAGAACCTGATAAATGTAGACGGCGAGGCCCAACCTGCCACCATACATATATCCTGCAAGGAGATCCCAGTAGACCACGCCCACGACGAGGCGACGCCTCTTGTGGAGTGTGCTCTCACGCCCAACGGGCACTGAAGGCCCCTGGAAGCGTAAGCTAACGCTATGGCGTCAACTATCCATCTGGATAGAGTCTGTCTCGAAACAGCCATTCCCTTGGAACGTCCACCGAACGAGACAAATAGCTGCTCCGTCTGCCGAAAGGCAGCAGAGCGAGACACATAAGCTCTTAAAACCCTGACAGGGCAAAGAAGACTCGAGTCTCCATCCTCCCCTGACACCGGCAGGGCAGACAGGGCAATAACCTGAGCCCGAAACGGTGTGTTGAGGGATTTCGGCACATAACTGTGCCTAGGTTTGAGTATGACTCTTGAGTCATTGGGCCCAAACTCCAAGCACGACTGGCTCACCGAGAGCGCGTGCAAATCACCCACACGCTTCACAGAAGCGAGAGCCAACAAGAATACTGTCTTGAACGACAGATGCTGAAGGCTAATCGATTGGATAGGCTCGAAAGGGGGACCCTTCAAGGCCTCCAAAACCGCCGCGAGGTCCCACATAGGGACTGACGGAGGTCTGGGAGGATTCAGCCTCCTAGCTCCTCTGAGGAACCGGATGACTAAATCATTCCTTCCTATTGACTGACCGGACACCGTTTCAGAAAACGCCGCGATGGCAGCCACATAAACTTTGAGCGTGGATGGGGCTCTGCCCTTATCCAACAGCTCCTGAAGGAAGGAGAGGACCTCCGTCACCTCACAACTAAGGGGTGAATAACCTCGAGCTGTGCACCAGCTGGAGAACACCGACCACTTCGAGGCATACAGACGTCGTGTCGACGGAGCTCTAGCCTGAGTGATGGTATTTAGCACTCCCACTGCGAGATCAGCAGGTAACCGTTGAGTGCCCATACATGGAGAGACCACAACTCCGGTTGAGGGTGCCAAATCGAGCCCCTGGCCTGCGAGAGGAGGTCTCTCCTCAATGGTACCGGCCACGGGGTGACATCTGCTAACTGCATCAAATCTGGGAACCATGGTTGGTTCTTCCAAAGAGGTGCTACAAGCAGTATTGAACATCTCGTTTCTCTCATCCATTCTATCACCTGCGGAAGGAGGGAGACGGGAGGGAACGCATAAAGCGGGCAGCACGGCCATCTCCGTGACAGCGCGCTTTCGTTCTTGGAAAAGAACGCGGGGCAGTGAGCGTTTTCGTGGGACGCAAAGAGGTCCACCTCCGCCATGCCAAATCTCTCCCAGCAGCCGGACTGTTTGCGGGTGTAGAGACCATTCGCCCGTAGGAACATTGCCTCTGGACAGCCTGTCTGGACCCAGATTCTGCAGTCCAGGCACATGCACTGCTCTCAGCGAGCGCACGTTGCGCTGAGCCCAAATCAGGAGGCGTTCAGTCAGCCTGCACAGGTTTCGGGACCCGAGACCGCCCTGGTGATTTATGTAGGACACTACGGACATGTTGTCCGAACGGACTACGACGTGGTGATCCTTGATATGGGGACAAAAGCGCGTCAGCGCGTTCTCCACTGCCAGCATTTCCAGGCAGTTGATATGATGGAGCTTTTCCCGTTCTGACCATAGGCCAAAGGACGGTCTGCCTTCGAGCAGCGCTCCCCATCCCGAAGTGGAGGCGTCCGTCGACACCATTTTCACACTCGGGGAAGTCCCCAGGCTTACACCTGATCGGTACCAGCCGTTCGCTGTCCAAGGTGCTAGAGCCGCAACACAGCTCTGATCGACCTTGAAATGCAGCCGGCCAGACGCCCACACTCTGCACGGCACCCGAGCCTTCAGCCAGAACTGCAGGGGGCGCATGCGGAGCAGGCCCAGCCGCAGAACCGGAGATGCTGAGGCCATGAGACCCAGCATCTTTTGACAGTGTGTGAGCGACACGGTCGCGCCGCAGCGTAAAGAACTCGCTGCGCGCTGAATGCCCATCGCGCACTGTGGTGACAGTTCAGGTGACAGGTGAGTTCAGATCTATACCCAGAAACAGGATCGTATGACTGGGGTTTAGCGAACTCTTCGCCCAATTGACACTGAGGCCGAGCTTCTCGAGGTGATCGAGTAAAACGGCCCTGTGGTCCACGAGCTCCGCTCGTGATCGGGCCAGAACCAGCCAGTCGTCCAAATAATTCAGCACTCGTATGCCTCTGAGTCTGAGAGGAGCGAGCGCTGCATCCATGCACCTCGTAAACGTATGAGGAGCTACGGACAAGCCGAATGGCAGGACTGCAAACTGGTATGCCTGGCCCTCGAAGGCGAATCTCAAATATCGCCTGTGGTTTGACGCTTTTATAGCACCATCGGCCGTGGCCGGACGAGCGTGCACGGGTTTCGTTTTTACAGAAACCATATGACGCGTGTGACATACTAATTGTGGGCACTGAGGGGTGGGCACGTTTACTATGCAGTGTGCGCGACCGACTTGAGTCGACATTATGGGCGCAGGCCCTGTGTGCAGGGCTGTGCTTACATGTGGAGATGGGCACTGAAGAGTGGGCATCGTCACAACATTTATAGCACCATCGGCCGTGGCCGGAACACCAGAAAAAACACTCTTTTTGTGAAACATCTGGGTAGCCGTGATAACGGTTTTTGTGTGCAGGCAAGCGGGCACTCGTGCAGGCTTGCGCATTGCAGAAGACACTGAGGCAGTCACAACTCTTGGAACTGCAACAGCGGCGCGCTTGGGTGAGAGCTCGGCCGCAGCGGAACTCGAACACCGGCGCTTTCCCAGCAGTGCTAGGATGCTTTCGGGGCTTCTGGCTTCACCGCAATCCTCTGCCGCGGCTCCCGCGGCGCGGGGCGACGGCTTGAAGAGCGAGAACGGGGTCCCGAGCTGCGTTGCTGACGCTGTCGCGAGGACGCAGCAGGAGGCGGTGGGCGCGACTGAGAGCTCTGTGGGGCCGGTCTAGAGCGGCTAGCTGCAGAACTGGAGCGCTTCGGCAAGAAGTGCTTGAACGCCTGCGAAGCTTTCTGGTCCTCGGCGAATCTCTCCACAAACTCGTTGACGGAAGATCCGAAGAGGCCGGCAGGAGTTAGCGGCGCGTCAAGGAACGCAGCGCGCTCAGACTCCTTGATGTCAGAAAGCGTCAGCCACAAATGCCTCTCAGCCACCATAGCGGAAGCCATAACCCGTCCCATGGCCTGTGCAGCGGACTTAGTAGCGCAGAGTGAGAGATCCGAAGCACTCCTCAGATCCGCGAGACAGATCGCTTCAGGTCCCATCTCATCCAGCTTGCGGAGAAGATTGCCCTGGAAGATCTGTAGCGTAGCCATAGTGTGTAACGCAGACGCAGCCTGCCCAGCAGCAGAGAATATCCGTGCGAGCAGCGATGACGTCATGCGGCAGGCTTTGGATGGTAACGCCGCCTTAGTCCGCCGTCCAGCAGAGAGCGGGCAAAGGTGCGCTGCTATAGCCTGTTCCACCGGCGGAGAATGCTGGCGAAACAGATGAGCGGATTCTCGCCGAGAATGGAGCGTCCCAAGCCTTCGCCACTTCTTCGTGAAGCTCAGGAAGAAAAGGGGCGTGCTTTGAGCTTGAGGAAGAGCGCTCATCCGGAAGATAGCTACCATCCAGCCGGGAACGTGAAGGGGGCGCTGGTGCAGACCACTCGAGGCCGATGCTCGCCGCGGCCAACGAGAGTACACGCATCAGCTCCTTATCGATATCCCACCGTCTGCTGGGCCTCTGAGCAGCGGGCGCGAGATCCACGGAGCTCGCCCAACCCTCACTGCCCGAAGCAAGCAGAGAGCACGTGTCTTCTTCCTCCGACGCGGGCCTGAGATCCACTTCCTCAGATGACGCGTCGGCAAGCAGCGGACGCTGAGCATCGGGAAGGGATGCAGGGAAGACCGGCGAAGCGGAGGGAACCGGCGAGCTCGGCCGAGCTGGAGGCGGTTCTGGTAGTCGCTGTGAGCGGCGCTTCTTACGGCGCTGCGGTGCAGCGGATGATGCAGGCTTCGAGAAGGATGCCAGGTGATTCCTCAGAGTCACCATAGGCATCAACTCGCAATGAGGGCATCCGCCGTCAGCGAGCGCGAGCGAGACAGGAGACGCAGATGACGTGACGATCTCCTTCGCTGAGCGGGGCTCTGCACGAGCCGCACGAGGGCATCTTTAAAAAGACGCAGCTCTTTTGTGAATGTGCGTCGCAGGGCGAACACATACACAGGATATAACAGAACAAGGATGTAAAGGATATGGGCGCCGGATAGCGCAGCAGGAACTGCAGTGGAAGGCGGCGATGCCAGCGGCTTCAGGATGGCTCGTCCTGCTGATATGCTCTTCCAGACGGCGCTTGCTTCCTCGTGATCCAGCGATGCGTGAGCTTCGCAGAAGGGATGAAAAATCAGGTGAGTCAGCCTTTTCGAGCTCCTTTTATAGGTTGGGCCACACCCGTTTCGGTGGGAAGTGGCAAGAAGGGCGCGAAGTGCCCTTATTGGTCTGATGTTGCATCAGCCTGCGCTCGATAGGCTGTGCAGTTGCCGCAGAACAAGCCAATGAGCGAACGAGCCGTCTCGCCTATGGCTGTGTACTGCTGCAAATGCGCTTTACAAAAATACAAAATTAAGGATAATTTTTTGGTTTCAGTATTAGCTAAGATGCAGTACGAGAGAGCTCTCGTAAGAGAACTCATTGAATGAGAAGGTGTGTCCAAACTTTTGGTCTGTACTGTATATATATATATATATATATATATATATATATATATATATATATATATATATATATATTTATTATTATTTTTTTATCTGTGTTTTTTTGTTCTATTACTGTCATTCTGTTGCACTGTGGAAGCTTCTGTCATGAAAACAAAATCCTTGTATGTATAAACATACCTGGCAATAATGCTCACTCTGATTCTGATATATAGCTTAAAACATTCTTATAAAATGAGTTTTCAAAACCATCAAACCATCATGAATACAATAAGTGCATTTCTAATCACTTGGCACATGTGTATTATAAGCTATATTTTTAAATGATTTTCCTTTTTTTCATCATGAAGGCTTATTTGTCATTGACCTTAATATAAGAAAATAAAATTTTGACTTTGTGATAAAGCAGAATATCTCATCTCACTTTCTATTACTGTTCCCCTCCAAGGCACCTTGTCTGCCTATATTAAAATGTCAAGGCTATCCCTTATTAAGCAAACAAAGAAGAAACAACAAGACAAGCATCAAGGAGAAAAAGTGTCACATCACTTATTCTCCCAGTAGAATCTTTACATTTTCACAAAGTCTCTAGATGGCTAAAATGTCATTTTGCACTCAGCTTTTGCTAAGTCTAACTCTGCATTTCAATTTACAATGACTGAAGCAACTGAGGGCTTTTTCAAGTTGTCTGCGGTGTACTTGCCATGCATGTCATGTCAAAATGCAGCAAGCTGTTTTTATATATATTTATTTTAGATATTCTTGTTGTGAAGGTGAACGTGAGCAGGTGGGAGAGGGGTCTGTAACTGCACTCCTCTGTCATATCAAACATATCCAGCATTCCATGAGATTCCCATCTGGAAGCGTGTGCAGTTCCCTTTGAACATCAGTTGTTATGCGTATGGTGTGTTTCAGCGGGGTCTCTACATGTCATGTTTTATACCATGTAACAGCTCTGACGGTGGCAGTGTAGTATCTTCATATAACCATGTGTATAATCTGTTCTCTTTAGTAATTCCCGTTAACTTCTTATTCACACGAGGAGGCCTTAACATTTGACTAAATTCTTAGGACATAGTCATGGATCATGAAATGGATTTTCTTTCTATTTGGTGTGTCTGTGCGCATGCAAAACACAATCTTAGTGATACTGCAGTAGAGAGACTAGGATAAATGCATCAACTGCTTTTCTGTTGTTGTTGTTTAGTAACTCCACTCGGAGGAAGATTCATACATTCTATTATCGGAGAGGTGAGGTTGTTCAAAGATGCAGGAAATTTTTCAAATCACACGGTTCTGTGTCTGTAAAAAGAATGTGGAGAAATAAATCAATTGGAAAAGGAATGAATGGAGGGGTAATCTTGTTCATTTTTTGGTTCTTCTCCCTTCATTCCTCTCATTTTCTGACTACTAATGTGTGCAAATATAATGTTATGTTTGTTTAAATGTTTGCTGGAAAACATTTGATCTAAAAACTGCTTGCATGAAGGAACTGCCAGCAGACATGATTTGATTAATCATTCACAGAGTGAAAAAAAAAAAAAGTAATTCTCCTCTTCAGAATTTGGAGTAGCTAAGCTTCGTTATATAGATATAGTTTTATATATATATCATTATATATCATTATATAGATATAGTATATAGTAACTAAACTTAATTACATTCATGCTAAGGCTTCATTATATAGATCTTTGAGTCTCAGTTTTCAACATTCCTTTATATGAAGTAGCTTAGTTCTGATAGGAGATGTCTGATAGGGCTGCATGGAGTTTAAGGGGGTCATGACATGAGCAATCAAATTTTCTTTGACATATAAGAGGTCATTTGTACCATGGAAACAATCTGCAAGTTTCATAGTTTAGAGCATTTCAGAGCATTTATTTAACCAAGCTCAAAAAAACAGCTTGTTTAGAAACTGTGGCATTTGCGATCTCACAGGGTCAAATATATTTGCACATGACTGCCTCCAGAGCAAATGAACACACTGGATACAGTATACAGATGCCCGTTCAATTTGTGACACTGTCCACATGCGTGAGTCTGCCGACAATGAGACAAACGGAAGAATAGAAGAACATTCGCTTTGACTTGTCCTGTTTAAACAGCTTGTTTGCATCTCTGTACAGACAGCCAAGAAGCTCAACCCCCCTCACCCTCAATCTTTATTTATTTATCTGGTGGCTGATATCGTAAAACAGCTGAATAATGCATATTTTTGAATAGTACAGTAAATATAATGCATATTACAATGTCAAGACATGCAGTACTTATCTGCATTATTTCATTTGTATCTCAAACATGTTCTGCATATTTACAC
Source organism: Carassius carassius (assembly GCF_963082965.1). NCBI lineage: Eukaryota > Metazoa > Chordata > Actinopteri > Cypriniformes > Cyprinidae > Carassius > Carassius carassius. The sequence goes on from NC_081760.1 coordinate 29,958,416, forward strand.
TCCTCTGTTTAATCTGTTGATGAAATTATTGGATGGCACATCAAAATCACCCTTTGAGTATTTGTATTGCCCTCTCCTATTATCATTTGTAGAACAATAGTTAAGTTTTCTAGAATTTGTTGACCATCTTAATTTTATAGCCTGCAGCTCCTGTATAAGGGTTTGCCAAATACTCTTAACATCTGTGATAATGCCTAAATGGTGGCAGTACAGTCAGAGAAACTGGCAAGAAATTGTCGTACAGCAGTCTCAAATACATACTTCTTCTTCTTTTTTTACATTTAAATTTAAAACCCTCATTGCATATATTAAGATGATTTTAATGTAATAATATTACTGCAACCTGACCTTATTCTTTAATCAATACCAAAATGTTCATAACCCTACAAAAAATGCCTGATATGAAATTAATCCTCATATTTCACATTGTAATTTCCAGCCAGTTATACTTTGTGTTTATTTGGCGTTGACGCTAAGCACAGTGGAGGGTAGCCATGGTGGCAGATTAGCTATCCTAAGCATATTCTTAATAATCTCAACAGGTGTCATAACATGCTACAATAGACAAAGATCAACCAGCATCGCTGAGCAGAGTTACACTGAAAATGACAATGGGGACGTCATAGCGGTCTGGCCATCTGGAGCTGTGGGACAATCCCTGCCGGGATGATCCACCTGTGGGACGCTGGTGTATTACATTTATTTACATATTTAATCCCGGTTTATCCAGTCTGACTGCTTCTGCTAAATAATTCAGGTTATAATTGTGAAGGGGTAGAGGGAATGTCGATAAATCTGAGATCCAATTGTCACCTGCCCAAACCCTGTGGTTCATTTAACAAAAAGGAAAGAAAATGTATGTTCTCTTAGTTTTTTTCATAAATTAAAATTGCCTACCACCCACCTGATTTATAACAACCACATTCAGAACAAACCATAGCTGCAAGGGTGAGGAAATAGATTGCTCAAATAATACCAGTATTTTAAGATCTAACTAGGCTGCTAACTCTGCAACAGCATCAGTCACTATTTCTTCAACTAATATGTATTATTTGTATGTTTGTATAAATGTATATTTGTACTAATAAATCAAAGTTATTAAAGGCTGACATGGTTTCAAGCACAAGTGTTAATTTAATTTATTAGTATGACAATTTTAAATGAAATATGCATTTCGTTGGTCAAAGTCAAGGGAACATGTCATTCTGTTTTACACAGTTTTTTTTGGCTTTATGTCCCATCACTGACTGCAGTGTATGCTTTTCACATTCTGTCTTAAACTAGTCTGCAATTTTTTTTAAAACAGGGATGCTGCTTGGTCCTTAGTTTGATGGATTTGATTACATAAATATAATTTTAAGATGCTTTACCAGATGTTATGTGTGTGTGAGAGTGTGTGTGTGTGTGTGTGTGTGTGTGTGTGTGTATTTATTATGCTAAAGCTTATGAGTGTTATATGGATATACCGTATTTTTGTTTAACCTTATTCTATTATATGTTATTTTCTTACTACTCTTTGACAGGGTGTAATGAAGTGAAGCCTTCCGTTTGACAATACCTTACAATTGTATATATTTATTTTCATACCTCTGTGATTTACTCTGGGTGAAGGCGGAATCTATTCAGATCTTATACTGTATACAATAATACTAGAAAATAAAATGTTACCTTTAACTCACCCCCATGTTGTTCCAAACATGAAATAAAAAAATGTATTTTGTGTATTTTCTTCTGTGGATCACACAATAATAATAATAATAATAGTAATAATAATAATAAACTAGTACACATTGCTAATGGAAAAAACTATTACATCAAAAAGAAAAGAAAAGCAACATTTAAATAATCATAAAAATGTTTCATATGAATTTAAAAGCCATTAAATCTGTAAAAAAATAATAATATAAATTTGTTATTATTAATTTATAATCTTCATTGAGCTGTTATGCTATGACTGGATCATTGAGTCAGTGAGATGAACTCAATAACTGAAGAAGTAACATAAATATTATATATATATATATATATATATATATATATATATATATATATATATATATATATATATATATATTTCAATAACTGAAACTGACTCAAATATTTGACTTAAAATATCCAAATACAAATTGGACAATGCTGCTTTCTCATGAATGCGCCAAGGAGAGTTAGAGAGGAATTCAAGTTAATACTCATCAAATACAACTATGGAATTACTTTCAGAAGACTTTGAATGAGTTGCATTGACTTGACTGGTCTTTTTATTTTTAGTAATTTATATAAACAGACTTGAAAAAAGTGAAACAAATGGATGCTAAATGTTTCCCCGCACATAACAACATCAATGAAAAAGAAAAAAAAAAAAAAGTATATATATATTTGCACTACCACAGGCTACTACTACTACTACAGGCCACTGTGCATCCTTTTTAATATTGTAAAGAATAGGAAAGCATTCTGGAACATACTGTACAGTGCTTTAGTTCTAGAACTCAATAATGCTGTTTGTTTGAGAGCATATACTGCTTTTTCCGGGAACCACCTGTAATATCTTGAATATGATTAATGCATTATAAAGTATCTTTCCTTTTTTCATCTAACCACTTAAAACTATGTAAGAATAATTTTGAGCTTGAGGTAAATTTGAATGCCGTCAGTGGATGGTTGGGTTCTTTGACATATACTGTACTTGTGCAATTTTCTTACCACTGTATGCAGGCATACATTTAAATGGCTAATTTGCTGTTATTTTTAGACTTAGTTTGCCATTTTCCAGGAATGCATTTTTTTTCCTGGATCATTTTATACATTTTTTTGTTGATTTAAAGTGAGATTTGCAGTTTTTAAAAACATATTATAAATATTAATTATGAAATCTAATTAATCAAATAATAATTAGCATGTTCAGCTAACAAGGCCATTTTTAAACTCATTAATATGATTATTATATAAAAATTAATAGTAAGAATAATAATAAAAAATACAATTATTATTATTTGTATTTTTAAACAGATATATTTTTTTTAAATGGCTGAATGTTCATTTGATGTAAAAAAAAACTGTTTGTTTATGTATGTTGATAGTGGGGACTGGATATTTTGTGTCTGCTCTGCTCTGGTGGTCAGGACACAGTGGCCTGCTGTTGTCTCTTTGTCCGTCTGTGTAGTTACAGGCCTGTGGCTTGATTCATTATATAAAAAAAGTTGTGCTGCTTTAAGCAAAATAAAAAAATAAAAAAAAGACATCTGGCTAAAATCTATTGTAGAATTAAGTTATTATCAATTATGACATTATGTGCAATGTATATAATATCATACACATAGTGCAGTAGTGTCGATATCAAGACTTCTTATTTATGCTCACATGTGGTAATGAGGCAGTGGTTTTGGGCACTGTGTGTGTAAAATAAATTACAAAAAAGAAAAAATTCTTTCATGGTGTTTTTGCTGAAGCTTCAGCTTGTAGAAAGTTTCAGTTCCTATTCATTCACTTTCTTATTCCTGATCTTCTATGTCCCACTGAAAAAAAAAAAAACCCTTTGGGGTTGGAATGTTATAAGGGCAAGTAAAACTTTCTTGTTTTGAGTGAACTGTTCCCTCAAGTCAATACTATAGCAGATATATTAGATATTTTCTACACTGCTTGAACAAATGGATCAGATTTCTTCACTTACAAAATAACCAATGAACAGATTTTTTCACAAGCTTAAGGGCCCTTGGCTGCTTTAATGTTTCCTGGACTGTGACGGCCACTGGGTGGAGCTGTCACTCTGCCACACAGACACACACACACACACACACGCACGCACGCACGCACGCACGCACACACACACACACACACACACACACACACACACACACACACACACACACACACACACAAATCTAAAGAGACAGTCATTTCTGTATTTTTCTCCATTTTGCTTCAGTTACACTGTCACATAGACACACTAGTAGACACTTACTTATGATGCCATAACTGAAAAATCTGTGCTGCTTTCCCTGAATTATTCCCTTTACCACCTGCAAAATGTGCTGGAGAATGTGTGAAAATCCTGTGTGATGTTCAGCGGGGCCTGTTAGCTATCACAACTTCTGAAAGGACAGCTTCCTTGGCCTTAGACAGTTTCCCTTGGCCTTTTCCCACAGTTTTACCGTAATACATGAGTAGCAGTTTTTTTCCTTTTGTGGTGAAGAACATTGCCTCAGTCTTATCTAACAGACCCGAGTCTCTGAGTCATTGTTTTGTGTAAATCACACCGTGAAAACAGTGCTCTGCCTAGTTCTTGGTTCCCTATGGAATTATCCTTGCTATTATACTGACACCTGGGAGACGCACAGCAATTTTGAGTAACAGCGTTTTTAGATCGTCTTCAGTTTTGCTGGCAGCGTAACCTCCAAACAATGGAAATGTTTGAAGTAATAAGGCAAATGCATTTCAGGATGTCATTTTTGCAATATCTATATCATACTCTGAGGTGAACGCTTCTAAAGATGAGATTTCTCGCTTTGGAAAATGATCTACACTTGACCTTGGTGAAGATTGTCTTCTGCTTATGTGATTTGGAAGAAGAAAGCCATTATACACAGATATGCTCAATGCGATCTTTGTAATTTGCAAAGTGAAAATAATTAACAGCTTATATTTTTTGCCTTTCACATTTCCCTACGTATACACTGATACCAAGTTGTTTATGGCTTCTTAAACAATCTGCCTTTTGTAGGAACAAGACTGGTTTTAGTGAATGCTAAAAGCATAACTAAATTTACCACAGCAACTAATGATAATTAAATGCATTCTTAATAAAAATGTGTATTATTAATAATAACATTTTTAATGATAATGTTTTTATTGGGTTTAAGTATCCTTCTGCTTTTTAAGAAGTCCACACACATTTTAATTTACTCATTGCTATCACATGCAATTCACAACCTTAATTTTGTGCATTGTATTTTAGAGTAAAATATGATCACTTTCTGGGCTTTTGCAGCTGGACAGTATATTTTATATTCAGAGTAGAATCTCATGGTGAGATATGTTAGATATTTTTTATATGTAATATATACATTATGTTTTTGTAAGAAGTTTCTTATGCTCACTAAGGCTGCATTTATTTGATAAAAATCCAATTAAACAGTAATATTGTGAAATACTGTAGTATTACAATCTAGTTTAACCCTCTGGGGACGGATTGGGCGGTACCGCCCAAAATGGCATACTTTTACAAATGTGTAGTTATCTCAAAAACTATTAATGCTAGAGAGATGCGGTTTTTTTGCCGTCTTCCTCAGATTCCACTGAAAACAGCGGTATCCAGTTTGTATATTAAACATGCTTCCCTTATTGCGCAATACCACTGCGTAAACAGGCCAATGAAAACTATTATGTTAGGCAGATTCAACACGCAACAACCAATGTAAAAACCGCTGGGAGGAATATTTTTCTAACCCAATCAGAGGAAGGTTACCATGATTTATTCTAGCCATTCAGAGGACTCTGTAGCTCTGCTGTAGCCTTGTAAAAGCTGGGCTGGACTATAGTAAAACGACCTCCAGCCAGGTGTAATCAATAACCGATCGGAGAATCAGCATGAGGTGGAGAAAGCAGAAAGCGATCGGAGTGTTACAGAGAACGATCGGAGTATTAGCGAGCACAAAGAGATAAATTCGAGAGAGATATAGCATTATTACAGAATTGTTTTATCAAAATTGCAAGCAGTAAAAGATTTAGGGCAGAACAAGCTCTGGAACAATTACTGGAAAGTGACGAGGGGAAATCTGGAGCAGACAGCTTTTACACAGATGACGAAGTATTTTACCAGGATGGGGAAGATCCATTTGAGGACTGGTATGTAACTTCAAATAACCTCTTTATCATTATAATTTATTATATCATACATCTTGAGTATGTATATGTTTTGGATTTTTAGTCAGATAGCGATTGAGGCATGAAATATTTGTTTTAGTGTACCATACTAATCTTTCCCTGTAAACTCAGTTCAAGAGTGGTGTGCAATTTGTTTCAATAGACTGACTTACTCAACTAAGTAAACTGCTCAGGTCAAGAGAGGTGAAATGTGTTTTTAGTGTACAGTGGAGTTTCATAGGGTTACATGAGTTTATAGGAGTTATTTTTTCTACATTGAATTTTGACACAAAAAAAGCTTCCAGTTTGATTGTGTATTTGCTCTGATGCAGGATGCAGACAGGACAACTCGCCGCACACCCCTACCCATTGTCCCTTGGACCCAGCAAACCCTGCACACAAGCCTGCAGATGTCAGAAAGTACTGTGAGCACTGCAAGGCAAGCAAAATGTACAACAAGACCTCCTGGCCTTGCTTTGCTCACTGGCATGCCTAGGACTGTTTGTAAAAAAAGTTAATTATTTAATTGTTCTTTACACATTTGATTAAACAATAACACATTTCTGTCAAGCAGAGTTTGAAAAAAAATTTTTTTTCAAAAACTGTTCTATATTGTGTGTTTTTCAGTAATAAATGACAAAAAAAAAATCTAATTTTCGTTTTTGAAATTCTCTAGTTTATTGTACAATTTTTCACTCATACTTCCTTTATAAACACATTGCATGCATGCTTATGGTAGCTTAGGGTCTTCTGAATCCATCGATACCAAATACATGGTGGTCCATCATCATTACATATGGTTTATAAGCCGAAATGTAAAAATAGAGAAAACAGACCAAAAAGGGCTTAGTCCCAAAAATAAAAAAAAACGCCTAGGACTGTTTGTAAATAGTTAATTATTGAATTGTTCTTTACACATTTGATTGAACATTAACCCATTTCTGTCAAGCAAAGGGTTTGAAAAATATATTTTTGGGTCAAAAACTTTTCACTTTTGTTGTGTGAGGTAGGATTTTCAGTAATAAATGACAAAAATCTCATTTTTGTTTTGAAATTCTCTAGTTTATTGTACAATTTTTCACTCATGCTTCCTTCATAAACATATTGCATGCATGCTTATGGTAGCTTAGGGTCTTCTGAATCCATCGATACCAAATACATGGTGGTCCATCATCATTACATATGGTTTATAAGCCGAAATGTAAAAATAGAGAAAACGGACCAAAAAGGGCTTAGTACCCTAAGGGTTAATATATATTTATATTAATAAGAAATGTAATTTATTCATGTGATGGAGTGGCTGATTTTCAGCCATTACTCCAATATTCATTGTCATTCATTGCCACCCATTGGGTGGTTGTTCTGCACGCTTAGTAAACAAACTACAGCTAGTCCAAAATGCAGCAGCAAGAGTTCTTACTAGAACCAGGAACTATGACCATATTAGCCCGGTCCTGTCAACACTGCACTGGCTCCCTATCAAGCATCGTATAATTTTAAAATATTGCTTATTACTTATAAAGCCCTGAATGGTTTAGCACCTCAGTATTTGAATGAGCTCCTTTTACATTATAATCCTCTACGTCCGCTACATTCTCAAAACTCAGGCAATTTGATAATACCTAGAATATCTAAATCAACTGCGGGCGGCAGATCCTTTTCCTATTTGGCGCCTAAACTCTGGAATAACCTACCTAACATTGTTTGGGAGGCAGACACACTCTTGCAGTTTAAATCTAGATTAAAGACCCATCTCTTTAACCTGGCTTACACATAACATACTAATATGCTTTTAATATCCAAATCCGTTAAAGGATTTTTAGGCTGCATTAATTAGGTAAACCGGAACCGGTAACACTTCACATAACACCCTATGTACTTGCTACATCATTAGAAGAATGGCATCTACGCTAATATTTGTCTGTTTCTCTCTTATTCTGAGGTCACCGTAGCCACCAGATCCAGTCTGTATCCAGATCAGAGGGTCACTGCAGTCAACCGGATCCAGTACGTATCCAGACCAGATGGTGGATCAGCACCTAGAAAGGACCTCTACTGCCCTGAAAGACAGCGGAGACCAGGACAACTAGAGCCCCAGATACAGATCCCCTGTAAAGACCTTGTCTCAGAGGAGCACCAGGACAAGACCACAGGAAACAGATGATTCTTCTGCACAATCTGACTTTGCTGCAGCCTGGAATTGAACTACTGGTTTCGTCTGGTCAGAGGAGAACTGGCCCCCCAAACTGAGCCTGGTTTCTCCCAAGGTTTTTTTCTCCATTCTGTCACCGATGGAGTTTCGGTTTCTTGCCGCTGTCGCCTCTGGCTTGCTTAGTTGGGGTCACTTCATCTACAGCGATATCGTTGACTTGATTGCAAATAAATGCACAGACACTATTTAACTGAACAGAGATGACATCACTGAATTCAATGATGAACTGCCTTTAACTATCATTTTGCATTATTGACACACTGTTTTCCTAATGAATGTTGTTCAGTTGCTTTGACGCAATGTATTTTGTTTAAAACGCTATATAAATAAAGGTGACTTGACTTGACTTGACTTGACTCAAGAAACTTTATTATCAAAGATGTGCTTTTTTTTTTTTTTGTGGAAACCCTGATAACATTTTCCAAAAATAAATCAAATCTACCATTTTAAATGCTACTAGTGTATTTAACAGCATACCAGTTTTTGAGATTTACCAAATATGTTATTAAGCATTATTAAATTGTGTTTTTTAAATTAATTGAGGATTAAATGTAAGTGAGCATTAGATGACTGCAAAGGTAATCTAAATATAACCTTTCTCCATATTGTGTGGTGAGCTGGAGCAGTGGCCCAGTATCATATTCAAAAGGAAGCATTAAGCATAATCACAATTATTGAATAGATGTGCTTTAACACTTGTGTTTTGTGTAACAAGTAATCTAATTACTTATGCAGCTCTTTATTGTAGGCATATTGAAGTTTCATTGCATTCTTCTTAATGTATGTGTGTGTGTGGCACTCTATGCTGGTTTGCTACGAGACTGAGATCAGTGTGATTAAAAATCTCCTTCTATTTCGCTTTGTAAATGTCACCCAGGCAACACTGAAACATTTGGAGGACAACACCTCCATTTTCAGAAGCATGTATAAAACAGCCTGCTATAAAATTATTTTGATGATAGACTTGACAGAAAGCCAGCATTTTTTTTTTTTTTGTGAAGTGTTTTTTAATAAATAAATCCCTGCAATTCAAATAAGCGTGATCTTTCACTTCCGATAGAGCAAAATGCACCGACACAGCTCTTTCTGTACCTCACCATAATACTAATATGTAAAAATTGTTTATGAGAATAAAAATAAAATAAACCATTATGTGCATTCTGTTATATTATCTGTTATGTGCTGTAGCTGATCTGCCTGTGTGAGTGAATCATTGCTGTTTGAATGGTCACGAAGAGTATTTGAGACTGTTTGTGCTTTTTAATCAAGCGTACAGGCGTTTTCTTGTGTTATTGTCTCTGTAGTCCTATCTCTCAGGACTGTGTTGCTTATTTCGGGCTCTTTCTGTTACCTGCAAAATGCCCCAGCTCTTTTTGGATGTCACATTCCTTTCACATTCATTATAGACAACACAGTTCTCTTACGAGAGCTCTCTCGTACTGCGTCTTAGCTAAGACGCTACGGGAAAAGTCTCTTTTCATGAAATACTGAAGCAAAAAATTATCCTTAATTTTGTATTTTTGTAAAGCGCATTTGCAGCAGTACACAGCCATAGGCGAGACGGCTCGCTCGCTCATTGGCTTGTTCTGCGGCAACTGCACAGCCTATCGAGCGCAGGCTGATGCAACATCAGACCAATAAGGGCGCTTCGCGCCCTTCTTGCCACTTCCCGCCGAAACGGGTGTGGCCCAACCTATAAAAGGAGCTCGAAAAGGCTGACTCACCTGATTTTTCATCTCTTCAGCGAAGCTCACGCATCGCTGGATCACGAGGAAGCAAGCGCCGTCTGGAAGAGCATATCAGCAGGACGAGCCATCCTGAAGCCGCTGGCACCGCCGCCTTCCACTGCCGTTCCTGCTGCGCTATCCGGCGCCCATATCCTTTATAATCCTTGTTCTGTGATATTCTGTGTGTGTGTTCGCCCTGCGACGCACATTCACAAAAGAGCTGCGTCTTTTTAAAGATGCCTTCGTGCGGCTCGTGCAGAACCCCGCTCAGCGAAGGAGATCGTCATGTCATCTGCGTCTCCTGTCTGGGTGAAGACCATGCAGCGCTCGCGCTCGCTGATGGCGGATGTCCTCATTGCGAGTTGATGCCTATGGTGACTCTGAGGACTCGCCTGGCATCCTTCTCGAAGCCTGCATCATCCGCTGCGCCGCAGCGCCGTAAGAAGCGCCGCTCGCAGCGCCTACCAGAACCGCCTCCAGCTCGGCCGAGCTCGCCGGTTCCCTCCGCTTCGCCGGTCTCCCCTGCATCGCTTCCCGATGCTCAGCGTCCGCTGCTTGCCGACGCGTCATCGGAGGAAGTGGATCTCAGGCCCGCGTCGGAGGAAGAAGACACGTGCTCTCTGCTTGCTTCGGGCAGTGAGGGTTGGGCGAGCTCCGTGGATCTCGCGCCCGCTGCTCAGAGGCCCAGCAGACGGTGGGATATCGATAAGGAGCTGATGCGTGTACTCTCGTTGGCCGCGGCGAGCCTCGGCCTCGAGTGGTCTGCACCAGCGCCCCCTTCACGTTCCCGGCTGGATGGTAGCTATCTTCCGGATGAGCGCTCTTCCTCAAGCTCAAAACACGCCCCTTTTCTTCCTGAGCTTCACGTAGAAGTGGCGAAGGCTTGGGACGCTCCATTCTCGGCGAGAATCCGCTCATCTGTTTCGTCAGCATTCTCCACACTGGACGGTGCTAAGAACAGAGGCTACCTGTCACTTCCGCCGGTGGAACAGGCTATAGCAGCGCACCTTTGCCCGCCCTCTGCTGGACGGCGGACTAAGGCGGCTTTGCCATCCAAAGCCTGCCGCATGACGTCATCGCTGCTCGCACGGATATTCTCTGCTGCTGGGCAGGCTGCGTCTGCGTTACACACCATGGCGACGCTACAGATTTTCCAGGGCGATCTTCTCCGCAAGCTGGATGAGATGGGACCTGAAGCGATCTGTCTCGCGGATCTGAGGAGTGCTTCGGATCTCTCCCTCCGCGCTACTAAGTCCGCTGCACAGGCCATGGGACGGGTTATGGCTTCCGCTACGGTGGCTGAGAAGCATTTGTGGCTGACGCTTTCTGACATCAAGGAGTCTGAGTGCGCTGCGTTTCTTGACGCTCCGCTAACTCCTGCCGGCCTCTTTGGATCTTCCGTCAACGAGTTTGTGGAGAGATTCGCCGAGGACCAGAAAGCTCCACAGGCGTTCAAGCACTTCTTGCCGAAGCGCTCCAGTTCTGCAGCTAGCCGCTCTAGACCGGCCCCACAGAGCTCTCAGTCACGCCCACCGCCTCCTGCTGCGCCATCACGACAGCGTCAGCAACGCAGCTCGGGACCCCGTTCTCGCTCTTCGAGTCGTCGCCCCGCGCCGCGGAAGCCGCGGCAGAGGATTGCGGTGAAGCCAGAAGCCCCGAAAGCATCCTAGCACTGCTGGGAAAGCGCCGGTGTTCGAGTTCCGCTGCGGCCGAGCTCTCACCCAAGCACGCCGCTGTTGCAGTTCCAAGAGTTGCGACTGCCTCAGTGTCTTCTGCAATGCGCAAGCCTGCACGAGTGCCCGCTTGCCTGCACACAAAAGCCGTTATCACGGCTACCCAGATGTTTCACAAAAACAGTGTTTTTTCTGGTGTTCCGGCCACGGCCGATGGTGCTATAAATGTTGTGACGATGCCCACTCCTCAGTGCCCATCTCCACATGTAAGCACAGCCCTACACACAGGGCCTGCGCTCATAATGTCGACTCAAGTCGGTCGCGCACACTACATAGTAAACGTGCCCACCCCTCAGTGCCCACAATTACTATGTCACACGCGTCATGTGGTTTCTGTAAAAACGAAACCCGTGCACGCTCGTCCGGCCACGGCCGATGGTGCTTTAAATGCAGTGACGATGCCCACTACCCAGTGCCCATCCCCGCATGTAAGCACAGCCCTGCACACAGGGCTGGCGCACATAAGATCGACACAGATCGGTCGAGCGCGCGGGGCTTCTGTAAAAACGAGGCCCGTGCACGTACATTCTGCACAGGCAGACGGCGAGTTGGAAGTGGTAAAAGTGCACACATGCAGCCCACGGTTACTCGCAGATATATTGAGTCCCACGGGACCCGCTCAGCCTCCCTCCAGTTGGTTAAGCGCCGGAACGGGGTCGAGGATGAGCGATCTGCCCGCTGTGATCAGCGCGCTCCCCGCCTCAGATGCGCAGCACACTCGAGCGCCGCCGTTGCCCAGTCAACAGATCGCGTGTCACATCCAGCCCTTAGCCATTCATGCAGATGCATGGTCAGCGCTTCCAGGGGTTTCGGATTGGGTGCTAGGCATTATAAAGAGAGGCTACTCGCTACAGTTTTCTCGACGCCCACCGCGCTTCTCAGCGCGCATCGAAACTACGGTCAAAACAGAAGTAGCGCACATACTTCGGGCCGAAATATCAAAACTGTTGAGCAAAGGGGCTGTAGAGCCTGTGTCTCAAGCTCAAAGCGAGGGGGGGCTGTACAGCAGATACTTTCTGGTGCCAAAGAGAGACGGGGGTCTCAGGCCCATACTGGATCTAAGACAGCTGAACAAGGCATTGATGAAACGCAGTTTCAAAATGCTCACGACCAGGAAGCTCCTCGCGCAGATTCGCGGAGGGGACTGGTTCATGTCAATAGATCTGAAGGACGCGTATTTTCAAATACAGATAGCGTCAAACCACAGGCGGTTTTTGAGATTCGCTTTCGAGGGCCAGGCATACCAGTTTGCAGTCCTGCCATTCGGCTTGTCCGTAGCTCCTCGTACGTTTACGAGGTGCATGGATGCAGCGCTCGCTCCTCTCAGACTCAGAGGCATACGAGTGCTGAATTATTTGGACGACTGGCTGGTTCTGGCCCAATCACGAGCGGAGCTCGTGGACCACAGGGCCGTTTTACTCGATCACCTCGAGAAGCTCGGCCTCAGTGTCAATTGGGCGAAGAGTTCGCTGAACCCCAGTCAGACGATCCTGTTTCTGGGTATAGTTCTGAACTCGTGTTCCATGACGGCGCGACTGTCAGGCTGTCATAGGCTGTGCAGTTGCCGCAGAACAAGCCAATGAGCGAGCGAGCCGTCTCGCCTATGGCTGTGTACTGCTGCAAATGCGCTTTACAAAAATACAAAATTAAGGATAATTTTTTGCTTCAGTATTTCGTGAAAAGAGACTTTTCCCGTAGCGTCTTAGCTAAGACGCAGTACTCGTTCGCTCTTCTAGAGAGAACCGAGGTTACGTTTAGTAACCGAGTACGATTAGCCCTAGTTTATTTACCCTCTGAATGTTATTCACACATTGCTAATGGAATTTACTTTACCTTAATGCAGCAATCTCATCAAAACTGTGTAGAAACATCATAATTTTGGACCTTGAGAAATACCAGAGCTACAACAAGCATGAAGAATGTCGTTATTCGGAACATTTCTGCTAACATTTGATTCTGGCTTCCTGTTACAGATTCTTTTGGACATAACATTTTGTCACCCAGTGTTGCTGTTTGCCGTATCTTGCTTTAACTGTTACTGAATGCTGCCTTGTTATTACAAAGAAAGTATTGGCACTGTGGTTTCTCAGCAACATTTGTAGGCGGTATGAAAGTGCCACAGAGAAGCAAGATATACAACTCCACATTAAAGGTAATTAGGGTAATTACATAGAAGCTAATGGAAGCTAATCTTACAGAAGAACCCCTTATTTCCACACATTTATGTGAAAATACATATTTTCTATATCTTGGTGGCTGTAGTATATTTTCTGATGCATTGTTGTACAAGATACTTTGAGGATGATTTTAATAATTGCCTCCCCAATAGTCAGCCAAAAACTTTTTTTTTTACCCGACAATGATGAACTAATAGTGTTTTTTTTTTTTTTTTTTTTTTTTTAAGTTTTATGTACAAGTGTTGTGACCCATTCACATGTATCTGTGAAAACGACTAAACATGCTGTATCATGCATGCCAGGGAAGTACTTGTTGGTGTCTGTTGTGTTTGAATATGGCAAAACACACAAGTTATAATTTGATCTTGTTTTATACATTTCTAAGCAATGAGACTGGACGGTATGAACCAAACATCATGTATTTTTGTTTTTAGGCTGAATGGTGATAAATGATGTGCATATCAGTATTTTCTATGAAGTGAGCTAAATGTAAAAATAAATAAATAAATAATAATAATAAAAATACAAATAATATGGTGTGTTATTTGCATTGTGTTGTCAAAACACTGAAATCCTTGCCATCATGGCATTATTTATTGTATCTGGTCAACACATAAATAGGCATTTTGAGGACTTATGCAGCAAATAAAGCAGAGCGTGGCAGCAAATGCATGACACTGAGAAAGTTATAGAGTTATTTAAGTTATAGCCTAAAAAGACAAATAATTAATGTGTACTCATCACAGAGTGACTTATAATCACATATAAGTACATAGTGTCATTTGTCATGTGAAATATGGCTCTCATTGAATGACCACATAAACTTGTGTGACTTTCCGCTGTGAAATCTCGTCCAGAAGCAATCAAACCCCCCAAATCAGCATGGTTGCCCGATAGACAAAAATTGGTCATTGACAAAAAAACTGTTCTCAATGCACACTTGTTAAATAAAAAAACTAATAGAAACTGTTATGGGAATAATACAGAAGACAGTCTTTTTGAATAAGAGTCAACTTAGCACATCTTTATTTGTCTGTTTTTTCTCCCCACTCTTCCTTGCAAAAGAGCTCCAGATTGATCATATTGTAGAGGGATCTCCTGTGTACAGCCCTTTCAAGTTTGTCAATTGAATTTAGGTCTGGGCTCTGCCTTGGCCAAAGGTTTCTTTTATGATTTAGCTTTGAGGTTATCATCGTGCTGATAGATGAAATTCCTCTTTATCTTTAGATTGTAGTAGAGGCCTGCAGGTTTTGTGCCAAAATGCTCTGATATTTGGCAATTTCCATGATTGCTTCTATCTTAACTACTGCCCCAGTCCCAGCTGAAGAGAAGCAGCCCTATTGCATGATGCTTGCACCACCATACTTCATGATGAATGTGATGTCATGTTTTTGTCCCAAATATACTTTGTAAAAATATAGCCCACAAGTTTTTTTTTTTTACTTTCCAGACATTCATGCAGCTCTTGGCAGCATCCTTGTTATGTTTCATCTTGTTTTTACATAAACTTTTGACAGATGCCGTGTTGTCTCCACTTGTTGATGATGGGCTTCAAGATATTCCATGGCATATCAAATGTTTAGGAAAAACATTCTCCTGATTGGTACTGCTACACAATAAGATCCTAAACCACACTTTGTAAGCTTTTTGCAGGCCACAGCTTCAGCAGTTACAGTAAATGCAACCAAGAATATATCACAAAAAAAAAAATTGAATGACGTGAGAGTGAGTAAATGATGACAGCATTTTGACAGCATTTTCATTTTGTGTAAACTACAGCCTAAACCTTTAAATACCTTTAATGACTTTCAATTAAAAGGCTTGGAATAATGCACAAATACTATGGTTTTTGGACTTTTTTGGGTAAAAAATAAATAAATAATAATATCAGAGTTAGCATTAACATTAGAGTGTGCTACAACATTAGTTCAATATTAGCACTGTCATACTGTGCAACATTGCCATGCATGTGCTGTTGGGATTTGAACCCACCAGAGTTTGATCCCCCTCAGCGATTTCAACTGCCTGCCAAAGGCCAGCATGAGATTCACTCAGGAGGATAGTTGATAGTTCACTGATGTGCGTTGTCACAAAAGCTTATAATATGTATGTGTTTGTAAGCCTTTCCAATTAAAACATTTAAGAGATTTTAAAGCATTCAAACACAAGTAGATTTAAAAGAACTCAACCGAGTACTTGCACGCTGTGTTCGGTGCGCACACAGAGAGAGTCTCATCTCAGATGTGCAAACACCGGATTAAGTTCTCCTTTCGTGTCTTCTTGCACTTAAACGAACAAATACAACTCATCAATTTAAATATTCAAGCACAAAAAGAAGTGAAAGAGCTTAATTCAGCACCCACGTGCTGTGTTCTGTGCACACACAAAAAGCCACATCTCACAGCCCTAGAAAACCAAAATGACCTGTCTTGGCAAGTATCTTCAAAAAACTGTTGGATATGTTTAAAGTGAATGTACAGTTGGGAAAGAAATCTTATGTGTATCATTATATTGGATGTCTCTTAAAGTAGCCACGCCTAATTTACTAGCTGTTGTCAGTGTCCTTAAAGTTAATCCAAGAAAATAAAAGATAGAAAATCACTCACTACGGTTATTCTGTTTCTGTACTTGAACATCTACAAACTTGAAAACACTTAAACATTAAGTAAGTAAATGGTAGTTTAAACACCTCTAAAATGACCATGTTAGTTGGTCTATAATGGATGATGGGTGCCGCCATGTTAGTTTGTGCTGAATCGAGCTGTGGGATTTACAACACGTAAATTCATCCTCTTCTCCCAAAAGACATTTAACTAAGTTTCTGTGAATTGGGAGAAGAGTAGAGTAAATTTTATAGTAACCTATCAGTGTGTATTTTACAAAATGTATTGTTTTGCTACTGTACTTAGGTGTATTTAAATATCTGAAACCTCAGATAGGCATTGTATGGTTGAAAACACAGAATAGCTGTGATTATGTGACAAGTGCTCAGCGTGTCCGTCTCTGGCTCAGCACCAGGAAAGCAGATTGCAATTCAGCAGATGATCCTGTGACATACTGAACGTTCTAATCACACTGGTGAGATCATGTGCATCAAAGGGCACAGGATGTTTCAATTAAATTTATTTCAGTAATCTATTGCTGACTGTACTTTTCTTTGACTTCTATTGTGTTAATTCTTATCACAGTATGCACGTTTGTAACAAGTCTGTAGTCTGAGTGATCATTTTTTTCACAGCATGCAGACCAACAGATTAGTGTTAATTAATTTAAACAGAAACAAATCAACCAAACCATTTACTTTTTTTAATCTAAATGATCATCTTGCAAGTCATGTAACACATTGGCTTATGTGAACAACAGAGTCATTCAGCGTTCTTTATGTGTTGGACAGCAGTTACATTTCGGGTCTTTCATTCATCCATCAGTTGCAGATGTGAGCATGCAAGATAAGAGATGATTTGCTTAAAGTTTGATCTGCTATCTATCGCCCCTCCTCCAAAACCAATTACAGACTTAGATTTGCATCAGAATTACTTAATTACTAGATTAAAGTGGATGTTGAGCTAATTGGATGGTGGAGTCCTTGTAACAATGAAGTGAGTGACAAATTAGTGTTCAATTTTGTCTAATGCATGTTCTGTTTCAAGGACTTTAATCAATACAGTACTAAACAACCAGTCTTTAAAGGAAACGCAGCTGTTGCCCTGTGCGCATAAGCCATAATCATTTTGCATAGTCACGTCTTGGTGCCTGAGACTGTTACAAGTTTTCTGATACTGGAGAAGCTGCCTGAGTGAACTCTGTCACATTAACATTCCAACTTTGTATTTTGGAGATGCATGCATGTGTAATTGTAAAGTCCACCCAGTTGACGCAACGATGGATTCCAATGGTGTGGGCGATGGTATAATGCATGTAGCTCTTTTACTTGCAATTCTGCAAAGTTCACTTAATTTATCAAGTTTTAGTTTCAATTTGATTTTAGCTCCGTGTTCAATCCGACACCAATTTTCAAGTGATCATTAAATATGAACTGTATTTCTAATGAAGAACTTATCACAAATATCGATAATGTATAAATTTAGATATTTGAATATTCTGGACATCCCATAACATCAATTATTCGTACATCATGGACCTGATGTTGCACCTGAGTCCCACATGACCAGCACAATTTGGTCAAGGTAGTGTCATTTGCTCTTTTTTATTATTATTAGTTTTTTAGATCTTTTCTCCATTTTTATTTATTTATTTATTGAATGACATCTGTTTTTTGAGTGTTCCTGAAGTTTGGTTTCAAGGGGAGATCATTTCAGGTCTTACAAAGCATTTAATATGCTGTTAAATATACATTATGTAATATTAAATACATACAAACACATGCTTACAGTTTCTATTCATACTGTTATTTTTTTGGCCTTTTTAAATGATTGAAAAATTACTGAGTGGAAATTTTAAGTGCCATGTTTGTTTGCCAATAAGAACAGCTGATTGTGTATTATTATTTTTTATTTTATTTTATTTTTATTTTATGTTTTATATTCTTTAGAGATTAACTTGGATATAGGAAAAACTGTAATATGGTGATTTAGAGTGAAATATATTTAAATAAACCCTAAAAATGTATGAAACAAACTCCTGTAACCTAGTCTAGACTGCATTGCAACACTTCATATCAGAAATGCAATTTCATGGAAGTCTTTGAAACTCTATGCATTTTCAAACACAGCATGCTGGGTGGAATTTATCCAGAGAATCTCTAACAGTAACTCTGCTCAAGTGCGTTTGTAATGTCAGAGCATGAAAGTCAAAGTATCTGATTGGTATATGTCTTTGCAATGTTGATTAATCTAGGTTGGAAATTGCAGCTCACTTAAGCCAGTTACCTGCAGAAATTCCTGTATGTATTTAAAACATTTTATGTCATGCCTTCCATTAAATAGTGTTTCTTAGAATTTTTATCCCACCGAGACTCTTTTGTGTCCCTAATTTCTCACTTATTAAAGTCTTCACCCTCTGAGGTAATGGAGTGATTCAGACAGGCAAGCACTGATCTGTAGCTTGTTGGGCCTGTCGCCGCTGGTCTAAGGCTACGCTCACACTGCAGGGCTTAATGCTCAATTCTGATTTTTAAAAAAAATTCGATTTTTTTGCAAGGCCGTTCACATTTCCAATTAAATGTGACCTTTTGTGATCTCCTGTGTGAACGTGAAATGACCCAGAAGTGATCCGCATGCGCAGAAGAGTACTCAACGGCCAACGACGTCACTCGTTGTTTGCGGAAGTATCTAAACATGGATGTCATAACAACAGTGTAGTCAACAGCGGAGCTCGTTTAGCAATATTAAAATTATTTAAGCAGCATCGTCTGCCATGGTTGTTGTTTATCTTCTCATTCCCACCTACTTCAACGCAGAATTATGATGTTTGTAGCGTATCAATGTACGGATCGGATACATGTGACCTGGCCGTTCAGACGGAGGTCGCATTTCAAAAGATCGGATACGTATTGGATTTAGGACCACATACCCAAGTGGCCTGGGTCGCATTTGAAAAGATCGGATCTGTGTCGTTCAGACTGTCATGAAAAGATCAGATACAGGTCGCATAGGGGCAAAAAAATCAGAATTGGGTTGTTTCAGCCTGCAGTGTAAACGTAGCCTAAGTGCTCTTTGCTGGGTTGCTGATGGTGGAGTAGGAATACTGGCTGAAGAAAAGGGAAGAAGCATTTAATGCATAAACATCCAAGGAACTTGTCTCGTTTATTCTAATTATCTGGCTGCCACAGTAAGCCACGTTAGTGCATTATGAAGAGCCGTGATGCTGGAAGGTGGTGTGGCTTCCCACTGGGCAGTGAGTGTTGAGGTGTGTCCAGCTGAACAGGGCTAATGCCACTGCCTGCTGCCCAGCAGTGAGGCCTCTCGGTGGGATACAACTCTAACGTCAAGCATGACTGGAAAAGAGATGGGCCATAACATGCACACCTAACAAACGTGTAAACGTGCTTGAGAACTTGTGCGCACAAACACAACACACACATCCATATTTTTATGCCTGTTTTTGATATATAGATAGATGGATAAATAAAAAGATTATTTCCATTTTATTATGGGTTTTTTTATGGGTTTTAATAGGAAAAAAGTTTTTTATATAACTTTTGTATAATAGAAATTCCAATAGTATTTTCAAAAGACCAAATTTCTTTGAGTAACTTTTTAATAAAGAAGAAGAAAAAATAAAACAGACATGAATAAAGCTCTTCATTGTACATTTAATATCTGATCTGTATCAGAATCTGTCGTGATCTGTTTTGGTGTAATAAAGATACCAAAAACTGTTTCAAGGCAAGCTATAGTCTATTCACTTCTAAATACATCAATACAGATTTTTTTTTTTCTTAACTGATGGAGAGAAACTAGAGTTTCTTGACCCTTTACATGAGAGGAAACCCATTATTCAGAATGAATAACATTTTGCTATTGTGAAAGACAGTCAGCTTGGTTTCCTGCTGTTTCTTTGTGTATACTGAAGTGTTGTGTCAGACTCCAGCTGAGATGATGGGCAGTGTGTTCTGATCTCATCAAGAGCATAAAGTACTGAAAGGGCTCTTGGGGGATTAAGAGTGTAGAGGCCTTTTGTCCACTCAAAATGAAGCCACAAGGTAATTTTTCATCATTGCATAGTTTCCTTATACATTGAAAGTCCATTATCAATCACTATCAAAATAATGTGGTTGGTGGACTATGCACTTTAAAGTTACAAAGAAAATGCAATATCGTAGTCTATAAGCCAGCTAAAAAAGTTGTCAAGGCACTGATAATTTCAGGGAAACATCCAGGTAGTGGGCATTCATTAAGCTATTTTTACTATTACATCTATATTCCCTCCATTAAAAAAATAAATAAAGAAAGAAAAATACCTAAATAATTAAACTGATGGAATAACTGTGTGATACATAACATAAAAATATTTTATTTTTTATTTATTTTATTTTATTTTTATTCAGAAATACACTGAATACATGTCATTGGTTATTGTAAGAGTTTGCGCTTGATTTCTGATGAGAGTTTGCAGGAGATTGCTTTCCTGTGTTGTGTGTCTGTGTGTTTAGGTGTGTGCTAACTCTCTGGTGTTGAATTATAGCACACGTGTTGAGTAGGGTGGCTGGAGGTGGACAGCACCAGCAGTGTCTCTGGCAGTAATGAGAGTTCATCGCATGTTCGCTGCTGACCAAACATCCCTTCTCCACAACAAACAGCCTATTTCCATCTTTACGGTTGCAATATATTTTCTGCAGAGGTGGAAAGTAACGAATTACATTTACTCGCGTTACTGTAATTGAGTAGCTTTTTTGTGTACTTATACTTTTTAAAGTAATTTTTTAAATCTGTAATTTTACTTTTACTTAAGTATATTTTGTTTGAAGTATTGTACTTCGCTACATTTTAAAACACATTAATTACTGAGTAAAAAAAAATTAAAAAAAAAAAAAAATCGCTCCCTGGAAACTACGTCAGTAAATTATGGGGAGGGCAAACTGGCGCTAAAATCACAAGAAAGATGCAGACGGACAAAACAGGCGTTAGTGGTGCAGACACCGCTGAAAACGAAACCACGTCATATTCTGAAGTTGAACTCGAAGGAAATGAAGTGAACCCCTGGCCATATGTATGCTCTATTATGCAGTGTAAGCTGTACTTGCCTAGGAAGACCAAACTAGCAGCTTATAAAATCTCGACAAGACATCAACCCTTCGCAAGAATGTAGAGGTAAGCTAAATAATTGCATCGTTGCATTGGTGGTTAAAATGAAGCTTTGACATTTTAGCAAGAGGTTTTGCACAAATTAGCTAAAAAGACCGTGGTGAGGAGTGTGCTATTTTTGTTTGAATGATGCATTTATAGTGCGTTCTTTCACTGTGTGATTCAGTCTCCTAAAATGCATTTAGAATGATCACAAAATTGAAGATATAGGGGCAGAAAATTCACATATTTATATAATTTCATATATTAAATCAAAATCACACAAAGAATGCCATCGTTTCCTCCAAAAATCATCATGAATATATACATACATATACATATATATATATATATATATATATATATATATATATATAACAGTTCAGTAAACAAGTTAATTAAGAGACTTGCGTTTTAGACATCATATTGCCTTTTTTAGCTCTATTTCTACAACAGAAAATAATTCCAAACACAGCCACCAAAGCACAGTTTTGCGTCTCTGAGCAACGTGACAGTGTTTCGTTCCTGAATGAATCAACCGTTTAAATGATTCGGTTCAAATGTTTTATTATTCTAAATAACTGATTCCTTTAATTAAAAACAACTAGTTTGAGATTAATAGACCTATCCCAGGGGTGTCAAACTCAGTTCCTGGAGGGCCGTAGCCCTGCAGAGTTTAGTTCTAACCCTGCTCCAGCACACATATCATTTAGTTTTCAAATAAACCTAAATGATTAGATTAGCTGGATCAGGTGTGTTTAATTAGGGTTAAATCTAAACTGTGCAGGACTGTGGCCCTCCAGGAACTGAGTTTGACACTCTTGGCCTGTCCCATTTTGACTCCCTCCCACTGTTAAAATGTAACTAAGTAATTTTTACTCTGAGTAAAGTTTAAATGAGCTACTTTTTACTTTTACTTGAGTAGATTTTTAGACTGGTACTTTTACTTGTACTTAAGTAAAATTTCATTAATGTAATGGTACTTTTACTTGAGTAGAATATTTTTGTACTCTTTCCACCTCTGATTTTCTGCATGATAAGTAAATTAGCCAATTTTGTTTAAATGAAGGATTGCAGAAATAAGTACACCCTAGATTTAATTCAGATTTTATTTTATATCTAGTACTTGGTATGTCCTCCAGAACTTAAAATATACTGGTCTTATCCTTATTGGCACTGAATTGAACTAGCATTTTCTATTTCAAGTTTTTGTCATTCATGACAGCATTGATAAAATTTACACCTTCAGCACTCATTCATCTCTGCATACAAGCTTTACTACCACTCAACATTACTGTGGGTACCAAGCACTTCTCACTGTACTCTTCCTCTAGCAACACCAGAACTTGTTGGATGCGTTTGGATCCGTAATGATTGACTTGGTCTCTTGAGATGTATGGATTCCCTGAAGTCTCTATTTTGTAAATATGGGCCTTGGAAGAGGTTAAATGAGTTTATTTTGGTTTGGCTACAGTGGGTAAAATTCTAGTGGTGTCAACCATGCACGCCACATCTGCAGGCTGTGTCATACCCTGTGAGATAAAGTGTCACTCTTTTCATTTGCATGTTTTATACTGCTCTTTCTAGCAAAAATTAATTCTTCACTACATGAAAGCTTAAAGTAAAGACCTGATTATATCAGGAGCCTTATCACAAGTACATTGTTTTTGAATGTCAGTGCTACCTCTGCTATATTTTCACACTTCAAACAATATTTTGTTATTCCTCTTGTACCATTGTCCTCTTTTATGGTAAGAAACAAGTCACCTGGAGGTTCTCTCCCAAGTGGTTTCACTGCAGTATGATTCAGTTGGCTATATAACACTTTTAATCCACTGTTTTTAGTACCACTGTTTAGTGGTAAAAGTTGCAAGCAGTAACACGTAATGTTTCCACTCAATACCCTATTGACTGTTCTTTGCACAGCCTCTCTGTTGAGTTTTATGTAAGGTCCGTCCAGCATGTGAAAAGCGTTGACTAAATATTATCTTTATATATATATATATATATTTTACCACTAAACAGTCAACTCTGTTATGAAAACAGGACAATATTTCACTCTCTTTGTTAGCTGCATGTTTCTCAACTGCTTTTGCTGACCCAACATTAACCATTACTTTTTTATTTATTTATTTTTAACTTTTTTCATTTACATTGAATTTTCTTCATTTTTAATAGAATTTTAATTTTTGCAATTCTAAAAACGTTTAAATGGTTTGAATGTCTTGTATTATTGGTGATCCCATCAGAACATACCTGCATTTCATTTTGCGTCGTGACCCTGCAGTGATAAGAAAAGTGCAGTACTTTGGTCTCCTCCAAGGTCATCAGCAGAAATGGATATGAATCAGTTTTTTTTAAAGCAGCAAGAGTGACATCTTACCATCCCTTGGTTCACAGTTAGGGAAAAATGCGACATTGCTCAGGTAATAAGACATTCAACTGACAGCCAAATTGTGACAAATGATCTTGCTTGCGGTGAAATGCTCAATCAGGAATTCTAAGGGCTGGTCTGTAGCCTTACGTTTGCTCCTTAGTAATTGCATTTGAGACTTCATTAATCAACAAACAGACAATAAAGTAATTCCTCATTTAGCCCTTATGAAGCAGACGCTTTGGCAGATCTCATAGACTCACAGAGGAAGGAGGAGGAAAGCATCTGTTTGTCATTTTCATTGCAGACAGACCTCTAGACTCATCATGAAGTCTGAGGGTGAGAAGGAATTTTGTTTATTTACCATAGAGGACATTTCAACCTCTGCAGAGAGCCCAGATAAATATATGAATGTGTTTGTGATTTGAGACATTATCTGACAATGTTACAGATGGTCTGCTAAATGAAAAAGTGTATTTAAAGGAGCAATTAATTAATGTTAATTAAATAATTTATTATTATTAATTATATTAACATTATTATTATTATATTAACATTATTGTTATTATATTAATATTATTATTATTATATTAACATTATTATTATTATTATATTAACATTATTATTATTATTATTATTATTATTATTAAACATTTATATTAACAGTAATATGATTATTTATTGTTATACCATTCTATTATTTAAAGCATAATGAAGAGCCATTATATTATTACTGCTTATACATTATTATCAATTGTTTAGAACAATTTTATGTTTTGAATACACTATCACTTTATAACATTTTGAGAATTTACCAGACATAAATATTATATGTTTTATTTAATTAAAAATAATAGGGGAAAAAATGTTGTTCTTATTCTTTTTCTTTATTTAATTTCTAAAAATTAAACAGATCAATTTAAATCACTCTAATATAATAACTATAATTGTAACATGGAGTCAGAGAGTTTCGGATCCATTTGCAGTATTTTATTAAAGGTTCCGTTTTTCGCGCTTTTTTGAAGCTTTGATTGTGTTTACAGTGTGCAATATAACATGTGTTCATGTTTCGCATGTAAAAAAACACAGTATTTTTCACACAATTCACCTATCTGTCTACCGCTGTTTTCACTTCATAAAAACGGGCTGATGACTTCCTTGTTCTAAAAAGTCCCTCCTTCAGAAATACGTAACGAGTTCTGATTGGGCCAGCGGTTCCTGTGTTGTGATTCGACAGCAGCTTAGAGCAGGCTGCTTGAACGCACGTGCTGGAGATGTACTTATAATTACAGGAGCTTTTGTACTGACGAGATGCGCATGAAAATCGCATTAGTTTTTTTGCACCGCCCTAACATCTAGTTAACAAAGCTAAACAGCGTTGCCCTTTGTGTAATAAGTTACAGAAACTGTTAAACGCACCAACTTAAATAATAAAATACACTTACCGGTTGTGGTCCATAAACAACGCCTTCTCCAGACAAAGAGGGAACTGCTCCATCTTTCAAGAATAATCTTAGTGCGAATCCAGCATTAAACTGATTGAGATTGAGGAATATGTCCTCAGCAAAATGTGCTGCACATAGTTTTACATGTGGATTATAATTTTCGGGAACCGAGTTAAACATAAATTGTAACCATTAATCTCCAAGTACAGCATCCCTTGGAAGCCCAAACAAAGGTGATTGGACTCCGAGATGAAAATAACAGCGTTTCAACGACATGGCGACAAACACACACGCAGCTCTTCCTCCTTCTCTGTCGGAGCACAACAAGACCACGCCCCTTTTGGTGAATTCATGTGGGCAGAGGTTAGTCAAAAAACTGTTTTCGTGACGTCATTACTGCAGGAACTAGAGGGCTGTAGTCCAAACAGGTTGTTTTTTTGTAGGCGAATTCTGTTAAATAAAATATCTCGCTTGGCATTGAACTTTGAGCTTTAGAATTTTACAGATATTATTTATAGTCTAACAACAACATTACACACTAACTAAAGTTTAAAACATGGGATCACGAAGAAGGGGACCTTTAAGAGAATGGTCAGACAGGCAGTAATCAGAGCACAGCGTCAAGTATGTCAAGGAATATCCAGAATCAGAATCAGTATCAGTACCAGTACCAGGCAGAGGTCGGGGCAGGCGGCAGAGAATCAGTTGTGGTAACACAATCCAAAATCAAACTCCCTCTACTGGAGTTCATGGGCACTCCAGCTGGGGCCCACCAGGGCAGAGCAGGGGGCCCCCACAGCCGAGCAGATGGGACAGAAGCCCACCAGGGCAGAGCAGAGGACAACCACAGCTGAGCAGATGAGACAGAAGCACACCAGGGCGGAGCAGAGGACCACCACAGCCGAGCAGACCGGACAGAAACCACCAGGGCGGAGCAGAGGACCACCACAGCCGAGCAGATGGGGCAGAAGCCCACCAGGGCGGAGCAGAGGACCACCACTGTGGAGTCAATGGCACAGGAGAGCAAGTCTGGTCAGGTAGGACTGAAACAGAGAAGGTAAAACCTAACCTTGATGAGGTGGTTCGAGAGTTCCCAAACAGCCTCCATAGCCGTGACAGTCTGGCAGGGAGTTCACAGCCGGTCTCCATGGCTGTGAAAGGGTAGGACGACAGTTCATAGATGGCCTTCGTGGCTATAACAGGACAGGCGGGGAGTTCATGGATGGCCTCCATGGCCGTGACAGGACAGGCAATGAGTTCATAGACGGCATCCATAGCCGTGACAGGACACGACGAGAGTTCATGGATGGATACTACTGACACCTCTGAAAGTTCTGCAGCAGTAACAGTCTCCTTGACAGCAACACAACAGGATGAGAGAACATTGCTGGGCACAACAGACAGGATGAGATGAGGCTCTGAATGATCAGATGAGTTGTGATGAGGCTTTAGAAGTTCAGCTGAGACGTGACGAGGCTCTGGATGATCAGCTGAGACGTAACGAGGCTCTGGATGATCAGCTGAGACGTGACAAGGCTTTGGATGATCAGCTGAGATGTGACACGGCTCTGGAAGTTCAGCTGAGATGTGATGGGGCTCTTGAAGATCTGTTGAGGTATGATGAAGCTCTGGAAGATCTGTTGGGATGTGATGAAGTTCTGGAAGATCGGTTGGAACATGATGAATCTGTGGAAGATCTGCTGAGATGTGACAAAGCTCTGGAATATCCGTGGTGATTTGACTGGGCTCTTAAAGATCAACTGTGACTTGATTTAGTTCATGAAGATTGGTGGCGACTTGACCTTGCTCATGTAGACCAATGGTGACTTGAATTTTTTCACAAAGATCAACGGTGACTTGAATTTGTTCACGAAGATCAACGATGACTTGACTTTTTTTCACGAAGAGTCAGCGGTGACTTGACCTGACTCTGGACGGTCAGTGGTGACTTGACTGGACCTTGATTCTGGAAGATCGACGGTGGGGAAGTCGTGGCCTAATGGTTAGAGAGTCGGACTCCCAATCGAAAGGTTGTGAGTTCGAGTCCCGGGCTGGCAGGAATTGTGGGTGGGGGGAGTGCATGTACAGTTCCCTCTCCACCTTCAATACCACGACTTAGGTGCCCTTGAGCAAGGCATCGAACCCCCAACTGCTCCCCGGGCGCCGCAGCATAAATGGCTGCCCACTGCTCCGGGTGTGTGCTCACAGTGTGTGTGTGTGTTCACTGCTCTGTGTGTGTGCATTTCGGATGGGTTAAATGCAGAGCACAAATTCTGAGTATGGGTCACCAAAAAAAAAGTTAAAGTAAAAAAAAGACTTGACTGGACCTTGATTCTGAAATATCAAAGGTGACTTGACTGGTCCTTGATTCTGGGAGATTGATGGTGACTTGACTGGACCTTGATTCTGGAAGATCGACGGTGACTTGACTTGAGTCGCGAAAATCAATGGGGACTTGACTTGACTCTAAAACAGCAACGTGGACCTGTCTTGACTCTTGAAGATCAACGGGGACCTGACTTGACTCTGGAAGATCAACGGGGACCTGACTTGACTCTGAAAGACCAACGGGGACCTGACTTGACTCTGGAAGAACAACTGTGGCTGCAATTTCATGCTGGAGCGCTGGATTGGTGGCCATCTTGCGTAGTGGCACTGGACTGGTGGCCATCTTGTGCAGAGGTGCTGGGCTGGTGGCCATATTGTGCAGTGGCGCCGGCTTGGCAGGCCTGACGAAAGCAGACTCTGGAATAGCGGCCCTGTTGTGTCGAGACTCTGGAATGGCAGCCATGTTATAGAATGCTTCTGGAATGGGAGATACTGTTGGACTGCAATGTTCCTCATCCACAACACCCACAGTAAATTTAGAATCCGCCAACAGCAAAGCATATTAAAAAAAATCCCTTAGACTGCACTTGAACTTCCCCTTGGGTAGCCAGGACTTAATCGGTTAATTTAATCTGAAACAAAATATGTCCTTGAGTATTATGTCCCCAAAGGATACCCTGCAGGACAGCTCACAAAAATGGGCAACATAATCCTCAATGGACAAATTTCCTTGCCGCAGATCAAGCAGCTGGGTCCATACCTGGCCTGAGTTCCTCAGAAAAACCAGCTAGATCCTTGTTGGTGAAGTCTTCTGTAACATGGAGTCAGAGACGTTCGGATCCATTTGCAGTATTTTATTAAGAGAATGGTCAGACAGGCAGTAATCAGAGCACAGCGTCAATTATGTCAAGGAATATCCAGAATCAGAATCAGTATCAGTACCAGGCAGAGGTCGGGGCAGGCAGCAGAGAATCACAAGCGGTAACACAATCCAAAATCAAACACGGAAAGAACAAACACTAGGGAAATGCTCGGAAATGCTAGACAGGGCTAAACAAGACTTTGCAATCATTGAGAGTCCAAACAAAGTTTATATAGGGGAGTGGTAAATGCATTATACTTATTATTATTATAATTTTTACATTATTTTTATTATTATGTAATATTTTAAAATTAAAATGATAATATTTACCTTTTTTCTTGTTAAACTATATACATTTTACATTTGGAAAAATATTTATTCTTTATTTATATTATGCATAATTTGCTTGTGTGTAAAATTAACAAAAAACTTTCCATTTATAATGAATTTGTTTAAGAATTATTTTTAAACCAAGTTGTGACAGACAGCACGCCTAGGCCTTTCTTGGGTGATCCAGCTGGGTTCTGCTAGCTTCTGCTTAAATTGCATCATACAAAATGTGTGCCTCAATGCAGTCCAAAATGCACTGCACCACACAGAGATAAGATGGCACAGGAGTCCTCCGGCTATCTCTGCCGCAGCTTTCTCCTATGCATAGTCTTTATTAAATGGCAGTCCAGAGCTGGTGTGTCAGGCCCAGTGTCCTCATTTGAAAGACTCTCATCAGCATTGATCTGCTCGCTTGCCCATGGGAGCAAAAGAAGCTGTAGAGATGAAAGCTGCCCTGTCTGCTGTCACCTACTGACATGCATACATTCGCTTACGCATACATACACATACACAACATGTCCTTGCCTTGTCCTTTCAATTTTACCTCAGTTAATGTAAGGTGTACTAGCTGGGGGAGAAAATTCAATGGAAAAACAGAGAAAATTTGCAGGGTATATGAAACTCAGTTGTTAAGAGAGTGAATGAAATATGAAATTTTCTTGTAGTTGTTGCTTATTTTAATTCTTGTTTTGTTTTATTTTAAAACATTTTAAGTAGAGATGTATCGATCTATTCACCAATAATTGGTATCGGCTGATAAAAGCAATTTTCGTTTGTTTAAAACCAATGATCAGTGCTGATTATTTCCTGTCAATCAAAAGGTGGCGGAAAAGCAACTTATGTGAAGAAAACTTTTCTTGTGTTGAATCTAGGGGTGTCTGCACCATTAACATGGGTTCTATTTGACCCTGTGAAACACTAATAGTTCAAACCAGGGTTTCCAGTTCCACGGTTTTCACTTCTTAAAACATTATTTGTAATGCACCTCTTGTATAATCACAATAATCACATAGAGATTATAAGAAACAAAGCCACAGCTATCCTGTATATTTTATATAAGTTCAAGTGTTCAAGTTCAAGCGGCAGTGTGGAGTTTGAGTCTCAACTCAAGAGTCTCTTGTTTTAATACAAGTTATACAGTAGTTTGAAATGAACATGAATGAACATCAGATGGAATATTGAAAAGAAACAACATAAAGAAATGTATCATGTCTCATATAATCACTCAGTTTCAACTGTATGTTGCTTAACATTGCATTTACCTCAGGAATGTTTTAGTTTGCCATCAAAACACTAGAGGGATCCTGTTTACTGTTAATTATATGTACGTGTTGTTCATATTATCCTTCTGACTGTATCTGCTGAGAAATTTAGTATCAGTGCATCTTTAATTTTAAGTCATCTCGAGGCCCCCTAGTGGCTCACAGTATGTTTTCTATATTGTTCTCTCTAGCTTATTGAACTCGGAATGTTCCTCCTATTTTTTTTTTTAAATAGCTTCTATGTTTTGAAAAGTGAATTTGAGACAAAGCAGACAGCCTGGTTTGAGGCATTTGCTGAAAGAGGAGAGAAATGGCAATCTGTACCTCCTCCTGCCTCCTGAAAAGCCCATTTGAAGCATTGGAGCTTTGAGGTATGGAGGTGACTCAGAGAGATGTCAGAGTGGAAGGCACAGACTCAATCCCTCAGCTTTGTTTAGAAGGACAGGATCTTTGCCTGCCTCTCTGCCACGCTTGCAGCCAGATGCCAGTGCCCTGCATGTCAAACAGCCAAGCGGGGCCTCTATCCACCTGACACACGTACAAACATACACAAATCCTTCCCCCATTTCAATAACTGTCCTTTAGAGCTCCAAACTTCGGAACGATTCTCTGCTGAGTCTGCCTTGTCTCTATTCTTTGTTCAGTCTCCATGCGTTTCTCCTCTTCTCATACAGCCTAGCTCAGAGGTTTTGGTGGCTAGAGGTCCTCACAGACTTCACCACTTCAGTTAGGAGAGGCTTTATGGACCTTAGTCAGGGTAGATGCCATGATAAATTTTACATTTTACAGTTAGGGATAAAACAGTAGATGGTTTAGTAGGTTGTTATGAAGCTTGTAGTCACTGTATTGATTATTAAATGACATTAAACATAACAAATATGTACACAACAGAAATTAATACTTTAAAAATAGCAAGGACACATGCTGTTCTTTTAAAATTAATTTTGAACTTACCTTTTTAATCATGAAAAAAAAAAAAATCCAGGGCACTAAAGATCAATCATGATGTATGATCTGAGGAGCAACTACCCATTTGCTGGCAATTATGTAATACAAACTCTTACAACCACCATTCAAAGGCAGTTTACATGGCATTATAAAAACATTACAATTTTTGAAAGTTTTTTAAGTTTAGAAATATCTAAAGGCTGCTTCAAAGAGTGCTTCTATAAAAATAAAAAAAGTTAAAACACCTATGTGTTTATTTAAAAAAAAAAAAAAAAAAAAAAAAAAAAAAATAAAAAAAAAAAAAAAAATATATATATATATATATATATATACATATATATATATATATATATATATATATATATATATATATAAAACCCTCTTTTGTGAGGAGCTACTTTCACCACAGATTCAAATCTCAGTTTGACAATTTAACAGTTGAGCCCAAGCCTTGAGCCCAACGTTGAGTTTCTTCATTAAAAGCTTATTGTATTACTGTTTTAAAAGTTTACTGTATTGTACAGTAGAGTATTATGAAAGGGTCGGCGTGATTTTGCCAAGTAAGACATGTTCCTGGATCAACATCTTTAGTTGATCCTGGATCAACATTACTGTCCAAAAATACAGACTTAACCCAATCCCTAACCCTAAACCTAACCTTACCCATTATTTATTCTTAAAATCAGAGGGAAATGATAGCTGTGTTAGTGTATAAGCACCTAATCCTGATTGTAAGCCTAATTCTGACGTTTCCTGAAATTCTGATTGGTTGATTGGAATAATGTTGTACTTGGTGAAATCATGCTCAACATTAAGAAAGAGAGAAGGACTGAACGAGTGTGATTACCTGCATCTGATACAGCATTCATTCATCTACTCAATCTCATTCACGATAGAACATTAGTTTGAATGGCTGCTGAGGAAAGCAATATCTTTGTCATACCATCGTTTCATATCTTATAGGTGATTTCCAATGACAACACTGCACAGTGCATTTGTTGGCTGCATCTTATAAGGTGTTGTTGAAAGTAAAAAAAAAGAAAGAAAATAAAAATAAAACGTAGAATAATGTAACTAAAATAACCATCACAAACAGACTTGCTATTTTCTCAATATTAAAGACTACTGTTATTTATATAAAATGTTATTTATTGAATAATATTTAATAAACAACAACAACAGTCATCATAAATTTTGCTAGGCAGTTCAGAATTTGCCCTCAGCTAAAACTATTTGCTCTGGAACAAATAATAGATTAATAAGACCAAAGACTGACCATTAGATTTACCCAAAACAAGTTTTATCTCAGATTTAACCACTATAGAGACATTAGAAGCAGCAGCAAATTTCAGAAGAAATGTCCGAGGTAAGGCTGCTCTCAGCATGTTCATGAGCGCTGAACGCCCACTCATGCCCTGGAACTCGCATCTCTGAAAACGCTGAAGCAATTTTCAAATAGAGGTTATCTTTATAAACAAACTGCATAGATGAAGCAACAAGCTAAACAAGTACATTCTCATCTAAAAACTCATAAAGGTATGTGACACAAAAACAATATTATTTATAAAATTTTAGTGGATTTGGGCATCCGCCATGACACTCGTAAGAAATTCTACAAGAGGAGTGATACACATGGTGAAATGGTTGAAGTGCTGTTATAAATAGAATATTGCACCACTGGAAAAGGCCCTCAGCCAGTCAGATTTGAGAACCAGAAAAAAAACGGTTCTATAAATATTAACAATCTCATTGTTAATTAGTCCATCGTCAATTCAGCCAAAAAAAAAAAAAAAAGACTTGACTCGACTTGGCATGAACAGAAACATGAACTCACCAATAGAGCTTGCGGGAACAACACTAGATAAAAGACAACATTCTTCTTCTTTGGCTGCTTAACGGCGGATGCGGACTAACTTAGCGCACTACCGCCACCCTCCAGATAAATTGTGCCTAATCACCACTATGGTTTACATCTTTGAAAATAATGTAGCCTGCAAGCTACAAAAAAATATAAAAAAATAAAATAATAATAATAAAAAAATAATAAAAATAAAATAAAATAAAAAATATATATAAAAAATAAAAATAATAAATGAATAAATTCCCTATATTCTATCAATGAGTCCGGTGTTCTTTAAAAATTAAAACATATATTTTATTACTCTATGATCGGAAGCCTTAGACAAAATATCTCTAAAGTTAAAACTTTCCCCACTGTCCTCTATTTTCCTTTTAATTAAAATCTTTTCTCTATTAAACTCCTACACATCATAAAGACATGTTCCACTGTTTCTGGCACATTACAGATCCCACAATTTCCTGAATTATGTTTTCCTATCAGCTGCAATGTTTTGTTCAGTCCAGTGTGTCATATTCTCATTCTTGTAAAAATTGCCTCTTCTCTTCGACATCTTTTTATCAAACGCCCTGACCAACCTCAGGGTTTACAATGTAAAAGCCCCTCCCTTTATCTCCCCTATCCCATTTATCTTGCCACAACTTTTTAACATGTTTTTTTAATAATTGACTTAGCCTCTGATTTTTATATTTTACTCTGAATAGACACATTTGTCGCTTTCAAAGCCTGTTTAGCAAACTTGTCTGCCAACTCATTATCAACCATACCCACATGAGCCGGAACCCAAACTAACTTTACATGCGTCCTCCCCTTTTGATCCATCAGTAAAGATTTGCACGTACCCATAATAGTTATCTACATACCTCATAGCCATTTGTCCACTATCCCCCTTATAATTTTTTATCTTTTCATGCAAGGTTATATCAACATCCGGTACCAGTAGCATCCACGGTGGGTGCGGTGGATAGACTACAGTTGGACTAAATTCATAAATTTCTACAGCAGCTTGCTTTACCTTTTCATGTATACTTGCACTAAACGACTCTCTTTTACTCTCTTTTATGGGGTGGTGATGGCGCAGTGGATTAGACAAATGCACTTGGTGTGAGAGACCCAGGTTCGACCCGGGTTCGAATCCACTGTGAGACGCCAATGTGTCCCTGAGCAAGACACTTAACCCCTAGTTGCTCCAGAGGCGTGCGCCCTCTGACATATATAGCAATTGTAAGTCGCTTTGGATAAAAGCGTCAGCTAAATGAATAAATGTAAATGTACTTTTTTCCTGCTCCCATGTTGAAATGAGGATATTTTTAGTGGGATGGTCTTCCATTTGTCCTTTTAAATGAACATAATATGACAATGACATTTGCAGTCGCCTCAACTCAAATGGCAGTTCACCTACTTCAACCTGAAGCACTGATATAGGGGAGGTTCTCATTGCTCCTGAACATATCCTGAGAGCCGAACCCTGAATAACATCAAGCTTCTTTAATTCAGACTTTGCAGCAGACCCATAATCCATGCACCCGTAGTCAACAATAGACCTAATTAATCCAACATATAATATTTTCATTGAAGTCATATCTGCTCACCACTCCTTATTGCACAAGCACCTAATTATGTTAATGACTTTTTTACATTTGTCAAAAACCTTTTCAATATGATTATGCCATGTAAGCTTAGAATCAAAATGCTAACCTAAAAATCTCATACAATTTACTCTTTCTAAATCTCTACCATACATTGAAATTTAAACCTTTCTTCATTTTTTTAAATGAGAAGAATACTACCTTAGTTTTCTCAACATAGAACCTGAATCCCCATTTCCCAGCCCATTCTTCTAGAGTCGATAGCTTTTTGCAAATTTTTAACAGTGATTTGAACATTTTTACCCCTTTTCCAAAGAGCGCCATCATCTGCAAACAATGATTTGCCTATGCTACAATCAAGTGTATCATATATATCATTTATCATAATAGAGAACAGAATTGGTGAAATAACACTTCCTTGGAGCACACCATTTTCCACAAATACACAATCAGAGAAGCTACTGTTTATCCTCACCTGAATTTGTCTATTGTTTAAAAAGTCATTAATCCAGTAATACATTTTCCCGTCTATTCCAATTCTTCATATTTTAATTAACACAACATCCTTCCAAAGCATATCATACGCATTTTCCACATCAAAAAATATAGCAGCAACTACTTCTTTACACACTTGGGACTTCCTTATATCAATCTCCATTTTAATAACTGGGTCCATCATTGACCTTCCTTTCCTGAAGCCGCTTTGGAACGGCCTTATCAAATTCCGAGACTCAACATAAAAAGTCATTCTCTCCATTACCTTACCCAGGTAGGATGACAAAGCAATTGGCCTATAGCTTGAAGCCACAGTAGAATCTTTGGTCCCATTTTATATTAGGTGGCCTTAACTACTATGTACTTACATAAAAAATAAGTACAATGTACTTATTGTGTTCATATTGTATTGTAAAATACTTTTGCTGCTATTGAGGTGGGATAGGGGTAAGGTTAGGTAGAGGGTTGGAGGTATGGGTAAGTTTAAGAGTGGGTTAAGGTGTAAAGTACAGAGATGGGACCCAGTCACACATGTGCAAGTCTCAAGTAAGTCTCAAGTCTTAACCTTCAAGTCTCAAGTAAGTCCCAAGTATTTTTTTCTTGGGCAAGTCAAGTCAAGTCAAGTCCTGTAGTAAGTCAAGTCAAGTCCAAGTCAAGTCACCTTATTATTGTAATTTTACCTGCAGAATCTGATCTTAATAAAGTTAAAAGACAAGATATAAGTAACAGTAAATTAAAATAATTTGGATTTGCATTGTAAATACTCATGTTCAGTAAAATACATCATGGAATCAAACAAAATTGTAACTTCATAAAATTATTTATTTTTCACTTCTGCCAGCAGAAATGTTTTACATTTTCAACATTGAGTCCATAAAACAAATAACAGCTAAACATCCAACAGACTCCTCTCTGAACACCCCCCTCTCTATCTCTCTCTCTCTCTCTGAAACGACGTGACGTGACATGACATTCGGCCAAGTATGGTGACCCATACTCAGAATTCGTGCTCTGCATTTAACCCATCCGAAGTGCACACACACAGAGCAGTGAACACACACACACACTATGAACACACACCCGGAGCAGTGGGCAGCCATTTATGCTGCGGCGCCCGGGGAGCAGTTGGGGGTTCGATGCCTTGCTCAAGGGCATCTAAGTCGTGGTATTGAAGGTGGAGAGAGAACTTTACATGCACGCACCCACAATTCCTGCCGGCCCGAGACTCGAACTCACAACCCTTCGATTGCAAGTCCGACTCTCTAACCATTAGGCCACGACTTCCCCTCAAACACAGTTTACATACAACATTAAACTTTCTTACATTTCTCCTATCTCTCTCTCTCTCTCTCTCTCTCTCTCTCAAGTTCAAGTTGCTTTATTGGCATGACATTTGAGTTACAGTATTGCCAAATTTAGCATTTAGATACAGAATAAAATATGATTACAATAAAATACAATACAATAAAAATAGCAGCAGCAGATAATATTTCTAATATTAATAATAGTAATTATATACAATTAAGAATATCAAATAAAACAGTTGAATATAATAAATTATCCCTTTCGTATGGTGTGTATGGTGTATAAATATTTAGCAGCTATTGTGACTGCCGTCTCATTCTCTCCAAGTATATAGAGTAGTTTCTCTGAGTCATTTAGAGACAAGAATGAACGATTCAAAGCTTCAAACTGTGAGAAGAATGTTTCTCTTGTAGTGCTGTATTTGGGACAGACAAGAAGGAAGTGTTTCTCATCCTCTGTTTGATTCAGCTCACAGTGTTTGCACAGTCTCTCTTCTCTCGGTAGCCAGGATCTTTTATGTCTACCAATCTCTATTTCCAAATCATGATCATGGAGTCGATATTTTGAAAGGATTTGTCTTTCTTTTAATTGCTTGAGTGATAAGTAATTTGCCAGTTTTGTGGTTCTGTTTAGGGCCGAATAACACTGGAGTTTGGTTTGCAGCTCAAATTCATTTTTTCATTTTTCATCATAATTATACTTCAGATTTTTGTCAATTAGTTTCTGAATGTTGGGGTTGTGATTGGAGTCAGACTCAGTTTGGGTTTCCTTCATCAGGTGAAGCACGAGTGTGTTTCTCTCTCTCTCTCTCTCTCTCTCTCACACACACACACACACACACACACACACACACACACACACAATCTCTCTCTCAGAGTACATCCGTAAGTCATTACCTCTATTACAAGGTATTGCACTTGCAAAATATAAGATTCGAGAGTCTTGTCTGCAAGCCGAGCACGATGTGGCCTATCCCACCATGTATGCGCCACCGGTATGCGCGCTCATAATGGAAGCAACGCGGTCGCGATGCACACGCGGTGAGACACGCTCGACGCCTCAGTGGCGCAACTGTCCGAGCGCTTTGGAAACAAGGAGAAAGCGGCGCGCCTAGCGATTTCCACGCGTTTTTAGGCGCGAATTATTGACGACAAAAGCGATGACCCTCAGTACCCCTCAAGCTGAGATGTTGATGTGATGTGATATCTGATCTAAGTGGGCGTGGTCTGCGTAAGGTAGAGAGGGCATGTCATCGTGTCTCAAGTCAAGTCAAGTCCCGAGTCTTTAACTTCCAAGTCCGAGTCAAGTCTCAAGTATTTTATTTTTTGTCAAGTCAAGTCACAAGTCATAAAAATAGCGACTCGAGTCGACTTGAGTCCAAGTCACCAAGTCACAAGTCCCCATGTCTGGTAAAGTATGGGTCAACAGTGTAATTATAAATGTAATTACAGAAATTAAATACAGATGTAATTACTTGTAGTTTTTTTTAAATATAAGTACAATGTAAAAACATATATGTACACAATAAGTACATTGTACTAAATTATTAATTAAAATGTAAGTACATAGTAGTTAAGGCCACTTAATATAAAGTGGGTCTGAATCTTTCCCCGGCTTTCTAATTGGAATAATAACAGCCATCTTCCAGCTCTTTGGAATTTTCCCTTGATCCCACACCTTATTAAATAATTCCGACACAGTATTAAGAGCCTCGTTACTAAGATGTAACTTATTCTATCTTTTCCCGTAGCTGTTACCTTCGCCTTGCTTATAGCCTTTTTTAGTTGACTCACTGAAAAATGTCTCAGGTTACGAATGTAACCATGGTTCCCTGAGAGGGAACGAGACACTGCGTCCTCTTAGGGGACACTATGGGGAACACCTCGTCGTGACCCGTGTCTGAAGCATACTTTGAAAAATGCCAAAGTGTTGGCCTGCGACAGCCTCTGACGTCACTACCGGCGCGACTATAAATACGCGCCCGTAGGACTTACATGGATTTACAAATGCTGTTCTAAGGAGGGGCTCCCGTAGCACTCTGATAGAGCAGCTCGTAGATGGAATGGCCCGGGAGCAGAGCAAATGGAGGAAGGAATGTACAGATGAAGCCTCGGCCAGTGGAGCTGGATGAGTCAGAGGAAGCCAGAGGGGATAGTGCGATGCTCTCTCGAGCCGCAAAAAACGATCCACCCAAGTTTGTCCAACCTCTCCAACTCTACTTCATCACCTTGGTGCGAAGGCTCGGGGAACTTGCGTTCAAGCTATCATTTTGATCCTCTACATTTTCTAAAAGATATTGATACTGTCTTTTTGTTGCTGCTCTTTAATG
The DNA here is from genome assembly GCF_963082965.1 of Carassius carassius. Lineage (NCBI taxonomy): Eukaryota > Metazoa > Chordata > Actinopteri > Cypriniformes > Cyprinidae > Carassius > Carassius carassius. The sequence goes on from NC_081760.1 coordinate 29,996,997, forward strand.
TCTTTCATCATCATTTAAATTGAGACTACTATGAACTTTAGCTATAGCTTTGACCATTAATGCTGCTTTATCTTCATCCTTCACTGCCACAGTGTCACCATTCTTAAGGACTGGATAGCTCCAAGATTGCCGCACCCCACTCATTTTTTAACAACTCTCCATACCTCATTTACAGAGGTTTGCCTTCCTATAGTGTTACAATACTTTGTCCAGTAATCCTTTTTAACTTTCCTAATTACTTACCTTAGCCTGCTCTCTTTTATATTCCAGATACTTTTGGAAGCTTAAGCTATTTTTAAAATCTTTAAACGCTTTATTTCTACTGCTTATTATTTGTGTGCATTCATCTGTCCACCAGGGTACCAATTTCCGCTTCTTACTTCCAGGCCTCGACTCAACAATAGAAGCTTTTGCAGCCTCCACCATAGCTATACTAACATTTTCTGTAAATTCATCCACATCATCTATCACCTCAACTTGACCCATATTCCTATCACTTATAAATGTAAACATTGTCCAATCAGCTTTATTCAAATTCCATCTTTCAGAGAAACACTGGGTCACACTGCAGCTCCTGCTACCCATCCTACACATAATCGGATAGTGGTCACTTCCAATCGTTGACTCACTATAGACTTCCCATATTATTTGACCTGCAAGAGACTGAGAAACTAAAGTCAGATCTAATACAGACGGCACACTCATCCCAATACGAGTAGGTGACCCATCATTTAACAAACCAACCCTTTCCTATCCATAAGTTCTTCTAAAACCAAGCCATTGTGATACGTTTTATCCCCTCCCCACAGGGAACTATGTGCGTTAAAATCTCCTAGCCATAATATTTTGCCACCTTCTTGCCCTTCAACCAACTCTAGTGCTTTAATATCAAGTCTTTTACAGGGATTATAAAAAATTACAACATTTAAACTACCATTATCACACCAAACCTCAGTAACTAAACACTCTAATCCTTCACCCTTACCTAAAACTCTGTAGGGAACCCCCACCTTAATAAAAGTAGCACACTCACCGCACTACTATCACTCCTATCATTTCGCTCACACACATACCCATTTAAAACAAAATTCAGATGAGGTTTCAACCATGTCTCAACAACGCAAATAATCTCAAGTTTAGTCTCTAATTCGAAGATAAACCTCTTGAGCTCTTGCCCATTTGCCACCAAGCTTCTAGCATTCCACTGTAGAAAATATATATATATATATATATATTTTCCCCTTGTTTAAGTTTTAGCTTGTAAACTCGAGACAGGCAACTGTGAAGATGGCTGTGATAAGGATGCTGGCTTCTCAGATTTATCTCTGTTCTGATGTTCTTCATAAATACTTTCCCACGTAATATCTTTAATACCCAGATACCTATTGGAACTTTTAACCACTATGGCTGTCTTCTCAGATCTGTGTTTTGATTGTGACGTGCAGTTTATAACTTCCGCAAAAAAGCACATTAATTCTCTCTTTTTAATAACCAGGAATTCCTCATCATCAACTGAGGGTTTTCCAGCTCTTGCTGCCTGTCTCACTAAATTTGGTTCAACTTGACCTCATGCTGGATTTCAACTGCTCTCTTTCTGGCTTCACACTCCCTATACCCAACAGTATGTGCTCCTCCACAGTTGACGCACTTTTCTTGCACCCCAGTTCCACATGCACCATAGACATGTTCTCCTCCACAGCGCCCACATGTTTGTGTGCCTTTACAGTAAGCAGCTATGTGACCATATTTCTGGCATTTGAAACATCACAATGGAGGGGGCACATACATCCTTACATTGTAGTTCAGATATCCCACAGTGACATATTTAGGCAACTTTTCCCCTTTAAAATCCACTAATACTGATAGACTATCAACCTTCTCGCCAAATCTCCATGCTTTAAGCCTCTTCATGCTAATCGCATGTCCTCCCTCAATGCTATCCTTCAGCTTTCCCAAATCCTCGTCTGTGGGAATACCATCGATGAGTCCCCTTCACACCTCTCCTGTCGCCATTCTTTTCTTCACCTCCAAAACTTATTTTTTGCAAACACTCTTTAGCTTTAATGCTTTCAATTGCTGGCCCACGTCTTTACACACTATCATCAAATCACCTTCAGAATGCACTCTAGCTCTGGTAATCTCACCCACCTTCTCGCGCAAAAACTTTGTGAGTGCAACAAGCCCTACTGACTTAATATCATGACCCTCTTTGAACTTTACCAGCACTTTCAATTCTTCCTGATCTATTTTCCGCCTCACCACTCATTCACTTGCGTCTTCTGACTCGCTGTCATGACTTAGCCCCCTCTTCCTTTGGGAGTTAGCCTCACTACGTTCGTCCTCGTCCATACTATCCTCACTCAACAACAGCCTCTGCAACCTACAAATCGTACGTCTAACCAAACTACACCACCGTTGAGAAAAAAGCGAATCTACTTCCGCTCCCCTTTCTGAACCTCAAAGACAACATTGGAAACATGAGGGCTATATATAAAATGACCAGTAGAAGTCACAAGACTTAAACCAACCAATGAAAACATGACACATACAACAAAAGCACCACATGACAGGGTCATTTAAGGGAACAGGGAAGCACATGAAAAACCAGTACACTAGACTAAGAGCATTAATACAAAGTAAAAGACATGAAAACCAACAAAACCCAAATTACGATGTACTGTATTCCATACTGTATATACTGTAGCATACTTTATTTTTGCACTCCTGTATAGGACCATAAGACAGTACGAGTGGCCTGTAATGTAAGGTCCCTCACATCCTTTCATTTATATCTACTTATAGTTTTATACAATCGCTATGACAGTTATTTCAATACATTTAACAAGTTTGCTAAACTCTTAACGCACCAACACACCTAAAACACACAATTGGCAAAACGGTTAATTTCATGCTCAAAATCACACATTGTAAACTAAACCCCAAAACTAATTTTCAAAATACAATAATTAACTAACACAATACACTATGTCTAACAAAACACTGCAAACATGTTTCAAAATCAAATAATTATTCAAAACACTAACACATGTTCTCTTCCAACAGGAACATTTAGTCAATCATAACACAATAACAAAAAAAAAAAAACACTATCACCAGCTGAAAGTACAGAAACTGCATTATTTTATGTGTCAGGTCTGCCCTTATACAATAGAAAGTATATTGTATTGATCATAGATAGTGTTCTGCACAGTATTTTCTTTTGAAGCCTCTCTACATTTTAGTTTTGTTGGGTTTAGTAAATGCATGCATTTTGTTTCTGTTGCTGCAGAAATTCAATACAAAAAATGAATGACCATCTCAGAGTAGCTTTTTTAAAAAGTTTATGTAAAAACAAAATACAGACACTGAATTGCTGCAGTAAAGACTTTATTTGCAACAGGACATTAGAAAAGGAACGAAAACTAAAATACAAGAAAAAAATGCAATATAGCTGTCATTTATTTATAATTTCCATGTGATCACATATATTGGCAAGTGGTCTCCCACCTGTCCCCTTTCTCTGGCACCAGTCTTTGGTACAGATCTTCTAAAATCTCACATTTACGCAGGAGTGCACTTTTCCACACAAAGTCGCCTTTCGTTAATAATTATAATTATGTTTATACTATGATATCAAACAAGATAGTGAACTGGATTTGAAGCTACTTTATCCAGCTAGATATAGAACAAATGTGGATTTACATTATACTATACATGAGAGCTAGTCTGTCTGCGTTTTACACAAGACATCATCGTTTCACAAAATATACGGATAGTTAGCTGAATGGATGCATACCTGTTTATTAGAATGCAAGCAAGTTTGGCATCTCTCTGTAGTTTCAGCTTGTCACGAAGCTCTCTCCATCTTGGAAATGCAGCTCCAATATTTACCCGTATCTTGTTTCTTCTCTTGTCCCAAAACCTTCTCGGGTCATTTATTTCACCCGTATGTTTGCGCTTCACAGAACGTGCAGGCAAAGCATAATCATGATCCATAACTAAGTTATTGATTGAGGTATAAGTACTACTGTAATATAAACAATATAAATATAAAATATAATAGTCTCGATCAAGGCTAGCTGCTACTTTTTCTTTTTCGTCTCTTCTTTGCTTCTGTTCACCTTTGTATTTGGCGTTCCGCCGGGTTCCGCAGGAAGTTAGATAAACTAGAGGGGTCAAAGGTTATATGACGCCATAGACGGGTGACAAAACGGAAATAAAGAAACGTGCCGTGTCTTCTAATTAAACTTTGTGTTTAATTAGAAAGTTTGTGGAAACTGTTGGGATAATGTAAGTACACAACTAAAAAAATATATATAACATAGATATAGTGATTTCTGCTATTTTTAAAGCAGAAAAATTACATATTATGCCTTTTACTGTATGCATTTTGTATCAAAGCAACAAGAAATGTGTTAATTGTATAGCCTACAAAGACTGATGTTGTGCCAACCGTGTTAAGAGTTTAGGAAACTTGTTAAAGGTATTGAAAAAACTGTCATAGCTATTGTAAAAATCTTTTTTTTTTCTTCTGTTCTTTGGTTCATTCCTGAAGAGGAAAGAGATCCAGATTTTTTTCCTTTCTAGTCATCCCTTGCATTTGTTTGTTTTTTTGGCAGCTTCCCCTTTGGGAGTCAGCTGGGCCAGCAGAGGCTGTTTCATCACTGGTGGTGCAAATAGTAAGCATCTCACTGCTGATGCTAAGAAAGGAGAAGTTACTTGACATTTCAGCTCACAATGACCTTATAGACATGTACTGTATATGACAGTATGGGTTCTTCCTCCTGTTTTTCAACAATACCGTGCACAAAGCTGTGTTCAGCACTTTTATCAAATTGATTGAAATTAAACTGATATCAAATTGATATGATAAATATAGAGCATTCAACATTCATGTGGTGCAGGGTTTACTTTTGTTCTTATAATCTGCTGATGCTCTTCAGAAAACAAAGCTGATATTAGATTAGATTTATTTTAAATTATAATAACAATAATACATTATCATTCTGCAACATTATACTGTATTATTTTTATAAGTAGTAGTAGTAGCATAGTAAAATATTTATTTTACCTTTCTTTTTACATATTTTATTTTATCAAATCAAATTAATATAGAACAGTCCAAAAGTTGTAGCATAACATGGGTCTTAATTAACTTCCTTCAGCTCTTCTCTTTGTGACTAAAAAGCACAGAATGAAGAATCAACTTTCAGAGAGTGTCTTTACAAAGTAAAAAGTATTCTATCTTCAAAGGAGAAAAGTAGCATTCTTCAGAAAAAAAGTACTTTGAGAAGAAAAAGCACAAACAGTTCTTGACAACCAGCAAACAACATTACGTGCTTATTAGAGGAGATCACCAAGAGACCAGCTCCCAAGAATATTTTTGACTAAATCGAAGAAGACTCATTCCTGGTTGACTAATTGAAGTAATCAGTAATATTATTACTGTATTCACATTTTGCTAAAAATTTGATCTATGTGTGAAAACATTGATTTGTCCAGTTAAGCACATCCTCTTCATTCCTCTCAGAACGGTGATTAAATCTTAAGCCATGACCTTTAAGTGAGTTTATTTTAGTCCTGCAAGGTTGGAGAGATTTTTTTAGTACAGTGAAGAAATTTTATTTTTGGTCTTTTTATTCTTTCTCTTCTTTATAAGAGTGTAAGAGAGTGAAGAAATACATGAGTCCTAAGGTGCCAATAGGATCTGGCTTATTTAAAGCAATCAGATTTTTTGGTATGCCTTCATATGAGCAATGGACCAAGGTGTAATCACATTTAAGAACTTACATCTTGCTTTGAAGCTCGCTTATTTTCACAGTTTGCCCAGTTGTGAGTCAGTTTAAAATATTGGAAAGCTCAAACAAAGCTCAAAAAGAGTTCTTTTTTGTCAGCAGCCACATACAGTGACTGACTCACTAATCTAAATGAACCCATTTTATACTTCGCAAGTATCTTTATTTCCCCTCGGAGATAGTTTCGACACATAATTTTTGCCTTTTTAAGAGTTTCAAAGTGGAAAAGATATGTCAAGTGTGGAGCTTTAGAACTGTGTAGCAACAAATAGCACTGGGCCAGAACCTGAGCATGAGTAATCAACCACTTAACTGTGCACTTTAAGGAGAGTCTGAAAACTGAAAGCTACAGTCACGAACCCTGACCATAATTAGCCTCAAACGCACCAGCACTTACCACCCTCACAGGTCACACTCTTCATTTATCCAGAGTATTCTCCTATTCTTTTTCTATTCTTTAATTCATGTACATGTAAGCCCTTTTCTGTCCTCCGCTAAACATAAGCAGAAGCTTAAGAGGCTGAGTCGAAGGCCATTTTACTTCAAATCCCATGGAGGAGGATTACGACAAGCAATGCAATTTGGGTTCGGTACATCTTGTTACCCTCTATCAAATTGGGAAATCGTAAGTCAGTCACGATAAACCAACCACAAAGATTTATATGAGGGGGTTTCTGTTTGTGTCCGCGTTACTCATGTCAAAAGTTTGATCTCCATTCTTCAAGCTATTATATGAAAGCAATTGAATCTCTGAAATGTTGCTGCATCCAACATGTTATTCAAGCTCCTCCTGTGCTGAGCAGTAAACAGAAAGTGTCTGTGAAACCGAAGTTGTGACACACACTAATTAGTCATTTTTCTGCTGTTGTCTGCACTGGCATGCTGCTGTGAATGAATTGGATATGAGTCAAGAACTTGGAGCTGTCTACGGAGAAGTCTTCTACTTTGATGTTTTGAAAATACTTGTTGAAAACTGTTTATTGTCCCTTATTGTCCTTATGTAATTGTTGATGACTTGCTGCAAAAAATCCTGCAGACTTCCTTTACGTGAAATGATTTAAATTTTATTAAGTTCCCGCACTTAATGTTAGCAAACTGCTACATTAAGTATGCCAATGTTGAATGTCATTTGAGTAAACTGATAAAGATTTTTTTTGATAGACTAAAAGGTTTTTAAAGTAAAGACATTTATAATGTTAAACAAATGAAGGGTTTTATTTATTTATTTTCTATTAAAGAATCTTGAAAAAAAAAACATTTCCACCAAAAAAAAAAAAAAGAAAAAAAATTAAGTGGAACTGTTTTCGACATTGCCAATAATAAGAGATCTTGTGCACTAAATCAGTCTGTTAGAATGAGGAGTAAAATATTGAAATTAAGGGCCATTTTACGTTTTGAGAAAATTTGAGGGAAAAACAAGAAAACAAAAACCTCGAGGTTAAGACTCTTTTGTGCTGGGATTTACAAGAGGACAAAATTGCATGCTAAAGTACACTGCTGCTAGCTAATATTTAACAGCAATTGTTATTCAATTCCGTTTTTAGTGTGTGGAAACACTTTCCGCAGTTTACCTAATTTATTTATCTAGCGAAAGAATTTACTAAAAGTCAATTCATTTAGGATCACTTTAATCACATTGCAGTGATTTTGCTTTCACCAACCTAGGTAAGCCAATATTAAACTTATATAACCTCTTACTGTATTATCAACACAAGTAAGACATAAGTGTAATAAAATATATTTTATTAACAAAAGAAAAAGATAGACAAGAGTAATCATCAACTACTTCATGAATACCATGAATGAAAAAGGAATAAAGTGCATAAGATGTACAGTCGTGGCCAAAAGTTTTGAGAATTACATAAATATTAGTTTTCAAAAAGTTTGTTGCTAAACGTCTAAGGTTACGTATGTAACCATGGTTCCTCGAAGGAACGAGATGCTGCGTCAAGGACGTTTGGGGAACGCGTCCAGCGTGACGTCTCTGAATAATGTGTATAATCAGTCCAAAGGAAGGGCGAGACGTCATAGGCGGGTGACGTCAGAGACCAGGAAGCATAAAGCATGAGCGACAAAGCCGGAAGTCAGCCTCAAAGGATGAAGCAAGCACCAGCCAGAGATGCCGGAAGTGTGGCACTGCGACACAGCGTCTTGTTCCTTCGAGGAACCAGGGTTACATACGTAACCTTAGACGTTCCTCTTCAGGAACTCGAGCTGCGTCGAGGACGTTTGGGGAACGAGAATGCCCACGCCGCCAGACTTTCAAATCTCTGCCTAGTGTGGAAGAGCACAGCTAAAGCAAGAGAAGGAGCCTGACAGAATTGGGGGACAACCCGTCCAATGGCCAAACTTCAGAAGGAGTGAGTCTTGACCCCCAGGAGAGGGGAGATCAGAGGACTCGAGGCTTAGGATAACATCCTGATCACCGCTTAGCATAAGCTTCTTCTGGCCGGAGGCCTCAGCCTCAGCGCACCATGGAGGAAACGTAGGTAGGCCACCATGGCCGCCACATGGACCTTCATGGTGGAGTGGGTCAACCCTGCAGAGAGCCTGCAGGAACTCCAGCACTGTACCATACGGGCAGTTAACTGGGTAGAGCTGGCGGTCTCCGCATCAAAAAGTGAAAGGCTTCCACTTCAAGGCATACAGTTTCCTCATTGAGGGAGCTCTGGATTGGAGAACGGTCTTACAACCTTGGTTGAGAGACCGGAAGCTAAGAGCTGTGCCTCCTCAGAGACAGCACCTACAGCCTCTAAGCTCCATGCGGGGGCGCACCCTCCGCCTGCGAGAGGAGATCTTTCCTGACGGGAACCTCCCATAGAGTGCCGTCAAAAAGAGAAATCAGGCCCAGGAACCATACCCGGCCTGTCCAGAACGGGGCTACTAACAGCAGCCGGACTCCGTCCCGGCGCACTCTCTCCAGAACTCCCGAGAGCAGAGCAATCTGGGGGAAAAATGTACAGATGAAGCCTCTGCCCTGTCTGTACCATGGCGTCCAGCCCCAGTGGAGCTGGATGAGTCAGAGGAAGCCAGAGGGGACAGTGCGATGTGTCTCGAGTCGCAAACAGATCCACCCGAGTCTGGCCCAACTCTCCAACTCTGCTTCATCACCTTGGTGTGAAGCCGCCATTCCCCGGGCCTTGGCCCCTGCTACAACAGGATGTCTGCTCCCATATTAAGATGCCCAGGAATGTGGACTGCTCTGAGCGAGAGGAATTCGTCCTGGGCCCACACAAGGATCTGGTACGCTATTTGTATAAATGGCGTGAGTGCAGACCTCCTTAGTGGTTGATGTAAGAGACCACCGCTGTGTTGTCGGTGCGCACCAACACATGGTGACCTCTTAGGTCTGGGAGAAAATAACGAAGTGCACGAAGCACGGCCAGCATCTCCAGGCAGTTGATGTGCCATGTCAGATGGCGACCACTCCACAGACCGCGGGCAGGGTGGCCACTCATGACCGCACCCCAGCCGGTGAGGGACGCGTCTGTCGCTAGCATCCCGCGGCAACAAGGAGCTCCCAGCACCGGGCCCTGAGACAAGAACCAAGGCTTCCTCCACATATCCAAGGCACGTATGCAGCGCCGCGTGACCTTTAGCATGCGAAGTGGGTTTCCCTTCAGGGAGAACCCCTTGGTCTCAAGCCACCACTGTAGGGGTCTCATGTACAGCAGGCCAATAGTATTCACGTTGGACGCAGCTGCCATCAGACCCAGCAATCTCGGTGACTGCTTGACAGTGAGTGACCGGCCTTCTCTCACTCTCGCGACTGCAGTGAGGATCGACTCGATCCGAGCAGGTGACATACGTGCCTGCATCGTGGTCAAATCCCACACCATGCCCAGATAAGTGGTTCTCTGAACTGGAGAAAGCACACTTTTCTTGGCGTTAAGTCTTAACCCCAGCTCTTTCATGTGAGCGAGAACAACATCTCGGTGCAGAACCGTCATCTGCCCAGATTGAGCTGATATCAACCAATCGTCAATGTGGTTGAGTCGTGAAAGTGTGGGGTGAGAGTGCAAGGCCAGAGGAAGATCCGTATTGGTAGGCTTTTGCCCCCAAAAGCAAACCTCAGGAACTTCCGATGAAGAAGGATGGAGATAAGTGAATCTTTCGATAGATCATGACACACCAGTCCTTGGACTTGGCCTGTGCAGGCGTGCTAAACTTCAGTCCCCTGACTGAGAGGTTCAAAAAGCACAGATCTAGAAAAGGACACAACACCTCATCCTTCCTTGGAAGAGTGAAGTACCGGCTGTAGGACCGGACTCTGCAACCCAAGGGGGGACCACATCGATGGTCTCCGTCCTCAGAGAGAGTCTACTTCTGTTCCATTACCAGAGCCTGCTTGGGGCCCACCAGAACTGGATTCTGTGGCCTCTCACTACAGTGTGCAGGACCCACTGAGACAGCCAAGCTAGCTGCTCTGGAAACCTCCCAGGAGGTCACGAGCCTCTTAGCACCGCTATGTTTCCGGGCGGTAACTGAGAGAAGCGCTCGCTGGAGACCGCTGCGCCCTGGAACACCGGCAGGGTTGGAAGATCGATCTCCCGAGGGCACTGAGGAGAGACGGGCATCGTGTAATGCGGTGTATACCGCTCTTCCCCAGAAGGGCCTGCCCTCCGAGGTCCTGAGCCGCAGCCTCAGGACTCTCGTAGCTGAAGTCTCCTAAAAACGACGTGCCTCAGACCCACGTCGTCTGCTAGGAAGACTAGACCAGAGCCTGCTCGGGGCAGGACCCCGTGAAGTACACTTGGCAGGGGCTCCCACACTGCCATGTGACCTCCTAAGGGAACCAGTCTCGCGAGACTGGCCTCTGGTGTGCCTAGAGTCACTAGCTCGGTGTCCTGAAGCGGCGGACCAGCAGGGGACGACCATACTAGCTGCTCTAGATACCTCCATAGAGGTAGCGAGCCTCTCAGCACCGCTACTTTTCCGGGCGGTAACTGAGAGAAGCGCTCGCTGGAGACCGCTGCGCCCTGGAACACCGGCAGGGTTGGCAGATCGATCTCCTGAGGACACTGAGGAGAGACGGGCACCGTGTAATGCGGTGTACACCACTCTTCCCCAGAGGGAGCTGGCCCTCAAAACGTCCTAGGCCCTACGCGTCAGGACGTTATGATGAAGGCTATCCAGCGAAAACAACGGTCCGTAGAACTGCTTTCCACTAGAAGCCTTCGGCCTGGGAGCGCCACTCTGACTCTAGCGTCTGCGGAGTACAAAAGTGACACCCCCGGCACGAGGGGCTGAAACATGGTTGGGACTGCTCCGCCCAGCAGCCCCTGACCGCCTCAACCTCCTCAGAGGAAGAGCGGTACACACGTGTTCTCACATAAGAAATTACATCCCTAGAGCCCCTGCACATCTAACTTCACATAGTCAGATAAATATTAATATATAGTAGTCAACAACCAGACGAGTCAACACTGTCTGGTGTAGAAAAAAAGAAAACTCACATAAAGATGAAACAATGTAATACACGCAGCATGCAGCAGCAGTGAGCTGTCTCAGAGGGCGAAAAAAACGCAGCGCTGGCTTTTTTTTTCTCAAGCCTCGCTGGTTTCCAAGCCTCGAGAATGAGCTCTAGATCTAGTAAACACGGGTGGAGATAGGACGAGCCGTCTCGAACCCGTTCACCAGATCATGTGCGATTCCTGTCATCGCGGTTGCCGCCGTGCATCAGCCCCAGCGCGACAGCAACTGCAAGATCGCATCCACGGACACACTCCTCGGAGCGTGCCCGGCGAGAGCAAAGCGCTTAACAGCGAGAAAAGCACAATCAGCCCCCCGAAACCGACTGCGCGAGCTCCACTCCTCATTAATGCTGCTTATTATAATATTAGGTATAATATGCGTGTGTAACTGGTGCTTGTGTGACTGGTGCTTGAACAACTGGCGAGCTCATCGACGCCTTTCCATATCAATCTCCTCTGAGAAAGACAGGCAGTGCGTCGCGCCCTCTCATCGGGGAGAAAGTACCGCAAACGCGGGCTTCCGAACCCCCGAGAGCGGGCGCCGGATCTGGTGGCTAAGAAAGAAGATAGGGACTTGAAAAGACCCGTCTTACATTCCTTCCAGCAGATCCGAAAGCAAATCCCGCGAGCACAACCACCGCTCCGTTTTTCCCTCGACAAAAGCGGGGCTGGCACCGTGAGAAATGCCAGTGAAAGCTCTCTCCTCAAAGAGAGCCTTCTGAGAGTGAAGCAAAGGCTCGCATCGCAGCCGTCAACTTCCTCGAGAGCTGACACTGCGCGCTTCACTCTCAAGCAGACAACACACGAGCTGCGTGTGTCCCTACCTTTTTTTTTTTTTTTTTGGCAGGGAAAACAAACAGCCTGAACGCTGCCTGCTCTCGCCCAAAACTTCTCTTGATTGAAGCTTTGACAATGGAGTTTATCAGTGGACAAACGACACTAAATAAGACTCACAAACAGATAGTGACTGACACACACACACAGAGCGCTTGCTGAAGACACAAGGCTGACTTCCGGCTTTGCCGCTCATCAAAAGGTGGGTAATAACGAGTTACATTTACTTCGTTACATTTACTTGAGTAATTTTTTGGGGTAACTAATACTTTTCGGAGTATATTTTAAGATGGGTACTTTATACTCTTACTTGAGTAAATTTTTTGGGGAAAATCTGTACTTTTACTTCGTTACTGTGGGCGACGCTCCTCTCGTTACTTTATCTTAATGCAATAAATGTTATAAATGCTTCTGTTTATTCCAAACGCGCCGTCTACTTTTCTCTGGGCAATGAGCGATGCTCATTCGCGAATGATTCATTCTTTTGAGTCAATTCTGTTCAAAGGCTTGATCAAACCAATTGGCAAACGAGTGAATTGGTTCATGAATCAGTTTGAATGATTCGTTCAGTTCCCTGCCGCACGCGCTGAGTGTCTGAAGTGGTTCACTCGGAGTTGTAACGTTTAAGAACAGAAAGAGCGTTGAAAACATGGCTGGAACAGCACTGAATTGAAAGCAAGTCTGCAAAGGATATTATTTGCTAGCGATGGAGATCCTTATTAGATGAACACCGCGTGTGCTGTCTACTGTTCAACAGGTAAAAACTTGGGCTACATTCGATTACAGTACACGATACCACTGTGACATTAGTTTGTTGTACGTGTGTGGCTTATAACAGAGGGGAGTCAAGTTGAATGCAGCCTTCAAAAGACAAAAAATTGCCGATTAAGATTTTATTAATTTTAATACAATCACACCGGCGTGAGGACGTTCAGCGAGTCATATCATCAGCTGCTGAATTCAGATTGCAGATTGCTTGCTGGCGCTGAGCCAGAGACAGACGCGTTTTTACATCGCTGCGCATTATAACCAATCACACATGATTCTTTTGAGCTTATTAAAGCATTGGCCAATCAGAGGCGTTCAGATGAGTCATCGCTGAAATGCCGGTGCTTCCTTCACTCGCTCGCTGACTGGGGACTTCTTTCTGGCGAATTCTCTCAGAAACAACAAACTTTAAAGTGCAGATGTGTGTATGAATCTTTAATTAAGATATTGATTTCACAGTGTTAACAGTTTCAGTGATTTTAATGGGAGTTTCTGAGAGTGATTGAAATCTAGACTGTCAGTGAAAATTATCTTTAATAATGTAAATGTTATTTGCTCTCTTTCTGAACAATGAAAGATTAGTAGCAATATTTATATCACATTAACTTTCAATGTTAAATTCACATTTAATATAAAGTCAGTCGTATAAAAAAATATGTATATATATCTATATCTTATCTATATCTAATAAATATCTAAATATCTAAATAAAAATAGGCTCAGTATATATGACCCAAAGTAATTAGTAACTAACTACTTGAGTAGATTTTTTATCCGATACTCTTTTACTCTTACTCAAGTAACTATTCAAGACTAGTACTTTTACTTTTACTTGAGTAAATATTTCTAGAAGTACTTTTACTTTTACTTGAGTACAGTTTTTGGGTACTCTACCCACCTCTGGGTGAAGGGCAGCGACTGCATTTTGACCAATGAGAGGTCCTGTCCTTCCCAGGCTAAGTACGAGAGGTCTGTCTTCTTACCCTCTAAAAGGTGTCTGGCTACTGTCCTAGCATCTTTATCTGATGGAGTTGGACAGTTTGCTTTATGATCCAATCAAAATGTAGAAAACTTTTGTCCACTATTCACTAATGTGATCTTCACTCCAACATATTTGCTGCCTTTGTATTTTTAAGGCTAAATCAAATTTGTTACATCGACATAAATTTGTGAAGCCAAATTACATATTTTTCTCAGTTTAGTGTTAATTATGTGTATACCTCCATATCTCTAAATAGCATATTTTGAATGGTTAGTTGCTACAAATGTTGTCTCTATGTCTCTTCAATTAGCCCCGAAGGCTTTCTGAACTGTGTGTCTGTAAAAGCTCATTAAATTCCTTTTTGTTACTATATTAAGAAACAGTCTTGGACATTATATAACTCTGGATAACAGAGTTCATAAATTGCCCATAAACTCAGTCCTCTGACACCATCTGGACATCATCTCACCTCCAACAGCTTTTATTTTCAACACAATATCGTGCTCCGGTAGAATATGTGCCCAGAGGGACATAGTTAAAACGCAGCAGACACCTGCTAACATCTGGCTAAAAGATAGCCCTTTCCACTAATCAGCACTAGCAACAGAGATTCACTTCTTAAAAAAAAAAAGGCAATTAGCTTAAAAAGCATTACTTGACATTTAACTTCTGGCCTCTTTATGAGCCAGTGAATAGCTGACATTTGTATGTGACTGAGGCATTGCTGGGCTGCAATTTGGCTGGCAGAAGGGGTCCCAGACCCGCAGTCTGGGCCAGGGCTGTCTGCACCCGGACTCAGAGCAGACAACCAAAAGCGGGTAGGCAGTAGGTCAGGCTGAATCATCAGGCATCCCAGTGCTCCATATTTGGTGAATGTACTGCACAGTCAAACCACAGAAGAGTGCAGTGAAAAAACTCCCACTGCTGTTGGATGAGGTCAGGGTCCTCTTCTAGAAGGAAAAAAGACTTAAGCAATGCAGTGTATAGAATCTATTTCTGAGGTACAACCCAGTTAGGTACAACCCAGTGGTTACAGCTCTAAGCTAAAAACCAAAGGTTTGCAGATTTAAACTGTTCAATGTGTGATTTATGATCTTAACCCCAAGTTAACCCCCGCAGAACATTGAATTATAATTTGGAGAAGAATTTCAGTGTATTTTATTTTTATTTCAATATATTTTAAAATTACATTTATTCCAGTGATGACAAACCTTAATTTTCAGCTTCTATTACTTGTCACGTGATCCTACAGAAATCATTCTTATATGCTGACTTGATGCTTAAGAGAAATCTCCTATTATATATTGAAAACTGTTGTGCTGCTCAATTATTATTATTATTGTTATTTTTTTTGTGTGTAAACATATTTTCATTCAAGAGTATTTGATGAATAGAACTCATGAAATC